>NC_141689.1:925986694-926637415 GCF_964263255.1 Lissotriton vulgaris | reverse complement strand
GGTTGTTGGTTGAGGGGTGTGTGAGCATTTCTCAAGCGAGAGCCACTACCCTTGTCAGGGTGAGTCACAAAAAGTTGCTAAAGGAACTCTGTTAGCTTGGCGCAAAATAGTCAGGCTAAATTTAGAGGCAATGTGTAAGGTATTTATGCAGCACACAAACAATAATGAAGTGAAAACACAATACAAGAAAAATACTGGACTGGTTTTAAAAAAGAAAGTATAATTTCATAAATTATTTGACACCAAAGCAACAAAAATCCAATCAGTAGAGCTGAAGATATGCAATGTCAAAGATTTAACGAAAGTATAGCGCCTAAAAGCACAAATCGCCACTTATGCTTGTCTGATCATGCAAGACTGAGTAAAAGTCACAAGTTCAGACCAACAGCGATGGAGGTCAAGACGGAGATAGGTATCAGGTGAGTTCCTCTGAAAAGGTTACCTTTTATAGTCTAGCATGAAGAGTTCCAATTGCGGTGAAGGAGGCCGAGAGGATCAGAGAGAGCATTATGGATGGTCATCACTGTAGCACAAAGAGCAGGCTGGTAGTCATGAACGGATGTCTTTCTAGCGCAAAGATCCTATCGGGCTTCACAGAAAATAGTTGCTGGAGATTCACAATGGCAGCCAAAGCAGGCTGTCGATGTTGTAGCGCGTAGTGAAGATCTTGCAGGTCTTCACTGGTGATCCCTGTAGCACAAAGAGTCTGATTCACCTGAGCCTTTCATTGATGTCATGTTTAACCACAGAGGAGCCAGGTAGCTACCGTTTAACCTGCAGACAGACCACAGATCACAGGGACATAGCTGCCTGGACTGTATGACATTTTGTAGATCCCCCCCCATTGTCCCTTGTTGGTACTTACCCTGTTGTTGATGTAGTTGGCCATATTCAGCACTGTCCTGCTGCACATCTCCAACCACCGACCACTCAGAGATGACTGCGGACACTTGATCCTAAAAGGGATCCAGCTCCTCTTGGGGCACTGACCTACTACCTCTGGTCTGCAATGCTGCATGTAGATTGGTTGTCAGTTTCTCCTTAGTTTTGCACTTGGCATTGTGCATCCCTGTCCTCTTAACTTCAGCAATGTTGTTAGCCTTGTTCACTATGGACTGCCATATGGTCTTTTTCTTCCCCAATGACACTTCGGACCTGCCGAACAGCTAATGTTCGTGCTCTGTCACCTCTGCCATTAACATCTCACCCTCCTCCTGAGTGCACTTGCACTTCCTCTTCCCCTGGGACTCTGCCTGGCCATCCTGGCTGCGGGTGGGATTGTTGTGCTGTGCACATTCCTGGCTTCTCCATTCTGCTTTCAGGTAAGTTTAACTTTTGTTTTTTTCTTAGCAGCGTTTTTGATTTTGTTTTCACAATACGTGCAGAAAAGTGTTGTTTGTCCTGCTAGTGTGTATTTTCTAGCTGCTAATTGACTAGACGTCACTTTTTGTACCGTAGCCTGATTTCTTTTTTTTCAACTTAACACTCATGCTAGCGTAATTATTTCCAGCCACAAATCCGTCCTAACGCCATGTAGCACCGTATTGTAAATTCAACGCTAACATGGTGTTAGGACTTGTTGCACGGCAGCTGTAACATTTTTTAAGCTCTGCTGAGGTAAAGCAGAAAAGCGCCCTTTTTTATACAAATACCCCAGGGTGTGGAAAAACTAAGGGGCATATTATCAACAACTAGCGATAATTATCGCTATGTTGGTTTAGCGGCGATATTGTTATCGCCGAGCTGCGGCGATTTTTATCGCTTAGGAACCTTGGGGCATATTATCAAGGGGGTTTATCTCCGCTTTTTCGGCTTTAAAAGCCAAGACAGCGGAGATAAAATGATCTCCCTATTACCTAGCTGTCGCTAACACCAGTTAGCGACAGCTAGTAGGAGATGGCGACCATCTTGGGCCCCACTTTGCATGTCAGTGATATTTATCACTAATGACATGCAAAGTGGGCGTGCCAAGATGTTAGCGACTGAAAACAGTTGCTAACATCGCTATCTCCTATTACCAACTTTTGGAGATATTCGCGCTAAGCGCAAATATCTCCAAAAGCTAACACCTGCCCTGAGCAGTTCTTAGCCATGTTATCCAATGGGAGGTGGATAACATGGCTAAGAGCATTAGCTCGGTAATGCATGAATATCGCTGACTTTTCAGCGATATTCATGCATTGCGGCGATTTTTATCGCATTTGCAATAAACCTTGGTAATACCAAGGTTTATTTGCGGTAAAAAACGCCGCAGCTCAGCGGTAAAATTTTGTCTCTAACCAAGCAATAGCGATAATTATCGCTATTGATGGGTAATATGCCCCCTTGCTATTATCAAGGTATATCTCCTAAGCGATAAAAATCGGCCGAAATGCATGAATATCGCTGAAAAGTCAGCGATATTCATGCATTACCGAGCTAATGCTCTTAGCCATGTTATCCCCCTACCATTGGATAACATGTCTAAGAACTGCTCAGGGGCAAGTGTTAGCTTTTGGAGATATTTGCGCTTAGCACGAATATCTCCAAAAGTTGGTAATAGGAGATAGCGATGTTAGCGCCTGTTTCCAGTCGCTAACATCTTGGCACGCCCACTTTGCATGTCATTAGTGATATATATCACTGACATGCAAAGCGGGGCCCAAGATGGTCGCTATCTCCTACTAGCTGTTGCTAACTGGTGTTAGCGATAGCTAGGTAATAGGGAGATAATTTTATCTCTGCTTTCTTGGCTTTTAAAGCCAAAAAAGCGGAGATAAACCCCGTTGATAATATGCCCCTCAGCCACTTGGAAACAATTCCATAAGGTAATTCAGCTCCGCCTGACTTGTAATGAGCCTTCAGTATTTGTGGTAAGCATGGAAGTGAAAGAGAGAATTAAGCATGATGTTTGAAGTGGCTCAATCAGAACTTCTGAAAAAACAAATAGCAATGGGGACCTGCAGGCCCTTAAAAATCATACACTGTCAAAGTCAAAAATAAAACAGGCTTTCTTTATTGGTGTTTGGGAATGTTTTTTGTAAAGATGTACAAAGGGACTCCTTTTTTTCTTTGTAAGTGTACATTGTGAAAAAGCAGCATGCTGCTTCTCCCGGAGACATAATAAAGTGGCTGAAGAAGGCTGAACCTTCCTCCTAAGCCAAATGTTTTATGGGCTGTTATGAGGGGTCACCGCGCCACTACCTGAATGGAGCAGGTGTTCTTTTGAAGGCAAAGATTGATGACATTATTGTTCAATGTACGGTTACATCAGAAAATGATTATTAAAATTACTTCAATCACAATCTATATAATTTCAGGCTCACTGTGGATCCTAATAGGCAGGGGCATAGCTTCTGGTGGTGCAGCAGGCAGAATGCACCTTTGTACAGAGGTGAAAGGGGGTCCAACTACCACAGCCCTCTGATCTCTAAGCGGGTCCTAAATAACCACCCTGAAGTTTGGAAGCTGAACGAGCATTAAAATGACCTTCAGTTTAGTTTTTTATCTTGTAATGTTTGCTGTGCATTCAAAAACAGAGGTCAAATGTCAGTCTTGTCTTCTGACAAATTACTGCATATTCTTTTATCATGGAGACAGGTGTTTACTTTTCTTTCACTTAGTGCAAAGTGTGTGGATTTTGTACAGTGAACTATTTGAAAATCTTACTGGTGTCAAATGAAATGCTGGTTAAACTACACAATTACACCACTGTGAATCAATTAGAGGTTAACCTAAATAAAACCCAAGTGGTTACCTTTGGAAAAAAACGTAAAGTCGGGGGAGGATGGTCGTATAACAACATGAGTATTGCAGCAGGAAGCACATAAAAATACTTAGGGGTCAATTTTGAATCAAGGGGTAATTTTGTTAAACAGCGCAAGGAGATATCAGCCAAAGCTGTGACCTTCTCCAAGCTCTACAAAAAATTGTCCCGCCCAAGCTTATCACCTTTATTAAAGGTTATGAGAGCAAATATCAGCCCGACACTGTCATACAGTATTGAGATTTTTAGAGGTAATTTAAACACAAACCTAAACCAACTCGTGATCAAAATCTGTAAAAAAGTTCTCCACTTGCCCAAAAATGCCTCTGCTGCCCAGATCAGGTTGGAACTGGGCCTACTAAATCATGAAGTTTCCAGCATCGGCACGTATTTAAATCTCTACCACAAACTCAGACAAGCAGACACAGGCTCAATAGAGTCACTGGTTGGGTTAGACATCACCGAAAAAAACCCAGGGGGCTCGTATGGTCGCCTTTTTAAGGATTCCATTCGAGAACTGTCCGCAGGTGACCTATGGGCCCTCAACCCCAGTACGACAGCATTTAAAACCACCATTAAGAAATGTGTCAGAATGAGCTCCCTCATCATTGATAAAAAACACTTTGCCAAACGCAGACATGCATGGGCAATTATGAATTCGTACGGGCAGTTAGCTCCCTCTCTGCACCTACTCTCTGCATCTAAAACTTAGCTTTATGGCCATTAGATTTGGTGACTGGCAATTTCTAAAAGATCTGCCACGTTGGCGTCGTACGTCAGACGTTTTGTGGTGCAGAGGGTGCGGCAGGACGGCTGAAACTTTGGAGCACGTGGTCTGTCTTTGCCCAGCACTCATGTCACAGCGTAGACGCAAATTGAAAGCGAAGTGGAACAGGCTGGGTATCCGGTCCTGCAGACAGGCAATCATCGAGGCCTTAAACCCAGAAAACACAACTTTAAATATAGGCCTCACAACCTTGATACGCCTTCCATACCGCAATTTCATGTATGTACCCCTCTTGCTGGCAACAACCTAAATCAAATTGCATTACTTTTAAGCTTCCCGCTTCGTCCCCTTTACTCTCTGCCCCAGCGCTGCTGTCACCCCTGGAGGGGTTCTACTTGCTGCTGACTCGCTATCGAGGGAGTCAGAATGCCAAGCTCACGCCGCACGTGACTCCAGGGACCAGGAGCCTGTGCGTGCTAACACCTGTGAGGAGGCCCACCCCCAGCTCACCTGGGCTTGATAACATCTTGCCGGACCCGCTGGCGCGGGTCCCACTTCGTCCACTGTACTCTCTCCCCCAGCGCTGCTGTCACCCCTGGAGGGGTTCTACTTGCTGCTGACTCGCTATTGAGGGAGTCAGAACGCCAAGTTCATGCCGCACAGTACTCCAGGGACCAGGAGCCCATGCGTGCTAACACCTGTGAGGAGGCCCACCCCCAGTTCACTGGGGTATATCAACAAATCTGGAATCCGCAGCGCGGGACGAAGCCCGGACAAAGGGCGGACCGTCTGCGGCCGTCCGGGGCTGGAGGAGGCAGGGCTGGGTCACCCCCCTTTCATCTGCTAGCAAAAGGTACTGTTCATTATTTGTTTGCCTACTGTCTATGGGCCAATAGGTCTGGAACAATGGGGAAAAGGAAAAATCCAGAGGACATCAATGACTCTTTTGGAGGGGCGTCCAAGGGAGGAAAGCATGCAAAGAGACAAAAGTGTAAGCCTACCAGAAAGCGTCAGCCACATCCAGGAGGAAATTGCGTAATGGACAGGATTGATGAACTTGTGCAAGATTGCACAGACTTGTTAACAGTCGCCCCCAACCTAGGGGGGGAGAATTGTGAGGTTGGCAGCTCTGGGGGTGTGAAGGGTGGGAAGAGTAAAAAAGGGGGGCTAGCAGTTATACCTGAAATGTTTAGGGGCAAATTAAACTCAGAGGCTAAAACGTAATTAAACAAAAATAGTGAGGATAACTCAGGCCAGAGCGGATCTATTGTAATCTCCAACCAGAGCTCCGATGATTTTTTAAACCTACCGTGCACTAATAGATTCACTGTTCTAGCTCA
Source organism: Lissotriton vulgaris (assembly GCF_964263255.1). NCBI lineage: Eukaryota > Metazoa > Chordata > Amphibia > Caudata > Salamandridae > Lissotriton > Lissotriton vulgaris. The sequence goes on along the minus strand of NC_141689.1, from coordinate 926,631,603 downwards.
AATTGAACACTCCCACTTAGATAATGGGCTGGAAGCGACAGAACCTGGATTACGCCCAGCAGCAGGTATCCCTGAAGTGGTGTTTGAGGCAGCTGACCAATCTGATATTCTTCTGTTCAAACTGGTAACCCATCTATGCGACTTAATAAAGGGTATGCAAGTTAAGATTGACCACTTAACTACTGTTGTTGGCCATCTAAAGGTGGAATGTAACAAAGGTCCTTTACCAACTAAAGCCCCTAGCGCCAACTGGGCAGGTGTAGTAGGTCATGCAGGAAATGTTCCCTCATTGTCAAGCCAAAAATCTAGGCCAGATGCCGTTGCACCCAATAGTTCCAGGACTAGTGAGGTTGCCAGATGATGGAATTTAGTGCCTCCAGACAAATACTTACCCCAGCGTCACGATCAAATCCTAACTAGTGACGAATCAGGGCATTTGGGGGGTAAGCAAACTAATAGAGTAAACCAGTCTGAGCAGAAGCTTCCTTCTAGTCGGCATCCAGTGGGCTCTGTTCCATTAAACTTTGGTGCCATGAAACCTAATCCAAACCTCAGTAAGTCTCCATCAGTATACCTGATTAATATACCCAAGCTCCCTGTTGGTAGGGATCGCGAATCACCTGATACCCTGACCAACAAAGCAATTCACTGGATTAGGCATGTAAGGGGATGCAGGTCAGTGATTAGGGAGGACATTCTACGCGCAAGTAGGCTTACTTTCCAGGGTGATGCCTATGATTGCATAGAACTCACTTTGAAAAATCCAATGGTAGAACTGTTAAATCTAGAATTCAGATCTTGCTCTCCGGATTATTCTAGGATCCAGATGAGAGCAAACCCCGCATTCCTGGAAGCCTATAAGAGGAAAGCAGGATGAGGGCTTATACGGGGAAAGTTCGAGACTAGACTGTAACAATTGACTTCAATTACGAGTCCCAATAAAAATATCCAGTGAAGTAGCTAATAGTGAAATAACTGGGCAGGATTTAAGTAGTATTGTAGTAAACCCTTTTAAAAAGCAATCTTTATCTTTACCAGCTAGTTCCCCTGGTGAGTCATCCCCCCAGATACCAACTTAGAGTTTGCAGGGCAAGATTGCCCTGCGCCTATTATTGGTAAACCTGGATCTGTCCTTTCTTGGAATATAGCTGGCTTGAAGTCTAAACTAGAGTCACCTGGGTGAGTACTATTTATCAGGGAATATGAAATATGCTTATTTCAAGAAACCTGGTCGATGGACCAACTACATCTCCCTGGTTATTTAAATTATAGTATCCCTGCAGAGAAGGGAGGGAGGGGCCGACCAGTTGGAGGGCTAACGATATGGATAAGACAGGATCTTGGGGTGGAAATAAAAACCATATCCACCAACCATAGGGATTTGCAGGTACTAAGACTTAAGTTTCCAAATCTTGTACCAGTCTACGTTTATAATGTATATGCGAGAAGCACTGGGGGTAGAAAATCTGAGGTTGTATTGCTCCTGGAAGAATTACTTGAAAGTCGCCATTTCCCCTCTAATATAATTGTCGGGAGGGATTTTAATGTTAATTTTGAACCTCTTTTGAATGGAAGTTGGAATGTATCAGACGAGGAGGATAGGGAGTGGGGGATTCCAAAATTGGATCTTGAACCGATTAGCAAATGGTCCGATGTAGTGGTCCAAATGAATTCTTTTTGTTTAAATAAAGGTTTAAGAGCAACTAATGGAAGGGCCACAGGTGACAAGGCCGGGGCGTTTACATTTAAGAGAGGCACTCGCAAGAGTAGAATAGATTACATCATGCTTAACCTGGGCCTGTGGAGATATCTCCAAGACATGCTAATTATAGATAGGGTTGAGAGTGATCACAATCCTTTGTGCATGAATCTCACCTATTGGGAATCTCCCGACCACCCTGGGGCTAAGATGGTGCCTACTCCCTCCCTAGATATTGTGATATCTAACGATATGCGACACGTCCGATGGTCCAAAGTTTCATTGTATAAAGAGAATGTGGATTTTATAATTGGCAAGCTTGCCCAGGCAACACTAGATTTAGGGTTGCTAATTAAAGTGGATAAAAATCTTTTAAAATTAGAAGAAGGAACTATGATTCACAAGGTTTTCTTTGGTGAGCTAAAAAGTCTCTTTATTAAGCCCTGCGGGCGGAATGGTTCCCGCACCCCTGAGGCACCACGTTGGTACTCAGGTGAATGCAGGAAGGCCCGCCTTGACCTGGGAAGAGCTATCAAAACTGAGTCAGCTGAGAATATAAGGGCGGACAGGTTGATTTATAAAAATGCTGTCTCCAGAGCTAAACGTGACTGGGATGAGAAAAGGTGGAATGACCTTAAGGGGGCAGGATCACACAAAGACACGCGAAGATTCTGGAATTCTATGAGTGGGGCTTGGATGGCAACCCAGATAAACCGCAGAATTGGGTCCCTCAAGAAAAGTGGGTAGCACACTTTCAGCCACAATATGCTAAGGGGGAGGATACGCAATCAACCGTGGAAGTCCCCTTTGAACCTTGCTCGGAAGATCTCTTTACCCAGAAAGACGTTCAGTGTGCTTTAGGTCTAGTGGTCCCTGGTAGAGAGCCAGGTATCGATGGTATACCCGCGGATCTATTTCTGCAGGATAAGAATTCCTGGGGTTGTTATATACTCCTTCTGTCAAATATGGGTGCCAGGGGAGCCCCCATTCCTCGTTCTTGGAACGGGGCTGAAATCATACCTGTGTTTAAAAAAGGGGACAGGTCCCAGCCAGGAAATTACCGTCCAATCAGCCTCATTGACACCTCTCCAAAAATATTTGGCAGGCTGATTTTAAACAAAATACTTGACTGGGAACGAGATAACAAGATCTTATCCCATTTGCAGGCTGGGTTCAGAACCTCAATTAGCACGGTCGACCAGGTGCTGCATTTTGCTATGCTGTACTGGAAGACCGTGATAATTGGACACGGTAGTCTATATGCCGCATTTATAGACCTAAGAGGGGCATTCGACCTGGTTCCACGTTCCACGCTATGGAATGTCCTCAGTGACTTGGGTTCGCCTGGGCCTCTCCTATCACTGGTTAAAAGACTTCACGAACAAAACTATGCACAGATCAGGTGGGGGAGTCCTGGGAGTGTCACGGAGCAGTTCACAGTGGAAACTGGAGTACGCCAGGGCTGCGTCCTGGCGCCAATTCTATTTTCTTTATACAATACTGACGTGGCTAAAATATTAATTGACTCTAATATTGATGCACCGATCCTTGCTGGAGCAAAAGTTCCTATTTTAATGTTCGCAGATGATTGTCTTTTAGTAGCAAAAACTCCTAGGGGCTTCAAAAGGGTTTGCGCCTCTTTGAAGAATTCTGTAGCTCACGGGGCCTAGAAGTAAACGTGCAGAAATCAAAGTTTATGACTTTTAATGCTTCTAAATCTTTTAAGGGTGGCGTGATCATGAATAAGCGTCCTCTGGAAAGGGTCTAAGCTTTTACCTATTTGGGTGTTTGTATTCAGCACAATTTGTGCTGGAAACATCAAATTGAGCTGGCCACTCTAAAACATAGGCAGCTTTCTGGGGCCCTGAGCCAGGAGCACTCTAAGTCCCTCACTAAACCAATATCACTGGTATTGGCGGTCTACAAGGGTAAAGTGGTTAGTTCCACTTTATACGGGGTTGAAATATGGGGAACTGAAAACCTTAGGGGGATGTCAGTCTCTGAAAATTCCTTTCTTAGGAACCTAATAAATTTACCACAGAGTACCCCTCTGAATCCTCTCTTTTATGATCTGGGGATGTCCCCAATAGCGCTTCTTGCATCTCTGCGACCAGTTTTATACTGGAGGAAGATTTGGATCACCCCGGAATTAGAACCCTTCTCAAGGGGCCTGCTGGATATAATTAGAAGTGACACCTCCCTTGAAATGAAGTGGCTAGGGCATATCAGGGGCCTCTTGATCGATTTGGGTTTACGGGATCTGTGGGAAGATCCAACAAATGTAACGTTCCCTCCTAAGAAGGGGGCATATTACCAAGCAATAGCGATAATTATCGCTATTGCTTGGTTAGAGACAAAAATTTACCGCTGAGCTGCGGCGATTTGTATCGCAGATAAACCTTGGTATTACCAAGGTTTATCGCAAATGCGATAAAAATCTGACGCAATGCATGAATATCGCTGAAAAGTCAGCGATATTCATGCATTACAAGGCTAATGCTCTTAGCCATGTTATCCACCTCCCATTGGATAACATGGCTAAGAACTGCTCAGGACAGGTGTTAGCTTTTGGAGATATTCGCGCTTAGTGCGAATATCTCCAAAAGTTGGTAATAGGAGATAGCGATGTTAGCGACTGTTTCCAGTCGCTAACATCTTGGCACGCCCACTTTGCATGTCATTAGTGATAAATATCACTGACATGCAAAGTGGGGCCCAAGATGGTCGCTATCTCCTACTAGATGTCGCTAACTGGTGTTAGCGACAGCTAGGTAATAGGGAGATAATTTTATCTCCGCTTTCTTGGCTTTTAAAGCCAAAAAAGCGGAGATAAACCCCCTTGATAATATGCCCCATTGTTCTTAAAGAACTGTATTGGCAGCTTGTGGTCTCCAGGACCTTTAGGTCTATTGATCCTGGGTCCTTGACCGGATTGTTTATGGACATTAAAGAAGCGCCAAAATTGGAAGCCTTCTGGGACGTTATCCTAAAACCCTTAGATCGCAAACTTTATTTTCAATTGAGAATTGGGAGCTTACCGGACGGGGCGTTCACCAGTAGATGGTCTGGGGGAGCCAAGGCCGCTTGTCCATCTTGCTTAGCGCTCTCTGAAACCATTGGCCATCTACTATTTGAATGTCCCGATTACGTTGCGCCCGGAGAATTTGGCTACGCCCAATGTGCAGATTAATGGGCACCGACAGGGGGTCGGTGGCAGTTAGAATAATTTGTTCCTGCACAGACACGACAGTTTATATAGCTGTGGCAAAATTTTCGGGTTGGGCATGGACTATCAGAAGTAGAAGGCTAAAAGATTAATATGTATTCATGGTGCCAATTTAAAAACCCTTATCTAATGTACTATAATCTGATTTTAAATGTGTAATGGATTTTGATTTTTAAATGTAAATATGTATAATTTTATCTAAACTTGTACTTATATGTACAGTTTCTTTTATGACAATCGTTGAATAAAGCTTGTTTGATACTGATACTTTTAAGCTGCTAAAAAAAAAAAGTTTTCCTTTTTACCTATTTGTATTTTATCATAATTTGCTGCTATTGTACTGTTGCTGCTGTTTTTATCTGATCTCACTTTTTAAAACCTGTGACTATTTGTCGAACATTAGATTGTTTTATAAGCCCCACACTGTTAATCAACGGTACAACAACATTCTTACCTTTTAAAGTTCTGTATAATTGTATGTGGATTGTTCACAATATGATGTTGCACAATGCAATGAGGAAAACATTTATCTGTCCACTGTTGTTTACTTGATGTCTGTTTTTTAGCCTTCACAATATGTATTGCTATTGGTGCTCCTTTTAAGGATATTATTTTACATCCAAATAAAGATTATTATTATTAATATTATTATTATTATTATTATTATTATTATTAAATGCTGTCGTTTGTTGTTTTCCTCTTACACATAACAAAATATAAATAACTTAATGAACTGTACAACTATTTTAACATAAACAGGAAAGCACATTTTTAACTGAATCTAAATTGTGATGAAAAAAGATTTTAATAGGGTCAAAACAAATCAAGACATTTTGCATGCTGATGAGCAAATGGCTAATATTCGCGGACACATTATTGTTTGAGAGCAATATAGTTTTATCAGTAAAATTGTATGTCTGTGCAAAATAAGTGGTCATTTCAATGGAAAATGTGCTGGCTATAAATGACAGTGGCTACAACACCATGCTTTAGTAATATATGGGCATATGACCAAGGGGGCGCGATAGGCAATTATCGCCGATTTAGCGGCCGTTTTCGGCCGCTAAGCGGCGATAATTCTATCGTCCTATTAGCAAGCTGTTGCTAACTGATGTTAGCAACAGCTTTTAGGTGATAGCGAGCAGTATGGGGCCCGCTTTGCATATCGCTAATGACATGCAGAGTGGGCGTACCCAACCAGTTAGCGATTAAAAGCAGTCGCTAACGTCGCTATCGCCTATTAGCAAGGCAGGCGTAGCATTGGAAATATTCTAAGTGCGAATATCTCCAAATACTAACACCTGCCCAGACCAGTTCTTAGCCATGTTATCCAATAGGAGGTGGATAACATGGCTAAGAGCATTTTGTCGCTAATGCGTGAATATCGCTGTATTCTCAGCGATATTCACGCATTTCGCCGCCATCGCTGGATATTTTAGCACAATGGAGAAAAACATTGCTAATAGCATGTTTTCTTCGCTAACATATCCAGTGATAGGCAGCGATAAAAGAATCTGCGCTATGCCTATTTAGCGATAAATATCGCTACTTGTTGGTAATATACCCCATAGTTTTAGCAGTGTGCAGGTAAGGCGTGGCTTGGCAGTTCGGGCTGGACTGTTCCCATGAGGCACAGGGTCAGACTGATTTGCATATGGCCATGTCTGAACTGGGGTGGCAGAGTGGGCTAAAAAACGGTGATGGATTAAACCTAGATCTGTTGACTGGGTGTGAGTGTTTGATTCGTTCAGATGCTCTGTCCCTCACCATCCCCTTTTGTACCGCTTTGTTCGCCATAAGTTGGCAGGGTATGCTCAGACGTGAGTCCCTTGCTCACTTTGCCACTGGATTCAAGCAAGCCTGGCTGAAGACGGCTGTATTGCCAGAAACCGGTCCTAGGAAGCTTAAATCCGGTCCGGGGAAAGCATGGCTTGGCAGTTCGGGCTGGACTGCTCCCATGAGGCACAGGGTCAGACTGATTTGCATATGGCCATGTCTGAACTGGGGTGGCAGAGTGGGCTAAAGATCTGTGATGGATTAATCCCAGATCTGTTGACTGGGTGTGAGTGTTTGATTGGTTCAGATGCTCCATCCATCACCACCCCCTTTTGTACCGCTTTGTTCGCCATAGGTTGGCAGGGTATGCTCAGACGTGAGTCCCTTGCTCACTTTGCCACTGGATTCAAGCAAGCCTGGCTGAAGACGGCTGTAATGCCAGAAACCGGTCCTAGGAATCTTGAATCCGGTCCAAGGAAGGCATGGCTTGGCAGTTCGGGCTGGACTGTTCCCATGAGGCACAGGGTCAGACTGATTTGCACATGGCCATATCTGAACTGGGGTGACAGAGTGGGCTAAAGAACGGTGATGGATTAAACCCAGATCTGTTGCCTGGGTGTGAATGTTTGATTGGTTCAGATGCTCCGTCCATCACCACCCCCTTTTGTACCACAAATTGAATGATGGCGCTGGCATTCACAACGCTGGTGCAGGCACCACTGGAATCTATTGAGGTCTACAAAAAGGCAAGTAATTAATCCACATTTAATAACATGTTTTGGTATTCTAGGGCTATGGGTGGATTCTCTGCTTTAATTACCTCAATTGTCACCTCCTGTTACTCATACACATTTTGCAGCCTAGTTGTGCCCAATTGTTAGGAAGTTATGCTTTTCATGCGGTAAAAAGTATTGCCAAATAAAATCAATCTGAAAATATTTTCTTATAATTCTCTTGCTTCTTTTTTCATATTTACCTTTGAGCCCCAAACTTACTGTTGAGATAGATAGGCAGTCATACTATTGCATGAAGTTGCACATACTGTTAAGAAACTGTTTGAGCGTGGGCTTGGGTAAGCCATCCATTACTTCTTAGCCTCGAGCCTTTGACTGAATGACATTCTTTTCTAGGCTGTTAGACTGAAAAGTACCTAACAAATGTTTCTGTCTATACAAATATTTTTACGAAGTATAGCACCAATAAATTACATCACATGTTTACCATTTTGAGTGACAGAAGCACAAGAGGGGTGTGGGGTATTAAACCATCACGGATTGCACAGTTGCCGTGGATTAGTCAACAGGAAAGCACATCTGGTTAGCTCTTTGAGCGCAGTCAGATAGCACTACCTATTAGGGACATTCAGTTAGGCAAGTGCAGTTTACCAAAGGTTCATGCCCTGAGAGATTGTGCCACCACTGTGGGATGTTTTGCTGAAAATAAAGCGTTTCTTGTGAGAGAAGCAGGGTCCTCAAGCTATAGAAGCCCAGATAGTCTAAAGAGCCAGGTCTGTGCTAGTGGCTGAAGCTCTGACAGGTACTTCTGGTTGGCCATAATGATTTTAATTATTTATGGCTACTCATGCCCCAAAAGCAGGACTGGGAAGCAAGCAGGAGAAGAGCTTCCAGTTGAGTGCCTAGAACGTGAACGACTGTTCAAGCTGTCTGATATTGCCTTTAAAGCCAGGGATGTGCAGCCTGTCAGCTGCTCACACCCGAAATACTGCACTACCTGCCTGACCTTCCAGGACAGTCAAGTGCCTCCAGTGATAGCATTACGCTTTTAATGTAAGAAAGGCACAGTCCGGTCTCATCAGTTCCGTTATCCTGCCAATGGTGTTGAAAATAGCTGTTGGAGTACGTTTTGTTTATCTGACTCCAGCTACTTCACAGCAAAATAGGTTGTGTAGATTTCTGTATTAAGTTATGCCTTCTTTCTTTCTTGCACTCTTTCCTTTCCTTCCTTTTTCCTTCTTTCTGGCTTTCATTCTTTCTTGCTTTTGTTTTTGCTTTCTTTCTTTCTTTCTTTCCTACTTTCTGTCTTGCTATCTTCCTTTTTCTTTCTTGGCTTCTTTCCTTCCTTTCTTTTTACCTTCTCCTTTTTGGTTCCTTTTTTAAGCCTTTGTTCTTTCTTTCCTTTCTGCTTTCTTTTTTCGTTTTTTTCTTTTTTTCCTTCCTTTTTCTTGCCCTTGTTATTTCTTTGTTTCCATCTTTCTTTCTTTCCTATCTACTTCCGTTGGTCTTTTCTTCTTTCTTTCCTTCCTTCTTGCCTCATTTCTTTCCCTCCATCCTCCCTTCTTCCTTTCTTTCCTTCTGTCCTGCACAACCCACCCAACAAATAAACTGGGAAAACTAAGGCGATACTCTGGCTTGGCTCTGCAACCCCTTTAATGAGCAGAGCTATCAACATATTTCCAAGTGTGCAGAATCCCTTCAATGTTGTTCTAACATCTTCCAATAAAGGTTGATGAAGTTCCCAAAACCCAGGAGTAAAATGCTGCATTAAAAAACAAGCACTGGCAAAACCATTAGGTCTGTAGCTGGCTACCAGCTTTTTAACTTTGTCAGTGCTACCCAACCCCTACCATAGATACCCTGGCTGCTGGAGTACTGGAGGCTGAGTGAGGTAAGAGCTAAATGGTTTTCGGAGGGGAGGTAAGGATCTTTAGTGAGGGCCAGAGTGTCAGACAGTTCACAGACAAGTCCTATAAAACAAGCATTTGCAATGCAATAGGCCTCGCATTCACTCGAGTTTGAGGTATTGACATTGCAAATAACATAGCCTTTTATTTGTGTTTTGGTTCTTAAAACAGAAATAAAAGGCATTGTCATTTATAATGACAATAGCTTAAACTCGCATAAATGCGAGACCTATTGCATTGCAAATGCTTGTTTATATAATTGAGCAGAAACTGAAGCCATTTTGTGTTGAGTCTGAAGCGGAACTAGTTTGGGCTCTGGAGCAGAAGAGAACGGTTGCCTAAGTGCGTATTCACAATAGGCAACAGATTTCATATAAATACCAATCAATAGCAGTATATTGATGTGCATTTGCGCTTGCGATGTGTACATATGTATGTGTATAAGTAAAGAGAAAGGGTATTTAGGTATATATCTATGGGCATCTATGTTAATGGGACAATATATAGATCTATGCTATGACAGTGAAAATTAATGTGGCTAAATTAAATATGCTACTGGGGAGAAAGTAAACTAATACATGTATGCCCTTCCCCCACCCCGTAGGATTTTATGTTATTGTCATAGAGCAACCCATCTAATGTGGAAAAAACACTCTTCTTCCTCAAAGATTATTTGCTACTATGTCTTTAGAGTATACTATCTCTGCTGATGTTCACAAGGCCTATTCAGTGTGCCTGCATCTCACTGTACGGATTTAATCCACTATCTCCTCTTTAATTATTATGATATATAAATGTATTTGTTTATAACTACTAAGCAAGACATACATAAAGTATGCAAAGGGTAATATGTTATGTACTACCAATTTTGAGTTAGGGAATAGTCCTCATGACACACTTGAGGCTTTGCTTCTTGTAAATCACTTCCCCTCCTATCTAGAACATTGCTGACAAATAATAGATTACACTTTGCCCATTGATAGATCGATAGTTAGATAGATAGATACATATATTGCATTTACTCATTGTTTTCTTTCCATCAATTGAAAAGCTTTCTATTAACAAATAGATACAGAAGCTAAAATGAAGTCAGACAATTGGGGGGACCATGATATTTGGTCATTTAATGTCAGCTGTAGATGATGGATCCCCGAACAGTGTCATGTATGTGCATATTTGCATTGTGCTGAGGGGATTACCAGGAATTCGTTCATGCAGCTCTCTGATGGATGTCACATGTGGTTTTTCTGAGTCCCCAGATAGATCATGCAGTCTGTGTTTTCTCCTTCGTACTGCCGGTCACTGGTGTAATCAAATGTGTAGCCTTGGACCATGTCATGTATGTGCATGTAACTTGCATGATCGAGGTAACTATTAGCGGCGATACTACGTGTCTCTTGGATCTCTTTCAAGTGCTCACCGTCCTTTTTCCCAGCCACCGCCACCCCCATGGGCGGCAATCTGAGGGATAGCCCCGGGCGCCACAAGCTCTATCTAGGTCAGTGAATTAGTACATAGACTTACTTAGGACAGAGTGCTTGAACTGGGACAATGTATGATTTGAGCATTGTTTCTATAATTTTATGATCCAAAAATGCACAGGTAACTTTAAACAACTTCTTGGAGTTGCGAATGCACAATTCATCTATAATAAATCCAGAAGAAGGAATAAGGATCCTTCTGAGATCCGTGGAAACTGGTCCAAATTTCAGGAAAACTAGTTGTTGCTCTTCAGAGTGAGACACTGAGAGAGGTGGCACTCGAGTACTTGCTACACACATTTCTGTAGTAGCGGTGGGTGAGCCAACAAATTAACAGTGAGAGCTGAGTTAAGAGTCTGTCTTGGCTATAAGAGCCAGACACGTGATGTGCCATGGGAACATTTGGCATGGAATTGCTGATCCAAATAATATGCAGAAGTGTGATAAAGTGTCTTCAAATTTCAATGAGGTATATTTCTTTGCCAAGCATTTAACCTTAGTACATCAAATTATATCACTACAATCAGAGGTATTTGTTAAAAGTGATAGTTTTTAAACATTAATGTCCCCACATCCCACAATACCATTAGTGAATTCAGAGGCAAGTCAATTGTCATGTGCACAGCTATAAGTGGGCTGCATTCTTATGTTACACAGAGCAGCACCATAGTCTATTAAGCCAAACACAAGAGAGATTTTTACTCAGCACACATCCTCATATATTTAAAGGATTTCTCAAAAGCAATAATGGAAAAAGTAGGCGGAAAAATAAAATAATTGGTAAGGATCGCATATCTTGGTCACGTGGCCAAGCCCGATTGATCTGGGGTTTTCTGGCCTCACACTGTATAACTCAGCTTTATCACTCTTGTTTGTTGTGAAAATGTAATGCTTTGTCTTTCATTCTTGGTGCACGAGGTTATAGCGTGGGTAGCAGGCAAAAGCCACAAGAGACCTAAGCTCTTTTTGGCTTGAGGACACACGCAGACTTCGAGATGATCCAGAGCCTAGCATCTGGCTCGAGCCTTCAGTGGCTCAGTCACTTCTATACTCTGAGCGTTCTGTGCCAGAAATAAGTATAAATGCTGCTGATTTTGGATACCTGTTTTGGAAGTGAGGATAGCTTACCTTGCACTTCTGATGACCATCTGAGGATATCTCAACTTGCACTGCTGATGTCCATCTTGTACCTGTGCTGCAAAGGAGATTACAATGATGCGAAATGTTGCACCTTGTTTGTGAGTGATGCTGTCTATTGTTTTGTGCATGTGAGAGAACTTGCATTGTTTCTGATCAGGTTAATATGTGTAAGGAAGCTTGTACTGGCCCTTCAGTACCACAGTTATTACATATCTTTGAAGGAAGCTTGAATTGACTGGCCAATGCAGTATCATACATTTTCCTTGATTTTGAAGCCTTACACTGCAGTACTACACTTGTACCGCTGGTCTTTAGGATTTCACGTAGTCTGAGTAACAGTATTTTGCCTGCTTACTCTGGGTTACTCTGGATCTTAGGAGGCATTTCCTTTAGTTCATCTCACAGCAGCTCATCTGCAAATGCAGACTTGTGCTAATTGATTAACGTGAGTACTAGCAGCTTAGCTGCCATTGTACCACAACGTTCCTATGCAGAACACCAGGCAGAGCACCAGGTATTACTGCTGCAAGGCAGTCCTTCACCCTTGTGGCAAACACGAGGGATATCAGCAATGAGTAATCACTGAACAACGGAGGATTGACCGATCACAGAAAAGGGTAAGAGAACCAATATGGCCCCAGGATGTGATCTGACCATGAAAAATGTATCATCCAAGCTGGTATTTATTCCAGAGAATAATAACCAAGGTCAGCATGACATCCTAAATAGAGGAAACATCCTTAAATTGTTCAAATTTATTCCGGCACTGTGCAACTTGGAATCCAGTGATATGACACTTATTGAATTTATACCCACTAAAGGCAAACAAATCACTGAACGGACTTTAAATACATTAGCAACAGCGGCAATAAAGAAGATGTTAATATCTCGGTCTGATCAATTTAGGAACTGGGGCATCAAAATAACTCCTTATTCCATGACCCGGTACTAGTTGGTACTTGTAACACCCTCGGCTCCCCATCACATCCCCAGTAAACCATCCTTTTCAATATTAAAATCCGTTCAAGGTCGAGCTCATACAGAAATAGATCGACCAGCAATGGAGAAGTTGGATACCATGATGGATGACTGGGCCTGGTTGCCAGTGGCTCTGTCCAGGGATAACCACAACTGAAATAGTGACCAACATGGCCTCTCAGTGTGTTCTTGGAATATCAATGGCAGTAATGAGACAGAATATCGGGGGTAAAAAATTCGACCTACCATAATATCGAGATTGGAAATATTGAGTGCAAGAATATCGTTGTTAAGAATATCGATTTGTAGGTATGTAATACTGTTTTAAAAAATATAGAAGTTATTAATATCGTTTGCAAAAATAAAATTGTTCAAAATATCGATTTTTTAAATTATTGTTATACATTTTAGTATATATTTTAAATGTATGTGATGTATTTTTTGTATAAGTTTTGTTTATGTTTTTTAATATATGTGTCAAATTTTTTGCAGTTAATAATTTTATTTTAATTACCCTTTGTGTTTTTTAGTTCCGTAGCAGGTTGCAGGTTTATAGGGGGATATGGTGGGAAGTAATTTAATTATAATAAATTAACAAATATTTTTAATGTATTAATATTTATTTAATTGAGATCCTATAATGTTAATTGTGTTTTTAATTTCTGGGGTACATTTTCGGTGCGGGTTGTGGGGTTTATAAGGGGTAAAGGGTGGGAAGTAATTTATTTTTAATTAATTATTAACTGTTAATTAAAAATATTTCATTCATTAATTCGTTGACAATTAACTATGGTAATTGTGCAATTAATTTTAGGTGGGGGTTGTGAGGTTTATAGTGGTAAAGGGTGGAAAGTAATTTATTTTTAATGAACTAACAATTAGTTGTTAATTAACATTAATTAATTTATTGATGATTAATTATGCTAATTGTGTAATTATTTATAGGTGCTGGTTGTGGGGTTTATAGGGGTAAAGGATGGAAAGTAATGTATTTGTAATTAATTAATAATTCGTTGTTAATTGACATTAATCAATTGACATTAACTAATTGACAATTAATTATGTAAATGGTGGGAAGTAATTTATGTTTGAACAAATATTAACTGTTAATTAACATTAATTCATTCATTGACAATTAACTATGTAAATTGTGTAATTAATTTTAGGTGGGGGTTGTGAGGTTTATAGGGGTAAAGAGTGGGAAGTAATTTAATGTTGTTGAACTAATAATTAGCTGTTAATTAACATTCATTAATTGACAATTAATTATGCTAATTGTGTAATCATTCATAGGTGCTGGTTGTGCGGTTTTTGGGGTAAAGGGTGGGAAGTAATGTATTTGTAATTAATTAATAATTAGTTGTTAATTGACATTAATTAATTGACAATTAATTATGTAATGGGTGGGAAGTAATTTATGTTTAATTATCAAACAATTAGTTGATCATTAATCTTAAATAATTATTTGATATTTAATTAGGCTGACTGTTTTTTATGTGTTGGTTTTACTTTTAAAGAGGTAAAGGGTGGGGAGTAAACTAATTTTACTTACATTATAATTAGTTGTTAAATACTATTAGTTTTTTAATTGAAAATAAGTTTTAATTGTGTAATTACATTTTTTACTGTTTAATTTTAGCTGTGGCTTGTGGGGATTATAGGGGTAAAGTGTTTGGAAGGTATTACATTTTTATAAGAGTTAATTTGATTTTTAATTAATATTTCTGTAATTGGTAATTAATTATGTTAATTAGGGAAGTACATTTTTTTTAATTTAGAATTGTGAATTGAGTGGTGGTATAGGGTAGGAAATAAAAAAAACGACATTTATGTAATAATTAATGTTTTGGTTTCTAAATATTTTCTGATTAAAATATGTATTTGTTTGAAAATAATGTTTTAGTTTATTTAATGTAATATTTGTAGGCATTGGTCATATGTATTTAACATTACAATATGTTTTTATTTTTTTATTTTTAATATTAAATATATCTCTATTTACATTTTTAACATATTTATGTTGTTTTTTAAATATTTCTTTGTTGTTGTTAATATTTTGTTTGTTTTTAATTTTGAACTGACTGGAGTGGGAAAATTAATTGTTAACACTCTGCAATCCAAAATTTTTGCCTACTGTTACACTTATTGGAGTGGGAATTGTAAATTGTATTTCATTACTATTTAACACTTTCCCTTTTGTTGCACTTACTGGAGTGGGAGTAGTAATTTTTAACGCTCCTCTATTCAACACTTTCGTTACTGTTACACTCACTGGAGGGAGAATATTCATTTTTACCCATCCGCTATCCAACACTTTCCCTATTGTTGCGCTCACTGGAGTGGGAATAGAAATTTTTACCACTCTGCTATCAAACTCTTTCCCTACTGTGCATTCACTGGAGTGGGAATAGTAATTTGTATCCCTCCGCTAGCCAACATTTTCCCTACTGGGAGTGAGAATAGAAAATTGTAACCCTCTGCTATCCAACATTTTTCCTACTGTTGCATTCACTGGAGAGGGAGTAGTAATTATTACCCCTCCGCATTTCAAAACGTTTTCCACTCTTGCACTGACTCTAATGAGAAATGTAAGTAGATAGATAGATAGATAGATAGATAGATAGATAGATAGATAGATAGTTATATCTATAGATATGTATAAAGATATATATAGATACATATATATATATATATATGAATACATATATATACATTTTTTGTAAATTTGTATATAATTATTTTCAAATTATAAAATAAATTAAAATTAATAGTTTATTAATTATTTTAAAGTGAATATATATATTAATGAAGTATGTGTGTTTAACTTTTTTAAATTAAGTTTATTTGTTATATTTGTTAAAATGTGTATTAAATAAAAAAAACATTTTTTATTTAATATATTCAATATTTAATATTTTATTTGATATATAAAAATCGATATTTTGTACAACTATTCTTTTGACATCGATATTTTTCTCTGATATTTTTGTACTTACCTGTTTAAGTATAGGTAGGTGATATTTTTGCATTCTATATTTTGACCTCAATATTTTTTTCATCTATATTTTTGAGATCAATATTCAATTGGTGCAGCATCAATGGCCTCACCACAAAATTCCAGTCACTGGATGTCATAAAGATCCCAAAAACCCCAAGGTCATACTTCTCCAGGAAACATGGTCCGAGGAAAGTCTCCCAATAGAAGGGTACTGAGAATACTGGTCCCCCGCCCTAAGATTGCATACGTTTGGTAGACCTAGGGGCGGCCTCTCAATCTATGTTGCTGGCAAGCTAAACATAAATATCGACCAGCTTTCATTTGATGAGACTGGATTACTGGCATAAGGATCAAATGACTCAATCCCATCAAACAAATGCTTCTGATCAACGTATATATTTTTAAGAACGCTAGGGAGAAAAGGGCCAAACTGGACCATCTGATTTAGATTATGTGTAACCTACTAAGTGATTACAGGGAAACAGCCTGCTTATCAGGTGACTATAATACAAATCTTTTTTAAGGTCCTCCAGATGAGCTTGATGAAATTTGCCCGGCGGGAAACCAATACATCATGGAACAAATAAAGCCCCCAGAAATAAATACAGCAAATTGGGTGAATACATGGTATTACAACTCAGTAGTCTTGGTTATACAACATTGAAGGGTTGCTTTCCCATGAACAAACCTCTAAACTGGACAAGAACAAACAGACACATATTCTCCTTGATAGAAAATTACACCATTGTGGCAGGAGGAGAAAGCGATCTTCGACCTCATGTAATTACCCTGTTTTCCCATGCTGCCCAGCACTCCACAGCAAGTTTGACAACAAGCGGAATCTGCACAGAGAACCCTAAAAGGTTAAAATGGAAAGACTCCTCCACTCCGACAATAATGATAACATGTAGAGCCCTGTTAGGCGCAAGGATCCTTGACAATATTCCGCCTACCACATTATGGGAGTCCTTTGCAGGCCATTTGCTAGAAAAAATGTTGTTTACTCCATGAAAAGCCACTAACGGTAAGTTAACAGCCAGATTTGAAAGGACTGAAAAATAAAAAATCTACGTAACTCATCACTAAGACAAGCACGGAAGAGCCCAGGGGATGTAGTTAAACAACACCTACAAGCAAGCTCAAAAAGCATTTAGGCAAGCAATATCCTGAGAAAAACAAAAAGGTTCTGACCAGTTCTGGACATAATTAGTCCATGCAAGCAGAAATCCTCACCTAAAGGCTTTTTGGTCCCTCGTGAATGGGAGAACACGAAGCCAAAGAGGGCAAAGCAGTCCACATATTAGTGAAGATGAATGGGTACCATTTTTAAAGGTTCATTTTAAAGTGCCTAAAAAGGAAGAGGATTTACCTGCAAATCCCAAACCCAAACCCTCTGCCCTCCAAATCAATCTAAGCTGACTGCAGTCCCTCCCAGGCACAACGAATCTGAGGACATCTGAGTAATTAACTGAAATGGCCGCCCTGACACCAGTAATATCCAACAATGACACCCTGCTCCAGCAAGAAGAGCTCACACATCAGGCGTTAAATGCATCCAAAGCACTGACGATACGAACAGTACGGATCATAATTAAAGGCCTCCCAGATGGGGCACCTGAGCCAAATGGTCTCCCACAGGCCCTGTATAAGGACGACACTGAGGGGCATATTATCAAGGGGGTTTATCTCCACTTTTTTGGCTTTAAAAGCCAAGAAAGTGGAGATAAAATTATCTCCTTTATCTCCCTATTACCTAGCTGTCGCTAACACCAGTTAGCGACAGCTAGTAGGAGATAGCGACCATCTTGGGCCCCACTTTGCATGTCAGTGATATTTATCACTAATGACATGCAAAGTGGGCGTGCCAAGATGTTAGCGACTGGAAACAGTCGCTAACATCGCTATCTCCTATTACCAACTTTGGGAGATATTCGCGCTAAGCGCGAATATCTCCAAAAGCTAACACCTGCCCTGAGCAGTTCTTAGCCATGTTATCCAATGGGAGGTGGATAACATGGCTAAGAGCATTAGCTCGGTAATGCATGAATATCGCGGACTTTTCAGCGATATTCATGCATTGCGGCCGTTTTTTATCGCATTTGCGATAAACCTTGGTAATACCAAGGTTTATCTGCGATAAAAATCGCCGTAGCTCAGCGGTAAATTTTTGTCTTTAACCAAGCAATAGCGATAAATATTGCTATTGCTTGGTAATATGCCCCTGAGTTTTGAGCCGAACATCTGGCACCCTTATTCTCCGAGTGTGGGTCTAGCCGGCATATTTCAGAGTCCTGGCGTGGAGCCATTATACACCCAATCTTGAAAGGTGGCACAAGATCTAACCTCAAAAATTACAGGATAATAGCACTTTTGGACGTCAAATCTAAATATTACGCCAGCCTGCTGCTTGAAGACCTGTCATCTTGGGCCACAGAAAATCACCTTTTACCTTTTAATCAGACAGGGTATGTGGCAAAATCAGGAACCATAACAAACCTGCTGGCAATATCAGTCAGTGCTGATGGAGAAAGCATTGGCTTCAAGAATGCCAGTTCATTTCCGCATTGTCGACTTTAAGGCGGCGTTTGACCAAGTACATAGTGGTCCTTTATAGTTAAAACTACAGAAATGGGGGATTCCACCAAACCTCCTAAAGGCTATATTTCAGCTCCATACAAACACCTGGATCCGTATAAAATTGGGGGACAGATCTCACATCTCAAGGAAAATACAAACATTATGCGGCGTAAAACAAGGGTGCGTACTTCATCTCAGATCTTTGGGTGTCACTTGAAGATGTTAATTCTCAACCTCCAAAACTTGACGGAATCCGTGTCAGTAATTTGCTATATGCCATACAAGGGTCGGTCTGCAGAGGGTGCTTGACCAGCTGCTTCCCTATACAACCCGCAATGAGTTGGAAAAAAATCTATCGCAGACAAGGACAATTACCTTTGAGAGAATAAAAGATCAAGAAGGAGGGTTGCAGTTTAACAGCAAAAGTATAGATAGGTCAGCCTCTTACAAATACCTTGGGGCTCATATGGACTCCAGGGGTGCCTCCTTAAAACAAAACGATGAAGTTGGAGCTAAAGCTCTGACAATTCAAGTAAGGCTTACGAAGCTCGTGAGGCACTTATCCGGCCCAAGTCTGACCCCTTTAGTAACCGTTATAAAAGCTAAAACCTCTAACTATCTCTCTTTCAGTCAGGAAATCTTGCTGGGAAAATATACCAGCCTGGTAAACAAGATAACAACAAGAATTTTCAAACAAGAGCTGAGCCCAACAAAAACCTCATCCCCAGCCCAGATAGGACTTGTGTTCAGCCTTCTAGATCATCTAGCCATTGGTGCTGCTGCTTTTATTAAGCTGTGTAACGAGCTGTGCACCTCCAGGGAAGCAACTTTGGAGGCTTTGTTGTGACAGGAAATATCAACCAGTCAGCTGGGAAGAAAACATCGTCGCCATCTATAAGCCTCCCTGCAACTGTTGGAAGTGAATGAAATCTAGGGCACAGATCCATCTTAGCAGGTCCTCAAATGGTACATAGGAAAAAAGTGTTCAGTCTTGGTCCTTTCATTCCAATAGGGCACAACTGTCAAAACGCAAACATCCACTGATGGATATATCATGGTTTAAGCCAGGGCTTGGGGTACCACACCTATCGTGCAC
Source organism: Lissotriton vulgaris (assembly GCF_964263255.1). NCBI lineage: Eukaryota > Metazoa > Chordata > Amphibia > Caudata > Salamandridae > Lissotriton > Lissotriton vulgaris. The sequence continues at coordinate 926,611,991 of NC_141689.1, read as the reverse complement.
CTACGCAGTAGTATGGACAAAAAGATTTCTGGCCCTAAGGATGGGGAATGGCCTTTCTTATATCACTTAACCAGCTGGTGCTGCACAAATGCCAATACATTGTGTAGGGTGTGTGGGTGCAGCATGGAATCGATCAAACACGTGGTGTGCGTCTTCCCCGTTTTACTTAACGGATGAAGGACGCTGTAACGAGGTGAATGGATCAATCTCAGCGTTCGCTCTTGTCGTCAAGCCACCCTTGCATCCATGACACTGAGAATCCAATCCTAAACATCTGGTTTACCAAGTTTGTCACTAGAGCGGCAAAAAGGCTTACTCAGGGGGCGTGCCAGTAAGTCAGTAAGTCAATAACTATTACCCTGCATCGGGTTGCGCTAAGCCCAATAGGGCATGACTCAGTAGGGTACACTGGATGCCCCTCTTAAGGCCTTATGTTTTTGTGTGATTTCAGACCATTTATTTTTTCACAGAATCCCAAAGCGAGTGACATTGATAGTAGGATTTTTATGACTAGAGCCATGCCTGTTTCTTTTCAGCAGGCAGTTAAAATTCAATTTAGTATTGTATCTTAACTGTGATTTTAACAGAAGGGGTATCTTGCATTGAATCGAATCCGCGACCCGTTCGGTACATAGGGCCCAATTCACAGAATGAACTTAAGACTCAATCCTAAACTTACTACTGTTTTGGTATTCACAGATTGCACTTACTACTTTTGGTATTCACAGAATGAACTTACTACTTTTGGCATTCACAGAATGCACTTACTACTTTTGGTATTCACAAAATGAACTTACTCATTTCGGTATTCACAGAAGTTAGGACTACTAACTTTAGGACTCCTAAATGCCTTCTGTGAATACCGAAAGTCCTAAAATTACGATTTTTCTCAATTTAGTAGTAGTAAAGTTAGGACTACTAACTTTTGGACTCCTAAATGCCTTCTGTGAATACCGAAAGTCTTAAAATTAGGATTTTTCTCAGTTTAGTAGTAGTAAAGATAGGACACTCAAAAAAAAATACTTATCCACCACTAATCCTTTTTGGGTTCCGGAGTAGCGTGCTACACACCAAAAAGCGCTTTTACGCCTCGTCAGGGGTAGCAAGCACTATATAAATTCAATTACAATACAATACAACATGCTTAGCAGTGAGATCTTCAAGATATGCAATAAGCATTGTTACTAACCGAGATACCATCTATTCAAAATAAACTAACCAGAAGAAATATAATTTACTGTAGGGTTAAAACAATACAATATCACCAATGCCCTAGGTATATTTTATCCAGCTCAAATAACACCAATTGGCTTTGTACAAAATAAACCGATTTTTATAAGTTAGAATGTTTTTTTGTGATTAATAGAAAATTGGAATGCACTGCGAGAAGTTGGCTTGGCATATGCTGTCCAGTATTCTAGTGGGCACCTTGCACCAGTCCAAACAACCTTTATTGATGGTAGGTTTATTTATTATTTATTTATTTAGTGTATTTTGTTATAGTGCACAGATACCCCAACGGGGTGTCCCGGCGCTCCTGTGCGATCTTATGCTGAATTGGGTGTTGTTTGAGAAGGGGATGATTAACAGAACAGGTAGGTTTTTAAAGCTTTCCGGAAGGGTAGTTCTTCTTGGATCATCCGGATGGAATTTGGTAACTTGTTTCAGAGGGCAGTGGTACAAACTTGGAAGGTTTTTCCGCCTGAGCGGGTTTTTTTTAATCTGGGAGTGGTGAGAAGGTTTTTTATAGAAGAACGAAGAGTCCTGGTGTTGCTGTAAGGGGTGAGGCAGGTGGAAAGGTAGGCAGAGCCCTTGCCTCTCAATGCACGGTGAGCCAGTATCAGTGCTTTGAATTCTGCCGTTTTATGTATGGGCAGCCAATGAAGTCTGCGACGGTGGGGTGAGATATGCTCGCGTAGGGGAATGCCAACAACCAGTCGTACTGCAGCATTCTGGACTGTCTGAAGTCGATGGCAAAGACCTGCAGACAGTCCGGTGTACAGGACATTGGCGTAGTCCAGATGCGAGGTGATCAACGCCTGGACGACAGTCTTCCTGATGTTATTAGATGAGAAATTGATAAACTTTTTTACCATCCTGATCTTGGCAAAACATGCTGCAGAGACTGTGTGAACTTGATGTTGCAGTGAGAGGTTCGAGTCCCATCTAACCCCTAAGTTTTTCACCGAGTCTTTGGGCTGGGGTGGTGCACACAAATCAAGAGGCCACCGGATGTTGGGATCTAGTGGGGACGGCTGGTGAAAAAATAATAGCTCAGTTTTTCCTGCGTTTAGCCTGAGGAAGTTATTGTCCATCCACTGGGCGATAGTGCGAAGGCAGTTTTTTAGTGGGTCAAAGGTTGTTTGGGTAATGCTGTTGAATGAAAACAAAAGTTGAATATTATCGGCGTAGGAGGTGGCCTTTATTCCGGTTTGGGCGATGATGTCGGCGAGTGGTGAGAAATAAACATTAAATAAGAGGGGGCTCAGTGAGGAGCCTTGGGGGACTCCCCACCGAAGTGGGCGGCTGTCTGAGGTATATGGGGGAGTGAACACTGCCTGCGTGCGATTGGACAAGAAGGATGCAATCCATTTTAAGGCATTGCCCTGGATGCCTTTGGATTGTAGGCGATCTAGGAGGAGGGGGTGGGAGACGGTGTCGAATGCTGCCAACAAGTCAAGCAGCACCAACACCGCTCTTGATCCCTCGTCCATCCTCCAGCGTACTGTATATGCCATCTCGATTAGTGCTGTGAGCTGGTCTAAAGCCATGCTGAGAGTCATGGTAAGCACCTGATGTTTCTAAAAAGCCCGCAAATTGTTGCTGAATGAGTTTTTTGAGCACTTTGGCAGGGGCTGGTAGGAGAGAGATAGGCCTATAGTTGGAGGGTTCACTGGGGTCGGCGTTGGCTTTCTTAATTATGGGGACTAACCGTGCATGCTTCTTAGAGTCTGGATAGACTCCCGTATGCAGCGAGTCGTTCCAGGTTAAAGACAACCTTAATTGAAAGCTATCAGGCTAAGTCTTGAAGGAATATTCCCAGTATAAGAATTGGCTTGGTAGTTTGGTCTGCCCTGTTCCCATGATGCACTGGGCCAGGGTCAGACTAATTTGCATATTGCCAATTTCTGAGCTGGGATGGTGCAGTGAGCTAAAAAACTGTGATGGATCAAGCCCTGATCTTTGGACTGGGTAAGAGTAGTCTGCTTAATTCAGACACTCTGTTCATCACCACCCCCTTTTCTGAATCATTGAAGGAATGTAAAGCAGCTTGTTTTACCAGTCTATAATCTCTTGAATGACCAAATGAAAGGTGACCCCACCGGGTCTATATATAAAATATATGTATTTATTCTAAACGCATCCCTCTAGTCTCTTTATGAGGCTACATTCAGTAAACTTAATTAGCACACAATAAATTAGCATAATATATGTGGAGCGCTAGGGGCGTACCAAACCATATATTAAGATAGTGGTATAAGTACGACTGACATAGATACAAGGCCTAGAGTCTTTAGAACATCTGGGGCCACCAGGAACCACCCAAGGTAGTGACACAGGGGATCCACGGGGGACGCGTGCCGTGTCTAAACACAGCAGCGAATAACCATTAACTTCGATGGGGAAAGTCACAGTTGGAAATTCAAAGATTAAGGACACATGGAAGAGGACTTGGAGCAAACCCCTTTAGAACTAGGAGGTTCTAAAGTCAACACCCACGGGAACACCGAGGTACTCAAGTTACCTCGCCCAGGGAAGCCGGGTGCATAGGTGTCTTGTCAGGTTTCGTAGTCGTTTTCAATGGTGATCTGCTCTAAAGTACTGCTGGCGTCCAAGTAGAAGGGGACAGAGTCTGGGTCACTTGCCAGTAACCAGGAAGGCAATGAGCGGATGCCCACCGATGTTGGGTGCTTACAGGTGAAGAAGGTGAAGCTTGACTCTATACCCACGAGGACCAGGAGGCGTTGACGATGACCAGGTTCTGGATTCGAGCTGTCCCACGAAGGAAGTTGAGTGCTGCGGTGTCGGTTTCCGGATTGGATCCAACAAGCCGGCATTAGTCTTCCTCCAGTCCTTGAGCAGCACCCGCATCATATTTTGTGTGGCTAATTTCTTAGTGGCGGCATCTAGAATTAAATTACATAATGCGCCACAGTTTGTAACATAGTGAACTTTTAATCACATTATTTATGTAATTCTATTTTTCTGATCCATTGTATTGCACATGTCGAAAATGTATCAAATATTTGTATATGTTGTATATATATGTTTTTATGCCTTTTATGATTTTTAACAAATCGAATAAAGTGTATTTGACTGACTGATTGACTGGATCCAACAAGCCTTTCCAACAGCAACCCATGCAGAAAGCAGAGATTGGCTTCGGTGCAGACCAGCAAGTTCTGAGGGACTCACCACTTGGTAGGGAGTCAGGGCACATCTAGAGCAACCAGGGAAGCTCAAAGTAAAGTAGTGTTTCCTTCGTGGGGACCCACCAGTCGATGGACCAGGGATTGCAAAGGGGTCTCAAGCAGAAATGCTAGAAGAGGGCTCACGGAACACTTGTGGAGTGTAGACCCACAAGCATCGGTGCAGATGGTGCTCGGGGCTTGGACCACAAGTAGTCCAATGCACAACTTCAGGAAAGCTCGGGAAGTTGATGCACTTGCAAATCTGCACGGTGTCCAGGAGTTCCGGTTAGACGTCACTTGTGAGGGCTGCGGGTCTCAGCTTTGCTGGGATTTCGTGTCGGCCTCTGAGAAGTCTCTAAGTCTGTGTCCTGAGTCTCAAATATTTTGGCGTCCGACAGGAGCTTTGGAAATGCAGACCGGTAAGATGCTTCTTTGGTGCCTGTTTGAACAGGGGAGTCACTCCTTGACCCCAAGTGAGATTCTTCAGTCCACTAGTCTTTAGTAGTGTGTTGAAGTCCCAGGATTCAGCTTCATTGTTTCGTCCAGGTATAATCTAAAGTCCTGTTGCCAGGGGTCCCTTACTTATACTCAAGAAAGGGGTTGGACATACTCTGTGGACCCACCTGTGGGAGGGTCTGGTGAGACGGGTGGTTACACCCCTTTCCCTTTGTCCAGTTTCACGCCAGAGCAGGGGCTGAGTGCCCCTGCAACCGGTTTGAACTGTGGGGTACACAGGGACAACAAGTGTGCCCCCCAGCACTGTCTGAAAAGCACTCTCTAAGTGCCCCCACCCAGCCCCAATAAACTAAAGCCTGTCTGGGAGGTGGTTACACCTCCCTGTGACAGGAAACCTATTGTCCAGGCCTCCCCTGCCGGAGTTCTGTCCAGCAGCAGGAGGTCAGACCAGTGTCTGTGGCTGCAGCATCCATTTTGTGATGCTACGGTTCTTTTAAACTATTACTGGTTAGGTCAGTGTGTACATGTCTCTCCCTCTAGAAGGGTGGAATTCTACCCCCGCCGCCAGGACTGGTGAGGGGGGGGGTGTAGGATTCCAAAGTGTTTGACACCAAACAAGACATGTTTCCATGTAGCCTTTCCAAAGTTAGCATTTACCGCAAGGTTATAATGCACTTAAGAGTATATGGTCTAGCTGCATCACAGAACATCTTCAGAGAATAGACTCTGAAAGCTGCAGAGGGGTCCTGCTCATGCATGGGCACCCTCTCACACAAAACCAAGCACTCTGTCTTCTGGATTGATAAGGCCTGCCATAGGAGTGACTGATGTTTACTATATGTGTCAGTGATTAAAGGTAGATACAGGTAACCTATATCTTAGTAAGGTGGGCATGCACCACCTTACCCAGGCTGCAGTAGCAGACCTATGGTGTCATTTTGTAAGACTTCCCAGGGGTGGCATATTACATGCTGCAGCCCCTGGTAGGCCTCTGGGGTACCTATGCCCCTAGTACCTAAGCTACCATTGTAGTGTAGTTCCTATTATCCCTATAGGCCCTGCGCATTGGAATAACATAAACAGCAGTGTAGACGTAGGACTGAGGTCTTCTAGGTCTCTACTGACTATGTTAGACTTAATTTAGGTTTGCGCCAGCTAGATAAGAGGTCACTGGAAACTTTCTTGACTGAATAGGAAGGGATCAGCTTTCCTGGCTCAGACAAGAAGGGATTCTGCTTCCGACAACCGCATAAACATGACAACTTTGCTCCCTCAGAATAAGAGTAAATCTCTAGAGTCGTGTGAAAACAATAGACAGCTATTTCACTCAGTCAGATATGCATTCTTAGTTTCACCAGAGTGCAGAGAATAGAGAGGCGGGCGTTTTCAATAAAAGGTATTATTTGTTGAGCAGTCTTCCTTCTCATGCAAGAGAAATGAATTGCCACAATTGCAATACTTAGTATAAAGTAAAGTACGTACAGTAAAAGGAGTATTATGAAATAATACTGAAAAAGCATTGATATGGTTTCTTAGCCATAAGACACTTTAAAATGGATAAAATGGATAAAATATATACATACATATGTACATTGGCTAACGTGCTCAACTGGTGCTTCTAAAATACGCCTACCCCGGTGTACCTGACCTAAGCCTAATACGTGGGAAGGAGTAAGTAAGTAGCATTTTAAGTTAAGTTGGTTTTGCCAAGAATCTGACTCAAGAATACTCTCTAAGGGTTTAGTTAGCACTGTACCTTGGGAATAGAATGTAGGAGGTCTGGTATCTCTCTCTCAGGACTCGATATCCCAGTCACCCACAAGGGTAGGCTGGTAACGCCAGAGCTGGATTTTCTCGGCAGGAGAAAAGACAGCGTCAAAGAGGAGGGGCAGCGTCCGTGGGCTTCTCGCATCTGCTGGGCTCTCAGGAAGTAGATAGCTGCTCTGCTCCAAAACCACCTCCGTTTGTTTGCTTAAGGCAACATTGGTATATTTATACCTGAAAGGTGCCGAGTTTGACGTAAGGTTTGGACATAAGACGTCAATAAAGATGTCACTAAGAACTGGCCGTTCTACCAGTGCTCGCAGGAGTTCTATTACAAATCAAAACAAAGCACATGGGGATTTCCCAGGTTGCTGGAGGTTTGATGTGTTGAAAGAACTCGTTGTGCTTTCTAGGGATCTAAGGAAGTAGCTTTTGCCGTGCCTTGGACTGCAAGGGGGATTTACTGAAATATGGATCTGATTCTTATGCCATTATATGGATATTATTGATTATAGCCGTACAAGGGCATAAAATGGTAATATTGATTCTGGTTCATAGATAAAAACACAATACCCACTCCACGATCTAATGTCCATCTTTACTAAAACCAAGCAATATTAAACATGTAAGGTGCATGTGTATTCCAACCCACCCCAAAATAAATTTTTGCATTCGAAATGGTGTATGTGAAATACACGAAAGATTATAGGTACTGTACGTTTTTAAGCAGTGTAATCATTCAGTAAAAAAAATGCATATATATTTAGCTGAACGATTTGCGAAAATTACACATGAAATGTCTCTTAATACAGAAAAGAAGGTCGAGACTATTTCATCACATATAAATGCAATTACTTGTAAGTGTGCTAGAGGCTGAGGTAATATTTTGTCTCTAGAATTACTAAAAATAGAAGCTCTGTTTTTTATGAATAGTTCTACTGTAAGCAGAGTACATGTGCCAAAAAAAAGGTAAATATTTTGGAATTTTGGGAAAAATAATTTTGTTTTCAGGGGAAAAAATAGTTCCAAATGTTTTCAGTAGCTTTTGTTTATCAAAGCTGAAGGCCGAATTCAGAGTTCAGGGGAACGCTGTGTGCCAGTTTGTTCAAAAGGTTATTCTTTCTGTTCAGGGGAGAACATTACTTCAGACAGATGTGCAAAAAAACAGTCTACAGCTTCAGGTGAAAGTTCGACCAAGGATGATAATGCTGTAACCGGGCAGTCGTGAGAATGATTGCTATCATCGGTGTCTGGATCAGCAATGCTCACAGAAGGTCGTACCTAGGTGATGTTGCTCTCATTTCTTGCTTCACTCCCACCTAGTCGTAGTGGTGAAGTTTCAACGAATGCCGTCATCAGGATTGGTAACCGCTGGGGACAACACGATTTATGAGCCGTTACAGGACTTAGCGAAGTATCGATATCCATTGGTACTGCTGATTGTAGTGTAAGACAGGTGTCCAACACGCATTCTTCTCCGCATAGCATACATCGAAGCACAGGTAAGATGCAGTTCTGCCATATAGGTCTGAATGAAAGAAACCAGGTCATATTCAGATCTCTTAGCCGGGCTAATCCAAGGACTTTAGTTATGCGGTCTCGATAGCGTATAGATAGGATCGTTTCTTCCATTGTTGCTGGAGTCTTGTCTGCGTTTTGGCTTGCCATATCGGAGCAGAAGGGTCAAAAATAAAATCCCTGCTACGAGTCCCAAAAGTAGTGGTAGGCCGCCAAAGACCGAATGGACAAAATTGCGAAAGATGCCCAGGACTGCTTCGAAGGGTGTTAACAGTCGCGAAAAAATTGTCTTAAATACATGTGCAATACCACTGGCATCTGACATATTTAGGATTTGGCTTAGCATTTCTACGAAATGCATGGGGCAATTAGTTGATAAAAGTGTATGTATCTCTGCTGTTGTCCTTGCAACTTGAAGATCATACGTTTCTTTTGATGACGTAATAGGCACTGTTGTCTGTAAAAGCACAGACTTCATTCTGCTTAAAGTATCAATTCGTATAGAAGAGATATTCAAGGGAGGCCAAATCGTCTCCTCTGTATCAGTAGGGACGTTTGGATACAATGCTTGCATACAGCAAGTGACCATGGAACTAACGCTTACGAGATATGCTTTCCCTGGCACCATGCCACAACAGCTGTGATCCGTTATTAGAACATAACTCCCATTAGAAAGTTGTCTAAAGAATGGCTCTATTTGTGTTGCAGGTGTGCCGTGCTGGTGGCATGAAAAGTTATTTGAAGTCCCCTCACAGGCCCCATGTAAATTAATACCTTGGCACAGAAGTATACCGCTTAGTGATCGTTTACAATTATTACCACTAAGAAATACATTTTGGTTTTTGTCACTATAACATGTATGTGTATAAGGTAATTTCCATGATGACTTAATGTACCCTTTACCCAACCTTTCATACTGGCCTGCTGGTATATACTCTTGGCAATTTTTAAATTGGAAAGTTGTTATCGGAATTGTGATTATTCCGCATTTTATCCATTCAATGACAGGTCTTTCTGACATTGTCAATGGTAATCTCTCACGTTTTTCAATGCTCAGAATCGTATAGTCTGCTGAAGTAGTGTGGCTCACTGGTTAGAGGCGGCAGACCCGAGAGCAGAGGACGGCCCGGGACCAGGGTTCGATCCCCGGCGCGGCAGGTTTCTGGACCAGGGTCAGTGGACTCGATAATTCTCTCGCCTCTGTGCCCACTCTGATCAGCGATCACACTCGGCAACTCTGGGCATTAGCTTGCCTCATCTTCACTAACGGCCCCACCAGACCGCTGGGGATGCCTGGTCTCACCCTGGAGATACCCATTAAGGGACCATCTCTCAGGGAAGCCAGGAAGGGTTTCGCAGTGGTCGAAGCGCCTTGGGACCCTGCGGGTAAGTAGCGCGCTATATAAATGCCTATACATTTACATACATTTACATTTACATTTTTGTGTCAAACTAATTTGTTTATCAGTAAGGTTAAAGATAAAGAACAATGACGTTGTGTTGATTAAACGCCAAGGCATATAGCCAGAACGCAGGTTTTGCAACGTCCAGCCTAGCTGTACAATAGAACGTAATTGGGACTGGCCATGTTGTAACATTAGCAAGTCCTGATCTATTATATCGATGGCAGATGATACAATACTGTCCAGTGAATATATTCTGGAGGACAGAGTCATTAACCCATTGTCCACAACAGAAAGTGATTTTTCCAAATCAATACGATCAATTTCTCGTATTTTCTCTGCTGTCTCAATTTGAGTCACTTTCCAAGCTTCGTTGTACACAGCGTATATACTGGCCGCTATGAAACATTTTTGACGCTGTTTGCGTGGTCCCATTATGAAATCGCGCAAGTCAGCACCGTCTTTAAGTAAAGTCAAGTGTTGCTTAATTTCTGCCAGTGTGGATGTTTGTAGCCATTCAAGGCGTAGTTTCCCTACGCTGTATGTTGTTACTATCCCTGGATGTTGTCTCTGGGAGTATCTAGGGTCTGGTATGGTCATTTTTAACCCCTTTATTTTGTTCAGGAATCTATCTTGACAGTTATTTGTGTCTGTTGGCCAGATTAGCCACTTTTTCCAATCAGGAATTGTTCTGTTTTGATGTAAAATTTGGGATACGTCTATCTCAATATCTGTGGTTGTATTATCAGGTATTGGCTTTGGAATAGACGGTTTGTTTAAGTCTTTGATTTTGGCTAGGCCAAGACAGGTAGTCTGTTGAATGGTATCATTCAAGAATATTATTTGCTCTGGGATCATGCAGGCTCGAAATAATGCTTCTAGGCCTTGTACTTGCCATTCTTTTGTACCCCAGATGGTTTTTGTTTCAATGTTGTTTTTCCAGAAATCAAAACCAAATGTAATCATTTTTTCATAAAATGTTTCCGAATAAATCAATTTAGTATTTGTCAGCATTGTTTTTGTCCCTGTTTTATCTAACAGTTTGTAATAAAATGTTTCTGCATCACTTGTGTTAAACCCTGAGAAGTATGGGAATTTCTCATAGAATGTTTTCGAACTGCTTTTAGGTGGAGTTGCACAATGTTCCCATTGATTATATTTAAAAATATTTCTAGGTTGAGCAGATTTATGCAAATAGTGATGTGCATAGTGGTTGTAGCAATACATCTGTTCATTGTTTGATGAACCCTGTAAATAATCATGTTCTGTAAATTTTGCTGACATTACAAAATCTGACATCATATTATTTATGCTTTCAAAGTCCCAATCATCAGAGAATGTACTTGGTTTTACAAAGTCACTTAATGAAACCTTAAACTGATGAGGATATTTCAAGAGTTCGACCGGGCCATAGATTTCGTAATCCGTTTTGTCCCAAACTACCCCGCCGGGTATTGGAATGGCTGTCACATTCACTGATGATAGTTCTCTTTTCTCGATGTGAGATGACTTGTGTGGCTTTAGGACCAAGTTGATGTTCTGACTTGCTGTGTCCATTGTACTGTAATAAATGTTCCTAAAATTAGAACTAAAATTAGGCAGAGTAGGAGTATGAGTACCCCAGATACAATCCAAAATTCAATCAATGGTGCATTCAGATATGCTTCTTTGAGTTGATGAAAGAGTTCTGTTACTTTGTCTTTAAAAGTTTTTGTGGCTGGCGTTACTTCAGGGTCGCTTTGATCTTCAGAAATTGATGAAGTAGCCAGATGCAGTTCTGTCAATTGTTGGAATTGCTTTCTCAATGTGTCTTTCATTAGCACAGTCTGATGCTACATCGTTGTAGACTGGTGTTTCTTGACGAACTGTTTCGATTTGGGTTTCAAGAGGCACAAGTTCCATGGCATTGTTGCATAGTCCTTTTGTATTCACTGCAGGTTTATCAAATGTGATTAGTCTCTCAGATTGAACCTCTTGGATTGTAGCAAATGTTGGTATTCTGCTATTTGTTGGGAGTCCACTGGGCCTACTACTTATTATTGGCCACATGATTGTGGTTTTACCAAGTCGATGGATACAACTCGGTTCTCCTTTTTACCAGCATGGGGCGGTAGTACAACTGATCTCGTTCCGTTGACAGCTAAGACAGGTACTGCTTTTCTGTAAGAAGGCCCAAAATCCTTCTTCACCGCTATCTTCTCTCTGACCAGATCCCCAATCTTTGGAATCCAGACAGGTCTTGCTGGGACAGGTGGTGTGTCTTCAGTGGTTGTTGGCTGTTGTTTTAACTTTATGTTGCTCAGGGCTTTTCTTGTTTCATTTAAGTCCTGTAAAACAGCCAAACGATCTTTGATGTCAAAGCATTTTTTCTTATCTTCTACCATTGAAGTTAGACTATCTAAATCCTGAATATACATTCTAGTTCCGAACAATAGTTTGTACGGGCTAAAACCTTTTAGAGAATTTCTTGGCAGATTCTTAAGACTACGTTGGACACTTGTTAAATGCTGGACCCACCCATCACCCGAACCTAGTACCTTTACCGTTATAGATTGCTTTATGTCTCGGTTTTGTCTTTCCACAATCTCATTTCCCTCAGGATGGAAGGGAAAAGAGTACCGCAATTCAATGCCCATCCTGGTCATGGCCTCCATATAAGCTCGAGAGCTAAAAGCAGGACCCTGGTCAGAATGTAGCAAGGCAATTGCGTATGTGCCGATAAAGACTCGCAAATCTTTTATAACAGTTCTGGCGTCAGCCGAGCGCTGGGGCCACATTTTTAAGTGAATCTAGTCTTAAAAGTAATTAATGGGACGCTGAATTTTACATATAGCTAGCCTTATGCTAACTACAGAAATGGCCATGGCAATACTCCGGTTGGCTCTTTACTGCGATCTCTGTTGCAGTTTGGACAGCTTTTTGCAAATTTAGAATGTTGCAGGCTCATCCCCGGCCACCAGTATTCTGAGTGTAATTCTGTCAGAGATTCCTTGATCTGTTTGTGCCTCGGACCTTCACCCATGTGTGCGTCTGCTATTATTAAGACTCTCCTGTTCATGTTTGGAATTACTCTATCCCCCACTCCAGGGATTTGAGCAAAAGGAACGGAGTTTGCATCAATTACGTATGTATAATTGAGTGGATAGTTCACGGGTAGTGCTGCACAGTTACCTTTTGAAGACGTTTTTACCGCCAGCATGGTTTCCCCGTCTATGTATTTTTCTGACCGCTTTTTTTGTGGCTACGGAAGCCTGTTTAGTTGCTTCAGCTGTGGCTGTATTAGCCAATAAATTCCCTGCAACGTGAACGCCATCACGTTGATGACTCAGAGTATGTATCACGTGAGTCTTCTGTAGTTCTTTCTGTAAAAGAACTACCTGTTCCCAAAGCCTTTTATGCTTGACTGTGGCACCTGTGTCATCTTTGTAATCGTTTTAAACCCAGTTCTGCAAGTCATTATTGTAACATTTAACGCAGAAATGCGAATCGCACACTATTAGTGTCGGGAATTCACGATCTGCATTTTCAAGCGCCATCTTTAAAGATCTGATTTCAGCTCGCTGAGCCGAACAGTTTCTCAGTGATTCCGTTTTTGTTATTTTTGGTCTGAATTGACCGCAGAGCCAGCGACCTTTAACAATTGTGCATGCTGCATTGTAGGATTTATTATCCACATTGTAATGCTGTACAAATCTGTCCGTATAGATTATACAAGCATACTGTTGGAGAGGCAGAATTTCGATTGGCAGAGGATATTCTTCTTCATATTTCAAATCATTCAGTTTTTTCATGTTCGGGACAAAATAGTATGTCACGTCTTCTGCAGCAAGAGAATTTTCCCACTGTATCCATTTTGGATCTAGTGCCACCGTTTTTAGATTAACTGGGCTGAATAATGCCTCAAAGGCTGATTCTGCTGTAAAAACAGTTAATATGTTGCCTTGGGCTAGGGCTCTTTCTTTTGCTATAGCCGTCTGAACCGCCTTTACAGTATTTTCTGTAAGACTGAATGTTTTTTCTGATTGTGTGTACAAATGTGATTTGTATGCTATCGGTACCGTTTCTCCCTCATTAGAGGTCAGGTACGTGAATCTGCATCTTCCTGGGATGACTCGGATTACAAGGTTGCGTGTATTGTCGCGTGTTTCTAATTTTGTTTTAGTTAACATGTCTGTTTGCAGTGATCTCAATATTTCTGTGTGTTTCTGAGTCCAATTTATTGGTTTCAAATCAGGTTTTATTAATTCGTAGAGAGGTTTAACCCTCTCTGCATAATTTAGAATGTAAGTTCTTCAGAAATTCAGGAAGCCTAGTATCGATTGTAAGTTCTTCAGCGTTTTTGGTGCTTGGAGTACAGCGCACTTCTCTAAGAAGTTGTCTGCTAGGCTTTTGCCTTCACTTGATAGTTCATATCCTAAAAACAGGACAGTTAGATGGGCAATTTGTGACTTTTTAAAGTTGAATTTGTAACCCTCTGCCGCAAACCCAAGTATTATGGTATTCACTCTTTTCAAGTGAATATCCAAGTCGTCGTCAGTGAGATAGATGTCATCAACATAAGATAATGCCTCATCATCATACATTTGTAGTAATTCTGTTACTCTGGCTGAGAATAATCCTGGGCTGTTCTTGAATCCCTGTGGGAGTCGACCGAAATTTTCTGTGACCCCATTATTGAGAAAGCGGTTAAATACCTGCTTTCCGGTGCGATATTCTGACAAAAGAATCCATCAGAGATGTCTAATGTTGTTTTGTATTTTTTGCGAACTATGTTATTCATTAGTGCCTCACTGTGCGAATTTTGTACCGCAAATGTTTTGCAACATGAGTTAAGGTGTCTGTAGTCCAAGACTAGACGATATGAATTGTCTGGTTTGGAGACAGGAAACAAAGGATTGTTCATTTGAGAGGTGCATGTTTCAATCACCCCTTGGTATTCAAGTTGATCTAAGATCTCCCTGACCTGTTTTTTAGCTTCTTGCTTAATCGGGTACTGCTTTTGCGCAGTTGGTTGACATTTTAACTGGATTTTGTGAGGAGGAGAGTCCTCATCCCATCCTACATGATTTTTATATAATGCAGGTGCTTGAGCTACTGCCCATTTTCTGGCATATATATATTTTCCACGTATTGGAATATGATTTGAGAAGGCAGGCATAATCATTTCTTCGCCATGAGGGCACTCCCTGACAAACTCTGGTGGCCAGTCTTTCTTAGCTAATAAGATGTCATAGCCTTTTGAGAGGTTATCCCAAAACAGACCCCTTACCTTCCTAGTCTTATCTCCCTCTATACGCAATGTTATTTCGTATATTTTATGAGGTTCGCTAACTCTGGTATCTGCAGTTTCCACCTGAATGTATTCATTCGTGTCCCTGTCTCCAGATGATTAATCAGGATCTTGCGAGCTATGGTGACTTCTGCTGCGCTGTCTAGCATTGTCTGTGCCCACTCTCCGTTTTTCACCTGTGTCCTCAGTATTCTCGGCATGTTCGATTATTTTATTACTGGCTACCTTCTTTCTTGGAAATTGTAATTTTTTACTTTGAGCAGGTTCATTGTCTTTGGACTTGACGTGCTCTTCCCTGTGTTCTGACCGTCCTCTTCTTTCCGATTTCTGCAAAAAAGATCGAGAGGGACGTGTATCAATATCTTGATATCTATCAGGCTTTTTCAAATTATCCCTATTTCTAAGGTTGTATCTTTTTTCAGAGGGCTCCCTTTGAGGAGACTTGTGTTCTCGGTTCAGAGTTCTTTCCCTCCGCCGAGGAGACCTTCCTCTGGACTGGAATCTTTTTTCTTTGGGAGTGGATTGTTTATTTCCATCCCAGCTCTTTTTTGGAGTGTTTAGATTATTCTTAATAAATATTTTTTCAGGATTTTCCATTAGTTGGGGTTTTGCCGGTTTCCCACCCAAACTATCTCTACCTAGTTCTTCATAGGATTTTTCAATGATTCTGGCAAGTTCAATTGGTTGGTCTGCTATATATGTTTCTTTCAACTTTTGGAGGATCGCCACAGATGCTGCTTCTCCTTTAATGTTGGCTAATAATATAGCCGAGACCTGCTTGAAGCCTTTCAGTAATTTCATACCAAGAGTTAAAGCAGGTTCTGGACCGTATTCATTTTGAATCTGTCTTAGTACATCTGGTATTACCGCCAGAGACGGAACACCATGTGTTTTTGTGTAAATGGAAGCAAAGACTGTTCCCCAAGTGTCACAGTCCTCCACATGTGGTGCGATCCCATTGGAAGGCAGATAGTCAGAATTCTGTGTTTCTCACTAGGGGTAGTATTTGGGAATACTGCCTCTATTTGAGTTATCTTTTGTGCTAGCCAGAATGGAATTTGTTCCCGTTTTGTGGGTGTCTTACCAAGACATGATTGTATGTTCTGTGGTGTAATTTTATTTGTGTTCCCCTGATGAGGGGTCAGCTGTGGAATGTTAACAGCTGGTTGGACTGTTGCAGTCCGCATTACATATTGGACTAATTGTCTATGAATTTTAATTAGTAATTTTAGCTGGGCTAAAAGTTCCTTGTCTGACATTTTTTCGATGTCTGGATGTGGTGTGCAGTTGGCTAGAACCGGCCACGTTGCTCCTAGTCTACCTAGTGGACCGAGCCTGGTGATGTGATCATTATGTTTTAGGGCGCCTTTAAACCAGAGCAGGTGCTCTTGGTAATTTAGTGGGATTTCAACATGCTCGAAAGGAGTGTATTCATCCGGAGGTTCCTCTATTTTGTAATAGTGGAATTTTTGTGTTGTAGCGTTTGCCGCTGGAAAGTTTATCTATGAATAGAATACCTCTGTCTGCTGATATTCGTGTGCCTCTATCACGAAAATGGCTGTACCACCTCGTGATGTCAGTCCGTTTTTTATAAGTTTTAGAGTTATAGTTTTTCTTATATTTGCCGGGATGATAATTGCACCCGGTTCATTTTCATTAAACCCTGTAACATCGAAATCCTGTTGATTCGCATCTAATGCGGTTTCATCGGTTTCATTGTTGTTGCCGTTATTTGACATTGTTTTAATGAAAGTTTGCAGAGCAGGTTTCCAAGGAAACAAAACATTAGGTGCACAATATTTTGGAACACTGTATCCTTCAACGTTGACTAAACCAAAAACTCTACATAGGAATCTCTTCCTACTAAGTTCCGGCGGATTTTAACCTTTCACTCACTCCAGACGTCTATTGGAGTATTTACGGGAAAAGGGTCTGCGTGAAAAAGCACTACTGAGTTACTCTAACGTCTTGCGTTAGTTTTATCGCCTTACCAAACGTTGGGCGCCATGTAGTGTAGTTCCTATTTTCCCTATAGGCCCTGCGCATTGGAATAACATAAACAGCAGTGTAGACGTAGGACTGAGGTCTTCTAGGTCTCTACTGACTATGTTAGACTTAATTTAGGTTTGGGCCAGCTAGCTCAGAGGTCACTGGAAACTTTCTTGACTGAATAGGAAGGGATCAGCTTCCCTGGCTCAGACAAGAAGGGATTCAGCTTCCGACAACCGCATAAACATGACAACTTTGCTCCCTCAGAATAAGAGTAAATCTCTAGAGTCTTGTGAAAACAATAGACAGCTATTTCACTCAGTCAGATGTGCATTCTTAGTTTCACCAGAGTGCAGAGAATAGAGAGGCGGGCGTTTTCAATAAAAGGTATTATTTATTGAGCAGTCTTCCTTCTCATGCAAGGGAAATGAATTGCCACAATTGCAATACTTAGTATAAAGTAAAGTACATACAGTAAAAGGAGTATTATGAAATAATACTGAAAAAGCATTGATATGGTTTCTTAGCCATAAGACACTTTAAAATGGATAAAATATATACATACATATGTACATTGGCTAACGTGCTCAACTGGTGCTTCTGTAATACGCCTACCCCGGTGTACCTGACCTAAGCCTAATACGTGGGAAGGAGTAAGTAAGTAGCAGTTTAAGTTAAGTTGGTTTTGCCAAGAATCTGACTCAAGAATTCTCTCTAAGGGTTTAGTCCCCACTGTACCTTGGGAATAGAATGTAGGAGGTCTGGTATCTCACTCTCAGGACTCGATATCCCAGTCATCCACAAGGGTAGGCTGGAAATGCCGGAGCTGGATTTTCTCGGCAGGAGAAAAGACAGCGTCAAAGAGGAGGGGCAGCGTCCGTGGGCTTCTCGCATCTGCTGGGCTCTCGGCAAGTAGATAGCTGCTCTGCTCCAAAACCACCACCGTGTGTTTGCTTAAGGCAACATTGGTATATTTATACCTGAAAGGTGCCGAGTTTGACGTAAGGTTTGGACATAAGACGTCAATAAAGATGTCACTAAGAACTGGCCGTTCTTACAGTGCTCGCAGTAGTTCTATTACAAATCAAAGCAAAGCACATGGGGATTTCCCAGGTTGCTGGAGGTTTGGTGCGTTGAAAGAACTCGTTGTGCTTTCTATGAATCTAAGGAAGTAGCCTTTGCCATGCCTTGGACTGCAAGGGCGATTTACGGAAATATGGATCTGATTCTTATGCCATTATATGGATATTATTGATTATAGCCGTACAAGGGCATAAAACGGTAATATTGATTCTGGTTCCTAGATAAAAACACAATACCATATACTAGGAACTCACAAGGGTACCCCAGTAACCAAACTGGGTTGTACCTAAAGTGCATACAATCATGTTAGAGAGGAAGCATCTAGGAAGTTAGCAGGGACCCTGCCAGACTAAAGTCGAAAAACAGTGAAAGACCAGCAACAAGTGGGGATAACCATAGTATGCAGATCCTACTCTCCTACACAACCCCCCTAACGCAGGGACATTACACTAACCTTGACCAGTTGAGTCTTCATGTTCTAAGTCGAAATATCTGGTGAGTCCATCTGCATTGGCATGGTTACTCCTAGGTCTATGTTCCACTGTATAGTCCATTCCCTGTAGGCAAATGGACCACCTCAAAAGTTTGGGGTGTTCATCCTTCAGCTGTTTTAGCCATAAGAGGGTCTTATGGACAGTCTGAACAGTGAAGTGAGTGCCTCTGTTTGGACAATGAGTTCTCTGGAGTAGTTAACTTTACAGTATTGGTGCAGTGCACATGGCCTGCTTCAAGAAGTTAAGACATTCAGGGGTGTCACAATAGATCCATACCCCTTGACAAATCTTCTGTAGTACCCAGTCAGGCCCAAGAAAGCTCTGACCTGAGTCTGGGAAGTTGGAGCAACCCATACCATGATGGTCTGGACTTTTCTCTGTAATGGTTGAACCTGGCCTCCACCTAAAAGGTGGCCCAGGTACCCAACCTGACTCTGCCCTATCTGGCACTTAGTAACCTTGATAGTTAGGCCTGCCTTCTGCAGGGCCTACAAAACATTTCTCAGGTGGACCAGGTGATCCTCCCAGGTGGAGCTAAAGACAGCAATATCATCTAGATATGCTGCACTAGAGTCTCACAGGCCTGTTAGAACTTTGTTCACCAACCTTTGAAAAGTGGCAGGTGCATTTTTCAAAGCAAAGGGCATTACCACAAATTGATAGTGCCCACTGGGGGTAGAAAAGGCTGTCTTTGGCTTTGCATCATCAGCTAATCTGATCTGCCAGTAGCCAGCTTTAAGATCAAATGTGCTCAGAAATTTGGCTGAGGCCAACATATCTATAAGCTCATCTGCTCTTGGGATTGGATGGGCATCAGTCCTAGTGACTGCATTAAGACCCCTGTAGTCCACACAAAACTTCATCTTTCTCTTACCACCCTGAGTGTGAGGTTTAGGTACCAAGACCACTGGACTAGCCCATCCGCTATCTGAGGGTTCAATAACTCCCAAATCCAACATTTTCTGGACTTCAGTACTGATACAGTCCCTGACATGATCAGGTTGCCAGTAAATCTTATTTTAACAGGCAGACTGTCCCCAGTGTCCACTTCATGAGTGCACCATGTAGTCTGACTTGGAGTCAGAGAGAACAAATGTCTGAACTGATTGAGCACCTGTCTGCAATCCATATTGCCATATTTATTTATTTATTTGAATCAGACCTCGACTGAGATCAACAAATACAAAAAAAAATTATTAGTGAATTAGGCTAACATTTTTAAAACTCTTTCTAAGATCGGAACGCTTATACAGCATTTGATTGTATAAATATATTGAAATTATGACCTTTACCTTTAAAACAGCTTTAAAAAAAACTTTTTAAACACTTAAACAGATTATAACGTACAAATTCATTAACTGGGGAATTACACAGCAAGATTAAATCATTTGATAAAATAGCATTATACTTTAATTGAATTGGAGTTGTGTATCGTTGTCGAGCCTCTACCATACTTGGATTAGGACAAATTAATAAAAAGTGGAGCAAATCTTGTCGCCCATCGTGACACAGTTCACATATGCCTTAAGAGTTATTTGTACCGTCCCAACTGGCTAAGACTGTTGCTAATGGCAGTATGCCCATACGTAAGAGTAGGATACAACGCCTTACCCCATGTTCTAATTGAAATCCTAGATAGGGAGCTTGGGTTTTAAATTCTATATTTTCTGCGAACGATGTGTAATGTTTAAGCTGGCTGCAATATTCTTTATCCTTTTCATAACATGACATAATGCAAGCTTTTCCCATATAGTTGATGATACTGGTGTGGCTTGAATTGATTTTCGCATCCCCATTTGTGCAGAAATTATTTTCCAGAACATTTTTTTCTATGTTTTACTTCAAATTAAATGTCGACTCAGACATGATCTCTTAGAACTTGCTTTCTCTTACTTTTCTCTATTGGTATTGTTTTTTCAATTTCCTGATTTCTCATTGTCTTATGGCACAAAAAGAACAAAATTGATTTCTAATCAATTTAGTAAGTTCTCGAGAATTAAAATCAGCTTGTTTTCCCTTTTGATGTGTTCTACCGTTTACTCGTCTTGTTTATTTGGCTTGAAGAGATGCAACAATGGACTGTATTGTAGCTTCAAATCTGTTTATTGGGTTGCCTTCTCTATTTGCGGCTGTTAACAATACTTGAGAGATTATGTGGTTTATTTTACTAATTGCTTTCGAATTCCAATGGATCTTTTCTGTTTTTTTATTTACACTTTCCCAACGGTCCAAAGAGCGTAGGGACCACAAAGATGTATGCTGTGTAAATACATCTATTTCTATAAAAAGTAATCCTTGGTCACTTCTAATGTGTAGATTGAGTGGGAAATGATTCGACCTTCGAAAACAGATCAAGACTACAGATGATATTATCTATAATTGAAGGCTTGTTGGGACCCAGTCTAGTGTATGCCGCCGGTATATCTCCGTTGATTCTCCCATTTAAGATAATGCCGTTAATTACTTTGATAGCTGACAGGAGCATTTTACCCCCTTTTTTCTGCTTTTATCTTATCGGGAAATACTGTAGTTGGAATAGAACAAACTTCTTCTTGAGGAGGTTTTCTATGTTGTTAACTAAAGCATTAGAAATGTTTCCATTAAAATCCCCAGTCATTATCATCATTGGAAATACCTCGGTTTCTAGTATAAATTTAATTTTCTTAAATGCTTTTGTCAAGAGATGATCTTTTGAGCGTCCTGGCTGGAAGTAAACATGAAAAAGTAAGAAGTTTGAAGGTGGCTACAATCTTTCCTTCCGGCATTTAATATTAATACATTGAACATTTGGCAAAGAAAGCTCAATTTCCTCTGGGTCCCAATCTATCTCCTCTCTTAAAAGGATTGCTAGGCCACCTTTTGCGTGGCCTCTTCTAGAGACCTCTGCTGCCTTGACGAATACGAAATAATGTTTTTGAGAGAAAGGCGCCACAGACCATGTTTCTTGTAGTAGCACAATGGAAGGTGAATTTTCCAATATAACGGGCATCTTATCTATAGTTTTTCCTGCGATGTTCCATGACACTATTAATTGATTATCACTAAAAAGGCAGCTTCAATTCCTTGTCAGACTTATAGATCCCACGATCCATGCCCAGAAATTTTCATCCGATAATGATGTTTTCCTTGTGTCTGAGCCATTCCAAATTCTGAGAGATTTATCGAAATCAATAGAGGGCTATCTTGCACAAATTTCCTTGTTTCACCTCCCGCACCCTGCTGGTTACGATTAGCAAAATTGGCTCTGTCTTCTTCATCATCTTTTGGATGATTACAAGTTGGGCTGGCCTGTTTAACTATTCCGATGTCGAATCCGTTTTTATGTAGAATGTCTAGTTCTTTAATTATTATAGCTGGGACTATGTTTGACCAGAACTCCACGGGAGCCACCGAGCCGAGCAATTTATTAGGAAAAGAAACTAGTTTTATTTCTTCTGTGGTTAGTGGTTGTAGGGGTCTACTTTTGCGTAATAAATCAACTATTCTCCCACAGTTTAATGGATAATTACCGCTAGGAAAAATGTCAATAAGTTCTAGTGTGCTTGAGTCTGAATATTCACGGCCACACTGATGTTCCTGGTTGGCATATTGAGCTTGAAAATTATGTTCTTTAATGTTTAAAGGTTTTATTGAAAAATGTTGTGCTAAAGGATTCAAATCTTATGTGGCTTTTACTTTGACTTGAGGTGCTATTGAAAGCTGCTGCTGATTAGAATTTGAGTACTCATTTCTGCTTTTCTTGCCCTGATTAGTTTCTTCCGTTTCTTGCTCTGAAAGGCTTGTCTGGCAAAATTTTACTTTTCGCGAGGCTCTTCTTGTTATTCTACCTTTAGTTCTTTTCTTCGACGTTTTCTTCTTGTTATTTTGCCCATTCTTGTGTATCTCCTTTTTATGAGACATTGTCTCAGATTCAAATTGTGACGTTTTATTCGGAGTGAGGACTTCCTCTGACCCTCTTCCGACTATTGATCGTGAAATAGATAGATACATTTTTCGGTCTTTTACTTGAAAAATTGGAAAAAATAGGTATGGGGTTTTGAATTTCCCTTTATATTCACTGGGCAAAGGTCTTTAAAGAGTGATCGAAGGGAATACATTTCATCACTAGTGGCACAATAAGATTTTTGATTCCGTTTAGATTGGGTTCTCCCCGTCTGGGCGCCTTCTGCTCTACCCGCTTTCTGTGTGTTGGAGAATTGCTAGTGTGGGCACTGTGTGTTGATTGCGATCTTTTTGAACTTAGTCTCTAGGGATGGTGCTGAATATTGGGCTTTCCAGGGGTCCATTGTTTGAATACTTTCATGCGCAACATCCTTGAGTAGTGAGAGATAAGTATCTGAGCGCTCTAGTCTTTCATCTACTTTGTCTTTGTCTATAATAACAGATTGCTCCTGCTGAACCTGCAGAGGAATTCCTTTAGAGATTGTTATTATAGATGAAAAAAAGATTGTTATTATAGTATTCTCTGTGGGTGCTCCAATCTGAGACATTTTACAGATGCTCCTATTATTAACTGATGCTCGTGCAGTGCCCACTTTTTTCATATGAACTGTGCGGGACTGCAACCTTTTATAGGCCATGCTGTTTTAACTGAAGCTGAACAGAGATGGATCAAACTTTCCAAACGCAATGCAGACACTCTTGCGTCCTAGCAGTTTGGAACCATCTTTTATGATGGATGAAATATAAATCGACCTTTATCAACTGTTCCGTTGCGTTTTGGCTTTTTTGAAGACGTCGATATGTCCTTCTGTCAAGGGAGATACTCAGAATCCTGTGAAAAGTGGGAGCACTTAAGTCAAGAACTGAGTAAAGTCCTGAGCGGGGGCACCAAGAGCGCTGCAAGCCGGGAATGGCCGCTTCCGCGGTAGCTCCTAACACGCTCTTTGCAACTATGAATGTTTTGTTAGAAGGTTTCTGGTAGGCGACCACAATCAGCCGTATTCTTTACAGCCCCCCCTTCCTTGCCACCTCGTTCTCCTCACCCTCCTCACTTGATGCTTTTGGCTCCAGCCTCCTGACACCCGCTGCCAACAGTCGTTTTCTAATGATTTCTTGCCTCCCCCTCAGTGCCACTCTCCTCTCCCTTGTCCCCTCCCCCAGGTTACTCCGGGCTCAAGGCTCCAAACTCCTCGAAACTACATACATCTGGGACCACTCCCCGGGACAGGCTCGCCCGGGGGATACACCTTAATATGACACGGGTGCCTGGGTACACGATTGCCTGGGGAGAGTCAGAGGTCCAAGGGTCTTGGCGTGGTGCGGCACACTCAGCGCCGATCTCGAATGCCGGCACCTCCGCGGCGACGGCAATAGTGAATACACAAAGTGGGCTAACGCTGAGAGCTCCCACAAGTTTCTGAATCCGAGCTCTGCTGCCAGGCCGCAATCAGTTTGCTGCTGGCCAGTGAGGCTGCCTGGCAAGGCTACCCCATCTACTGACCCATCATCAGGGTTCTCTGAGAGCAGGTCAGGGAGTGGATCACTCTCTTCCTCCTGTCCCTCATCAGTAGCCATGAGCAAGCCCATGTCTGCCCTGTCAAGATATGGTGTCAATCTGTTGACATGAAACACCCTATGGGGGCTCCTGGGTGTTCCTAGGTCTACCAGATAGGTAATCTCTCCCTTTTGTTCAACAATAGTGTGGGGTCCACTCCACTTGTCTTGGAGAGCTGCTGGGGCCACAGGCTCCAACACCCACACTTTCTGTCCTGGCTGGTAAACAGTCAATGCAGCATTTTGGCCATGCCAGGCTTTCTGTAATTCCTGGCTAGCCTCAAGGTTTTTAGTTGCCTTTTTCATGTACTCAGCCATCCTGGAGCGGAGACCAAGTACATAGTCCACTATGTCCTGCTTAGGGGTGTTGAGAGGTAATTCCCATCCTTCCTTCACCAGACATAAAGGACCTCTTACAGGATGCCCAAATAGAAGTTCAAAAGGGCTGTAGCCAACCCCCTTCTGAGGAACCTCCCTGTATGCAAATAAAAGGCAGGGCAGTAGGAGGTCCCATCTACGCCTAAGCTTTTCTGGGAGACCCTTAATCATGCCCTTTAGGGTTTTGTTGGACCATTCAAATAAACCATTGCATTGTGTGAGATAGGGTGTGGTGGTGAACTTTTAGTTCACTCCACACTACTTCCACATTGCAGTCAAGTAGCTAGACATAAAGTTTGCATCTCTGTCAGATACTACCTCCTTAGGGAAACCCACTCTTGAGAACACTCGCAAGAGGGCTCTTGCCACCACAGGTGCTGTAGTGGTCCTAAGGGGAATTGCCTCTGGGTAACTATTGGCATGGTCCACCACCACTAGGATAAACCTGTGCCCAGATGCTGTTTGAGGATCCATTGCTCCAACAATGTCAACCCCCACTCTCTCAAAGGGAACCCCCACCACAGGTAATAGTATCAGGGGGCTTTTGTGGTGCCACCTGCCTTACCACTGGCTTGACAGGTGACACAGGAGCGGCACAACTCCTTGGTGTCTTCAGACATATGGGGCCAATGAAAGTGTGTGTCAATTCTGTCCCAAGTCTTGTTTTGGCCAGGTGTCCTGCTAAAGAAATATCATGGGCTAGTGTCAATAGTATGCCCCTGATTTTCAAAGGTATAACCAACCGCCTGGCGGTACCAGGATTGGGGTCTCTACTCTCTGAATACAGAAGTCTATCATCCCAATACATCTTATGGGTGCCACTAGCATTCCCAGCAGCCTCAGCAGCAGCTTGCTGTCTGAGGGGTTCAGGAGAAGGGCAACTCAGCTGCTCCTGACTCAGATCTGTCCTAGAAGGGCCCCCTGTCCCCAAGAACTCAACCTGATCAGGCTCAAGCTCATCTGGTACAGTTCCTTCTTCAGTAGCACAATCATCTCCCTCAAGAGACTGATCTTCACACTGAGTCACAGGGGAATGCACTGCCTTAACCCTACTGTTCCTTTTCCTGGAAGGCACCTGGTCCATTATTCCAGAATCCAGGGCCTGTTCAGTTTTAGACATTTTTGCCTGTGGCCTAGTCACAGCAAACACATGTGCAGAGATCCCTTACATTTCTGCATGGATCCTTAATTCCACTTCAGACCAGGCTGAAGTCTCTAAATCATTGCCAAGCAAGTATTGAACAGGGAGGTCTGCACTTACCACAACTTTCTTGAGGCAAGTTACCCCTCCCCAGGGGAAATTAACAACTGCCAGGGCATGGTTGGCCCTGACATTGCTAGCATTGATCACTTGGTAAAGTTTACCAAGTATGATCTGTCTTGGGTCCACAAGGTCTAGTGTCATCATTGTAAAACTTGGCCCTGTATCGCTGTAGGCCATATCCTCTTTTCCATTTATCAAAGGCTGCTGTCTGTATTTGCCCAAGTTACTGGTACTTACAAAGGAGGACATATCCATGCCTCCATCACAGACCAGTACAGCCTGAGTTGGAACTCTGACTAGTCCAGACTCCACCTCAGAACACAGGGTTAACCCTAATACACCCTTCTGCTGAGTACCACCACTTGGAGCTGAAAAAGGGGGACTAGTTGCCTTAGGGGCAATGGTGGCTGGAGTTGAATCTTTACTTCTAATGCAATCACTAGTCCAATGGCTGTTCTGTTTACAGACTTTACACCATGGTTTCTTTTGACCTTTCTTTTTGGAAGATTGGGAATCCCCGCCATTAGAAGATTTTTCGGGGCCTTGTGAAGACTTCTGGTCTTTACCCATCTCCCCACCCTTATTAGGATCTTGCTTCTTCTGGTCATTACCTTGGTTCTGTACCTTCTGCTTCACCCTGGTTCTGACCAATTTGTCTGCCTTCTTTCCCAATTATTGGGGAGAGGTGAGATCAGAGCCTAACAGGTGCTAATGCAACAGCTAATTCTGACAGTTATTAGGGATCTGCTCGCTCATAATCAAGTTGTATAATCCTGTATAATCACACACTTTACTGCCCAGTAACCAGCCCTCCAGAGCCTTAGTAGCACAATTTACAAAGTCAACCCAATCCTGAGTCTTTATGGTATCTCGGAACTGTATTCTATACTGCTCAGTGGTTAGGCCAAACCCATCAATCAGAGCAGTCTTCATGACTGTATGATCATCAGCATCCTCTTCTCTTACCCTGAGGAGCTTGTCTCTGCCTTTGTTTGCAAAGGAGAGCCACAAGATAGCTGCCCACTGCTCCTGGAGGAACTTCTGAACTTTGCGGGCCCTTTCCAGTGTAGTTATCCATTTGTGGGTGTCATCCCCACTCTGGTAGGGAGGGACAATCTTGTTTAAGTTTCTATGGTCAGAAGACATTTCCCTACCACTAGGAAAGTTGCTGTCACACTGGGACTCTAGCCCCATCTTTTTTCTAGCTTTTTCACGCTCTGGGGACTCCATTTCTAAGGCTAATTTCTGTCTCCTTATTCTCAGTTGAACTCTTCAAGTCTCAGCTGTCTCTCTCTTTTCTTCTGAGAGGTGTCCTTCCGATGAGAAGAAACAGAAGTCCCTATAGGTGTGTCAGAATGGTTAGATTCATGTGATGGAGATCTTGGCCTTCTAGGCACTGCTCCAACTCTTCCTGGGGGGACAAAGAAGGGACCCACTGGGCCTCCATCCCCATCTCCAGTAGGAGCTGCTCTATCCAGGTCAAGGTCATTGTCACCTTCCTGGTCAGCATCAGAGTCTGATTCCTGTGGGATTGAACCACTGGATTTTCCTCATCTGCTGCTCCCACCCACCTACCTACCCTTTATGGCTCTGAAGCCTTGCTCAGGTCATCTAACAGTAATACCTCTCTGAAGTGTTAGATGGTGGCACCTTTGCTTGTCTTCAGTTTCCTCGCAGTACACAGAGCCCTTAACTTAGAGAAAGGGAATGTGTCATACTTGGATGTCTGCAATGTGCTGACATCTGGCAGGGAAACACTGGTTCCTGGCCCTGAAGACATTACTAGTGAGGTGTGGTGTATGTACTACCTACTCTAGTTGTTTACCTACTAAACTCTCTTGAGTTGTAGAAAGGGTGTGCTAAGCCCTTAACACACAACTCTAAGTTTAGTAGAATTTACTGTATTTAAGTTTGTATTATTTGTACCTCTGGTACCTTTATTGGTTTTCAAATGATCAATCACTTGAGATTATCTGGTAAAACAATGGCAAGCTGGATTCCCACACGCTGCACACCAATGTGAGAAGTTGGCTTAGCATATGCTGTCCACTATTCTAGTGGGCACCTTGCACCAGTCCAAATGACCCTTATTGATAGTAGGTTAAAGACAACCTTAATAGAAAACTATCCTAGTGGTAGCTGTGGAGAGCAGCTTTTAGGCTAAGTCTTGAAGGAATGTAAAGCAGCTTGTTTTACCAGTCTATAATCTTGTGAATGACCAAATGAAGGGATTACCACACCAGGTCTAGGTATAAAATATATGTATTTATTCTAAACACATCCCTCTAGTCTCTTTATGAGGCTAGAGGCAAAAGTACATTCAGTTAACTTAATTAGTACATAGTAAATTAGCACAATATACGTGGAGCCCTAGGGGCGTACCAAACCATATATTAGGAAAGTGGTATAAGTACCACGACTGACATAGATACAAGGCCTAGAACCTTTAGAACCACTGGGGCCACCAGGAACCACCCAAGGTAGTGACACAGGGGACCCACGGGGGACGCGTGCAGTGTCTAAACACAGCCGCGAATCACTATTAACTTCTATGGGGAAAGTCGCTGTTGGCAATTCAAAGATTAAGGACACTTAGAAGAGGACTTGGAGGAAACCCCTTAGAACTAAGAGGTTCTAAAGTCAACACCCACGGTAGCACCGGAGTACTCTAGTTACCTCACCCAGGGAAGCTGAGTGCATAGGTGTCTTTTCGTGTCTGCTTTCGTCATAGTTTTCAATGGCGATCTGCTGCAAAGTGCTGCTGGTGTCCAAGTAGGAAGTGTCCGGGTGGATCCAAGCCTGGATCAAGGATGAAAAGAACCTGAAAGCAGAGGGGACACAGTCTGGGTCACTTGCCAGTGACCAGGAAGGCGATGAGCGGATGCCCACTGATGTCGGGTGCTTGCAGGTGAAGATGGCGAAGCTCGACTCTTCAGCTACAAGGACCAGGAGGCATTGACAATGACCAGGTTCAGGATTCGAGCTGTCCCTCAAAAGATGTCGAGTGTTGCGGTGTCGGTTTCCGGATTGGACCCAACAAGCCTTGGCAACAGTAACCCATGCAGAAAGCAGAGATTGGCTTCGGTGCAGACCGGCAAGGTCTGAGGGACTCACCACTCGATGGGGAGTCAAGGCACGTCGCGAGCAACCAGGGAAGCCCAAAGGAAAGTAGAGTTACCTTCATGGGGACCCACCAGTCAACAGACCAGGGATCATGAAGAGGCCTCAAGCAGAAATGCTAGAAGCGGGCTCACGGACCACTCGTGGAGTGTAGCCCCACAATCTTTGGTGCAGAAGGTGCTTGGGGCTTGTACCACAAGTACCCCAATGCACAACTTCGGGAAACCCCGGGAAGTTTATGCCCTTGCAAATGTGAACAGTGACCAGGAGTTCCGGTTCCACGTCACTCATAAGGGCTGCGGGTCTCAGCTTTGCTGGAATCTCGTGTCGGTCTCTGAAAAGTCTGGAAGTCTGTGTCCTGAGTCCAAATACTTTGGCATCTGACGGGAGCTTTGGAAATGCAGACCAGCAAGATGCTTCTTTGGTGCCTGTTTGAACAGGGGAGTCACTCCTTGACCCCAAGGGAGATTCTTCAGTACTCTAGTCTTTAGTAGTTTGATGAAGTTTCAGGATTCAGCTTCAGAGTTTCGTCCAGGTATAATCTAAAGATCTGTTGCCAGGGGTCCCTCACTTATACTCAAGAAAGGGGTTGGACATACTCTGTGGACCCACCTGTGGGAGGGTCTGGTGAGACGGGTGGTTGGTTACACCCCTTTCCCTTTGTCCAGTTTCACGCCAGAGCAGGGGCTGAGTGCCCCTGCAACCGGTTTGAACTGTGGGGTACACAGGGACAACAAGTGTGCCCCCCAGCACTGTCTGAAAAGCACTCTCTAAGTGCCCCCACCCAGCCCCAATAAACTAAAACCTGTCTGGGAGGTGGTTGCACCTCCCTGTGACAGGAAACCTACTATCCAGGCCTCCCCTGCCAGAGTTTCATCCAGCAGCAGGAGGTCAGACCCGTGTCTGTGGCTGCAGCATCCATTTTGTGATGCTGGGTTCTTTTAAACTATTACAGGTTAGGTCAGTGTGTACATGTCTCTCCCTAAAGAAGGGTGGCATTCTACTCCGCCACCAGGACTGGCAGGGGGGGGGGGGTAGGATTCCAAAGTGTTTGACACCAAACAAGACATGTTTCCATGTAGCCTTTCCAAAGTTAGCATTTACCGCAAGGTTATAATGCACTTAAGAGTATATGGTCTAGCTGCATCACAGAACATCTTCAGAGAATAGACTCTGAAAGCTGCAGAGGGGTCCTGCTCATGCATGGGCACCCTCTCACACAAAACCAAGCACTCTGTCTTCTGGATTGATAAGGCCTGCCATAGGAGTGACTGATGTTTACTATATGTGTCAGTGATTAAAGGTGGCATTCTACTCCGCCACCAGGACTGGCAGGGGGAGGGGGGTAGGATTCCAAAGTGTTTGACACCAAACAAGACATGTTTCCCTGCAGCCATTCAAAAGTTAGCATTTACAGCAAGGTTATAATGCACTTACGAGTATATGGTCTGGCTGCATCACAGAACAGATTCAGAGAATAGATTCCGAAAGCTGCAGAGGGGTCCTGCTCATGCATGGGCACCCTCTCACACAAAACCAAGCACTCTGCCTTCAGGATTGATAAGGCCTGCCATAGGAGTGACTGATTTATATTGGTCAGTGATTAAAGGTTGATATAGGTAACCTATATCTTAGTAAGGGGTGCATGCACCACCTTCCCAGGCTGCAGTAGCAGACCTGTGGTGTCATTTTGGAAGGTTTCCCAGGAGTGGCATAATACATGCTGCAGCCCCTGGTAGGCCTCTGGGGTACCTATGCCCTTGGTACCTAAGGTACCATATACTAGGGACTCACAAGGGTACCCCGGTAACCAAACTGGAGTGTACCTAAAGTACATGCAATCATTTTAGAGAGGAAGCAGCTAGGCTGGGGTCCTGGTTAGCAGGGCCCCAGCCAGACTAAAGTAGAAAAACAGTGAAACACCAGCAAAAAGTGGAGGTAACCATAGTAAGCAGATCCTACTCTCCTACACGCACACGAAATTCATCTAAGATGTTTCAGCTCATTGAGTTCATGAACTGCAAGACTTGCTTTGTGATTTATAGAATAGGTTACCTTTGTATCTGAATATATGTTGGAAGTACCACTCACAGTATAAACAGCAGAACCAAAAGGAGCACATTAGACTAATAAAAACTGGAGATGTCAACTATCTGATAGATAGTCACTATTCACACTACTGCATCACCTTCTTTGTCCTTGAATCATTAAGAGTAAGCAGTGCCCAACCTAAGAACCCAAAACAGTTAAAAAGATGTTTAAGGAATATCAACTCACAAGACCTGACGGCGCTCGGTGATAGCATCTTGCCACCCCCTTTGAACATGTCTGATGTCCATGACCTGACGGCCCACTATCACCACTCAATGCTTAATATACTTGACTCAGTAGCACCACTTCAGCTTAAATGAGTGTCCTCCAAATGCTCCAACCCGTGGTTCAATGATAGTCTTAATGCTGAAAAAAGAAATCTAAGACTTGCTAAAAGGAAATGGCGATCGCATCTCTCCCTTGAACATCTCTGTCACTTGAGATCCTTGTGAAGTATATACAATAAACGCATCAGATGCTCAAAGGCCACCTTCTTCAGAACTCAATTATATCAAGCAAAAAAAGTCCCAAAAAACTGTTCAAACTCAACAAGTTTCAAACTAACAATAATCTTAACCTCTCCTCTCGGGGTCAAGTAACACTCCCGAACTGCGAATATTTTGCTGCTTTATCACTGATAAGTTTACTAAGATTGATATGGAATTAAGCTTGGCCCGTGATCTCCTCCCGAGTGGTCCTCTGAACACCCAAAAACAATGCATCTTGGAGTCTGTTCCAAACATTGGATTAACCCACTATACGCAAAATGCTGTTGACTTTGAAACCTACCAATCACTACAACGACCCTTTGCCATCGAACCTGCTCCTGAAGTGAGATCTTCCTTACTAACACTATGGACAACGATCATCAATGCTCCTCCTATGCAAGGTGTTATTCCTGATTGCCTTAAATCAGGTCAAGTTACCCCGATCATCAAGAAACCAAATGCTGATCCCACGGACCTTCTTAGCTTTCGCCCAATCACCAACATCCCCACCTTAGCAAAACTCCTGGAGAGATGTGTGCTCGCCCAACTCTGTCATCACATCGACCACTTCCAGCTCCTGGACCAATGCCAATCTGGTATTCCCCCAGGTCACAGTACAGAGTCGGCGCCAACACAGATCGTAGTTTATGTGCTTAGAATGCTGGATCACAGTGAAGGTTGCCTATTGATCCATCTTGACCTCTCGTCAGTATTTGATACAGTCAAGCACGATCCCCTAATTGGCCTTCTGGAACATAGGATGGGGCCGTCTGGGTCGGTATTAAACTGGTTCTCTTCATTCCTTCACAACAGATCCCAAAGCTTCAAGGTGAACCACTCCTTGTCATATCCTGCACGGTCGCTTTTAGAGGTTCCCAAGGTTCAGCACTGTCCCCCACATTCTTTAACCTGTTCATGGAACCCCTGACAGAAATTCGAAAATCATCCAGCATTCATTATCATATGTACGTGGATAATACCCAATGATACCTGAAGATCGCCTCCCCCGAAGACATCCAGTCCCTAAATTCAGTCCTGTTGGAAACACAAAGATGGTTGTCAAGTAATCACTTGAACTTAAATGCTCTTAAAATGGAATTCTTACTGATCTCAACCCACAACCAATCTCCTGTCATGGAGTAATGGTAGAATCAGCTGACTGCTCTTAACTGTAGACCGCACCTTGTGAATTATGTATCTTCTCTGGGTATCATTCTTGACAAAAGTCTGAACATGCAAAAGCACATCAGTTCCCTCACCAAATTAGCAAACTTCCAACTCTGCCTACTCATGAACTCAAACCCTTTCTCCATGCTCATGACCTAAAGGTTGCAGTACAAGCATTAGTGATATCAAAGCTGGACTATAGTAGAGCAACACTTAGCAGCCTGCCTAGAGTGAGGATGGCTCCTCTTTGGGCTTCCCTAAACTCTGCTGCTAGGCTCTTAACTGGCATAGAAAAATACCACCACATCTCTCTGGACTTGCGGGACCTGAATTGGCTTCCATACGAATGTCGGATACAGTTAAAAATTGCATGCATGGCTCACAAGGCCATCCACTTCAAGACCCTGCAGTACCTCGCTTCGAAACTGGAGCACTCCTGCGGTTCTAGAGCCTCCAGAAGTGCCAGCACCCTTTTGCTAAAACCACAAAAATTCAAGAAAAAAAACATATAACCGTACCTTCCCTGAGTGTGCGCTCCTCTACTTGGATTTTTGTAGGCTTCGGGGCTCATTAAGATGCCGTGCTGAAGCCCATCCGTGCTGGTGGTGGAAAACTTTCATTTTCCCGCTCCGGGTGTGGTTATTGCGACCACCAAATTACAATGGTCCTACAGAAGCCATTTACGTTCCGCCGTGGTCTGTCAGGCTCCGCACATTTTTCGCGTACGCAGGGATGGTGGACGGAGCCAATAGAGCAGGACCAGCGTGCGGAAACACGTTCCGTCCGCCAACCAGATTACGATGTTGCAAACAGCCCTTCCCACCTCCGCGTAAAAAACACCATGTTGCGGATGGCAGAAACACAACAACCAAGAGGAAAAGCCGATACAATACCCATCTAAGCCACCTGAGCCACCATAGATCCAGTGCTATAGGCCTTCCCGCTGCACTACCTGCTGCACCTCTGGCAGACAAGATGCCGCCACGCTCAACAGCAGAGATAAGTACCAATCATCCCCACGCTTGCACCTCCTTTACAACTACAACTCCTAGCTAGCGTGGTGGCACCACAATGAATGTGGCAACCTGCCAAATGCAAAGTGCGAAGCCCACCCAATCCTCATGAGTGACCCTCGGTGCCCCTGAAGGCAATTTGGGCCATTGCTGAGCCCCGCAGTTGCAGAGCGCGCACACGGCAATATCAAAATATGTACGCTGCCAAAGGCCCACATTGGCTGATGGCTCATTCGCAAAGTGAGTGCCACACAATCCTGTAACATTCAATTGGGGCTAATGCGTGTTAGCGCTGTGGATGCCAGCTACCGTGCATTCTAACACATACTACATTTGCCTTGTTGCCTTGTGAATTGCATCACACATCACAACTCATTCGCCCAAAGGGAGTGGTACACCCCACGTTTAATGTTGTGGTCCACGAGGCCCCCATGCATATCAAGTAACCACACACACACACAGACACAGTACTTGTATGGGAGAACTGGCCCAGGGCAGGTGCGTCCGGCCCCGTTTGTTGGCAGAGTCACAGGTCCAGTGGCACCTGTGCTGTGTGGCTGTGGGTCGGGGGTAAGCCAGCCCTCTGGGATTGGCTTGGACATCAGAACAACTAGAACAGAGACCAGATGCTCACTACACTGTGAAGGTATGAGAGATGAGTCAAGTCATCACACACATGGCATATCCAAGAAAGGAGAGAGAAATTACAAACATTGTCATGCCTCGTGGCCAGCATTGACTGACATGGGGGAAGGAGTCCATAAGGACAAAGGTCCCTCGCACTGTACCAATGCTGTGCAACGAAACATCCAACCTGTGAACATCGCTTGTAAATCCCTCGACATCTGACTGGCGTCTCTTGGCCAGGGGGGTCTTTTGAAGGGCCAGTGATGTAGGAAGACAATTAGAGGTGTCTATTGTCTGCAGATCAGACAGACTTGTAATCCCTAGCACTTCCAACACACGTACTGGTGTGGCGTGCAGTCTGCCCAGATGCCATTGCCTGTAAATGTTCTCACACAAGTCATAGGAGTGCAGATGTGGAACAAACAAACATAGCTCCGACCCACATCATCGGACATAGGCAACCATTTGGGCATGTATACACAATCAATGTGTAATTGTGCCTCATTCAGGTGACAATTGCAATGTCTGTGACGCTAAATCCTCACACACTCACGCAGGACTGACCCCATAATGTCCACATGTGTCTGTCTCCCGTGCCGCATATTCATGTTGCGTAGTCCAGATTACACTCACTGCCCTCATTCTGTAATGTTGAGGTGAATAGTGGGACTAAAGTTTGCGGCTGTGCAGTGACAGCAGCTACATGCAACTCAGCACTGATACTGGGAAACACAAGTGCTGTGCCATCAAACCCCAGGGCAACTCATCCTTGATGTATCAGTGTACTTTATACCATACACATCGACTTCTTCGGATGTTGTAGTGTCAATATGGCGAGTGAGTAAAGAAAAACAACACCTGAATGCAGGTTACATGTGCATTTCACATGACCATGAGTCCTCTCAATGTTGTGGTTGTGCGAGTCTCTGGGTAAGCTGTTCACCACATCTCATCTATAACTCAGCTTATGCTTGTATACCCTGACATACATAGGAGGAGACCACCCATCCTTCGAAGTGTCCCCAACCTGGCGACGATATAGGACATCGAAATCATCCAGAAATTCTGTTTGGATCGCCGCACAATACGGAACCTATGTGCCCAGTTGGAGCCCCATGTGAAGCACAAAAGAATACATCCGGCTGCATTGTCTGCTACAGTGAAAGTTATGGCTGCACTGCATTTCTCCGCTACTGGGTCTTTCCAGTACACTATGGCCAGCGCCGGTGGGATGTCACAGCCCATGATCAGCATGTTGGTGCATGATGTCCTGTCAGCATTGATGCTTTACAAGGACAGACATGTCCATATCCCGAGGAGGGATGAACTGGCAGATGAGAAGGGGGAGTTCTATGACCTGGGAGCATGCCTGGTTCTAGCAGGTGGGCCGGGAGGCCCAGGCCCACACAAACAAGATCTGTGGCCCTGGCAGTGCCGGCACGAACGCCATTAGTAAATGGCCACATTCATGTGAAACGTTTCTCCGAAAGTTGATTATCTTCCAGTTCTGGGAGTTGCGGAATTGGCCCAGAGCCCTCTCTCACAGGCACCCCCAATCACACATCTCCTTTGAGAAAGGTGGGCTGTGTCCCCGCTTACTCGTGCAGCTAAAACATGGGCATGGAGAAGGCGACAAATCCTCTCTTCAGCACCAGGTAACCTTAACCGTACTGCTGTGAGGATATCTCATTTTCAATTCGAGAGGGAGAAGAAATGTTTATTTCTCTGGATTCCCCTTACCTGGCCACTGCAGCTACTTATCAGATCGGGCAGTGAGTAGGAACCTAGCAGGTGAGAGAATTACTGGCTATTTGTTCTTCATCAAATCATCAGGGAAGGCCCTGCAAGACACATACTTCCTGTACACTTCATTTCAACATTTTGTATCTTAATCAAGGCTCTGCCACGGACGTAAGCCAACAATAAAAATGTCCAGATAACTGGGGATTAATGATCCTGCCAATCCTTTGTCTGTTGGTAGTTTTGAAATGCTGATAAACTGCATGGATAGCTCAGTGGACTACTGCCTTTGTCACAGAGATACTTGGGTAATTTGCAGTTCAGAAGTTACAATCCTACCATAGGACAGGGACCTAGGGACTGTCATCAAAGAGCTGCATGATAACCTGAATCAATAGTCAGAACTTAGGTTTATTTCTGGGTTGTAACATAGTCATAACTTCCCCAGTCTTTCATTATTCGAATGTTGCCCTAAAGAGTTTTTTGGGGCAGATATACACCTTCATCAGCGAAGCCAACCCCTAACCAGTTAGTGCTTCTCCAGACCAAACGCCCTTAAAATATCCTGCCCACCAGTATGGATGACATGTGATTACAACATCTTGTAACCCTCATTGGCTTTCGTGACATTCCCTGTTGATGATCTACTTACAACCTTCCCGGAAAGCTGGAAGCACGCCGAGATCAACGCCCATTCTGAAGAAAACCAAGGCGAACCCCAAGGACTTCAAGAACTTCAGGCCCATCTCCCTGCTCCCGTTCCCGGCAAAAGTGACAGAGAAGATTGTCAACAAACAGCTAACCCGCTACCTCGAAGACAGCAACATCCTGGAACCTTCCCAATCCGGTTTTCGCAGCAACCACAGCACCGAGATTGCCCTCATTGCCGCCACCGACGACATCAGGACCCTGACTGACAAAGAAGAAACAGCCGCCCTCATCCTTCTGGACCTATCAGCAGCCTTTGACACGGTCTGCCACCGCACCCTAACAGCACGCCTCCACGACGCCGGAATCCAGGAGAAGGCCCTGGCCTGGACCACATCCTTCCTCTCCGCCAGAACCCAGAGCGTCCGCCTCCCACCCTTCTGCTCAAAAACCACCGAGATCATCTGCGGCGTCCCACAAGGATCCTCCCTTAGCCTGACGCTGTTCAACATCTACATGGCACCTCCCGCCCACGTCACAACCTCAACATCATCTCCTACGCCGACGACACCCAGCTGATCATCTCCCTCACCGAAGATCCCCACACCGCCAAAGCCAATCTCCACAGAGGAATGAAGGCCATCGCCGACTGGACAGCAGACTGAAGCTGAATTCAGACAAGATGGAGGTCCTCATCCTCGGACCCACCCCATCAGCCTGAGACGACTCCTGGTGGCCCACACCGCTAGGCACCACCCCGGAACCCACCTACCACGCACGCAACCTGGGGGTCATCCTCGACTTCGCCCTCTCCATGACCAAGCAAGTTAACGGCGTCTCCTCGTTCTACTTCATGCCCTCCGAATGCTCTGCAGGATCTTCAAATGGAACCCCCCGGACACGAGAAAAACTGTCACCCAGGCCCTCGTCACCAGCAGACTTGACTACGGGAACGCCCTCTACTCAGGAACAACAACCAAGCTCCTGAGACGACTACAACAAATCCAGAACGCCTTGGCACGACTGATCCTCAACCTACCCCGACCCAGGCACATCACACCCCATCTGAGAGGCCTACACTGGCTCCCCGTCAACAGGAGGATCACCTTCAAACTCCTCATCCACCCACACAAAGCTCTACACAACACCGGACCTACATACCTCAACAACCGACTCAGCTTCCACACCCCCACCCGCAGCCTCCGCTCTGCCAGCCTCGCCTCAGTTCCTGGTATCTGGAAAACCACCGCCGGCGGCAGATCCTTCTCCTATCTCGCCACCAAGACCCGGAACACTCTCCCTACCAGCCTACGACAGACCCAGGACCTGCTGGCCTTCAGAAGACTACTCAAGACCTGGCTCTTCGATCAGTAGCAGCCCCCTCCCCACCCCCAGCGCCTTGAGACCATCACGGGTATGTAGCGCGCTTTAGAAATGCAGTGATTGATTGATTGATTGATTGTCTCTGGACAATGTATGTGATGTAAATTACTGTCACGCCCTACACTGATATCAGAAGCGCTATACAACAAATAAATGCACATGAGAGAATGGCTATGGAGAGATGAGGGGTGCTGGATGAGGGTGGCAGTGTGGGAATCCAAGGAGGAGGGCATGAGTGAGAGCCTGAGAGGTGTCACTTGCCTGATACTCCCACCTCAGGAAACTTCCTCCTCCCATCAGCGGGACCTTTTATGGAAAAAAAACACTCTTTGAATGTGAAAGAGATTTTGGAAGAAAAGAATGCGTTTCACTGGCCCTTGTCAAACTGAGGAGAGATAAAAGAGGGCCCTGAAGCAGGCCTGGCGAGAGATATAAGTGACAAATCGGGCCCGCAGTGGCCCACCTAAATCCACCGTGGACCCACCCAAATAAAAATTCTTGAAGCTGGGCCTGCAAATGCATCCCAAATGTTGATGGGGGCCATTAATGGTGCCCACATTGGCCCCGTTCCACCACAGGCAAGTGAACCCATCCATAGGAACCCCAAACACTACCACTCCATCAACGTGCAAGTGGTATGCCAGGCACATGACTGCTACATCTGGCAGAACAGCACCATCTACCCGCTTACAACCCACACATTCCCAGTGACGATGACAGTGGTGAGGAAGAAGGCCTTGGCCAGTGTCAACAGCTCATCGTCAACTACTTCAGTTGAGTGTAAGTTAACAATGAGCGACCATGACTGTGTCTGTATGCTGTTGTCTCACAAACTTTGACAATTGGTCCTGAGATTATTTACACATACTGGACAATGCGCAGGACTAGAGAACGTGGGCATGCAGGGACTGAGCACCCTGAAGCACCCCTACGCACGTGACACAATTGCTATACTGCCTCACTAGCTCTCATACTCACTCAGAAGCATTCAAGCACCAGTACACAAGTAGATAAGTTGAAGACAAGAAACAGGTTTAAATGTGAAGTTTTTACTAGTGTCAAAGCATGCAACATACGTGCCACAGCAGGTTGAGAATGCATGAGTACCTAACCTGTAACCACAGTGGCATATCTATTTAACATGAAGCAAGATGTTGCTTCATTAATCCCTCTGGACATAGACCGACAAGCATATCCCCCACCCCTTGCAGGAAGGTGTTGTATGGGATGTCCTTGGTCTATTGGCTTTGTCAGCAGACCCCATTACTTAGCCTATATATGGTCAAATTTACATCACATTTGCCTTGTCGCTCTCGTCACTGGATGGATCACTCTCCAAGTGTGGGGCATCTAGCCTGCCTTCCCTTGACATCTAAAGGGTATCCGCGTCCTCTTGCAGTTGTGAGACTTTGTTGAGCCGGGTTGCTGGGGCCAGACCAGAATGACAAGGGACAATGTTCTCTGACCATGGACAGAATGTTCAGAAAGTACTCCTGGACCGCACAGAGAACAAGCTCTGCAGACACAGAAAAGAAGTAGTGGGACTGACCAAGTAAGACAAAATTCAAATGACCTCACAACGTCACAACGTAGCGCTATGAAAGAAGTCAAATAGTGCGACTAAAACGATTTGTGCAAATACTGGGACAGACTAACCCATCTGACAGTCTTACAGTGTCTGTATTGATATACAGGGACAGAACAAAGGCAAAAGTATGCATCACTTAAGTACCTGTGAAGAGAAGGCAAGCTGTGTGCCTATGTTTCCCTCTGTGGCATCTACAATTAAATGTAATGGTCAAGGCGGCCCCCAGTCAGCAGATGCAAACAAAAGGAGGCCGGGTGGCCCCTTTACTTTGGCCCACTTGGAGGTGAAAAAAGGCTCCCTCGTTGCCTGCACGTTGTTGCTGGGAATGGAAAGCAGTCAATGTGCAGGTGCTGCTGAATGTGTCTCGGTGTCTGGAAAGTACACCGAAACAAGTTCAGCATTTTTCTGTGGAGACCAACTCCTTGGCAGGGGGGGACGGTGTGTACCTGCGTGTTATCTCGACTCGAGCCCTAGGTACTTGCAAAACAACTACGCCATGTAATATTCGTGGGCTACAGCTACATAATGGAAGCCGGGCTCATGCCAGGCGACAATGTTCACGACGATCAGATGACAACCCCCACTTGCTCAGGTCTGTAGTACCAAGCAAAACAGTCTGCAAAGCTCAGCATTGTCAAAGCCAATGCAGACAGAAAAAAACAATAGAGACCCAACGATGGTACGTTCTTTCTAACAGCACCTAACTAACTATAACCCTACGTATGTGTCTTCACCTAAAAATTACATTTGGAGTTGTGTGCACACTGTATGGCACCCACCGCCACAGTGCCTATTCCCTAAGGAATTACATTTGACATTCACAACAACAAAGGTGCACCACAAGATGTAACATGCATTATATATTATACAAAGAGCCGCGAACAATGGTATTTCTTGAGTTTCAAAATCTTTTATTTCAAGGGTGTAAAATGAAGCTGACGCGTTTCGTCCCACACAGGGGACTTCTTCAGGGCTTAGATTCAAGATAATAGCTTCAGGAGTAATAATTGCTCAATGTTCCGAAAGTCTTGTTGCACCAAATAATTGCACGAAGAAGGTTTGTGTATCTTTAATACAAATCTGGTCCGATGGGTTGCAGGATTGGAATGGTCCTGGTATAATAACACGAAACCTCAATGTAGAAACTTGCAACCAAAGTAAGGAAAGGTTACAGTGAACCAGAGCGATCTATCTCTGGTACTAGAATCCTCAGTGACGCCAAAATAATGTCGAGTAAGGGCAGGAAATATGAAAGAGGAACAATGCCAGGTATGTATATATCCTCAATGACTCCAATGCTATATTGAGTCGGGGCAGGAATGAAGAGATAAAGACAGTACCAGGTCGGTCTAAATGGGACCGTCCTGCAGCAATCACCAAAGGGATCCCCCGTTACGACCGCGATGCGTCCTCAGGACCGTCAGACATGGTGTGAGAGCACTCTAAGAACCAGAGCTCAGCTGTACAGCCAAAGTAATGATCTGCAACCGCTAAATGCAGAATAGAAATTTGAGGAATGACACACGGTGGTACTCCAGGAAAAGCATGAAAGGAAGGGACAAGGCCAGAGCCCAAGACTGAAAAAAAAGTGTGCAATGGCGTTCAGTATCAGACGCTATCAACAATTTGTGTGTCAGTTCACTGAGAAAAAAGTGGGAGTGCCGTGTTCAGCAGTGACTGAATCACGTGGGACGGTCAAAACACCTGGAATTCAAAGGTCTCCGGGCTGATGTGGGAGCAACTACTAGTCTAAACAGAGGCCCATTGTGCCTGCACACTTTTTGAAGTATGCTTTTGCTGTGGGAATGTGAGGCCACAAATGACTATCCACAATCACATATGGGGAAGTTAGCAGAACATTTCCACAAAAGGAACACGTTGTGCAACAGTTCCTATATACGTGATGCCTGGCCTGTGAATGCAGCAGTTGTGCTCATGCAGGAGAAGCTAGGTATGGTTGGAAAATAGATTTAGTGTGGGTATGTTGTCAGGGACTGGTGTTCATGTGAGTAAACATGCCTAAATCGCACAGGTCACATGTAAAGCCCTGTGCAACAGTACTTGAGTGTGTGAATGCGGCAATGTCACCATCGTCCACATGACAGGATATGGTGTGATGCTGGCTCTTGAGGGAACACTGCTAAGGATTTCATTGTTCTGTGCTATGTGATCTGTGACAACTTCCGTCATGTCCATGTTGATGTTATTAGTAGGGAAGGGGCACACTGCTTCACCTCCCTGCCCAGTCCATCCATTAGCATTCTGGTAAATGCAGTTCAGTCATGATGCTTACTTGTCATGGGACTGAAGTGTTTCATCTGAGTTGGGCATGGAGAGGTACAGAAACTCGAGTGGATTGTGGCAGCTTCCTCAGCAGACACTGATCCCAATGTATCTTACCTCTACTGATGTAGGAAGATAACACAACACACATGTATAGAGAATCACAGCACTGACCTGCACCAACCTTGGTGACTCACGACAACGGTGACATAAGTAAGCACTTCAGCTGAACTGCATTTACTAGGATGCTAAGCGGTGAACTCTGTTGGGAGGTGTAGTCATGTGCTCCAGTCCCCCAACTGTCCATGTTGATGGTGTTGGCCGGTGATCTCTGGAAGGCATATTGTACAGTGTTTCCTAGTGGTGTGCGTTGGCAGTTATTCCATAATCTGTCACCACACTGTTATTTCCTTGTGTCTTTCCAGCTTCCTCCACTGTCTCATTGGATTTTCGCTTTTACATATTCGGATACATTGCAATGTGAGTTGACATTCTACTTACTGTGATGTAAATGCTCTTGACACAAAGGCATACTGTTGTGAGTTGTGTTCCTTGGCCAATGTGTGACAGGTGAGAGGTGAATTTGAAAGTGATGGAACACGGATCGTTAGTGTAGAACACACAATGGTAGACTTCAAAAATACAACAGAAAACTCCTATCCTTGTGGCAATGTGGGTTCTGATTTACATCAAAGTCAATGTTCGGTGTTACAGTGGTGACATCAGCGGTTGAAGGCAGGGGTGGTGATGGTGGAGGTGGCTGCCACACAGGTCGTTGCTGCAGACGTCTGCGTTGGCAGTGCAGCTGTTGTGGGAGTCGTGGTGGTGGTGCGGTCAGTGAGTGCCTGAGAATGGGCTGTCCTGGGCAAGCCGGAGGGGCCCTGTCATTCATCCTCATCTGAGAACCACAGGGACTCTGCATCCCAGGATTCACATTCCTGGGGGGGGTGGGGCTGGCTGGGCTCGTCCATGGCACGGTCTTCTGCTGTTGCTAGCGAGTCACCTTTTGGAGTGAGGTCATATTGTCAGCATGTTCGGCAAATAGCACAACTTTCATGTTCATATGTGGCAAATTTAATTTGAGATGACCTGACTTTTACCATGGCGATACTAGGCATTCATGTCACTTGCACATGATATTGAGGTACATACAGGGCTTTAAGTGGGCCAGGTCTCATTAGTGCTGGGCACCATCATTTATTTAAGGGGGCCTCAATAGGGGTCTGTCTTGTGCCCTGCCACTGGTGGTCCATTCTTTTTGCTAGAATGCATTGCCAGCAGGCACATCGTTGTGCGCATGGTCACACTCCTCACTTCTCACTGGTGGAGAAGTTCTGGCATGACGTCATGCTAGGTGAGCATTGCGGGGAAAGGAAATCCTTTAAGGATTCATTTTGTCACTGGAATTCACTCCTTTGGAGACTCAGGAGTAGCAACATTGTTGTGGTGTCACCAGGGCATTAAGTGGAAGCTTTTCCAATGTTAGATGCAAGCCATAGTTGCTGCTTCTTTATCTTATGCAACTGACAAACATTGCCAAAGCTAGTAGTCTGGAATTGAAGAAGGTATCATGTTACTTGTCGTATCATGTATCTGGGTGCAATGGCAGTGACAGAAAAATGCAAGTCTGGTAGCCAATAGGCTAGGCACAGAATTTTGGCTACGGTTTTTAGGCCACTCCCTTAATTACACTGGCCACGCCCCTCTGAGAGACCCCCTAGATTTTTCTTCCCACTTAACCCCATTGATGCTCATGACGAGCTCAGCTCGTCATGAGGTACACCTCTCGTACAATCATGACGAGCTGAGCTCGTCATGAACAATGGGATTTCTAATTCTCCAGCACCGGAGGAGAATAGCATCAGCATCGATGGTGTTAAACCTGCATTGCTCGTTAGCGATGTGACATGGCTAAAAGGCCAATTTCATATGTACAGACATTGTATTTATGAGGACATGTCCTCTGGTACTAACTTGTTGCTCATCCAATTCAGTTAATGCCTATACATTTGGGAATTTTCTATGTGTATCAGGCTGTGTATCTGGCTACTATGCCGCAACTTCGTGATTTGTGTTGTGCTTTTTGTGCTTACCTCCTGCGGTTTGTGAGGACTGACAGAGTTTCCATGCATGTGTTGTGTTGACCCAAATATTTCTGCTTTGAGGCAATGGGACTTGCACATTGGCTTTTTGTGGTTGTGTTCTTGAATTCTGCTTTGCAGTTGCATGTGACTTCAACAATGACTCTGTGAATCATGTGGCCTCCCAATGGTATTAGCTGTATGTGCATGGCCTAAAAACTTATGGGGGTTTCCAGAG
Organism: Lissotriton vulgaris; assembly: GCF_964263255.1. NCBI lineage: Eukaryota > Metazoa > Chordata > Amphibia > Caudata > Salamandridae > Lissotriton > Lissotriton vulgaris. The sequence goes on along the minus strand of NC_141689.1, from coordinate 926,567,977 downwards.
GTGGCTGCCAAAAGCAGGATTTGGGAGCCATTTGGCTCCATGCTGTTTGTGAGGGGAGAGAGGGCCTTGTGGGTCTTGTGGTCTTGCTGTCAGGTCTTAATAACCATTCCCCAGTAAGATGGCTACCTACCTGTTAGGAGGCACTCTCGACGGTGTTAGCTGCCACATGGCTGAGGGGAGGGTGAGCCATGCTGTTTGGGAGGGAGGCCAGAGTGCATAAGCTGACCACCTACATGTGAGGTGGAGCTGATTAATGCTGTCCTTGTGATCCATTCATATTGAAAGCGTGCATTCCACATGAGTTTGATGTGGGCGGACGATTGAAGCGCACTTGTTGTGCACAACGGTGCATTGTAGGGTGATGTGATCATTTTGTTGGTACTTACCAGCCTCCACTCCCTCACTTGATTCATGTGAGACTCTCTGGATGCATTATGGCAGGCACCTTCTCTTCCCATTAAGTGAAGCCTAGTGGTGTAATGGGAGGGCAGCCACCAGTTTTCTGTGCCGCTGTGTGTTTCCTCTGGGCCCAAACCTTGAGCTGGGCCTTGGGGCGGAGCCACCGCCTCCTGATGTCATGCACAGTGCATAGGGTGGTCCTGACAACTTTGCTGAGGAACCTTGCCCACATCTGATTCTTTCACGCAAGTGGGGTGTGTTAGACCAGGTTCCCAGACAAATGTGGTTCTTCCCTGATTCTCTTGTCTACCTTCACTTTAAACTCTGTGTCAGTGATTTTGTGCTTTCTTTTGGGGTGCATGGTGCAAATGGATTAGGGGTGCATGGTGCAGGGTGGTGGTGGAGATATCGGATGTGTGTGAGGTGTGTGGGTGAGAGTGGTGTTGTGTGGAGATAGGTGTGTGTGATTTTGTGCAGTGTGAGTCAATGGTGTCCTGTCTCTCTGTCTCGGCTTGTGGTGGGCCAAAGATGTTGGTCCCGGAAGGGGTTGGTTTTATACTGTGGTATGTGGGTGTGTCCACATGTTTGGTGTCCTCCAGATGTCTCTTCCATGCGCAGCATGGCTTCCCTTACCAAGAGCATGTTGAGGTGTGTCATTGTGGCATGTGTGTTCTGATTGAGGGCAGCAGGGATTATAGGCACACCTCGGGCGATTTTGTGAAGTTGGTTGGGTCTGCCAATCATTTGGCCTATGTGTGTTTGCGGAGGTGGGACACAGTGCTCCGTCTGCCAGCTCCTCATTCTAATCGTAATTAGTCGTGCGGTCACACCACAGCACGAGCGCATTTCCCAGGCCATTGAACAGCTTTCCCCGTCCGCCGCGGTCAGATTTGCAGCTTATCCGACCAAGGTGGATGGTGTTTTGTGTCATCTGGCCACAGCGGTCTGATTTTGCCTACATTGCATCGTGATTTGACCGTTGGAAATGCAGTGGGTCATATGGGAGGTAATTTTATTCCGCCATGGAGGACGGAAGGCTTTCCCGTCCCGCATCGTAATTCGGCCCCTTAGTCTGCGCCTCTTTCTGTGTACTGTGGCGTGCAGAAACTAAATGTGAATTTCACAGCAACAGACTAATGAATTAAGAGGGCTATCTGAAAGGGCCTATAAGCAAGTATATTCTAATTTTACGAATTTTTAAAGTCTTAAAGTCTTCGCTAACACAGACATAAAAATCATGCAGCTCGTGTTTCAGTCACCACATGGCCTGCTGTAATCAATGTATTCTTAAGAGCTGGTGTGTGTTTTTACATCCACGTTCTGTGGTCGTGTGAGCTATAGATCTTCAGCACTGCATCAGGTTTTGAAAGAGATAGGGTGATCTACATAATACAACTTCTTAACCTAGACCTTTGTTTTAGGGTTGAGAGCAGAGGCTTTGCCATAGAGTGCCTTATTTTTTCCATGAATATATATAGAGTCCCCTGGGGCCAAAAACATATTTTTTTCAAACAAAAATTAACACGAAATTGAGGTAGATCTGCAGATCTGCTATAAAATGTAATTCAAATTCATTTAATGTACCTGATTTAAAAAAAAATCCTGGGTAGGCTAGGGCCAGGGGCACATTGCAACATAATCTTTAGGGGAGGGGGCTTGTGGCCTGTCTCTAGAGGCCACTGGGATCTTAACCCTTGGGGCCATATTACATTTTTAGGCAAGGGGGACATACAACCCAGCTAAATGAGCCTTTTGGAGACCCACGGAACCCTGCCCCCTGGGGCAAAACTTACTTTTCAAGGCAGGGGGTGCGTGACTCCTCTCCCTGAGCCTTTTATAGACCCCTTGGACTTCATTCTTCAGTGGCGCTTTATATTTTTAGATGAATACGCTCATTGTCCCACTTCACAAGCCTTTTAAAGGCCCCAGGAATCCCACCCTTCTGGACTGCAAAACATTTGAAAATTGCATGGGTGTTCCGGTGCCCGCCCAGAACACCCACAGCAATTGCTCGCCATGGGACCACAAGGGGAGTATCTGGGCCCCTGCCAGCTCTGCAGTCTACATGCTTAGCAGTGCAACGGAAGCTGGCTTCATCTGTTTGCTCCCAGCCATTGGAAGAAGCTTTAACCTGCTCTCACTGGGTAGGAGCAAACCTGCAAGAGCACGAGCACGAGCAATGAGTTTAAGTTCTTCCTGCCCACTTTCTTACAGGCAAAGAACTGAAGTGCTATGGGTTTGGGATTCCAGCGACATTGCTGCCATTGGTCTGGGAGAATGGGGTCGTCGGGAACAGTGGATGGTGCAGGGGGGGGGTTCCATACCCCTCAAAAATAAAAATCAGCCCTGGGGATGGGCCCCTGGGGCCTACAGAAGGCTTGGGGAAAGGGTTGGCTCCTCTAAAAAGAAAAAATGCCCCTGGTGAATAGGGTCCCAGGAGTCCTTAAATGGTTTGGGGAGGGATTCACCATGTCCCACTTCCCTTGAAAAAATAAATAGGCCATGGGGGAGGTGTTCCCGAGAGCCTATAGAAGGCTCAGGGAGGGGGCTGTCATCGGCCCAGGGGATGGGGTCCTAAGGCCACTGGATTACTCTGGGAGTGGGGGCCGTTCACACCTCCCCAAATTGAAAAATCAGCCCTAGGGGATGGCGTTCCTGCCTCCCTTTCATGGTTAGGGGAGAGAGGTCACACATCCCCTTTGCATTAAAAAAAAAGGAATCAGCACGGGGTGGGGTCCCTGGGATGGCTAGGGAGAGGGACCACATGCCCACCTCCCCATACAAAAATGAATAAAAACAAAAGTGAATGTTGAATGAGTGGAGTAGCATCCTAGTTGCTCATTAGACCTCTATGGTGAGGCTACAGCTGATCACTAGAGATTTAACAGCCAAACTACTGTTGGCGTTGAAGGTAAATGTTTCAGTTTGCATGTCAGAATGTGATACTGACATGAATGAGAAAGATATTTAAGACCTCATAAACATGTATCTTCATTTAAGCTTTCTAGAGCACTACACATAATTTCAATGACAAACTGAACCCCATCATTTCATTATTTTCTAAAGAAAATGCTTTAAACTTACTAAGAATATTAGACTTTATTTTCACATGACTGAGGAAGATAATGTGAACCTATAGAAAATGTGTGCTCATTTTCGCTGCTGGAGCACCTTCCATGAAAAATGAATGGCAGAGTGCAGTTTTCTCTCAAACATTGGTTCATAAATTCGCAGCTGAGAGTCAGAATTTATTACAGGGCAAAACTGCCTGAGAACTCATCTGGGGCTGTAATGCAGAGGGTGCTCTGGGGGCACACCCCTGGGGCACTTTGGTATTACAGAAGGGGATGCAGACGCTACTGTAATACTGATAGCGCTGGTGCACATAAAGTGCTAGCGCTATCTTCAGGGGTCATTCCCTCATTTCCTTGGGGGCGTTCCCCATGCAAATGGGGAATCCTTTTGCCTCTGTGCCTGCGTCATATTACAGACATGGGCACATAGGCAAAGAAGCTCTCAGGAGGTGAACTGACAGTGCACCACCTCTAGTGCGCCCCCTGAGAGAAGCCCCCCGGAGGAGCGAAAGAAAGTGGGTCCTATGGACCCCCCAGAAATCCCCTTGCAAGCAGGTGCAGTCACTGACAGCACCTGCTTGCAAGGGGATCTCTAATCTATAAAGTACTGCCCTATGAAAAGATGAAGCGACTTTAAACCAGACGCCCTGTTTTTCACATGAATGCGCTGCCCCAAGGGCACAGCGAATTCACGGCTGCCCTGGAGGCAGCGCATTGCATGTAATAGGACACTCTGTCCCTGTTTGCGCCGGGCGCACCTGTTCTAAGGTGCACCAGGTGCAAACAGACAAAGTGCGCCCTTTACATAATAGGGCCCTCGAATTCCTAACATGAGTATAATACCACAACCAATTGATTTATATTGTGAGTAAAATCTGTTATCTCCCTCTGTATGTGTTCTTCTTTGTGACCCTCTAAACCCGGCATTCACTAAAATGAATTTCAGTGGGGAACTTGTCCACTAGACTTTTAACGGCGGCCACAATATGTTGGGGCCAGCTAATCAAGGGGGGGCTGGGAGTGCTCCTTGGAAACCTCTCACACACCCCTGGGCTCTCACCTTGCTCTCTTTTATTTTCTATTTCATTTTCAGGCTGCAGGGGCAAAGTCTTTTTCCTGTTATGGCTGACACAATATATTGTTCATGTTATAGCCAGCCAATCAGGATTGACAAGCCCTCTTTAAATTGGCTAATCAGAGCATATCTGACACAAACAATCCATATACACCTAATTTTCTAATCCCTTCATGCCCATCCCTAGCCCTTACTTCCCTTCACAAATACCCATTGCTTAACCAGCCCTAAAAGCTTCCTTCACTACTACCCATTCCTGAAAACTGAAAACCCCTTACCCCCTTTACTGCTACCTACCCCTGAACCCTAAATACCTCTTATCACCCTTTATCTCCACCCATACCTCATTCCTAGAAATGCCTTTTTCTTCATTTACCTCTACCTGCCCCTGAGCTCTAAAATCCTTGCCTTCCTTTACCACTGCCTGCCACTGAACCAATGAACCGCTAATCTCCCTTTACCACTACCCACCGCTTAATTCTAAAAACCCCATCCCTCCATTCATCACTACCTGTCCCTGAACCCTCAAAACCCATACCTCACTTTACAGCTGCCCAAATCTGAATCCTAAAAACCTTTTAATATCCTTCACCATTAGTCACCTCCGAATCCCTAAATACCACTTCCCTTCACCCTCCATTTTTCAAGTGATAAAAAAATGATGGTATTTGAGAAAATACACTGAATTGTAATAGTTCTGGATTGCAAAACGGCAGAAAAAGGCCTTTGTTGTACTTATCTGTGTGGTAAAGATGCACGTGTTCACATCATGCACAGTAAAGGCCACATTATAAACTTTACATACCCTCACTGGTTCATGTTCACATTAAATATTTACTGCATATCATAGGTGGGCAATAGCTTACTGGTACAGTTACAAAAATGGAAATTACCCCCAAAAAAGTGAATTTCATATGTACAAAACTTTTTATATTTGAAACCAATTTTAGCAGACTTTTATTCTTTATTGATAGATAAAAATATGAAATGTACCTTTCTGTCAACAAGAGAGTATTGTCATAATTTTAACAATTGCTTTATAAGATGCAATTCAGAGATAGAGTAAATTCTATTCAAGCATGTGATACTATAAGTGAATTCATCTTTTTCACTGCAATTCAGAAGTTAGAACTTCCAAGAAACTAACAATGTGTAAATGTTAGGAATTTATGAGATTTTGCCTTCAGAAAGCAAGCTGCAGCTTTTTAACCAGATAGTTTCTGTTCAGCATTATCCATTCTGCATTACTAGGTGTGCATGACTGAGACAAATACACTTTTACAATTTCTTCTTTGGTCGAACTTTGATTCAGGAGTCGCGTCCACACAAAGCCACGAGAATAGTTTCATAATCGCCTTTCGTTTCATCCTGTGAATCGAAATATGGAACCGAAATTTATTATAGATACTGAAAACATATACAAATCTAATGGGTTTACAAGATACGAACCGACTATCAGGTGTTCAAAAAACAATAAGATAAAAAAATGACTACATTGCCTCATCATTTTTTCATATTGTTTTGCACTACATTCTAATATACATATTAATAGTAATACTGCATAATTTACTATATTTTAAAAAATGTCATATTTTTCCAACGCTATTTCAAATCCATGAATTTGCCACTAATGTAGTGAAAATATATAACCTTGTTTAGGGCCAAATTCTATCCCTCTTGTCCCATTTTAAGGGACTCTGGGCCACATGTATGACGGAAACATTTTGCTTGTTCCTAATTGGGGCTTTTTATGTCTCGCAATAAGGAAGTTGCAAAATGCGATGTACCAATGAGTCTCAGACACATTGAGCAAATACCAATGGGGTCGCAATTGACCTGCCTCATCCATATTTATGAGGCATGTTGCTATTTGCGACCCATTGGTAATGGTTTATAATCACAGGGTTGGTGGTCTGCTGGGGTCAGCAGACTACCATGTCTGTGATTGCTTTTTAAATAAAGCAATTTATTTTGTTTAAACCACCCATTATCCTTAATCACTGCCTACTCTTCAAAAATATTGGTGCCCACATTTTCAAAGGGAGAGGCGTTCCTTGGGATACCTTCCCGTTGTTAATGGGTTACCACTTCACAGAGACAGTAAAATATGCATGTTTTGAGACCGCATTCCAGTCACAAAATATTAATACATCCCCCTGCAACTCGCTATTAGGAAGGGACACCCTCAACATGCCCCTTTCTAATACCGATATGCAAACCCTATTTTGTGAGTCGTTAATAGCTTGCTGACTGACAAAATAGGGTTAGTACATGTGAAATGACTCTTTTAACGGTTGCAAACGGCCTGATTCTCCGTTTGCGACTGCTAAAACCTGTCGTACATGTGGCCCTTATTGTTTAGCTAAAAATGTTTTGTTGAAACTTTAATAATACCATTGAGGATGACAGGATGTCTTTCATCCTCTCCAAGTATCTGTTGTGTATATTTTTTTATTCTGTTGTTTGTTGTTTCCTCCAAAGCCAGTTGATTGCATCCAGCCTAAGTGATCTATGCTTTCTTTTATCAGGAAAGGAGACTGATGGAAAAGTACACAGTCCTGAATTTACAAATATATGTGCAAATCTGTGTATTAGAGACACACCGAGTGTTTTAAAGGAATTATTCAATAGTTTTGGCTACAAACTACTCTGGGAATATTCACTGTAATGTTTGCAAAATGTAGATTTCCATGGGTAATCAAGCTGTGATATCCTTCTGCCCATAAGTAGGCCACAGGGTACACAATCTCCACAATACCATCTATAGAAGATGTATTTTTTCTATTGCTTTCTCCACCTCAACCTTTGCTGTTCAAAGTGCATTGTTGGTAAGGACAAATTTTAAGACCAACACAAGACACTACACTCTAAATTTACCAACTTGATAACTTGCAGAGTCACTTGGTGCACTGGTGTAGCAACTTGCCATGGGCGCTAATGCAGGTCTAGTTCCAGTATGGTGTGCAGTCACTCTTTTGTATTGAGAAGTGATTAGCAGAAGTGTACTTAGGTTGTAGAATGTCTGTGTTTTAGTTTTATGTTAGACTCAGTATATTTAGAATCACAGCTCTAATTGTAAAGCTATGGTGTTAACATTTGACTGAGGCCTTTCTGTGTGAATGTTGTTACCACTTTCCCTCATGGAACATTCTACTGACAGCCAGAGCTGCAGAAAGTATGTGATGTCATCAATGACGTCTAAAGTTGATAAGGAAGAATGGATATAATCAAAATAATCTCTAGCCTTTTCAGGGTACTCTTGTGGTAAATGTATTTTCAGTTGATTGTATCAAGAGCAATTTTAAACCCAGACAGATTAAGGACCAGATGTACAAAAAACTCAGTTTGCAACTCACAATTAAGAAATCGCAAACAGCTATGTACAACAGTGTCTCGGATACTGTGACTCCCAATGGGTCGCAAATGGACCTGCCTCATCAATATTCATAAGGTAGGTTGCAATTTGCGACCCATTGGGAATAGCTTCAATCACAAATAAGGGGACCTGTGATTGCTTTTCAATTAAAGCAATATTTATTTTTTTGTTATGCAACCCGTTTTCCTTAAATGAAAACGGGCTGCAATACAAAAATGAGAAGTTTTCTTTACATCATTTAAGAATAGACAATGGTCCGTGGGACCACTGCCTGCTCTTAATAAAATGTTTTCTCCCACATTCACAAAGGGTAAGGGGTCCCTTGGGAACCCCTTAACGTTTGAAAATGGATTACCACCAACTTGGAGTTGGTGGCAACTGCGAATGTTCTGCGACCGCATTCCCAGTGGCAAAACATTCCTTCCTATCAGTGCTATTTGGTATTAGGAAGGGACACCCAGAAACCGCCCTTTCCTAATACCGAATTGTAAAAGCAAAATGAGATTCGGTAACAAGTTACTGAGTCGCATTTTACCTTTTGTACATGACAAAATGCATTTTACTGGTCGCTGTTTTGCGACCGGTAAAATGCTTCGTACATCTGGCCCTTAGAGAATAGTTTTGATGCTGTTTTGAAATTACCTAAATCCTTTCTGGGTTGAAATATCATGCTCAGGAAGATACCTCTTAAAGTACAATGATGAATTGTGTTTGCTAAAATGCTTATTCATTGGCTCATCTACACATATGCTTCTGCAGTGTACGTGATCTTGGTGGGGTATGATATGCTTTGATGAGAGAAAGGGAATGTATGTTGGCGTGACATGGTAGTATGCTAGTGTGGTCAATAATTAGGGTATGTACAATTGTAATGATACAATATATAAATTACAGTCCATGTAAAAAATGATATACATGTTGACATTGTGTAATAGGTGAAATTGTTGGATATTTTTTTTTTTAAATGAACAGTTCCAAAAAAAGTTATTTTAAAAAAAGTTTTCTGTTTGTTCTATGCTGATATAAATGATGAAACAAGTGATTCTGAATAACTAACTTTAAAAAATATCTATATAGAAAATTTGAGTGTGTCATGTTGTAATTGTGGATAGTCCCATAGAGCTGTAGTCAGCCTACATAAAAGCAAAATAGGTGTAATGGGAGTTCTTTGTGTAGATTTAATTTTGTTTCCCCCTTTCTTCCAGACCTGAAAGCAACTCATAGGGTGTACCTTGGGTTGACACTCTCTTCCTGCATTCACATGTAGTCACGAAATGGCCTCTCTCAAATTATGTTAATAAGACAGGAGTTCTTATGATGCCCAGTGAATGGGTATTTTGCTCTGTAAATTGAAGGTTGGCTTCCAAACCATTTGGTGTGCTAAAACACCAGCTGCTTTATCACCCTACTTTCATACACCAGGCTCCTAATTTCTCATGAGGTTAAAGAGAGTTGTAGTGTACCTAGTTATGCAGTTCCTAAATAGGTTAAATGGTATAAACAATGGTGTGAACTGTAATTCTCGGAAATCTGCTTTTACTCCTTGGTTCAACATAATGACCATTCACTTTACGGTGCCGGTAATCTGGAATCAGTTGATGTCAGTGTAAGATTTACCTGTTTCTTTAATTCCTGTCGCCTCATGACATAATGACTATACACTGCCAGAAATCCCCTTGTGTGGCAATATTAAAATAAACTCAGTTGAAAGATTTTATTAGAGGACCGTTGTAATGATTCTGTTCAAAGTAAAGCATTATGATGAGGTACACCTATTGAATGTGGATGCATTACTTGAGAAACCTGTTGTCTTTGGCTTAATGGCTTTAACTGTAACAGCAACATAATTTTGAAATTTGAATTGATTGAATCTCTAAACGAATCTTCGTATCTCTACATCGAAGCTCCTGGACACTTCCAATCATATCTCAGATTCTGAAACACATATCTTTAATGTTCTAGTTGGAAACAACCCCTTAATAAATGAGATTCACTAAGTGAGAGGCGGTACACTCGACAGAAACACCTTCTAAAATGTATTGGTGGATATGGGCACTGGCATTACAATGGAAACTGAAGATAATTTAATCCATGTGGTAGTAGAGGTCAATAGACATGTATATCCAATTCAATTGAGACTTCAGTCAGGAGAAGAGGTGAAAACATTGAAAAAACACAGAGAATGATGGAAGACAAGGACGTTATTTAATTAAAGGAATTGACTTGCTTGGAAACAATTAAATGTGGTTCCCATGTTTGTGAGGAGTGCTTGGTAAAAGTGAGTGATAAGATAGGTGAAAAGGTAGGACAGCGGAAGAAAAGAAACAGCAATTTCAGATGAGCCCGTTTACCTCATATCTAAAGCACAGAAAAAGCCTAGAGAAGTGCAGAATAGTGGGCTTTTTTGGATTGTTTAAAGTGTAACAGCAGATTTAAAAAAATGAGGGTGTAAAATATGATGAAATTGACTGTATCGAAAGAAGGAAGCAAGGGCTGAAGAGATGAATGCTGTTCAACAAGTACTGCCTTTGGCTGAACAAGTTACAACTACAAATAGAGGACTAGAAAAGAGGGGCTTAACCCAAGATCTATGATAGTTCAATAAAATGACTGTAATTGATGTCATGTCAATTCAGATATGCCTGGAACTGTGATCCATGAAACTGATGCTGCAGTTGCTGCATTTTTTTGGAATCATTATCCCTTGTTCTGACAGATGTGTTACCCAAACAGACATATACATTACATGTAAAATGAAGTTGTGTCCTCAACTTGTGCCTACATGTTCCATGGGTCAGGGTACAACATCAAAGGTTGTCCATATTGTAACACAAATCAAAATACATGACTAAAATTATAGTATTATTAAGTCAATAGTAAGCTTCATCTCAATTAACGTCTGAAATATAAAGATTATGACTGACAATAAAATCTCTAAGAGAAGAATTCATTGATATTCAACTTTCTGTGAGCCACCCACTGCTCTAAATATAATCAGATAAGAAACAAATTAACTGATAAAAACCTTAAAAAGTCAGTTCATGGTTTCATTCTTGAAATATAGAGAATATAAAATAAAAGCAAAGTGGAAAGGATGAGGAAAATGGTATTTACCTGCAGAGGTTCCAAATATAAGTTGAATAGGAGGGGTGCAAGAATGACAGCTTCAAAAGATTTTTATTTTACAAAGTGAGATCTTTAAACAGGCAATTATTTAAACAATTTAGAATAGTTCAATTTACACCTCTTATGGCATTGAGGATATGAAGCAGTGCGTGGTAACCCCATTGGTGTTTAACGGTGCTGAAAAGTTAAGCAGCACCGAAAGACAAACATCTCCTTTATTCAGTCAAATCAGGGCATCCTTTATAATCTGGATTGTGTCTGTTTCGGAGCTGTATTTGAAATAGAAATCTGATTGAGAGCAATTTAAGAGGTTAATAAATGTGATTTATCAGTTACATATCAATAGCTTTCTCAATGAATTTTCCAAGATGAGGGAGTTTTGAAACATATGTAATGTTATGGACCTGGACATTATTTGGATCTCTTTTTGTTTTCATGAGGAGGGGGGTGACTACCTGATTACAGAGCAAATGAGAATACACCTTCTTCGAGTAAAGTCTTTACTGTTTTGAATATTTGATGCGAGATATGCCTGCAGTTTTTTAGTAGAGATGCCTTGAGTGGGTCACTTGACTTGAAAGAAGGTTTGATGGAGGGGATCATCTGTATTTTCTTACAACTCAAGTTTGACAAAGAAAGACCATGATTTAGTAGGTTTTCACTGCATAATAGAAATTAGTCACTTTTTTGGCTTTTGTGAAAGCTTCTTGCTTATTAGACTTATTTTCTTGATAAAGAAGTTGGTAATGTTATTAGCAGTGATTAGTGAGTTATTGATTTTTGTTGCTGTGAGTGGGTTAATCGCAACATTATTTTATGTTGAAACAAGGTTTAGGCTGGATTGTCCGTTAATTTATTTTTGTTCTGATTTAGTTTGTTTTCAGTGTGCATTTGGGGGTTTTATGATTTGTCCTTGGAAAGTTGCAAGAGATTCTTTTTTCTTTCATGTAATTTACAGTTTTATGATCTTTCATTTACTGATGTTGAGATGTTTTTATGCCATAGCATGCAGGTTTTCTCCTTTTTATGAAGGTTAGTTTTAATGGTGCAAGATTGTTCCAAATTGCTCTCATAGATAGATTTTAGTCGTTTTTGAGACTGTACCTTTTTCAGATTGGGAGTGAGAGAGGTGGTAATGGATTGAGATCTTCTCATATATTTCTATGTCTGCGGGCCCCCATCTTTGAAAGTATGAATTGAAAAAATTGAGATTTAGGGCCTAATTGCAATGCCAGTTTGAAAGCCTCCAACCTCTGGTCGGAGTTAACCGCTGTATTATGATGATGCTGGTTGGAATTTAAACTGGCCGGGGAATCTGACGTGGTACTGACGGGCTTAAGGAGCCCAAAGGCCAGTCAGAAAGGCCTCATAATCCCTTAAGGATGGCGTTTCTGCCGTTGGGATTATGATATCGGTTTCCGACAGCCAATCCATGTAAGCCTTTCCGAAAGAGATTGGTTGTTGGAAACTGACTTTGGGGGCCCCCAACAGGACCCCTTCTCCCCTGGGCCTTCACATTTGGCCCTGGAGTGTACCTAAGGTGCCTACCACATGGGGCAGGGATGTTTGGAAACATACATTTTTCTATGTGAGGTTATGCTACAGGTGTTTTCCACCTGCCGCACAAGCTACCATACAAAAATAGATGTTTCAGACCTCACTGTGTGCAAACTCATTCAAATGATGCAGTCAGAACCGTCAACCTGAGGTCAGTCCCACCCAACATCGTAATTAGGGCCTTAATTCCTATTTGTGTGTGTTTTGATTGTGTCTGCTGATCAAGTGCACATAATTTCTGTCTATCCCTGACAAAAAGTAGATTTGGCATCACATCTGTTATGTGATTGGAGACAAAAGTAAAAAGTATGTTCCGTCCTATTTTCAAACTTAGCACATGCTTTTCACATTCAGAACTAAAAGAACTGCATTCAACTCCAAGACAACAATGCATATTAATTATTTTGCATTGGCCCATCTTCCCCAAACTGTGAAATACGAAAGATGTGCTCCCTATCCTTAAAAGAAAGTGTCCAATGTGAATGTTATGTGTGGCTGCTGCACTACAAAGTCTTGCCATATTGTGAAGTTAATTGAGTTCCACTATAGCAGGTTGTGCTAGATCTGACGTAAGATCAACACTAACCCATCCCAACCCACATATGCTTTAACCCACTGGGATGCCAGTCACTCTTGTAATGGGCACATTTGCAGATGTTATTTGGGATTTAACTCTGTGCACAAAATCATCAAACCTAACAATTTTATCACGATTCTCACTGTCAGAGAATACAGTGTCCGGACTAACGAAATCAGTCCCTGCAATGCATGTACTCTCCACCATTAGGAATGATTAAGCTACCTGAGGGTTCAGGGTTGTTCGGCGACAGAAGTTGCTGGCAATACTTTAGAAATGACTGCCTACTTAGCAGGCATTTCTAAATTTGGCAGTTTCCTGTCGCACTTAACCTCCACCCGCCAACTTATAATTTGGACCCTAATAACTTTAATAAGTGTTATAGGAGCTTGACCCATGTAGAAAACTATGAGTATATCACAGTCTTCTTTGTGAAAACCGACTCAATTTACACTTTACTTTTGCTTTTCGGAAGGTAAGATGTGAACTGGAATTGAAAAATATGCTTAACTGAATTTGCATTTAATGCATTCAACAATTTAAAAAGAAATGAAAACAAGTATAGCCATTTTTTCTAGTTGAGCTAGAATATGTGCTAGAATGCTATTCCATATACATTTATTTTGCCAAATGAGTAGGGGGAAATCAAATAAAATCTCCAAGTTGTACATTTTCTATCATGAAAAAGCAGCCATAAAATGTATTTAGGTCCAAACTTGGTGAAGTAGTAGTATTGCTGCAAAGTGGCAGTAGCCCCCAGTAAATTAGCCCCCCCATCACCAATTTGAAGTGGGGGAACAATCACATTTTGGAGAGCTAGTTCAGCCATCAGAATACCTTAGCTTAGTGGCTCATTTGCCACATGCCAGCAGGTTATCGCGATGAAAGCCCCGCTCACTGTGAGGTGGGATTTCTGCTATTCATTTTTCCTGCCCAGGCCTGTCATAAGAGGTATGGCCTTCTTGGACAGGAAAGGGTAGAAATGTCCCCAGTGGACAGGGAAAAAATGTCCGGTGTAAGGAAAATATTTTTTTGATTTTTGGAAACTACCCTAACAATACTTTGGAAGTTTTTTTCTGAATAATACTGTGGCATATTGGACACTCTTTTCTGCAGATAGTGCATTCTACACACTAGAATGTACACTTTAAGCAAACAGATATCTGCTGACATGACAGAGATCTCTAAATTGGGTTTGTGTTCCTTTGTGCTGTTCTGGGTGACAGAGTGGCCTTGTGACTACCTGTAATTGAGAAGCTTGGTTCTATTTTTAAAATAAAAACCAATACATAAAAAGAATCTAGGATACATCAAAGTGATGGATATGCAAAGACTTACCAAAATAGCCTGACAGAGCGATTTTCCATACATGCGTTTGAAATGCACCTTAATTTCATTCATATCAATTCCATTGCGGGAAACCATTATTCTGATCAATTTTTTGTCATTAGTTCCAGATCCCTGTTGAGAAAATAAATTAAGTGTTAAAAATAAAACAAATAAAACCTTTCTTTGAAGGAATTGCTTATGAGAAGAATAAGACAAACAGCTTGGAGAAAACGTTTCTTTTACAGGTATAGAAAGCCTGCAAGATGGAAAGCAGGACATGCCAATTGCCACAACTAATGACTAAGTGTAAAAAGGCCCCTAGAACTTAGTGTTGCTGTAGCCATGTCATGATGCCATAACTAATTCCACAAATCTCACTACTTTAAGGATGTAGAACATGTAATGAAATAGAAAGTGAAAATAAAAATTGTTACTTAATCATAAAACTAAGTATCCTTATATCTTGGCTTAGAGTCACATTGAGAAGAGTATGGTAACACAACTACTAACAATTTTCAGCAGTTCTCCGGTCCTTCTATGTAATGCCTATGGATTTGAAATGTTGTACCACACACATCATAAATTACAAATAGTAACCTTGGAACTACTGCATTTCACTCATCACAAATTCCATGTGTATCATGTTTCTGGCTTGCGTCATAAAATCTGCTCAACCTCACCAGCTGTGCAACACTATTTCAGATTTTCCGAATTTAATATGAGTCTGCACTCAAGGGATCCTACTGTTGGGAATTCCACACTTGGATCAGCAATCACAATACTACTAACTCTGGCTAACAATACCAGTCAGATTAAAGGTACTGTGAACTGGTCCACTTAATCTTGTTCATATCCAGTGCCAAAGGAATCATATTGGTACATAAGGCAGTCCTTATACCACAGCTTGTCATCACTGGAAACCAGGAAAATGAGACAAGGAATAGGGTTCCATTTAATCCAAATGTTGACTTTGAAACTTTCTTGTTAATTACTGCACACACCAACACACTGAACATGCAAAATGCCTTAATAATCCTAGAGACCATTATGAGGGAGTTCTCGGATATTGTTGTTCTTGCTGGAAAAACTACTTTAGAGTTATCCAAAGAAATGATGTCCACTAGATCAGATACAGCCTAATTCCAAGAAAGGATGGATACTATCTATAGGAAGTTAGATAAAGTAGAATATGGAACCTATATTAACCTCCGATTATGCTCATCACCATGGATTGCAGGTAGGAAGAATACAAGGGTCAAATGGACCTGGACATTTCTCTACCAATACCCTCATTTTCATCACAACTCCACCTGGTTACTGGAAACCATATCCAGATGTGATCATCCCAACACTTTACAATCCTCTGCCCTTTGTGTCAGAGAAGAAAAGTTCTTACACTGCCCACCCTTTGTGAGCTAGTGCTATTGCAATTTTGGTTGCAGAACTCAATTTAGACAACTAGCATTCCTCTCAATATGGACTGACTGGATTTACTGTAACATTGATCTCAGCCTTTTTTTTTTAATTCTCCAAACTCAATATTGTGGCCTTCCAAATCCCTGGGCCACCAACATTTCACTGTTGCATACATTCAATAGAAAAATAAGTATTGCTAGAGGTACAATTTCCTTGACCCAATCTTGATGATTACCATATGTAAATAATTTAGTGCAGTCACAACAATGACATTCTAACAACTTTGGAGTGTCATACTTTCCACTGATGAAGGGATCAGGGACAGCTAATTAATGTAATTCCCCTAAAGCTTATAGGAACACTTAAAGTTCCTAACTACAGTCATTGCTTTGTTTACATATAGCACATTTGTTCTTCTCTAAATGTTTGATCCACATCAGCACTGTGCCACTTCACCTTTCACAATTTTCATATGAATGATTCCAAAACAAATGGTCATTTCTACTTGAACTTGTTTGTGTATCCAATTTGTGTGTATCCATGTTGTGTGTTTATATTTTGTCTAAGTCAGTTGCTGTTTAGTCTCTCAGAGAATATTAGCATCTTATTTCTTTTGTTTCAGTAAATGTTCTTAAATCCGGGCCCATTCACAATCTTCATTTTATAGTACGTTTGGTACTACTACAATAGCACTACAAACGTACTCCAAAATCCTATTCACAAACCTGTGTGCTGAGGTTCCTCCTCCAAACTATTCTATCTTTTTCCGTATGTGGGAAACATCCTTTAAAACACAACCATTACAACGCGTAATGGTTACATTGTGGTTTTAATTATGTCGACTTGCACTGGAGGGAGCTTTAGACTAAGGAATAGTGTGAATTACTATTCCAACACCTTCCCTACTGTACGTAGACTGGAGTTGGAATAGTCATTCACACTATTTCTAAGTCCAGCGCCCTCCAACGCAAGTCGATGTAACGACTTGCATTGTCAAAACCACAATATAAAATACCGGGTTGTGATGGTATGCGTGGTATCATCATACATCCCCGTGTGTAGATCTCCAACCCCGACTGTGGAGTCTCTGCACACGTAAGTATAGATTTTACTAGTAAACATGAAAGGAGAGAGGGCAAATGCTTACTGCAAAATGGGAAGGGCTAATAGAATAATAGAGAGTTGTAGAGAGGGACGTACACCCAGCCACAAGAGAGTAAGCACATTTGTATTCCCAAACTGCAACTCTATAATTAATAAAATCAAAAAAGCCAAAACAGTCTAAATGTACTATAGCTCAGAGCTGGAGTGAATCCAGCACCACCCCATGTTTAAACACTGGTACTGCAACACCCTCCCATAGAAAATAATGGCGCTAGGGACTTAATAAAAACACACAAAAGGTGATCAGAGGAATTCCTGCAATTTGTCTAACCCCTGACAAATGCTTAGAGTAGTTTCCCAACCCATTATTTGCTCCCCTTACCACTGTAGTTTAGACCCAGCCATATCCAAATCAGTCTTGACCCTGCTCATCTTGAGAACAGTCCAGCCCCAATTGTCAGGCAAGGACCTCTCTGAACCAGAACCCAAGCAACCCAGGACCAGTTTCACATTAGTATGGGCTTATCAGCCAGGTACAGCTTTGTTCCAGTGACACAGTGAGCATGGGACCCATGTCTGGGCATATGCATGCCACCTAGGGTGGTATACATGAAAGGTGATGATAAAATAGAACCCCATAGGAAATAAACGTTAAATGAAAGTTAATTTTTTAAACTAGATAACATTGAAATAAAGATTTTGCAATGCTCGAAAAATTAAAAAAATAGACATTTGTTTCATGTAATGTATTTAATGAACCCCTTTCAAATTAAAAACGTATTGTAACATTAGATATAATTAAATCATTTTAAATTAATTCTCTATATCACTATTAAATATTTATAATGCATAGTTACAAAATATATTTATAATTCAGCAAAATAGCTTTCATTTAATTTTTTCTTAATGTATTGGATATTGAAATTAATTTATTAATGCCATATCTTTCTCATATTGTTCTGCAATTCAAATAAATATATCAAATTATTTAAGATAATTTTTTTTACATTCAAATATGTTTTCCATTGAGTTTTCAAGTTTAATTCAATCAATCTATCGATCAGTGATTTGTGAAGCACACTACTCAACCATGAGGGTCTCAAGACGCTGGGGGTGGGGAGTTTTGAGCAGCTCTGTCTCATTGGAAGAGCCAGGTCTTGAAGCTGTTCCTGAATGCTTGCAGTGTGGGGGTTTGTCTGATGCTGAGGGGGAGTTCATTCCAGGTCTTGACCTCAATGTTTATGTGCAGGATGGCTCTTCCTCCCATTCTGGCTCTGCGGATGCGAGGGATTTTGGCCAGGGCCAAGTTGGTGGAGCAGAGGTTTCTCTTGGGTGTGTAGAAGGAGATTCTTTTATTGAGGTATTGGGGTCCGGTGTTGTTGAGGGATATGTAGGCATGAGTAAGCAGCTTGAAAGTCACTCTCTTTTCGACAGGGAGCCAGTGGAGGTCTCGTAGGTGCTGGGTGATGATGTTTTGTCATGGGATGCAGAGGAGGAGTCTGGCTGCGGCGGACTGGATTGGCTGGAGTTTGGGGAGTAGAGATTTGTTGATTCTGGCATAGTCCAGTCTACTGGTTATGAGTGCATGGGTGACAGTCTTTTTGGATTTGGGAGTATCTATTTGAAGGTGTTGTGGAGAATGTGGAGGGTACTGAAGCACATGGAAGATACAGCGTTGATCAGTCTGTCCATGGTGAGGAAGGAGTCGAGTGTGATGCAAAGGTTGCAGGTGTGGTCCGTGGGAATGGGAGGGTTGCCGAGGGTGGTGTGCCACCAGGTGTTGTCTCACACGGTGGGGGTGGATACGAGGACTCCCACTTTCTCCGAGTTGAGCTTCAAATAACTTTTACACTTTTCCTTATACTTTATCATACAGCAGTCTCTACCCTAGTAGCAGAGACCTCCACCTATATGTGAAAGGTTACTAGTGATACCTTCAAGCAAATTACTTGCCTTTTTTTTTTAAAAGGTAAATATATTAAATTAAATCAAAAAAGTTCAAAATATATTACAACAAATCCCACCTAATGTAAGATATTTGTATTCTTTAATTGTGTATTACAAATTACAAAAAGCATGCATATCATTATTTGAAATTAACATTTAATTGTTATATTTATTTTTTAATAAAAACAGTTATTAAACTGTTATCATAAAATAGTATTTATATTTAAAATATATATTTTCTTAACATTCAATTTAATTTATATATTTTGAAAAAGTTGGAAAAAAATATTTTAATTAAAGATAACTTTCATTGGGGCACTATTTTAAGACAATGGGGCCTATTAACAAACTATGAGGCATATGTACAAGGAAGTGACGAAGCGTGGCGTTAGCCTTCTTGGCTTAACACTGCGCTACACCACTTTTCAAATGGAGGGCTGCATCATATTCACAACAATAGGGTGCAGACCTGCATTTCCCCCTGTGCTGGCGCTAAATTTATCAGCCTAGTCCTTATACAGGCATCATTGGACACTAGTGCAAGGGTGTCTGAGTTGTTGGGAATTATTGTTTATGTGCAGAAAGGTGTCCCTTCCTGCACATAAACAATCCCAAATGGCGATTTATAACTTCTATTGTGCAACTCGTAATTTTTATAATGATGTTTTATGTGCAGGAAGTGACACCTTCCTGCACATAAACAATTATGCATGGCATTTTGCTGTTTTTATGTGTGCTGCACAATGCAGCACACATAAAACAGAAAAAACGAGGAGATATAATGCATTTTTCCTCATTGCGCCCTGTTAAGACAAGGTTTTCCCTGATTTAATTTTGGCTCTGCCCCATATTTACACCATGCGTGTAAATATGATGGGGCAGCATCAAAATCAATGGGTGGTGCAGCGGAACGCTCACCGCAACACCCATTGTCCACCTCTTTCAAGCGAAGGGCCTCATTACGATGTAAGAACGCTGTGGTCGACGGGAGGTTGGTCGGTCCCGACACCACTATTACAACGCATACTCCCATTTCTCTATGGGAGCTTGTACTGCGTTTGTAAACCAGCTGGAGCACAAGCTCCCATAGATAAATGGGAGTTTCTGTCAATTCCTGCAACACACGGCCACACGGTGCAGGAATTAACTGTAAGGCACCATAGGTGCCCCCTCGGTCCTAACTGGAGGTTGCAGAGAGAAGGGGGCCCTACTAGGGGCCCAAAAAGTCACTTATCTGACAGGCTTTCCAAGATTGGAAAGTCCGACATGGAAAGCCTGTGGGAAACTGACATCGTAATCTAGATGGCGGAAACGCTGTCCTTAAGGTATTATGTGCCGTTTCCAATGGCCGACAGGCTCTTCGAGCCCGTTGGAGGCCAGCCACAATGATCGGCTGGTTACACTTCCGACTGCCGACATGGTAATATGTCATCAAAAGTGAAACCGGAGAATGTTGATCAGTCGGAGGCTTAAGTATAGCGTGAAAGGGGGTCTTATTTACAAGGTAGGATTAAGCCATATTAAGTGGCTTAACGCTTCCTTGTAAATAAGGCATAGCCCGTATGGCCACCATCACGTCAAAAAAGTGACGTTATGCTGGTGATAGGGGCTTGTAAATATGCCTCTACATTTAGTTGTACTGTCAAATTAGTACAATAATACCACAACATTTTAAAAAAAGAGCTATTCTCAAACATACAAGTGTAAATCTCCACCTCTCCTATTTTTTCTATGGAGAGATCCTCACTCACGTGAAGATTACTACTTAGAAGTAAATGTGGGAGGGACCAAAGGAGTGGATGGAAAAAGGGGCTTACTTATAACTTAAATGGGAAGGAGGGCCAGGGAGGGATGTAAGGTCGGACATGCCCCTTACAAAGGAGTAAGCCCATTGCTATTCACAAACTGATCTTCCAAAGTTACTACAGCCAAAAGAGGACCCCAAACAGTAGCAAATTACTCCAACTCAGAGCTGGTCTAAGTCCAGCATCATGCAACACCCACCCATAGAAAATAATGTAGGTAGGAACTTGAAATGAAAGCCCAGAGGATATGTTAAATGAAATGGAATTATTTAAAATAGTTAAAAATATACATAAATATAATTTAATGATAGATAATCTAAAAATAAAAGATTATTTAATTAGAAATATTTTACCAGCCCGTTTTGAATTTATAAATTAATGTACCATTATTTTTTCAATAATCTGCTTTTAATTATTCCTATACATCACTTTTAACACTTATTAACATCAGCTAACTTTAGGAGTCTACCTATTGTACAGCATAGGGAAAAGTGCAAACGTTTATTTATAAACTGACCCTGATACTAGACCCTTTGTCCTGTAATAGTACGCTCTATGTCCCACTATTCACCACTATCTCAGCCTACCACTCATGCAAATCACCGTAGATTGATGCTTTCTGACAAAATGTTCCTACGTCATGTTTTCATGAGCAATCTTTTTCACACTTCTTAAAGGTATTTCTAGAGCACACTTTCAATAATGTTTGGAAAAAGAGAAGCACTGATGAGAGTCATCTCCATTTGAACCAACTCTTTGGCCCTGATTAGTTAGGTTTTCATCATTTTTCCTCTACCTGCAACAGTCACTGGATAAATAAATTCCTCTTCTCTTTGAGTTCCATACCTTTGGGCTCACGTGATTGGTTCCAGTGGGCATCCTTGACTTGTCACAATTTATTGCATATTGATATTGAACAAATGTTGATTATTGTGGATCCAATAGTCTCGAAACAAATATAAATGTTCCCCTATATTCCCATTCCTTGCTATACCACATGACCCTAAAGGGCAACCTCTGTTCTTGTTTTAGAATTCCTGCACCACATACACTTTATTTGGGCAGTAGAATTTTGGAGTAATTATCTGTTTTTCAAAATGTTTTGAACTCAATCTGAGGGGTGGGTAGACAGAGAAAGTAAAGGACCTATTTGGCTGGTTGGGGTAGTAGAAAGTGATAAGGGTACATGGCCGGTGAGAGCCACAGGGGCACTAAGGAACATTGGTTAGTCAGAGGAAGGAATTCAGAAGTGGGCTAAATACAGAAAGGTAATATGAATAGCAGCAGTGAGGAATGCACAATAAATGACTGGAAGACTACATTTAGACTCAATGTTGGGAGGGCCAGTGCTTAATTTGTAAAAAACACAGGAGCCCTCATCAGGAGGCCACAGCATTTTGCACCATACATTGCCACTGTGCCTACACATCTACTAATTATCACACTGCTGCAAGAGTGACAATTCAGATTGCTTGAGGCAACCAAAGCTTTAAGAATGGCTTAAGTGGCAGGTAACAATTGTTTTGAATGTATAATGAATTAACAATCAACTATTTTTCTGCTCATCTTTAACCCCTTGTGTGCGCTTAATGGCCGGGAGCCGTCACACGTCACGGTGGGTGTGTGCGGAAGACGGCATGTGGCCGTCCGAACCCCGCCCACTCTCTATTTCCCCAGCACCACGGCGGAATTTGCGACGCAGTCAAGGGGTTAAATTGCACAAACAGTGCCACCATATGGCAACTGTCATAAGTGCAGGTTCTGGCAATTAAGTGCTGGTGCCGGCAATTAAGTGCTGGTGCTGAGTCCCGGTAACCACTGCCTCAAATTAGCACTGGGGAGGAAATAATTAACCATGTGGTGATATTAGAATAACATGATGCTAATGGAAAACATATTTTGTATTAACGTCTTTATGATGAAAAATTCATAACATTAGAATTTGGCAAAACACAACCCCCAACAATAGGGCACCTTGCAGTCACCCTTTCCCTTTATATCAATCACCTTTGATACTAAAAAATGTATGCAAACTGTGCTTCTCCTGGCACACAGATAGCCATTCAGTGGCTCTATATGTCATTTTGGATTAGAGGTGGCTGGGTGGTTTCAACTATGAATATGTTTCAACTCTGTAATTACATGTCCCCATGTCTTGTAGACAAACCTTTACTTGTGAAGTGGGTCCTTTTCACTAGTAAATGGAAACCGTTGCTTAATTTGTAAAATAATTAATGTTGTTGCCCAAAGTTCTGCTCAACAGCAAGCAGTCAATGCTATTAAATGTCAGAGCACCGAATACCAAGGCTACGTAGTCTTGAACCCACCTCATGCCTCTTCATTCCATTACCAGGCACTCCCTGTCCTTTTATCTCTTGTAGGTTCCTGCTTTCTTCCTTCATGGCGGTGTTTCTGTCTTTCTCTTCCTCCTTTATTCTTCTTTTTGTGTTTTTTTCTCTCTCTCGCTCTCTGTAAATGTCTGATGAATATTAACGTGTGCCAATCCGAACAAATGAGTAGGCTCTGGTGACAATGACTTGTTAAGTTTCTAATGTGTATTAAAATACTTTTGGTAGTGTGTTAAAGATCAGCCTGTCTATAGAACTGACAATTTGTGTTATCTTTACCTTGCTTCGGTAAGGCTGTAGAAACTGCGTGCATGAGTATCTCTGGTAGCATACATTCCTCTGTAGCTTCCGAGGGCAACACCAGGAGCTGAAGGGCTTGTATTTTTCATAAAAGTAGTCAGGCTATCTGTTTCTGGTGCCTTCTCAACTGCCATACTGGCTATGGCTTCTACGATCTCTCCTGTAGAAATGAGCTCACATAGTATTTGTCTATGATGGTGTCATAACCATTCAAGTGCTATTTCATCTAGTTGTTGACCTGCTTGACCAATATGTGTATCTTAGAAGAGTATTCATTTTAATAATATGCCGGCATTCCATAGCTTTCCCATCCTATTTATGCTTCTGTGCTAATACAGTGTGTTTCTTACATTTTTTTAATCCGAGTTGCCCAGTCATTCCCCTTCACCCTATTGGCGGGCAGCGTATGTTTGTACAGGAATGCTACTTCTCTGCGAGCAAAGTGAGGAAACTCAGTCAATTTGGTTTTAATCTTGGCTAAGTGATGGGCATCTCCAGTACTGGACATCTGACAGTCTTATCTCTTGAAATCTCCATCAAAGCATTTCAACTATGTCTGAATATCTTTAAGTATATATTTTAAGTATATCTACTTGCTTTGACATTGCAATCCCCCAATACAAATTATAAATGCTTCTCACACTCTAGCAAACCTAGGAACTGACCAGATTTTAGTTTGGAACTATTTAGTTGCCACTGCACATATATCCCATAAAACAGCAGGTCAACAAGAGGTTAGCCTTCAGGTTATGGCCAATAAGACTTTATGAGGCCCATTCAGTGACCTCTGTATGGGGTAATAATCAGAGAGTGTACATGGGAGATATTGCGTGTCTGATACCCAAGTAGTCACCTCTCTTAAAACAAACCGGTGATCTATACATGTTATAAGACTATTAACAGATGAGTAAAGCAATACTATCTGGTCTGGTGGTGATAAGATCTTTAAACACCTCCAAAACCAAGCATATCTGCAACCTGAGTCAAAACTCCAGCAGCTTTCTTCAGGTTTGAAACTGTATTTCAGTGGGCCCTGTATTAAATACAACCCCCCCCCCCCCCATAATGTAGAGTCATCCTCTGCTGTTCAGCAGATTAGGAATGCATCAACAATTTTGAGTTGTCAGTACTTGACTAATAAGCGCTAATAACAGTAATGAGATGATTTGAAATGTGTTCTGTCAACAAGAGGTATCTGCCCTTGCGGTCTTCATATTTATCTTTTAGCACACAGCCTAGTGTTTTGTTACTGTATGGAAATACCTCATTTGGCATTATTTCCCCCAAAGTTTTGGACTGATGCTGCTGGTTTTGCCACTCTGTGAGTGCACTGAGGCCTGCTAACTAGACCTTAGTGTTCTGACCTTTACAAAATATTTGTTGAATTGGCTATGCTCAATTGGCATACTTTAACTTATTTATAATCACATAGTAAATGGTACCAGAGGTACTCAGGGCATGTAAGTTAAAGTGTCCATCCAGGGCTGCAGCAATGATTGTACCACCCTGGGTGTGACAAAGCACAACATGCCTCCCAGGATGCCACTGCCGATTGGAAGGGCAGTTAAAACTGCTAGTTCGACTTTGTCATTTACATTTATGGCAAATCCCAAACCTCCCTTAATAATATATATGTTACATCTAAGGAAGACTTATCAATCACCAAGGCAGGAGGCTGTATTTAATTATATATTCTCATATGTCCCAACAGTAAGATCCCCAAATTGCCTGTGGAAAGGCTAGAAGACCATTGAAAAGTACAGAGTTGCAAGCTGAAATCTCAGTCCTGCACACTTCTGAATGGGACTGCTAAAGTTGCTACTTCCAGGTATCAAATTAATCAATGGCCTCAAATCCAACTTAATGCTCAAGTCATATTTTATGTCACTTTTTGAAACCCTGCGACTTTCATAAAGATGGCACTCTTTTACCTAGTTAATCCAATGGCTATTCACAGATGCTGGCCACCAGATAGTCTTCTACCCTCCTGGAGAGGAGTGTAAACAACTCTCAAGTACAGGAAGGGTAGAGGTCTGCCGCAGAGGGAGGTGTTACCTCCCCCTCACAGGAAGCCACACACTGTGTTGGGCCAAAAGGTGAGCTTCAAAAGACAAGCTGCTATTGATGGGAAAATGACACCAACACTCGAGAAGAGCTGCCCTTTGTTTAAGTAGATGGGAAACCAGTTGCCAAGCTGTTTTTTTCTGTGGGCTTGTAGCCCACAACTAGCCACACCTTAAGGTGGGCTACCAGAATCCTGTATCCTCAGTATAAGGAGCAATCCTTTGAAGTCTATGGCGGTCCTTGCATAAAAGGTGGAACTGTAATTGAGACTGCTTTGGTGACCACATAACAGTCCAAATAGTACATATTGGCCATTCTGACCTCTCTATCAGAATTGGTCCACCAATCAGGTGGGAGAAGTCAAAATAACCCTTTAAAACTTTCTGAATGTTTCACAAATTTACAGTTACCAATGGTTGTTTGTGCTATATAATGAAATGATATTGATGTTTATGTGCTTTTATGTCTGTTGTAAAAATCAGCTCAATAAAACTTTACTTGACTTGACTTGACTTATTTGTGCTTTGGTCTAAAAGGCTGAGATTTAAGTCTATATCTGCGGAACCCTCCGGTGCATTTTGCACATCTTGATGTCTAAAAATTCATAAAATATAATCTATTTTTATATATTAGTCACAGGTTTCTTTCGTGTTGTGCGAGTTTTTTATTCAGTTGTTTAGTGTGTCTAAATGCTTTACACTAGCTCTTTTGTTTAAGCCTTGCTGCTCCAAGCCACAGCTACACAAGGTTGTGAAAGAGGTTTTACATACAGCCTGACTAAGCCCACAATGGTTTTGTGAATGTATTGCATGCTGTGGTCGCACAACCACACAATACAATACATTACAATCCTACAGGTACCAACTATACACACACCTAGCATTTATAAACTATATGAGGCAAATTACCTGTCAGATCCCCATCATCCAACAACATTTGCCTGTTTTTTCGGCTCAGTACAGTTTTCTTGCAGCATGACCAGATCTATCCTATGCCGATCGAGGTCTCCAACACTCCTCTCATTTTTTACGGTGTGTTCAAACCTTTAACATTCCAAGATAGAATGGTGAGTGTTCTGTTAACATTCATAAACTGACTGGGATGGGTGAAGGGCATGCTGGGCTTTCACAAATGAGATGAGTTGGGTGTTGACATTCTTCTCCAGTATCTAGCTACCTTGACAGCAAGAGCTATACAGGGTTCTTAGTTCCCAGTTTGGGGATCTGCAGTAAGGGGGCCCCAGGACAATAGAACTGAAAGTCCCTGGTTGTTACAATTGGGAATGTTACCTTCTAACTATCCTAGGACCATTGGACCCGAATTTCTCACTGTAATGCTCATCCAGTAATTAATTTGTTAACAGTAATAAACCAAGGTGGAATCATTCTACTTATGTGATGATATTATTGGTACTTTACTAGGTGGTGAAAATAAGGATCATGCTGTACTGGAAACCCACAGGCATACTAATGTAACTCCATAACCCTGAACCACATCTCCAGCCCCCAACTATATATTAGGATCAGTCGCCATACATGCTATCTGCATGTTTTGATGAGACTCATTTGTTCTGGCTAGGTAGTTAAGGATAAGTATATGTGCACAATTCTGATGGTCAATTAACACTGCACATCTGTTCATTACTTGGGGGTATCATTTCATCACCGTCACTCCCTGTTGCTGGGATTGGTCGCAGGCTCCATTCTGTCTTTACCTTGTTCCTTGAGTTAGTAGAACATGGGCAGTCACTCAGACCAGTTAATTTCTGATGACCTCTCTAGCGTGAGTAAATGATGTCTGGGAAAATACTAATAGCTGATCCTTGATATTGCAGGGGAGATTGCGCCTTGGACAGTCACACAATTGCATCCAAGGCAATGATGGGCCCAAGTGGGCGTCAGGCAGTGACCTAGGGACCAGGGAGAGATGAGCTTTTTCCACCAAGAATGTCACATAGGCTAGAGTTGTCAAAACCAGGAGCAGGCGAGCAGGTAAGAGCGGTAGGGCGGGTGGGAGGGAGTCAATAGATGGTGAGTTAAAATTAAATTAAAAAAAATAAAACTACTTACCTTGTGTTTCTGACATTGCCGACTCAGCGATGTGGACAGAGCAAGGTAAGTGGTTTTCTTTTTTTTAAATTTCATTGTAACTTGTCTTCGTCTGTCGATCCCATCCCCACCCCGCCCCACCGCTCTTACCTGCACGTGCAACTCCTAGTCAAAACGTTCACTGAGGAACTTTGCAGGTCTCCACAGACAGCCAGTTATCACGGGAGACTGCAAGTGGTTCATGAGCCGCCACCACCCAATATGGCTCACCATTCTTCCACCGCTCCCAGGAGGGAGAGGAGCCCACAGTTCTCCGTCCAACACGCATTGTTATACCACAACTATAAAGTCTGTGACTTCATTTGATACCAAGATTTAGCCTGTTCATACAAATTACATCATACACAGTCTGGTCAACCTGGCAGGGCCTGTGTTATTCTCCTGCGAATCGATAATGTGGAGTAAGCAGAGAAATTGTTTAATTAATGCTCTGCGATTTTGAGTGCAGCCTGGCATTTCGGTCATGGAGCAGATGTCGCTCTGTCCAAACAGCACCCAAACAGGTCAGGGAGCAGCATGAGTGTACAAATGTGTTTCTTACAAAGACAGCACTCAGGCAAAAGTACGGGGAGTCAGCCTCCGCCTCCTGGGCAATCGATTCCCAAAATGTAGAACATTTGCAATGGACAAGGGATGTTTGAAATTCATGTAACTTACATAACCATGCAACCGTTTGTGACAATTACGTGAAATTATGAAAAAATATGTAAAGGCAGCATTTTTTATATATTGTAGTGTGAAATGTGTCTTCTCATCCGTTTTTAACACAATGACACCTTTAGCACACAAAGAAAAAAGAAAGAAAACCACAAGCGTCACAAACAGCAACTGCTTGCTTTGACCATATGCCTTTTCCCATGCCCTTGTGATAAATAATGACTGTGATCCTTAGGTAATTTTGGGACATGGCATAACATGATTTTCGGGAATTTTGCAGAACAAGCATATCGCAAAATTCCCAAAAATATGCCAGTTAAGCTGCCGTAGTTGAAAATGTCCCCCACCCTACACATGTAGGACCACCCTCCCATCAATATTGCACAGTTTAAATTGCAATATCTGAGTGTTCACCCATTCGTTGCTACTTATGAGCTGCTGTCAGTTGGACACAGAAGGCAGGCACATCCTTTGAGCTTGAAGGATTATATGGCTCTATTGGCACCTCACCCATGTACTCCATTTATTCAGCTCAACAATGCATAGTCTTCCATTTTGGCTGGCGCTGTATGCCAATCCCTCCACATAGGATAAATGAAGAAACACTCACCCTTTCTTGGGGGTTATTACAGTTTCGGGACAATGAAATTCCATCACCTTCTTGAGCTTCCATTTCAGTCCCACGTTCTCTTTTTGTCCACAGCGTGTACAACGATACCCACCGGCAACATGGCTATCCCAGTCCAGCCCTTAGTTCTCACTCACAGCTCACCCATCCTCCAGCACAAAGTGTACAGGATGTTCGATTGATAATTGTGGCAGGTCTTAACCCTGAGCAACAAGGAGAGGGGCGAGACTGCTCCAATTGTTGCATGCCCAATTGTAGGCTTCAGGATGATTGCTCCTCCCACATATCATCAAGGCCCTTGAGGATCAGACCACACACAGCTAAAGCCTACTGGTCAGTCAGCAATATTTTTCTCTGTGTTAATGACACAGAGTGTTAATGACATAAGGAGTTGTTGTGTCACTGAGTTTTGTCAGAGAAATGAGCGGACGATATCTGTTGGGAAATGGATTATTAGTAGGGAAAAGTAATGACTTACCACATTTGTGGAAGCCCAGAATGCCCATCACCGCTCCAAGTCAGGGTTCATAGCTTAGCACAGCACTGTATCCACCCTGCTAGGACTCACATGATGGCTCCTGAACTTCGTTGGCACCGCTGCACTGATTTTACTTGATCAGAGCATGGCTTTCAACACTATGTCTCATGACATTCTTGACAAAAGACTGGTACAAATGGGGCTCCAAAGCACTGTGCTTTCTTGGCTGACCTCTTTTCTGGTGGATCACACTTTTCAAGTCTTCTCAATGAATGCAGTCTCCAGCTCACACTCACCTCAGGAGTCCAACAGAGATCCGCCCTCAGCCCAATGTTCTTTATTATTTACGTCCACCCTTTGGTTGGCCAAGTGGAAAACTGTGACCTTGCCCTATTCTTTTACACAGACAACAGCCAGATTATTTTCTCCCTGGTGTCCAAGCAGGAAGTTATCTCGGAAGAGCTCAACTCCAGCTCGGCCTGGTCTCAACCTGGATGAACTCCAACTCTCTAAATTAAATGGAGACAAGACCGAGACTTTGAGGGCCCCAATACTGGCCTGCCACACTGGAAGCACTTTAAGAACCCACTAACAAGTTGAAGAACCTTCACTTCTGGCTGGATTCTACACTATCCATGAAGCCACAGGCAGCTAAGATAGCGTCTTCTTGCTTCACCATCAACAAATAGCTCACAAAGATCTTGTGGATACTTCCCTTCTCAGCTCAAAGTACTGTCATCCAAGCCATGATACTATTTCGGTTAGAATACGGCAACATCTTGTATTTAGGAGCAGAGAAGACCATGATCAGACACCTCCAAGTGGTCCAGAAATCAGCCGCCAGGCTCCTATTCTGGCTTCCCAAACATTCTTCTGTTTCTGGTCTCCTCCATGACCTTAACTGGTTCACAGTGGACAAGCGTTTTAATTTTGAGGCACTCTGTTTCATGTATAAAATCAACTCGTGCTCGATACCTCAGCTTTTTGCAAAAACTAGCCGTGCCCTACCACCCGCACTCTGCGCTCAAGCAACCAATCCCTCTTCATAGTTCCTAGAGTTAGTGGCACCCAGGTGGGTGGCCTCTCTTTCTCTTTTCTAGGCACCAAATTATGGAATGCTCTCCCTGAGTCTCTTAGATGCTGCACCTTGCTAGCCACTTCAGGCAAGGAGCTAAAAACATGGTTATTTTATTTCTCACTTCTAAGCTGTCGTATCTGTTCTCCAAGTGCTGGGAAACCCAGTGGGTAGCTACGCGCTATGCAATAACTCAGTAATAATGATAATAATAGCAGTAGTAGTGGTACCATGAAGAGAGGTCCAATTATTACTCAGGGAGGAATGAGGGCTTGAGTCTCAGAATTTAGCAACAAACAATATTCAATGACACCAACTCCTAGTCAGCGCTTTTTCTTTTAAAAAGGAAAAGTACTTAATTAAATGCAAACCTAAAAGTCCAAACAGTTTGACAGGTGTAAATACCATATGGGGACACCAGCTGACGGACCTCTCTAACTATAGGGGTCACACAACTAGGAAACTTCAAAGTCATCTAATCTAATAATACCCTGAATATACAGACTAAGAGCCCTAAACTGGAGGCATCCTTCTTGGTTAGCACACCAGCAGGTCCAAACAAATTAAAGTACAATACTGAGCCGAAAACATGCATGTGATATTCGCACAGGACACAGATTTATTGGGGGCAAATGCCAAATGCAACATGGGATCAGGAATTCACAACTGTGTCCCTGACCCCAAATGCAATACTACATAATCTGGAAGCACCACACAAAAAGTGGGTTCAATCTTGATATATCTGACATAAATGCACCACATTTGATGAGATTTAGTTATTGCTCCAGGTGGCGTGCTGAATCCACCATATGTGCAGTTGTAGGTTGTCCTGCCATCTTAGTTTTTAGTTGGTTTTCTTGAATGATTTAAAAGTGCTTTTCCCAGCCCTTCCTATTTCAGAAGCAATGGCAGAAAAAGCAGTGGTACCTGCCCACCTACCCAGCTCTTAGTAGTCACTTGTCATAGGGTCATCATGCAGTAGCATCCCATGGCTCCCAATGCAGACTAGATTCCTTGACTGCACTTCCCTGGCACCTAGGTCTCCTTACAACGTGTAACATGCCACTCTTAGAATACCACAATGGGCAATGCAAACAGTGACGGATGGAATATTCGAATTAGGCTCAGCCATTTATAATTACTCATCCCAGTCTATCATTTTGTACCCCAACATGCCACCTCAGATTAGACCCAACCATATGCAAATCAGCCATGATCCTGCTCCATTAGGAGCAGTCCAGCCCAAACTGCCAAGCCAGGTCTTCTCCGAACTGGCACACAAGCAATCCAAAATCGGGTTTGGCCTAACTGGTTCTATCCGTCCGGTTCAGCTTGGTTTCAGCGGCACAGTGAGCCCAGACCCACCCATTGCATTTAGGGTGTTACAGGGAAAGAAAAAAGAAAGCGATGGAGGTTATTAATCTCAGCCCCTGGCAATTATTAAAGGACGCAGCAGGACTAGGTCTACTTTATGACTTGCCTGCAGCTGCAAAGAACGCGTACCATGCAGATCACATAACTGTATTTTATGTGGATAGCTCAACGCACTACCTTTTTGTCACAAAAATACATTGGTTTCTTGCAGTTCATATGTTACATTCCTAATATAGCACAATGACCTATGAACTATTATCAAATAGCTGCAAGTAAACTGCATTGTATAGATTAGAACATTATGTATTTTCTTCAGTCTTTTGTTATCCTATTGTTGCTAAAAATGGTTAGTTTGGGTAGAAATACATTAATGGTAATGAAAACCCCAACCACTGTGCTACTTTTTAATTCCTGAGTTTGTCCTTCTCCAGACCAAATGCTTAAAACAAACTGCCTAGTAGTATGGATGACGCGATTCCTACACCTTAAAATCCTCATTGTTTTCTGTAACATTTCCTATAGACTTATTTAAACACATATGACTCATTGTCTCTGTATAATGTGTGCGTGATGTAAAGTGATCTTACACCCTACACTGGTATGAGTAGCTCTGTAAAAGAAATGAAATGCATGTGGGAGATGATGGGTACTGTTGGAGGGTGGTAGTGAGGGAATCCATGGAGAAGGAGGTCATGGGGGTTCAAAAAATAATTGTTGCACCGGGCGCCACCAGCGATAACCACACTGAAGTTTGGCTGTTTAGCCTTCGAGGTAGGCTTCCAGTGTATTTGCTTTGGAGACAAGCACCTGAGTGATGACTTAGCAGAAAGCTTGTGAGTGTCGTATCTCAGTGAGGAGGGATTTTGGGTTGTGGAATTCTGAGACAATTCTTTATAGTTCCTTTGAAGGCCTTCTGCACTGGAATTCTCTGTGAAACAGTGGAGAATTTTTTCCATTTTGAAGTGATGCACAATTTGGATATCCTGTTGTGACAGTGGAGGCACATTGGGCCAGATGTACGACGCACCAATTTGCAAGTCGCAAATTGCGTCGCATTTGTGGCCTGTAAATTGGGATGCACAACAGTGCCTGAGACACTGTTTGCGATTCCTAATGGGGTTGCAAATCGCATGCCTCATGCATATTAATGAGGGTGTCGCAATTTAAGACCCAATTGGGAATGTCTGGCACTTCCAGATATGGTGGCCTGCTGGGGTTAGCAGACCACCATGTCTGGGGCTGTTTTAAATAAAGCATTTTTTGTTTTTAAATGTAGCCCGATTTCCTTAAAGGAAAACGGGATGCATTTAAAAAATAAAAATGAAACTTTTCAGTTTAATTTTTTAAGGGCAGGCAGTGGTCCCTGGGACCACTGACCGCCCTTAACAAATATTTTGAGAGCCACTCATAAAGGGGAAGGGGTCCCCTGGGGATCCCTTCCAATTTTCAAGTGGTTTACCACCCTTCTTTGAAGGGTGGTTATCTGCGACTGTTTTGCGACTGCAGTTGTTGTTGCAAAACAGTAATACATAGCTTCAGGAGTCGCTATTAGGAAGGGATGCCCTTGGAACACCCCTTCCTAATAGCAAGTCACTAATCCAAATATGAGAGTCGCAAACTGATTTGCGACTCGCAAAATAGGGTTAGTACATGGGCCACACGTTTTTTGCCGTTGCAAATGGGTCTAAAACACAGTTGCGCCCGTAAAAAACTTTAGTACATCTGGCCCATTGTTTCATTTATGTCATTGGATCTTCTCCTTTAGCACTGTACTGCAGCTCGTTGTATTTTTACTTTCTATCTATTTTTTTATACCCAAAAGGTCTTTGCTGTGCTTAGGCAAGTAGGTGACTGTTCTAATATTTGTCTGTCAAAGCCTTTACTAAGCAACCTGTAGAATCCTATGACGCTGAGATTCACGACGCTTACTCATTTGATGATCTTGTGGTGGCATCAATTAAAGTGTCTATTAAAGTTCCATTGCATGTCAGTGGTCTTCCTATCAGTGAAAATGAGCAATAGAATTTAGGCGAGGCATATACCATACAAGAATAGATTTGGTGTGCAACTGTGAGTGACTGCTCCTGCTGGCACAAGCTAACATCCGTGGGCACAATGTTTTAGAAGATCATGATAATTCACACCTTCTCACACGTCAGCATATGCTTTCGCATTCTGGCACAAATTCCACAAATTAAGATATTTAACATTCCACATGTTCCCAAGGGTAAAATAAAAACGATGGCAATCCGAGTTGGGCAAAAACATGTTGGTCTTTTATATCATACTCCAAAAAACAAGTGCAACAGCTAAACTTGCATTGAGTTCTGAGACAGGGCACCATTAGGATAGGTGTGGCAGCGCAATCCTAAAGCAAACAATGACAAACATAAAAACCTTAAGAAAAGCAGTACAGTACCTTCATTGCGGTGAATAGTTCTTCAGCAAAATACATTGGTTTGCTGACTGCACATTGCACTGTAAGGGGAACCGAGAAATGTATTTAATGTTCATATCGGAAAGGATTAAAATGTGTTTTGTGCCTGCAAATGTGAAATTCCAACCACAAACTATGATGTCAGGTTCATCATTGCTGAACCACACATGGCCCTTCATAGTGCTTAGAACAATAAATTCGTAGAATGCAGGGGGCATACTCGTTCAGCTCAGCAGAATGTAAGTGCATCTGTTGTGTACATCTGACTAGCTTGAGTCTCAAGGACTTAGAACACTTGCCCTAGAAAGATGACTGTTTGTTTTTTTGTATCTAAATTCTGCATAGGTTGCTGACATTTGTCAATGTTATTTAATTGTTATATTCTATCAGAAATTATATACCAGCAGACACACTGCGTTTCCCTGTTTGTCTTCGCCTCTCTTTCCCCAGTAAGTTCTGCTACGCATTCAACTATCTTCCAAGAATACCATTTCACAGGTGCTCCCGCCATTGAAATATACAGTCTTCACTTCCCCTCATCATCTTTCATTCTATTTTTTGTGCCCATTGGACTGTGTAGTTATTCACATAATGACATAATCCGTGTTTATGTCTAGTAATCTCAAATATGACCCCCTAGCGAAAGAAGTGTCCCTCACAAAGTGTGTAGCTTCTACATACAGCTTTGGAGGGCTTAGCATCACATGCATTCCTTGCCAATGACTGGAATGTTGCAGTGATCTTCAGCTTGCTCCACAACAACTCTTGAAACCATCCATCATTTGGGACTCATCTCTGTGCATGGCCAGTAACAAACGCTTTCCTATGCTTTCTATTTCATCTTTAGCACTACTCAAACCACTTAAACAGAGGCGGCCCTGAGCACTGGAAGAAGACTCCAGTAGAACATACCTTCAACCACAAGTGCGGCTTAATCTTGCATTTCATCAGTACCTCATCAGTACCTTACTCTTATATGTTTTCTAGATGTGTCATGGCATTATAAACTTTAATGTGTGTACTCTCCGCTATTACAGCTGTCTACCCCTTCTCCTTTACATTTAATCCATTCTTGCTTCCTTTAGTAAATTCCCCATATTATAAGTTAGTCCATAAGGATCTACCCACTTGTTCTGCCTATCCCTACTTTCAAACTTAAAATAACTACAACTCAGGAATGTTCTTCCTCTTAGTCTACATTCCACGCTCACTCTGTGCCCAATTCACCGCAATTCTACTCCCCACTCATACACCCAGGTCATGCATTTCTATATTAAGAGAACTTAGAAAATGCCCACACCCTATAGATTCCAAACACTACACATGATGAAACAGAGAAAGAGGATCAAAGGGGAGAAGTGAAAGAGCAGTATAATGATTAAAGGGCATTTCCTATTCTCTGAGATTAGAAGGGGGACAGTTGTACCTTTTAGGGAAGTAGGGTGGTGTCAACGACCAACTTTAAATGATTATGCCAAACCCAGCTATTAAAGCCATCTCCTTCTATAGAAGTATTCCACCCATCAAGGAGTACAACCTGCGGTGCCTGCATCCCTCTACTTGACCACACGACCACCTGCAGTTATCCAAAAGTAATTGCATGTATCTGTCATAAAGACTTTCCAATTTTCATCACTAATCAGATTCGAATACCTTTAAGGTGACAGAATAATGCAGGCTTATGTACTGAACAGTAATGTTGAAGTGTAGTATGATCAAAGTTAGATTCGTGGGTATAACATCAGTGATTTTACACCATACAGTGCCTCCTTAAACCTTGGTATTTTGGAAGAGCTATAAAGATGTAGAGCCACATGAATGAAAAGTGCTACGGTGGCCCTAGGTTTTGCTGAATTGGTATGTCACTGGCACCCCGTGCTGTAATTACAGCACTTGCTACTGTAGAACCACTACAGTGGTGGGGCAGAAGGTTGACAATAATGAAGGCTGGAGGGCTGTTTAATGAATAAAGTTTTCATACACAGAGTACAGTGCTAGATTTGCAAAATAATTATCTAGAACAAAGGTACGTACCAACGGCAGACAAGCACTTTTCAATGTCGCCTTTAAGCTCCAGGTCCAGGACCTTATTCATGTCATGTTTGCTGTAGGTCGCATATTTCTGAAACGCTAAATAGAAGGTGCATTATCAGATAACAGAAGGTAATATATTTCCTCAGATATTTCTTCTTCGAAAGAACTATATTTTAGGTTGTTCTAGCAAAGACATTGTAATTGCTTTAAACAGAAACATAAAAAATCCTTTATAGATGTCACACGGGACAAGCCTTAGCTGTATCACCTGCCTCATGTTTCCAAGCACACTATAAAAATAAATGCATGGAATCATATTTTCTCAAACATACATACATACATATTTTCACAAACCTGCTTACATACACACATAAATACAAACGTAAATACATACTTTTTTGTAATTACTCTTTACCCATTGAAAAATTCAAGAGTCATTAAATTTTTTTGTTAATGATGTTCGCATGTCAGAATATCATGTACCAAAATATCATCTAACATAAATAATGTGTCCTAAATGTCTTTTACAATAATATGATCCCTCTGGGTGTATATTTCATATTTTGAACTCCAATGAAGTGATATTTTTGTAAACGAGATTTGGGAAATAGTACAACTACACAATTCTGGTATTTTACAGAAAAAGATACCATCTATTGCCTATATCTTGACAAAGGATTGCAACCACAATTGTCAACTCAAACCATTAAAACATATAATTGTGACTCACAATTTTAAATGGTGATGCTGCTTTATGCCTCTCATGCCCACTCTTATTCGGGGTTCACAATGCATTGCAGAATCACTTTTAAAAACTAAAAAGACTAGCATAGTGTGTTTGGGGCATTGAAAGCACAATTTTGTAGTATTAAAACCTGTGATTTTGGGAATCACCAGCCTTGTAACCGAAAAACAGCGCTGTACACCAAGCCCATAATTCAGAGAGTCCATGGGATTTGAATATATATTGTGTACGCCCAACCTCCATTTAGGAGCCGCAGAGAAAATGCACAGCGGGAGGTCTTTTCAGGTGAGGAGTAGGTCATCTGGCCATCATTTCAGGACCACAATAGGGCAAAGTGGTGCTGTCAGCATGCACTCGCGGCTCAAGTACTAAGAAATTTTGCTCAACACCAGGAAGATGGGCATCCAAATGGAATGCAGGCAACACAACCTGTGTATCAGCCAGTGGCTCATAACCCACAAAAGGGGTGTGTTCCACAGAGGGCTACACAGTGTGTGACAAAAAATGAGGATGCGAAGACACTACTTTGTTGATCAAATGTTGATATAGGAAATTCAAAGGAAAGCAGAAAACTAAGAATGGGAGCTATATAAAGCACAGGTGTAATATGCTGAGTGGGAGGCACAATCAAATATCATGACAAAATAAAACCACGTATGAAATACTAACTGAGATTATTACTCGGCTTTATTAAAGCATGTGCTATTGATG
The DNA here is from genome assembly GCF_964263255.1 of Lissotriton vulgaris. Classification (NCBI taxonomy): domain Eukaryota; kingdom Metazoa; phylum Chordata; class Amphibia; order Caudata; family Salamandridae; genus Lissotriton; species Lissotriton vulgaris. The sequence goes on along the minus strand of NC_141689.1, from coordinate 926,530,233 downwards.
CACAAAGATTTTATATGCTCCAAGCTGATTACAATGTGTCTATGGGGATCGTGGTCTCAGTGTTAAAGAAAGGGATATAAAAGGGAGGAGTGATATAACAACACTGATAAACATGGATAACATGTTGCCAAACATTTGCCGAATATTTGGATCATCAGAAAAATTAGAAGCCTAAAATTCGTGAAGTGGCAGGATATTCGACAAAAATAAATCCCAATAATAATTTTTAACTTTCAGAAGACTCCGGTGGGGAGTATTGGGAGTTCAAATACTCCTGTGGGGAGTATTGGGAGTTCAAATATTCCTAAACCGCCCAACGGCTCAAAACAGTTATATATCTAGGGGAAAATAATATTTCTAGAGAAGTGCAGTGACAGTCATACCACTTTTGACAAATCACAGCCATATTGGTAGATCGTTGATAGATATTTTATTTCCAAAATATTCTTTTTTTTCGAAGCCCACACATTTCTGAGAGTTTATGGATGCAATGGTCTTGCACTCCAGCACAGTGGTGCCAAATCTTAATTAACATGTAATTAAAGTTCTTAATAGAAATCTGGGTGTGCACCATGCACTCTCCACGACTAGATGCAATGGTTAAAAGTTAAATTTGAGTAACATTTCTTGAGACGTAAAGCAAGTAACAAAACATATTTTATTATACGTAGTGCAGCGATGGATATAAAAATAGAGTCTCATAAAACATATTCTCCATAAGTTAAGATCAGACAGAAGATGATTATATGCGTTGATAACTAGGGACTCATACAGTCCCAAATAATTTTATTCTTGTTGTATGGATATGTATGTTTATTTATATAAACTGATAGAAAATAAGATCCCTTTGATATATATATATAGTCCCAGCATGCCTGCAGCCTGACACTGGAGCCAGCCCACCTTGGGGCAGGTACTGAATATCAAACGCGGGACTTCCAAAGATGCTGCTGTCTTCAAGCACTGTGGTCCGTGAAAAAGAGGCAGGAATCTCGAAACGCGTAGGACCTGAAATGAACCTTGTGGAAGTAGGATGCCGATTTTCATAATTGAATAAAGGACGCTCTTGAAAGTAATGGTGTCCTGAGTTGTTCCTCGTGTGCCCTTCCAAGCAACATGGCAAACCTGGAAACAATATATATATATATATATATATATATATATATATATATATATATATATATATATATATATATATATATATATATATATATCCTACTGGCGGATAGTAGATAGTTATAGTTAGGAGGGGGCTGAGAAAAAAGGGGGTCCCAAAACGTGTTTTCCCCATGTTATTTTCCATAGGACGATTAGACACGGCTACAGCCCGAATGGCTGAACGGAATTACAAGAAATTTGGCAAAATGGTAGAGTCTGATTCGCAGATCATGCTTAAATGGTGTAAATCCCTCCAGTAGTTCCTGAGAAAATCGAAAGGAAAAAAAATATATATCTATAAGCGCCCACGGAACGCGTACCGTGCGCGTACAATACGCGCACTTTCTCGTGCAAGAGCTGCATGCTGATTGGCTGCCACTGTCTGTCAACACTCCAAAACAGAAATTGTTGGCAGCCATCTTGTGCCTCGGTAGACTGAGGCACAAGAAAGCAGAAAAACAAACGTTTAGAACTTAAAAAGGGGGCATGGTGGAAGCACCCTGACCCCCTAGGCCTGCTCAGGGGGGGTCCCACAAGGACCGCCAAGGCCCCCCAATTATTTTGTTCTCAAAAAATTGGGGGGGTTGCGTACCGTGCACATACCTTCCAGAGAAAGCTGCATGCTCATTGGCTGTCAACACTTCAAACCAGGAAGTGTTGGCAGCCATCTTGTGCTCACCCTGACCCCCTAGGCCTGCTCAGGGGGTCCCACAAGGACCCCCAAGGCCTAAACATTTTTTTTTAAAAACCTGGTCTGTTTATTTCCAAATTACCCCCCGGGGGGACCAAATCGCGGGGGCATAGGGATAAAGAAGTGTGGAGGGCCCCCAATCCCCCCACACTGCCCCGGGGACCGCCGCCCCCCAGGGCAAAGCAACGCAGCCCCCTGGCCCATACTGGGGGCTCCTGGTGGGCTAGTTGGCCCCCAGGGACCCCCAGTATGCAAGGGGAATTAGTTCCCCTTCTGCAAACGTGCCATGGGGCGGCGTTGCAGAGAGGTGTAAAAAGGGGCATTGCCTCGTTACACCTCTCTGCAATGCAGCCCCCTGGCACATACTGGAAGTTCCAGGTGGGCTAGTTGGCCCCCAGGGACCCCCAGTATCCAAGGTGAATTAGTTCCCCCTCTGCAAACGCGCCCGGGGGCTGCGTTGCAGAGAGGTGTAAAAAAGGGTGTGGCCTCATTACACCTCTCTGCAATGCAACCCCCTGGCGCATACTGGAGGTTCCAGGTGGGCTAGTTGTCCCTCAGGGACCCCCAGTATGCAAGGGGAATTAGTTCTCCCTCTGCAAACGCGCCAGGGGGCTGCGTTGCAGAGAGATGTAAAAACATATATTTTTTTCAATTTATATTAAAAATATGTAATGTAATTTAAAAAATAAAATATCTAAAAATAAATAATTTTAAAAAAATGTAGTAAATCAGTATAAAAAATATAACAATTAATACATTTAAAAATGTATCATTTACAAAACCATTTGAAATTCACTAAAAAAAACATAGGTTTCAGCCACGTTATAGTTAGGAATTACCATTTAAAAAACCTTTGAAATTCACTGAAAAAAACATAGGTTTCCGCCACCTTATAGTTAGGAATTAGCATTTAAAAAACCTTACAAATTCACTGAAAAAACCATAGGTTTCACATACGTTATAGTTAGGAATTAGCATTTTAAAAACCTTTGAAATTCACTTAAAAAACCATAGGTTTCACACCAGTTATAGTTAGCTGGTCATTTTACTCATATAAAACCTTTGAAATTCCCCCGTTATAGTTAGTTCAGATAACTATAACTCGAACGCCCGCAATGCCCTGCTGATGACGTCACATATTACATCACTCATGACATGGTCAGTGACATCACTCATGACATCACTGATGACATCTCAAATGACATCACTGATGACATCACTAATGACATCATCCAGTGGATGTGTGTCTTTCTGAAAAATAAATATTTTTTATATATGTATATCTAAAGGTCGATGGAAGAATAAATGGGTAAGTAAGTGTCTAAATGGATGACTTTTTTGTAAAATTGATTGTATAACTGACTGATTAATTGTATCATACTGGAGTTACCTGGTGGGCTAGTTGGCCCCCATGGACCCACAGGATTGAGGAGGAATGAATTCTCTACCTTAAAATGCGCCACAGGGCATGTTTGCAGACATATCACCCAAGGTCACACCCCCTTCCTTCAACACTGTGCAAGCGTGCCCCGTGGCGCGTTTTAAGTTGGGGAATTAATTCTCTTTGAATACTGAGGGTCCCTGAGGGCCAACTAGCCCAACATGTATCTGCAGTATGCGCCAGGGAGCTGCATTGCAGACAGGTGTTCAGAGGCCATGCCCCTTTTAAAACCTCTCTGGAACGCAGCTCTGTGGCGCTTACTGGAGTTACCTAGTGGGCTAGTTTGACCCTTGGGACCCTCAGGATTCAAGGGGAGTTAATCTCCCAACTTAAAAGGGCCACAGGGCGTGTTTACACAGTGGGGAAGGGAGGGAACGGGCCTGAGGTGACGTGTGCAAAAACGCCCTATGGCGCGTTTTAACTTTGGGAAATAATTCCCCTTCAATTCTGAGGGTCAATGGGGGCCAACTAGTCCACCAGGTGCTTCCAGTAAGCGCCACTGCGCTGCATTGCAGAGAGGTGGTCCAGGCCATGCCTATTTTCTCTGCAACGCAGCTCTGTGGTGCTAACTAGAGATACCGGATGGGCTAGTTGTACCCAAGGGACACTCAGGATTCAAGGGGACTTTATCCTCCAAATTAAAACGTCCACAGGGCGTGTTTGCACACGTCAGCTCAGCCACCCCCCTCCGTTCACCAGTGTGCAAACGCACCCTGTGGCGCGTTGTAAGAGGCAGTTTTAATCCCCCTGCCCTATTATATACTAGGGGCTTACAGAGGAGGTCATGCTAATAACAGGGGTACTCCAACGCATAGTGTTTTAGCATAGCACTGGCTGGTTAGTCAGAGTAAGTTACCACAAGTACCCATCTAAAAAAGTTGAGGGTACAGTATGATTTTGCAACAAGGCCTCTTTTTGCTCCTCTGTTTGTTCTTTCTGCACGTCTTCCTTCTTCCTGCACGTTTCTACGTCTTTGAGGACTTCTGTTGCTTCTTTCTGCATCTCTTTTTCTTCTTTCTGTGTGTTTTTTCTTCTTTCTTCACATGTCCTACCTCTGTAGGCATAGTTAGAAACTAGCATTAAAAAAAGCTTTGAAATTCACTTAAAAAACCAGAGGTTTTAGTTACGTTAAAGTTAGAAATTAGCATTTAAAAAACCTTTGAAATTCACTGAAAAAAAACATAGGTTCAGGCTCATTATAGTTAGGAATTAGCATTTAAAAAACCTTAGAAATTCACAGAAAAAAACATAGGTTTCAGGGACGTTATAGTTAGCTGGACATTTCACTCGTACAAAACCATTGAAATTCCCCCGTTATAGTTAGTTCAGCTAACTATAACTTGTGCGACCGCAACGCACTGCTGATGACGTCACATATTACATCACTCATGACATGGTCAGTGACATCACTCATGACATCACTGATTACATCTCAAATGACATCACTGATGACATCACTGCTGACATCATCCTTGTGATAGAGTGGCAGTCTTCCTCTCACCCTAATATAACCGTTGATACACACATTCAAAAATAGAAACTAACATTTTAAAAAAAAATGGACAAACCAATACCAGTTAGAACAACCTATTCAGTAATTCCAAGAACTACAAACACATCCACTCATTCACCAACAGTCCTATATAGTCACGCATACACCTATACACACACTCATCCACCCATAGAGTCCTGCACACATGCTGTCTTCAAAACACATACAACCAGTGAGTCACTCATTCATTCATCTATGCGCTAAGTAATACCCTCCACCGAACCATATAGACACTGACACTCATACTGATACTCACAGCGCTTTGCCAATACTTTGTTTGTTCTCAGATCACGCTAGGAGCCATTTGGAGCTACTGCGTGCAACATGTTTGATTTTAAAAAATACGCCGAATTTTAAATTGTAAATTGCTGAATTTCCATACTGCTTGCACTCAGCACACCTGGCACTCACTAGGCACTATTTTCGCCTTGTCCTGACGATCCCAGCCGATTTTAGGGCTGTAGATCGAGGTGCAGGGTTAACATATTCTACGGCGGCCATATTGAGTGAGGGGGCGAGAGCGGTGAGAGCGCTCCAGTGTCCTGTACTTAAAGAGCCCCTAGGAGGCAGGCGCGAGATTCCAGCGCTTTGCCAATACTTTGTTTGTTCTCAGATCACGCTTGGAGCCATTTAGAGCTACTGCGTGCAACGTGTTTGATTTTAAAAAATACGCCGAATTTTAAATTGTAAATTGCTGAATTTCCATACTGCTTGCACTCAGCACACCTGGCACTCACTAGGCACAATTTTCGCCTTGTCCTGACGATCCCAGCCGATTTTAGGGCTGTAGATCGAGGTGCAGGGTTAACATATTCTACGGCGGCCATGTTGAGTGAGGAGGCGAGAGCGGTGGGAGCGCTCCAGTGTCCTGTACTTAAGGAAACGGTCGTTCTCCGCGCTAGCGGTCGCGTTTGTGGACGCGCCTCCTCAGCGCCGGAGTCACGCCAGAGTCAGCCCGTCTGCGCCCGTCCGCGCCTCGGACGTGCCTCAGGGCGATGGCATCATCATCTAGCTCGGACCCCGACCTTGCACAGGTATCTCCTATAGCTAAAGTTGTGATAAATCCCCTAGAATCCCCACATATTAAATATACGTCAGCCCATTTGAAGGCACTACAACCGGAAATTAAATCTTCCTGCAGACTGTTACACTTAGGGGGGGGGAAAGGATTCCTGTCAAACATGCCACCTACATATTGACCCAGTAGGGACCAAATCTACGCAGAATGATTCCATCAAGACTCTGTTAAAATCAAAATTATTTTCCTTTATTAGTCTCAACTGTCGCTCCTTACCAAAACATAAAACAGAAATGTTTAATTTGCTCTTAGATGAAACACCGGATGCACTGTTTGTAACAGAAACATGGCTCAAAGATAGCTCAGGACCTGATATAGTTATGGCACTTCCTGATTCCTACGCTATAACCAGACTGGACAGGGATAAGAAACCTGGCGGAGGAATTGCTGTAATTTTCAAAAAAAAATTTCACTGCGATTTTTAGCCGCTTTTATGCGGTGGTTGTGAAGCGGCGATTTTTAATCTTACATTAGCCCCTAATTTCACCCTATCCGGAATCCTTGTATATCGGCCTCCGGAGGCGGCAGCATCTAAATGGGTAACAAATATGTCTGAACTCACCGGTCCACTAGCCATGAGAACTGCCAACTTTACTATTCTAGGTGATATAAATCTGCACTTAGATAATGAGAAATGCTCCTTGGCCAAAGTTCTAATAAATGACTTAGCAGCTATTAATTTAACCTTAAAGAATTCTGGCCCCACACACCGTGCAGGACACCTGTTAGATCCCATTTTTTCCAACCTCAACAACATCGAGACGCAGTCTGCCCAGCCTTTGCCTTGGTCCGATCACTTCCTGGTTAAATTTAATCTTCAGGTTGACATATCAAATAATGACAACACACCTTTACCCACTCAGTTCATAAGGCAATGGAAACAACTTGATATTGACAGTCTCAATGCCCTACTGGAAAAACATCGTCCTTGCACTAAGACTACTGTCCAACAGCTCTCCTCCACAGTACAAAACTGGCTTCTTTCAGCCATTGATTCCATTCTGCCTAAAACAAAGTTAAAACAAAACACCCATCGCTCTCCTGCACCATGGTTCGATGATATTTTACAAAATGAAAAAACTAAATGTAAGGATCTCGAACGTCAATGGAGGAGGTTTTACTTACCTGCAGATAAGGAAAACAATAAAATTCAGCTAACAGCTTACCAAAAACAATGTAGCAAAGTCAAAGCAGAATTCATCTGCACGAAAATCACAAATGCTTTAGGTCACTCTAAAACACTTTTCAAGTTAGTTAAAGAGCTGGCGGGCTCCAATATGTCCCAACTTCCACCTGAGTTAAACAAAACGCAATGTGACCTGTTAGCCAACTGTTTTATTCATAAAGTTGATAAAATCCACCAAGATATCAACTACGCTTCCAATGAACATGACTTCACTCCTGAAGCTGCCTCCAATTGTTCATCACATACGTCAGGTAATACCATAGGTATTACTGATTGCCCTTCCTTGGTTGATACATCTTTTGCCACACTAGATAGTTGGTCCCTGCTGAATCCTGATATGGTTTAAGGGCTGCTAAAAACCATCAAATCGGGCTCTCCTAGAGACCCACTGCCATGCTCAATCTTAAAACAACTTAGCAGTAACGTTCTAACTACTGTTACTGATCTTCTTAATACGTCGCTACTTGAACAATCCGTACCCAGTGAATGGAAGCATGCGATGATTCATCCACTCTTAAAGAAAGCTGGCGCAGACCCCAACCTGCCAGCTAACTTCCGCCCAATATCATTGCTACCCACCTTTGCAAAGTTATTAGAGAAGCATGTTCATCGCTGCCTTACAGATTTCATCACCATTCATGATCTGTTACCATCTCACCAGTCGGGATTTCGTGCAGGTTTTTCCACAGAGTCTACATTGCTAGGGGTGACCGAAAACATCCGTCGCATGGTGGATAAGGGCGAAACAGTAGCACTTGTGCTACTCGACCTCAGCGCGGCATTCGACACCGTGTCTCATGCGGTCCTCGCCCAGACTCTCCACTTCCAAGGCATTTGCGGAGCAGCTCTTAATTGGATCAGATCACTATTAGAAAATCGAACGTTTCAGGTATTTTCGCAAACTGCCTGTTCTGATACAAGGACATTCAAACACGGAGTACCTCAGGGCTCCATTCTTAGCCCGTTGCTTTTTAATGTTTATATGAGTCCCCTATCCAAGATTGTGGAAGACACTGGGCTTTTAATGTTTTCTTACGCTGATGACTCTCAGCTGCTTTTTTCGCTATCAGCGGCAGATTCTGACAATTCTTCTTCCCTACAACTCAGACTTAGTAAAATCGCTGGATGGATGCAGAAAAACTTCCTAAAACTAAACGGCGAGAAAACCGAGTTAATCGTGTTGGGCAAAAACAAAGAACTCTGGGGACCCCAACACTGGCCATCTGAAATGGGTACCCCCCCAACCCCTGTCGCGCATGCTCGCAACCTGGGAGTCATTATTGACGACTCACTCAGTCTACACCAGCAAGCAGTAAAAACCTCATCTACCTGCTTCGCCATATTGAAATGGCTCAAAAAGATCTGTTGGATGTTACCTGAAAACACCAAGAAAACAGTTGTCAACGCCCTGATTACAATCAGATTAGACTACGGCAATGCTCTGTACCTGGGGGCAAATAAAGCTACTGTCCGCAGGTTACAGTCAGTACAGAATGCAGCAGCCAGACTACTCTGGAAAATTCCCATCACTACTCCAACTACCAAATACATTAGGAAACTGCACTGGTTAAAAATTGAAAATCGGGTCAAATTCAAATCCCTATGTTTCATGCACAGGATTTCCACCAATACCGCTCCAAAATACTTGCAAAGCCTGATGCGCCCCTACCGTCCCTCCAGATCTCTTCGTTCCTCTACGGCAAACAATTTTGAAATCCCAAAGATCAAGCTGTCACGCATGGGTGGCAAGTCCTTTCCATTTCTAGGACCCACACTTTGGAATTCAATGCCACACACATTGCGGTCTGAACCAAGCTACATCAAATTCAGGAAAGCCCTAAAAACATGGCTATTCAACATCTAATTCCTGTAACCGCATTGACACTGGGATCTGTTGCGCCGGGAAACCCTTTGTTGGGTAGCTGTGCGCCATACAAATGCAAACAAATAAAAATAAATAAAGAAATAAAACCAACTAAGAACCCATATACACACTCATGTAACTACTCACCAACCCATGCAGCCACTTATACACAAAGTGAGAGACTGATTCAGATATTTACATATTTAAACATTACTCGCTAACCCATATATTCACTAATACACTTAATCAGTCAGTTATGCAATCAATTTTGCAAAAATAAAGCGTCCATTTAGACACTTATTTACCCATTTATTCTTACATCGACCTTGAGATATACATATATAAAAAATATTAAATTTTAGAAAGACGCACATTCACTGGATGATGTCATCAGTGATATCATTTGAGATGTCATCAGTGATGTCCTAAGTGATGTCACTGACCATGTCATGAGTGATGTAATATGTGACATCATCAGCAGTGCATTGCGGGCGCGCAAGTTGTAGTTAGCTGAAATAACTGTAACGGGTGAATTTCAATGGTTTTGTACGAGTGAAATGTCCAGCTAAGTATAACGACCCTGAAACCTATGTTTTTTTCGGGGAATTTCCAAGGTTTTTTAAATGCTAATTCCTAACTATAACGAGCATGAAACCTATGTTTTTTTCAGTGAATATATATATATGAAAAGCGGAAAAAGCATCAAAAGTGATGGCCCATCAGAAGGCTTGATGTACAAACGTAGGCTTTATTCTGTGGTCACACGATTATTCTGGGAATTGTAGTTCTCATAGGCTCGCCTGACGTTGTTGTCAACAACCATGGAACTATTTATGGTCCCAAAAGGAATAGAATGTTAGACAACGGATCTGAATATTATATTGATAACAAAGATAATATAATGTATGTTGTCCACTTGAAAATTATTGTTGTAATGAATTTGCACATTCCAATATGTCTGCCAATTTCGGTTGTAATGCCGTTCTCCATGTCGAGTAAAGTAATAGACATAAAAGAGGGCCGTTTCGTGCACGCCGCATCACCATCGAGAAAGGCGACTGCCGAAACGCGTCTGGTTATCGTGAGTCCGCAATAAAATTGTTTTTGGACTCGCCCCCGAGAGTGCTTTTTCTTTGTGCATGTGAAGAGTGGAGCAGCAATAGATGCGGGCGCACCACCCGCGAGAAACACCCACACAAGAGTTCACAGACAAGGTGAAACAAGAAGCAGTGTGATATATATATATATATATATATATATATGCACCAAAGCCGTCTTGAGATTAAAGAGAGACAGCAATCACGGACGCAGGTTCTGTTGCAGTAAACCTCGATTTATTTCAAAAGGTCAGGATGGCAAAAGTAACACACTAGAGTGTTACTTTTGCCATCCTGACCTTTTGAAATAAATCGAGGTTTACTGCAACAGAACCTGCGTCCGTGATTGCTGTCTCTCTTTAATCTCAAGACGGCTTTGGTGCATTTATCGAGGCTGCCTGCCTCGTCACGGACCGCCGCCATGAAGTGGCTGGGGGAGGCACTGTGAGCGCTGCTCACAAACTTTGACTTTATATATATATATATATACATAACGAAAACGCCATTCACCACCAGTTCTTTACCGAAAGGAATAACGAGAGTAAGCCCAGATTTCGTGCAAGTTCTTCAGTGATTTATTTTTCAATTACACCAGCCATCCGTCATAACGGTTTCACCTCTCAAACGAGGCTTGATCACATGACGTGAGATGAAACAAGGGAGGGTCTTAAATACTTTCCAATGTAGGCGCGGCATATCATATTCATTTAAAGGGACCAATGCATGAATTTCTTGTCAAATTTAAACATGAACAGAATTGAGGGCCAGTGCCCAATGTATTCAGTCCTAAATGTCGTCACATGTTCAATTTCATACATATAGGTTAGTTCCCACTCTATGTACACAACTGATTATCTCTGCAAATGACTTAAAACATCAATCATCAACAATTCATTAATAATTATCTGTCTATATATACACAATTATCAAAAAATATTCATTATATCAACATCGCAAATATAAAAAATATTAAAAAGATATATATGAAAAAATATATACATATATATAAATATATATCTCTCTCTATATATACATCATACCAATATTTACATATATACACATTAAAATTAGTCATGTATACATATCTTTTGGGAATAAACTATATATCTGTACAGTCATATTTGACCTAAATTTAGTAATCCACTGATTGGTATGATTATTCCTGGATAAATGTGCAAGAGTAGTTTAGTTAGATTTCATGGATATGCCTATATTATCTATATAATATTTTTAAAAGCAAAGACCCTCAAAAGCAGCTGTGAAATATATATAATACAAACATTAATGTAAAGTGCTCGTGCTCCATAATTAATTTGAACAAAAAGAATAGTTTCATTTTAAAAGAAGGTTATTTCACAGAAAAGATGGAAGTCGTGGATGCCAGAATATTTAAACAAACTCTGTGGTTATTTCAAGTGCTGTAACAAGGTAGATTTCATGTATCAGCCGGGGTATATTTAACATCCCTAACCAGGAAATGACCAAGAGCGACTACCAATCCCCAACAAGAGCAAAGGGAAACATCACAAGATCTAAAATGAGACGAGGTGGAATAAAAATAGCTAATTGTGAACACAGGCAGTTTGATAGACATGAGGAAAGTCCTATTCAGCATATTGCGTTGACAGGGTCTCATAGTTCTTTTAAACAGGTATATAAATCCTCCCGGTCATTAAGTCCAGCCGGACTTTTACTATTCATTTCCAGGATATACCTTGTTTCCAGGAGACGGAGCTTACCTTCCCTATCACCTCCCCGTTTCAAAGGCAGAATCGTATCCACTAGATAGTACTGAAGGCCACTAGGGTCACTATTGTGCATGGTTTCAAAGTGGCGCGCCACCGGGTACGATTGGTCCTTGCTGGTTATGGCTCTAATATGCTGGAGAATGCGTTTATGTGCCAGGGGTCGCGTGCTGCCCACATAATTAAGGCCGCACGGGCACATACATATGTATATATATATCACCTACTAGCGGTCATCAATAGTTAGGTATAGTGAGGACCTAATTCCCATAGATGAAGCGTTTTTTGTTTTGCTAAAACATGCTTTTCACTCCACTAATGTTGCATGACAACATCGACATTTTCCACGAACTTTCCATCACAGGAATCAAAAAGCTCTATGCAACTACACTGCGAGAAAAGCGCAAGTATTTAGCACAAAACAGCTGCTATTTCAAATTGGTCAAAAAACTACAGGCGGATAACACTTTGTTGAACATGTGGTGCATTGGTACCGTTAAATCGACAACATATTTTTGATATGGCGAGGTACAAAACAGCAGGCCATGGATTTCATTGATTTGATCAACATTAATACACTTAATCTTGCTTTTACATCCAACATCAGTCAGGAACATGTCTGTTTTTTAGATGTAGAAATTGTCGCTAAAAATAACAAACTGGAGTACTTTACAGGAAACCTACGGCAGGTAATACAGTGCTGCACGCCAAGAGTCATCATCCGGCTCATCTGATACGTAGTATCCCCTATGGGGAGATGCTGCGCATCAGATGCATTTGTAGCACTGATTTTGAGTGCCATCTAGCTCAGGAGGCTAGCAAAGCGCGTTTTTTAGCTCGAGGGTACACTGCCACAGTTGTAGACAACGCAATCAGAAAGACCAACCTCATCCCTAGGAAAGAGGCCCTGCTATATAAAACAGCGGCTGCAGGCTCGGACAAAACTATCCAGCCAGCTAGACTTATACTGACATACAATAGGCAGCATCAAGCTCTTCGTAAGATCAACAATAAAAATTGAAGTTTGGTGCGCAATCACGCTGTCATTGGGGATCTGATGGCAGCTAAGCCTGAAATTTCTTTCAGGAAAGCGCACTCGATGAGCGATGCTTTGGTCAAGTCTAGCCCTGAAGTTGGCACTAACACAACGTGGTTGCAGGCAAGTAAGGGCTTTAGAAAATGTTCTACTTGCAAAGCCTGTAAGCATGGGGTCAGTAAGACCGAGTATAAGATTCTTTTTTCTGATACTCCACGCGCTATCAACAAACAGCTGACTTGCAAGACTGAATTTGCGGTGTATGTGCTGGAGTGTCCGTGTGGCCTGCAATATGTTGGTAGTACCAAGTTGCAGGTCCACAAATGGATACTCCAGCACATCAGGGCAATCAATGTCAGTGATGCCTCTCATCCAGTTGCACGTCATTTCAAAGAACCTCATGAAAATAAGAGTGAGCTGTTAAAGTACTTTGTTATAGATACTGTTTCTCCCCTTAGACGGGGAGGAAACCGTGAGGCCCTCTTACGTGCACTAGAAACCCGGTATATTGTAGAGCTAGATAGCAAGACCCCACTAGGCCTGAATTCCAGCGAAGACTTTTACACCTGTCTCTAGGGTCAATCCCCAGCACAGTAGCACCATTGGGTGCAGAAGAAACTTGAAATTCCCCAACATACGTTAACCATCTTACATTGGGCATTGCGATGGTGCTACCTCATTTCTCCCGCAAATCACATTGTTTTTAATATACCTGTTTACATGACTTAATCTAAAAGAGTCTCTTTTTTTACACTTTGCACAAGTCACTTTGTTTGCACTAAGTTGCCAGAGGGACGCACCGCCTGAACTATATATACTATATATACTAGCAGTCACCAATAGTTAGGTATAGTGAGGACCTAATTCCCATAGATGAAGCGCTTTGTGTTTTGCTAATTCCTTTGGCGCCGTTTGACAAAAGTAGTGTCCTCAGCACTTCAGCTACTGTCTGGAAAGTTTTGAGGTGATCTGTGAAGCGGAACTTAGAAAAGGGGGGGTCCCAAAACACGATTTCCCTTTGAAATTTCCCATAGCGATTAACTACAGACTGAACCGCAAACGGAATGATACCAAGTTTGGCAGAAAACTAGCTCTTGGTCTAGAAAAGGATCTTTTTGTGATTTGGTGTATAAATCCGTTCAGTAGTTTTGGAGTTATTAGAGAAAAAAGATTTATAGATGTCTATGATCCGACAGATCTCATGCTGAGAAATTATTGGCAGCCATCACTTCAACCATGAAGTGTTGGCGGCCATCTTGGGACTCAACTGCCTCTGAGTCCCTAGAAAATAGGTGAGAAAAAAGGTGGCAGGGTAGGAATACCCTGACCCCGTAGGCCTGGGTCCCACAGGGATCCTGCCGGGGGCCCAAATTATCTTTTTTTTCAATTTTGCCACAAATTCGTGGGGGATATGCAACTCTGCGGTAACATTTGGAGGAAAGAAAAGTGTGGGCTCCTGCGCATGTTTTGTATAAGCTGCCCGGGTGGGCCAGGTCCCGGGTGGTGGATTCATAAACACAGCATATTATTTGACAAAGTAATCTTGCATTTATAAAACAAGACAGCCAAAAGCCGTCCAGAGGGCAAAAAGGCATCCCATCAACTTCCAAGAATCGAGGCTCACAGTCTCTCTCCATTAAGGCCCTGGCTAAGGACTTCATTTTCCCAGCTTTGTTTGCACTTCAGCAGCAGTCTGTTCCTCGGCAGCTACACCACTGTGCACAGCATGCACTTGCCAGTTCCGATGTCAGCTGCCGGCAGCCTGAAACAAACAGCAGGCTCCTTGGTGCTCTCTCGTTGCCGGCATAGTTGGGCACGCAGCAGTACCCAGCGTTCTGGTGACAAAGCCCACTCCACAGCCTGTCAGTTGGCTAGGAACAGATTGTGCTTGCAGGTGAGCTGCTCACACACCCTGCTCCTTTTCACGGGGCGTGTCATGTGGGACCCATCACCAGTGGTGTGATAACCTGTGCTTCTGTGATCAGTGCCACGAGATGAGACTGCGAGAGGACCCAACTGGCAGGGAACACCAGGAGAAAGAAGAGGGGGGAGGCATCAGCATTCTATGAAGTGGTGCCATGCTGGGTGAATGACACGACGTGCAAGTAGTGTGTATCCCGACAAACCACACCAAGCGAAACAATGATTGATGCACATAACACCAGTCACTGGACCCAGCAGCACACATAGGAATTTGTAATTGCCACTGCCATGCACAGTGGCACACCCTTCAAGTGTGACCCTGTAATGTGTACCGGTTGGGCCTAGAAAGAACCACTGTTATTTTACATGCACACAGGTTTTTACTAAATATCTGTCACTCCCACAAAATGACTTTTGATACATATTTACGTACATGACAGTGCAGATTAGTTTCCTTGAAATTATGCTTGCTTACAAAATCAACTTAGCAAAACACTATAATGAGACCTTAAATATCGTGTTGAAGGTCTGTAGATACATTGTGCAAATGGGATTATTTGTTTTCATCCATTCAGCTATCTATAGAACATAAAAACTGGTGGCATAGCTAGGACCTCGGCCCAAGGCTTTCCAATATAAATAAACAAGCATTTTCAGCTTGAGGCAAAGGAAGGCTTGCTGTCATTTGCAAGGAAACCACACACTGACTTCTCTTCCCAGCTGCTTACTGATCCCTCGACTAGGGATGTCCAATTCATGACCACAATGGGGACCTACAACCTTTCTCTTCAGGTGACGGGGTTTGATCTTCAGTAGGGGTTCTTGGCAGAACACACACACCCTAGATACTAAGGGTAGGAGAACGCTATCTAGGGATTGTTCAATAAACCTGCATATATACATTGTTTGACAAGATGGTGGAACTTTTCATTCTGTTCACTGTCTATTTATCATTGCAGCACATATTTCACATATTTCCTACAAGAATCACTTTGGTTAAAAAAAAATGAAAATACCCCCCTATACTTCTCAAGAGAAAGAGAGCATGAGTGACTGAGCGAAAAAGGTTATAGATCTGTTACCAAGATCCATGGGAGAGCTCAGGGTGGTCATGTTCTATGATTGTCAAAACCATTTGCCACCCATCTAGGTTTAGGGGGGGTAATGGTGGCACTTTGGGCTAGCTGGTCTTTAGGGCGGAATCAGTCTGGCACCATCCCTACGTTTATGTTGCCCAACAAACATGCAGTTCCTACTTGGAAGTGAGGGACTACACAACATGGCGTTGCCAACGTTGGTAGAATTATTTTTTATTTAATGGATCACCTGAGTAGTTCTATTTGGCTTTCTCAGAGACACCTACTTACTTCCTAACCGGAGATGTCCATGGTGGTAGGGACAATCCTCCTCAGCTGAGTAGGTTACCAGAATGTAATGGCTGTGAGACATCATGTTAGACCTAACTTTTTCAGTGGGCTTTATACCCAGACTTTTTGCTTTTTGGCCTCCTGTTTCTGACCTGTTTTTGTTGGTTTTATGGCTCTGGGCACTTTACCACTGCCAAACAGTGCTAAAGTGCATATGCTCTCTGTGTAAATTGTATTTATGTGTTAGTGTTTCCATGGTTGGCTTATTTGACTTACTACTAAGCCCACTAATACAGTACACTATGTGTGCCCAGGGCCTATAAATCAAATGCTGCTAGTGGGCCTGCAGCACTGATTGTGTCACCCACATAAGCAGCCTTTTAAAGTGTTCTCAGACCTACCACTGCAGTGTCTGTGTGCAGTTTTTACTGCCATGTCGACCTAGCAAGTGCACCCACTTACTAGGACCTAATCATTCCTTTTCTCTCAGGTGCAAGGTACCCTTGGGGTAAGGGTGCCGTGTATGTGAAAGGTAGGACCTGTGGTGTGTTACATCTCCTGGTAGTGAAAAACTGTGAATTTCATTTTTTCACTATGGAAAGTCTATCTGTCCCATAGGATAGAATGGGGGTATATTTATAACTTCTTATAATTATAATGTTCCATTGGGACAAGATAGATAGATGGAGTTTAATATGCCTGAATTCAGAATATAAAAATGCATGATGATTTTTATTTTGTGCGTGAGAAAAGACCATTTTTTAGGAAGTTGGATTTTCTTGCTTCGCTATCCTGTGTGCTTCTGCTGGTTTGTGCAATGACGGTCTGGCTTTGGAATGACAGGGGCTGGGGTTGTGCATTCTCTCAGGCAGCCACTTTGGGGGGGTTGAGGTGTGTCCTGCCTTTCCTGAATGAGTCAGGGCTGTGCTGAATAGACCTGGGTTGTATTTAGAGTAGTGGGAGGAGATTTCCCTGCTCCTGAATCCCTCGGGGGTGATTTGCGTGCCTAATAAATGAACAAAATAAACATAAAAATAAAATAGGCCAGTTCTGCCTTTGAAAATGCTGTCTCCACCTCCTGCCAGGAAGCTATGCCAGAGAGGACAGAACTGGTTTGGACTGAACTAAGAGTCTCTCTGCCACATGAAAACAAAGGAAAATGTGGTATAAATATTGGGGCCCAGACCCCAGAATGTTAGAGTACTTCTGGACTCAAGAGGAACCTCTGCCAAGGAGAAATGCATGGAAAACTGAAGCAGAAGTACTGCCCTATGCTGTGTGGGGTTGGCCTGCAGTGGCTGTTTCTGCCAAGGAGAGGACCAATACTTTGCTGTGTATCCTGCTTGAAAGAGATCTCCCAGGCCTTGGTATAGAGCCTGCCTCCTGTTCTGAAGTCTCAGAAACACAAAGACATAATTTCCTCTGTCCTCCTGCACCTTGAACTGCTGTTTCAGCTGCAACAGAGGGAAATTGCTACACCAACACTAATGAGTGACGCCGTGACCTGCAACAAAACCGAAGGGCCTCGCTCGTGAAGTGCACGATGTACTGCTCCGATTTGCAATTCAGCCCTGACGCCGCACCATACTGGCTCTGAGACCGTCCCTGAAGGCACTACCGCACCGGAGCCAAGGGCATCGCACATGACGCTCACAATGCACCGCCCCGACTCGCATGCAGCCCCGACCTCACCGAAACCGGTGCTTCTTCATTGCGGAGCCGACACCTTGCGTGGGTGACGTCCCGAATCCATCGACCCTGCATCATTGTAATTAACCGACGCCGCAATGCCACCGTGATGTCACCTCCCCGACAACCGTAAGGAACCAACACCTCACCTCCCTTGAAGTTACGCCGCCTGGGGCCAACAAAGCATCATCTCCCCGACGCCATGCACCATCTTTGCTTTCATCGTTTGTCAATGTACTGTTCTTTGGGGTCATGTGTCTCCGGGCCCAACGCCATGCGCCTCAAGGTCGGTGCTGTACTTTGGGATTCACAGCTTTCATGATTATTTTTTTTAAGAAACCCTTGCTATGCTGGGTAGAGTTAATTTGGGAGCCAGACCTGGTAAACCTCAATAAAAGAGTAATTCTGTAAAGGATAACTCTCAGTAATCACTCAACTATTCTGCAAAGAAAACATCGAACAATAAGAAAAACAAAGACAAAACTACAGGGTGGGTCTCCTCAACAGGAACCGGAACAGGAAACCACTGAAAAACGCTATACCCTGCAAAACCGTGTTAATATTAGGCCGCATGACAGGTATCAGGATACTGATATACATTCATCTTGTTCCTTTCAGGATGCATCAGATAAACATTCGGAGTGAGGTGCACAGTCAGAATGTCGATCGGAGGAGCAAGTGAACCGAAGAAGCACTCACAATGCTCATCTGACTACATATTTAAACAGGAAGAAAAAACAAAACCTTCCAAGCCTCAATTCAAACGGAAGAGGTAGCCAGAGTTAAGGTCAGGCATACCCTGGATTTTGAAGACTCTGCTTCAGAACGGTTAATGGGCAGTCTTAATGCTGGACAGCACAGCACAGCAGAATTAATGATAGTTTGCCAGAACCTGATGGATTGTCTGGTGGGAGTAGCGCTGAGTGAATATATCACAGTGGAATAACATGTTACTGGTGTAAGTGTCCCACATCGACTATACATAATACAACTCCAATTGGAGGGGGCCATACCTAGAAACATCAATGCTCTATTTTGGGAGGACTTAACGCAAGGTTGAGATATTCTTTTTGGCTGAAAGGATTGGCCATCTGATTTCGTAATGGAGTGCCCAAATGGAGAAACAGTCATTTTACTTCCTGTCTCTGACCTCGTTCCAGAATCACTCAAACATTCATACACCAAGGAGTGGGCGTTAGCACTATCTCCTGCATTCTACCGCAACCAAGTGGGGTGGGATAACAGTTAGCCTTACCATGAAGTATTGTTGGGGACAAACCCACAACCTCAAAGACAATATCCAATTAAGCAGGAAGCTAAAAAAAGTTGGGGAAATACTCCAACAACTTGAATGTCAATTTGTAATAGAAAGTTGCACCTCATCAATGAATAATCTCTTGTTTACCGTAATGAAGCTTGATCATTCATATAGTCTAGTATTAGACTACAGACACTTAAACATATGTTTCATCTAGTAATTTTGTTTCTACATTGACTTACTCCAGAGCTACATAGGAACCGCATATTGTATCCAGTCTCCATAAGATAATAAAATTGAGTGACTTTCCAGCTCGTGATCAGTTAGGGCTGGAATCACAAATGCCAACTCCATGAACAACAAGAGCATGCTATTAAAAGAATGGGCAGTGGGAAACAGTCCACACCATGTTCATTGCATACACTGTGTGGCTGCATGGCTCAGCACTTCTGAGAGGTTTCCCAGGAAAAACAAGGCTACACACACAACTATTAAGATATTGAAAACTGAAGTAGAAGGAACACAAGGTAAGGGTTCATGAGTCTTATGAGCAGCTATGTTGCCACAAGCGGAAATGAAGTAGGAAAATCTTTGATACTCAAAACACAGAAATCAACTTACTCCCTACGAGGTGTCCCCCTCTTTTAAAGAATTGATGTATATATTGCATGTATTACGAAATATCACTAATAAAATAAAACAATAGCCATGATTAAGCCATAAAATATGGATTATCATATCAATAATAGATGTGTAATGGCTGCTGTTGGCTGCACAGCATGTACAGGGTGCCACCCTCATCAGTACTCAAAAAACTGAAACACACATAACTATATTAATTAGTTAGTCATAATTTTATCCAGAGTGTATTTCTTTTGATCAGCAGCTTAAGAATTCATTTAGAAGGAAGATATGCAGAGAGCCTGGACAGCAAAGGAGAGTGAAGTGGGGTGGGCTCTAAAAGAAGTTAGAAACAGGAAAGAAGACAGTTAAGATGAGGGGAATTGTAAAGGTATTAAGTTTACATGGTTCCTCCATAATAATTCTAGTATGTTATTGTAGACATGTGTCAAAGTTTGTTATGACCATATAAGATCATGTGTCTATTAAGCTGAAAACAAGGCAACAGTCAGCTGAGGCAACCTGGGGGCAACAAATATAAAGATTTATAGACAGAGGATTAAGACTGCTACTTTTTGCATAATGGAGAGTTTTTGCAGATGGTTTTGAAGCAGAAGAGAGTGACAGAATTGGAGTACTCATGATGGTAAAGTGGACTGTCCAAAGAAGGAAAATTTCACAGAATTAACCAAAACAATCTGATAAGAAATGTTTGGTCAGTATATTGTTCTGTAGCAGTTAGACCTGTCACACTTTAGGTAGTGTTTCCCTAAACCTTTTACTTTTTTCTTATGGGTTTTGCTGATTTTCTTTTAGTGGCCTTAGGGCTCTAGGCACTTCCCCTCTGTAAAAGGCACACGTTAGGGAGAAGTGTTCACCTGCTGTTTTTAAACATGTCTCTGGCCTGCCATTGCAGGCTTCTGTGTGCACACTCGCACGTATGATGTTTTTGAAACATATCTCAAGTCAGATATTGCAAGCCTGTGTATGCACAATTGCACTTATACTCAGGTTGGTCTTTCTAAACCAATGGGCAATCCAGAGGGGACCTTTCAATAACACTAGGACACCCCTAGGGTAAGTCTTAAGGGACGAAGCAAGTAGTAGGTGGAAGGCAAGGCAGATACACATGTGTGTTCCCTGCCCAGGTAGTGAAGAAGACCATGTGTGTTGTCACTACCTATGATGTTTGCTCTTCTCATAGGTTAACATGGGGGAATTGTTGAAATTACTTCAAGCTTCAATAGTGGCTTACAGTGGAGCAGCCACATAATGTTTCCTATCATTGGATTCACACTGACAAACTCTCTCCTGTGGTAAAGAGGGATTCACCACTTATAGCTTATAAATGCCACTTCTAGAAAGTGAGCATTTCTCTAAAACTGTTTGTGTGCCTTTTAGTTTGCCTCCAGTCCACACTGGAGGCTGGGGGAACACATCTGTGCTTTCCCCAGAGGCAGCTATAAACATTGGGCATGTAACTTGAACAACAGTCCTCTTCCATTTGAGGGCCTGCCTGGATAGATTGGAGGGTGAGGTTTTGACTCAGATCTGCAGTCCATGGTCTACTGGCAGACAGGCCTGAAATTTAGGGAGACATCAGTGGTTCAAAGGAATTACTCCCAACGTCAAAGGCACACTACAGTATAACTACTGGTGCCATATTTCAGCAGGGTAGAGATACACTTGTGGGAATGTGGGACCGGACATCCTGGAAATTCGTGGTGCACACTACAAGAGGAATCTGTTCTGCACAAGAAGGATTACTGCCATCTAAAGGCACCGAGCACCTTCCTGAATAGTGACTGGCCTAGGCTATCTGCTGCTGTATGACACCCTGAAGTGGGCTCTGCAAGGCTTGTTGGCTTTCCCTGTGGTCTCTTGTGGAGGTCTCATGGACATCAAAGACCTCCACCGAGGAACCCACACTATCTACTTGTGACTCCTGGAGAGCGGTACCCTCTTACACCCAAACTGGTAGCACAGCGTGAGCATGGATCTAAGTAGTGTGCCTGGTGCTCGGATTGCCTTGTGCGGAGCCCCAAAAGTACTGTGAGCACCTAAGTAGTTTGGCCCATGCATCATGAGGCCTCAACATGCACAAGCGTCATGGTGGTGGTGAGCGGGTTCACTGGTTGTGGGACCCCGCATGGCCCTTTTGTCTATTGTACCACATCTCTCTCGTGCGACACACTGACTGCATGCTAATTGTGTGTGGTGTCTGATTCACAGGTTACGACTCTCTGAGGTGAGGGCATACCCCTAGTAGTTCCTCATTTTACCTCATGCAGCACTGCTTAACTTGCATATGTGTGTGTGTGGCCGGAATTGTCTTGTGCGCCCCATATTAAAGCGCACCAGACCTTGTTGCTCATTTCCAGGGAGGTACAGAATTTGCAACTCTTTTTGTGTGTGACTAGAATTGTCACATATTTGGGCCTCTGAACACCGCACCACTGCCACTGGATTCATGATCTCCAACAGTTGTGGTGGTCCTACCACTGTATTTGTAATATGGCAGGCAAACTACCAGTCTGGTGGTGCAGGGATTGCCACCACTGGTTCGGAGGTCCAATGGACCACCAAACTCGTAATCGGGCCCTAAATTCTTGCAAATGAAGATGGGTATCTGGCAGTTCAAAGCACTTCCCTAAAATTATAGAAGGTTGTTTTATCCCATTCTGGGAATGGACACCAGATTCGAAGTCACTTTTAAAAATGTTGCTTTTCCTTTGTAGAGAGCTCTGGGAAAATCACTCTTTCACATAATGTCACAAATAGAGCATGCACAAAAGAATGCAGCCCGTGTTGTTAGTGGACCTTTTCATGGAAGCACTATAAGATGACTGGAAGACTGTGTTGGCCCTTCATACACCACCTACATGAATCTATAGTTAGGAGATACATGAAAAAGTGTAAAAATAAAATGTACTCTCATATTGCGAGATCATAGTCAATAGTTGATGCAGGATAATAGCTAATAGTTGATGAGCCTATTTTGAAGACTGCAAAATACCTGGAGAAGAGGTGTAACAAAATCAAAGTGAGAACATAAATAGTGATGTACCTGAAAAGACAGCAGAAACCCTATGATCCCATTTCAGGGGTCTTCATCTTTGTGGAAGAGTGCTACAAAATGCTCTCACATTTATTATGCCTCACAAAATAGATGTTTGCTAGTGGTTACCTTTAATTATAAATGTGAGCACTCATCACACGAGGAAGAGTGACTCACATTAGCTTGTGACTATCCATGACATATGATGTGGCATGTTCAACTATAATTTACCGATACTTTATTTCAAGTGTGTGCCATTAAATCAGTCCACATGGTTAAAGCCATAACCCTGTATCAACCTACCACAATCTTCTTACATTATACCCCACTTCCCATAACTTGTACACTACATAACATCTGTGCGTAAATCACACCCCTTCTTAAAAACCTTCAGTGAGTCCCCTTCATTCCCTTTTCTAAACATCCCAGCTTTGCCACCAGCTTGTGCAATCTACAAATCAAACTACACCATAACTTGTGCTGCTGAGACCGCCCAATAACCCCCCTCACATGGGTCTTGCTTTTGGTTGCAGTGAGTGCACGTCGAGCTCTTGTTCTTTTCCTAATCATGGTGAATGTCATAATTTCCCTGTTACACTCTACATAACTGTGTGTCAGGACCCATCCTATGATCTGCAATACTGGCCCTCCCCGATGTCCAGCATGTATAAAATCAGACCCTACATACTAGGATGGCATTCCTTTATGGCATCATATAAAGACAATATGTCTGCTCTTTGATCCTGATACTCGAATGAGAGTTTCCCTTTTGGAGCTGTGAGATCCCTGATAACAATGTTGCACCCCTTCATTCACTTCTTCACGTGCCTCTCACTTGTGAAAGGCTAATAAACTTGGGCGATCAGTCTATTAAATCTTGTCTAGCATGCATACACCAGAGGTGCAACTGCAATGAAATTTAGCCCAAGGCTATTGAGTATTAACATTCTAACTGCCTCTGACACTGTGGTATAGTCTGAACACTGAATGCCTAACATCTGCATGTTTTTCAACATTGGAATAAACTTGTTAATTTACCCATAAGCCAAGGGTAGCATACTACTGAGGATAGCCCTAGTATGTCAGTGTTAAGCAGTGGTGGCTCCTCCACAATGATGGAGGAGCATCACCCCACTGCTTCACAGCAGTGGCAACTTTAGAAACATAAAATGATAATAACTTAGTTATTATCATTTTATGGTTTGTGTCCATCTGAGTTGTGGGCTGGTGGGCAGGGCCACTCTGCTCTGGGAGCAGGGGAGGAGTGGTTTGCCCACTCCTAAGTGCGCAATGACTGTTTGGTCGGCCCTCTCGGGCCACCCAAAAGAGTCATGCGCACGTCCCTGTTCTCCATGCAGGGTGAAATTTAGCTGACATGAAGAACATGCCCACCCCTCCAGCCCTTGGATGATACGGCGCTCAGACTAATCACAACGCTGTGTTGCAGCGATGTGATTGACTTAGAGGAGGGCGCCTGGCTGCCTGCTTCCTGTTCCTGTCAGAGGCAGGCGAGTAGAAGCAGAGAAGATGCAGGACCCGGCCCCAAGGTAAGTTGAAAGGTTTTTTTTTTTTATTCCCCATCCCCCCCCCCGCAGGACACCCCTGTAACAGCCCCTCCCGCAGCCTCTCTTGCGACCCCCGTGCCCACCCCCCCAAACCCGCAAGCCATGCACAGGTAGTAACTACAATCAATGACAACGCACCTTCTAGTTTTTGACAAGTTGTTTTTGCTTTTTAACTACAAGAAATTAAATCACAATTATCTTACCTTCTAGCAATCACAATTGGCTATTTTTTACTATAGAGCAAATATTCTTCCAGATTTGGAGAAGACGACGTTTTAATGGATACCAATCTTCACCTTGGTCTGAGCATTAAATTCATCAAGACAAATTATTTAAAGCTGCTTGATTCCTCACCTTCCTTGGTCAGATCTCAGTAATGTTTCACATCCATCTCCATCCCTTGTTCCCTCTCCCACACTCACAGAGGTGGTGGAATACTCTAGGTTAATTCTCATAAAAATGCTAACATTGACCTGCAGTGTCGGTCTAAAAAAGTTGTATTAAACAACCTCTTGTAGCCTTGCAGATTTAAGAAGCCAGATATTTCAGAAAGGGTTTTCCATGTGTTGCATGACCAATATACATGCAAATGATGATTAAAGTAGATTTACAAACAGAATTTTCTTCCTAATATATATTGTAAACTTAAGACTGATAAATATTCAACTCATGATGTATATCACTGCATTGAATGTTTTACTCACAGTAATGTAATAAGCAAGCAAAACAATGAGAACACAATTTAGCTATAAACCATATACAGTACAGCACAGAGATCTGGCCTTAATCCATTGTTTTTTTGCTCAACATGCCATTCCAGTTTGAACCCAGCCATATGCAAATCAGTCTTGACCCTGTGCCCTTTGGGAAAAGTCTAGCCAGAACTGCCAGACCAAGTCTTCCCTGAACTGGAAACAATCATCGTAGGACCAGTTTCGGGCTTTCAACCCTCATCATCGAGGATAGCTTGACCCCAGTGGTATGGAGAGCACAGGACTCACATGTACGCATACCCGTCTCACTCGGGGTGACAAATGCAAAAAGAACAGTTGATGGACAGAATTGAGAACAATGTCATACATTCACCCCAGTACAGAGATCTGGGCGTAAATCATTTTTTTTGCTGACCATGCCATTCCAGTTTGGACCCAGCCATATGCAAATCAGTCTTGACCCTGCGCTCAATGGGAACAGTCCAGCCCGACTGGCTGGGTCTAAACTGGGCTGGCATGGTGAGCAAAAGAACGATGCATTTAACCCAAATATCTTGACTGGGGGTGAAGGTATGATTTATTCAGTATTCCGTCCATCATTTGTTTGCATAACACTTTTCACCCTATGTGGGTTGGGTATGCCCAGACGTGGGTTCCTTGCTCACTGTACCACTGGATTCAAGCTAGCCTGGCTGATGAAGTAATAGCCAGAAACCAGTGCCAGGATGCATGTTTCCGGTCCAGGGAGGATCTGGCTTGGCAGTTCGGTCTGGACTGTTCCCATGAGGCACAGGGTCAAGACTGATTTGCATTTGGATGGGTCTAAACTGGGGTGGCATGGTGAGCAAAAGAACAATGGATTTAACCCAGATCTCTTGGCTGGGGGTGAATGTATGATTTATTCAGCATTCCGTCATTCATTTGTTTGCAAATCACAGTGGGACCTATTCACAAACAGCATTTTGCGGTGTCTCAGCACACATAAGTACACATTTTGGTAGTAAGGGGCCGATTATGATTGCGGAATTTCCGCATCCTCTGGGCCGGCGGAAGCCACCGCCGGCCCAGAGGATGCGGAAAAACCGCAGCGGACCCACCAAAGACCCACCGTCACATTAGGATGGCTGGTGGGTCCTAGTTTCCGTCCGCAGCTTTCCCGCCACGGTTGGCTCACAACCGCGGCGGAAAAGCTCTAATATGGTGGCGGTGTCTCTCAGACACCATCCACCATATTAGGATGGGCTTCCAAAGATGCTTTTCCGCGGGGGGTTTTCTGCCGAGGAAAAGCATGTGTATCTTCACTGCGGGGGCCCATTGCCGGCTCCCTAGGTGAAGGGGGGATGGGGGGGGCACATGGGGGGTACCTATGGTACCCCCCTGCATTTGTATACAGAAATCGGCAGGCACCGCGCGGTGCCTGCCGCTTTCTGCATACAAATGCATTGTATGCATTTTTAACATTGCGGTGGGGGCAGCTTGAAGCTGCACCCGCCGCAATGTTAAAGATATAGGATGTGACCGCCACCCTGGCGGTCACATCCTAATCAGCACAGAGGTAACGCCGCTGCCCATGCGGACGTTCCCTCATACTCTGGGGTCGCGGACGGACTCAAGTCCGTCCGCGATCCTAATGACCCCCTAAATGTGGGATGGACAAGGAGGTGTGCTAGAAAACGGGAATACTAACTTCTAAAGTGAAGGGATTAAGGAAGAGTAAAGAAGGTTTAAGGGAGGGTTTTTTATGGGTTTAGGCAGAAAAAAGCATTCACCAACAAAAGGGTAGGACCATTCCTATTGACACACTGGACTTCTAAAGTTAGAACAGCCAGAAAGGACCCAAAACAGTAGTAAATGTCCCTGGTGGTGGAGGAGATATCCTTATGGTAAAGTATAGGGAATGGCAAAACATTTATTAAAGATGAAGAAAATTTCTAAAATGCTTTTTTGATAAAGTGTATTATTCTTTATTTAAATGTAAATTTTTTACTATAAATGCAGAATAAAATAAATAAAATGTTGCAGCATCAATAGTCTATTTTAAAATGTCATTAATTTGAATATTTTAAATTAAATTAAAACTTTTTTTGCAATTTAATAAAATATTCAAACACCATAAACAAATATATTTGATTATGTTGTTAATTTTCAAAGTGATGTATAGAATTAATTAAAGTAATCTAATTTCAAATAATTTAATTATAATTAATAAAGTTAATTCACAATAATTTGTAAATTCTTTT
This sequence comes from Lissotriton vulgaris, assembly GCF_964263255.1. Lineage (NCBI taxonomy): Eukaryota > Metazoa > Chordata > Amphibia > Caudata > Salamandridae > Lissotriton > Lissotriton vulgaris. The sequence goes on along the minus strand of NC_141689.1, from coordinate 926,502,951 downwards.
TTTAATTAAAATATATTCAAATACAATTTTAGAAATGGTATTTTTTTATATTTTTACATTAAATTCAATGTATTCATATGTTTATACCTATTTTAAATAATGTAATGTAATTTAGCTTTATTTCTCCTGGGATTTTTTTCTATGGGAGGATGTTGCAGCATCAGTAATTGGCCATGTGTTGGGCTGGACTTACAACTGCTTTTTTTCAGCTGTAGTAACTTTATTCTTATACTGTTGGCTAGACCCCCTGATTCAAGGGGATGGAGGCATGTAATTCTAGACTTTTGAATACTTTTACACTTGTTAATTGTGAATAGCCCAAAGTAGTATAAGTTACTCACTAGTGTAAGAGTAAACCTATTTGTGTAAATGTACTTACTTGTAAGTATACCTTTGTGAACTGATCCCTTAGTCTAAAGCCTTAAAATGCATATTTCCACTATCAACGGTTATGGGAAATAAAATAGTTGTGCTGGTTCTGTAACATTCAAGTAGTTAATCTTATCGATATAGGGAAACTCACTAAATATTCTTTGAGGTTGTGCACACGTTCAAACTGGTGTTTACTGATTTTGGGTTGTATAAGAAATGTATGAATGATACATACTCTTACGAAGGTGCAGAGGGCTTCTTGTAGTTAGGATGTTGATGAAAGCATTAATATCTGTTCCTTTCTTCCTTTCTCCGGCATCATACAAAGCCTATTTGATAACATAAAGACAACAAACCTTAAATGAAGATTGGTTTTCGAAAAAAGGTTTACTGCACTGCTCAAAAGAACATACATTGCCCATGTGAATAGTAAGGTTAAGATTAAGAAACAATAGGTAATTTATCCACAGATCAGTAGTTGCATCACTAAGCAAAAAAACAAAGTGCAATTCCCCACTCATGTTTATTCAAGGTTAGTATTCACAATAGTATGTATCTGAACTAAAAAGGGCTTATAAAGGATAGATAGCCCTTGCTTCATACACAGGTAGCTAATCACTTACTGTTTTTGTCTGTGTTTTATAGTCATGGTAACTTGCCTTTCCATATGTTACTTCATACAGCATACTGTCGCCCAGAGTAATGATGCTAATTTTTACAATCCTTTGAATGATAGAAGGCTTAAGGGATCATTGATAGGACTCATACATATGTCCTTGAGATCACAACAGATGTGAAAAGCATGTATTTAATTTATTGAACCATTCATATGGCTCAAGATATGTGACAAGACCAGTGAAATATTACACTGCAGCTATGGCAAAGCTAGATTCTAAAGTAGAAGGTCAGCCAGGTGAAACTCTCCGAACTGTTTTCATAACTGTGTGTCCTCTGCTTCAGATTGTGTAGCAGGTTGGGCCACCCGCACTAAAATGCTTTATAAGCCTTCTTCTGTCTGTAAGTATACATAAATAAAACTAACAAAAAGGCTGGAGAGAGTTAAGGGGTGGATGCCAGGAGCTGTTAAAGGAAATGAGTGCAGTGATGTAGACAGAAATTATGAAAATGGGGGAGGAGAGGGGAGGCAGAGGGAGAGAGAGGCAAACAAAGTGAGAGAGAGAAAAATAAGGACAATTAAAGAAAGAAACAGACAAAGGAAAGAGAGGATAGAAAGTGAACAAGAAAGAAAAGGAGAAAAAATAAAAATATAAACAAATGCAAAAAATAGACATATGGAAAAGAATGAATGAGAGAAGGAAAGAAAGAGAGAGACAAATGAGAGAAGAAAGAAAAGAGATTAGGAAGGAAAAAAGGGAGAAAGAAAGGCAAATGAGAAAGAGACAACAAAAAGAAGAGAAATAGAATAATATAAAAGATAGAAAAGGAGGGTCAATATCAAAACAACCTTTTCTTTGCTATGACATAAATAGCATAAAAAGCATAACATATAGCCAGATACACAGTATAAAAAGATAAAATTCCTCACTAAAACAATCCATGAATATTTACAATTCATAAAATATGTGCTTAAAAAAATGTAGACATTGTAACAGATTATATCTGAATATATTCCATTTTAGATATATACATTGTTGCCCCCTGGCTCTTAAACTTTCCTGCAATCCCTACTAAGGATGTCGCCTCCTCTAATTTATAGCACACCATAAAAATGAGGTTAAGGAATAGCATGTAAAATGTTCGGGTAACATCTGTAAAAAATGAAGGGCTGTGTAAACTTCAGCCTATGCAAAAGCAGTAGAATAAATATTGTCCTTTCCTCAGAATACAGTTTACAGAAGAATAAAAAATGTAGGTCAGACTTGTGGGATTGACCATTGCGTGTACAAGCAGGAAGGGCATTGACAGAGTACATAGTCGAGGGATATCCTAATATAAGTGGAATATAATTTAGCCGGACTCTATCTAAAATAAAAAAAATCTATGTTGGCGATTTGTGACAAAGGTTAAATAAAAAGAAGTGTCAGTTGCTAATCTGGGTGCTAACGGATGTAGTCTAACTGTCACCTTGTTACGATTGAGCTCCCACCTGTCACTTCCCAATTTAGCTAATAATAATCCCTTCAGTTTAGCCCTCGAGACACTGAGCCAGGTAGAGGGATTCCCGTATAAGTTTTAGTGGCCAATAGACTGAAGGGTGCTCTTAACAGCCACGCAGTCTTTCCTACTTCATCAAGGTTTAAACAGCCTTTCAAAATATCTTGGGTCACATTTAGAGATTCCGTTCCCCAATATTGAATGCCACAATAGAATTGGTGCTATATGAACGTTATCATTAATATAAGGTACACCCAGCTCGTTATGGCAGTTAAAGTTGCAGCCGGTTTGTGGAACTGCCATCAGTCTCTTTAAAAAAAACTCCTCTGTTTGTAGCAAGATTGATACATCTGCCAAATAGTAAGGTCATACAATGAAAAATAGATCACTATAGAAAGAAAAAATAATTAGCAATGAAAAGAGTAACAAGGAATGAGGGACGAAAGACAGGAGGAATGAAAGAAAGTAAGAAAAAAGTAAAAGAATAAAGAATTAAAGAAGAAAAGGCAGGAAGAAAGAAAGACTGAGAAAGAAAGATGGAACAATAGAATAATGACTACATCACGGACAAGAGGGAAAGAAAGAAAGGGTAATTAAATAAAAGAAAGCAGAGTGAAATAGAAAAAGAAATTGCAGTACAAATGTAAACAAAGAATGGAAATGTATGAATTGGGAAAAGTATAGAAGGAGTTGAGGAATGAGTTTTGAGACAAAGTAGACAAATGACCATGAGAGGGTAAGGGGGAAGAGAAAAAGAAAGAATAAACCCAAGAAGCAGGTTAAAGAGAAGCATTCAGAAGAGGATGTTGAGACATGTATTAGAAACATTAGTTTGAAGGTGTTAAAACGGAAACAGAGATAAAAGTAAGAGAGAGAGGTATAGAATCAGGCAAGAGTGAAACTGTCAACATATAGTGAGACAAAAATGAGAAATGTATGTGATCGAATGAGAAAAAGGTGAAGGAGGAAAATTTTGAAATTGAGTTAACATTGCCTGTAATAGCGATCAGAATTCTAACCATTACGTGGGACCTACCATAGTGTGACCCTTCTTGTTGTATTGTTTGTATTCTAGTTTTCAAGATGATCATGATGCATTCCGTGAGTATTCTCCTCTATCTCAGACATGAAGCTTAAAGCTGTCATTGTTGCCATACTGCATTCAATGAAGGCATGCAGTGTTTCTTGCATAAGATAGCCTTCATAGGCCTAATGTGATCCTTATTGGCAGTACAGAGGCAGCAACATGAGGCATGAATCCAACAAAGCTTGGGACACAACAGGCAAAAGGCCCCAAGAAGGTATTCTCCATGATGGAGGCATTGATCAGAAAATGAACGAGGCAAGATTATTGTATTTTGCTAATATGATATCATAGGAATTGGGTAAAAGAGTCAAAAAAATTCTCTATATGCACAGTTTTACATCTCTCTCAGTTAGAATTTTTTTATGACTAATTATATCAGGTTCCTTCAGGCGCCCATTAGGTGTCTTCATCTCCATATGGATAGGAGTCACACTTGTGTTCGAAAGGGGTTGGGGAGACTTGCATGTTATTGTGATTTTGGTTGTGCTGTTCAGTGTTGTAACTATCCATTCTTCATTAATCAAAAGCACTCACTTTTTATGAGACATTTTGCTTCTTATCAGGTACTATCCTCTTCTGCTTAAAGTGCTGTTTCCCTGTACATTCTGTTTCCCTGCATTGGGACTACCATTTGCAGGTCCTCTATTTTGAGAACGCTTAAATCTTTTGTAAATCTGGGAAGTCTTTACTACAATCCTCAATATATTTGTATGAGCATCTCTATCTACTCGATCAAGTGACGGTGAAGATTTTGCTCATCAGAATAGTGGTATATCTTTGGGAGTTAAAGCTGTTTACAAACCCTTCTCTTAAATGATACCTCCTAGGCACTCACCCTTGCTATACTACCTTAGTTTAGTACCTGAAGATGTATCCTGTGTATCTTAGCATCTTTTCATTAAGATGCAACAGTTCAAATATGACTAACCAAGTGGTGCTTTTTTAGCATGGAAGACCAATAGGGACAGCTCTAGAAGTCTTAATAAAGTAGTGAAGCATACATCATCAGAAGTCAAGGTGTCCATTACAGCTTTTCTTCCAGGTACATTAGGTCGCTTTCATTTCTTCCCTGACACAAACGCAGTGTGAATCCTGTCTTTTTGCCAATCTGATTGACCACATCAAGGTCTTGTTACGCTTCATTATCTTCTTCTCATTTGGTTTTTGTTGTGTTTGATGTACATAACATATAAATGCACAAAAATCTACACTCCCCTAATTACATGAGGCAACAGCAAATATTGTACACATCCATCATTGATGTATGGTATGTTTTTTATAGATTTTACCCCTGAAGAAGGGTGTACATTAACACCCGAAATGCATTGGGAATGATTGGAACCCCCCACAATGAAAATTATGGCTTGTTCTGCATTGCATCTTTGAATAAAAAGAAGCATCAAGCAGCACTGGATGTCAGAGGACGTTACTTTAGTGTTCACTTTATTGTTTGACATCTTTACTTACTGTTGATTACCTTTAAGCATTGCATACATTTTTAACATTGGATTAATGAGTAAAAAGTTATGCGCACTCCCGAAGGAGTGCAATAGGGCAGTGCAGACCTTGCCTAAGACAGTGTGTCTTAGTTAGCAATTTCTTTCAGAACCCGTGGCTAGGTAGTACCACTTCAAGGTGAGCACACCAATTTGGTTTAATTTGAGTATTGTGTTTCTTAGAGTATAGAGAAAAAACAGAGTGCACTACTGCTGTTGTTTACCACATACTTTCAGGAAGGTGCCATTTTCTTGCCCTAACCATTTGGTGCCTGTGTCCTTCGTAACATTATTGTGAATAGCTTAGCAGATGGCCTTTGTGTATTCCTCCCAGACAGTGAGACAAAGGGGGACCATGTGATGGCAGGATGGGCCATCATGCCAGGAAGGGTGGGGCAGAGCTGTTCACTGCCCCAGTTAATTACAAAGGGCTGCCTCCAACACACACCAAAGTAACAGAACACCAGTCTTTTGTCACCCCAGACTTCTTGGTCCCTTGGCAGGGGAAGGGAAGAACTTTCTAGAACAAAATGTGGGGATAGCCAGTATGTCACGCCCACTTCAATGGCTGGCACCAGGTATACATACTGGACCTCCTAAGCAACCTCTACAGTACACTTCTGGACCTACGGAAGACTTCAGAAGAACTGCCTTGTACTCCAGAGCACTGTCCTGCTGCTTGAGGCCTGCATTGTACTTCAGAGGACTGCCCTGCTGCTACCAGATGACTGCCCTGCTCCTTGAGGTCTGCATTGTTGTTCAGAGGACTACCCTGCTGCTTGAGGCCTGCCTTGCTGTTTGAAGGAGAGAAGATCGTCTTCTTAAACCCAGAGTGATTCCAAGAGCTAGTTTTCTGGACTCCTGTGTGAGCTACAGGGACATTAACAAACTCAAGACCTCTTGAACCCTGGCCTTGGGCTCTAATGGAATGAGGCCTAACCCCCCCAACTGGTGTCACCCAAGTCCTGGACCCTTGGAAGGAGTGTTCGGGATGCTGCTCCTGTCTAACCCTAAAGGTTAGGCAGTTTTCATCAAAAACCAAAACACCAGAAGAATCGACAAAGGACTGGGACCTACCTGCCATCTGCCTCGCCCAAGGTGCATCACTGATTGGCCTGACCTTGTGGCAGCTTCTGCTATGGTCTCCACACCCGCAGATCTTGCTCAGCAGGACCTCTGACCGATGGTATTCTGCCTTGTGGAGTCTCTTCAGCTACAGCTTGCAGCTTTGTCCAGATGGAGTTTTTCAACTTCCAAAACGTTGTGCGAGTCTCAAGGTAAAAATCTTCACCAGGCTCAATGGCAGCAGGCTCCTCATTGGAATCGGACTTTTTCCACTTGTGGATTTTTCTTGCCATCATCCAATGCTTCACTGAGACCTCATGAAGTGCTTCCTGGTAATGACAACTCCTCCTTGGACAGAGCCTCCTGCCTTGCCCCGCTGAACTCTACTTTATCCTGGACATTTCCGCAAAATTTCTCCTAAGTCCGAAGATAAGCAGAGACTGGATCCAATCCACCTTATGGGTCCAAACCATGCTCCATCGCTGTCGGCTTTAACTTTTTACTTGCCCCGGTCTTACACGACCAGATATCGGCAGTTGGCGTTTTTAGGCACTATTTTTAACTAAAAATTTAAAAATTCACAGCTCTAGTTTTACTAATTGGATTCAATCCGTTTCTGTGCAATTCTTCTTATTAAAATTCTCTCTAATTTTCTAAATTGGTGTGGGATTTTTTCTTGTGTTGTGTTTTCTCTGTATTACTGTTTGAGGGCTGCATGCATACTTAACATAGGGCCTCTAAATTAAGCCTGATTCCTTTTGTGCCAAGGTACCAAAGGGTTGAGCACAGGTTAATCTAATGACTTTTATGGTTCACACTAACAAAGATTGTGGCTGTTGCTTGAGTAGGGTGTTCACCCCTTCTCAAATAATTAACTCTTAGTTAATCCTAACTGCTTAAGTCTGACTGCTTTTATGACAAGCTACCTGAGGGTTAAGCACAGGTTAATTTAATGACTTTTGTGGTTTACCCTAACAATGATTGTGGTTGTTGTTTGAGTAGGGTTTGCACCACTCCTCATTCAATAACCCAATTTCTTACAGGCCTCCTCTGGAAACAACTAACAAGTGCTCCTATATTGTTTGACATTTTTTTCTGAATTACTTAGGTTACCTTCTGAACATGTTGCAAACTGACACCATGATATCGCTAGAGTATTCAAACTTCCTAGTGCCTTTCAGAATTGTTGCATGTACAGAGCTTTTACTGCAAATATACAAATGCCATGGTTTGTATCCTGATGAAACTATAAGTTATACAGCCATACGTTTCAGCAAGCAGATCAATTCTAACTAACAAGGTGTTAAATTAAACCACCCGTTGCAATACAAAAGACCAGACCTATCTCAGCACAATAGTCATCAGCTTTTGCTTGGTTCATTCACATATCTGGGGGCAACATGTATTAATGATTATTGGGCATGAAACCTGCAAAATGTTCTGTAAAATTCTGGAATGGATAAGAAAACTGTGCATTGTAAGGGAGCAAGTTATAGTTACCTCAGGGCATGAGTTATAGTTACTTGAGATAACTATAACTGCTGAATTTCTATGGTTTTGTGTGTGTAACATCTGAACCTAACTATACCGTCCCTGCAACCTTTGCTTTTTTAGTGAATTTCCAAGGGTTTTTTTTAGTTCTATTTCTTAACTATAACGTACCTGTAACCGCTTCGATTTTTAGTAACCATTAAACATTAACTTTCTTTTTTTTAAATGAGTTAATTTTGTTGTTTAATAATGTTTACAATATAATAAGCAACAATTGTCAAACGTTTGGTTGGGTTTTCTTTATTTCAATCTTAAGAAAAAATATTTACATTTCAATTAATATTTAAAAAATAAAATATTTCATGTCAGATTAAGTAAATAATGTAGCATTTTTTATTTGTTTTACATTTAAAGTAAATATTTTATTTTTAAAATATATTAATATTAACACTAACATATTTTATTAACCCCTTCCGTGCTCCCATCGGCTGTTGGCCGTCGCAAGCACTACCTAGCTGGTGCTGCGAACGGCCAACGGCCGACGCAGCCCCGCCCACTCAGTGGAACGCCCGCACTGCGGCGAAATAATCGCCACGGTAAACGGGTTAATTTAGTTTTACATTTAGAAAACGTTTAAACTGCTCCCTATACTCTGCCATGGGAAGATTTCTGCTCTGGTAGTGGATTTCTCCGCCCAAGTGCCTGACTATGAGTTTTGGTGGTGCAGGAGCAGGCGAAATGGCCCTGCCACACTCCTGCACTGCCAAAACTCACCGCTACCCGCCAGATTAAAAGTATTTTTGTAGTTGGGAGGACAGCTTAGCGGTCCCGCAGTCATGCAATTAAAAGGCTCCTAGCAAGCCTTAAACTTCCCAGCCGCTGGACCGCCAGTGCACGTTCCTCCACAGGAAATAATGCACCTTGTTGAGCATTCCTTCCCGTGCAGGAACTAGGGGTACAAAAATACAGGGATGCACAACATGTACCCCATGCATACACTCCCATGCACAGGAGCAAGAGAGGGCCTTCCTTTCCACTACGCCAGCAGTTTCATGGAGGAAGAACCTCCATGAGACCGCTGGCAGTGAGGAAAGTCATAATATGCTTGGAGGTGCCTCAGGGCACCACCAAGCATATTAGGGCCCTCAGACCGCTGCACCACTGCCAGGGATTTGTGATCCTTGGCGGTTGCAGCAGTCCAATGGTGGTCCAACCACCCTAGTTGTAATAGGGCAGTCAAAAGCCACCGCCGCACCACCGTGAGTCTGGCGGTCCAGGGACTGCCAGACTCATAACCAGACCTTAAGTGTGACAAGTTACACCTAGTAACTTTACATTTTTAAAGTAGGCTTTTTCTCCTGAATTCAGGGGGTGGGGATATGAGAGTGTACACTTTTGAGTACATTTTCACTAGTAAATGGTGAATAGCCATAAGAAATAAAGTTATTCAAAAGTGTAAGAGTAAACTTATATGCGTAGATTACTCGTGTTAAGCTCCTGAGTGATCACGACTATTATAGGAGTGTGTTATCCAGAAGCTTTAACCAATTCCAAAGTTTTTTTTTTGTTTGCGCTGTGTTCCTGGCATAAGATAAAGAGCATATGCAAAAACGTGTTTTGAAATATTTGCAGTCCTGTGGTTTGCACTTATTTGGTTTATGTTGGTGCAAACTGACACTATCAACAGTTGAGAAATTAAAACAGTGACACTGCGTGAGGGACAATGTTGTAGAGTGACACATACAATGAGAACGGAATTTACACAATATTACAGTCTAAAAGTCCTTGATGTAGGTTGCTTATTGTGAGTTATTAGTTAAACGTTTGTCTTTTATGGATTTAAATATTTAAGATATGGAGACTGAGGAAAAAAGGGCGCAGTGACTCTCTTGAATTTCTGTCTTACCCTTGCATCACTATCGACGAGTTCATCATTCACACGAGTGTCTTCACTCCTGTCGCCCTAGAAAAGTAAATACACCAGAACAAGGATGAATTAATTATAGTTTGCGATAGCAGCCAAGTTGAAAACGAAATACAAACAATCAATAGAATTTCTTTATCCGAGGACAATGACATTCAAGGCAACAAGCAAAATGCAAAAAAACGAATTCACGTGCATTGTAAAGAGCAAATCTGTTCTCTCAACACTGTCAATATTCGGAATCGAACATAAACTTTACAAAATTAGCAATTTCCTACAGAAAAAAATTGCAAATTAAAATCTCCGAAAATGTGCCATAGAAATTAAGGTACATACATTTGCCTGTGTAATTGTGACATACCAGAGCAAATCGGCGGGTACGGTTAGATCTGCAAAGATGTACTTGAAGAAATGAAGCAATATTGTATTGTGAATTAAAAAATTCTATTTTCGGGACTAGGTGGTATCAACACCGACCTCTAAACCAAGATCAGTCCTGGCAAAAATGCTTAAGACAGGCCCACACTGTACCACGAAGACAATGGAGCCAGTGATGTATGGTTGGTTCATGGCGGTCCATCCTGCTTCAAAAGGACTCCCCTAGCCTGCAGCGTACTGCGGAAGTGCTAGAGTGGCAGAAGGTCCAGTCTGGCCTTGACCCAAAGCTTTGGTTGGCGCTTCCAAGGCATAAAACATTTGTCTAGGTTCTCTTATATTCATCAGTAAGGCATTTGCCAAAGGTTAACCATTAGACAGATTACTGTGCTGGGTAGTTAGGGGAGATCAATAGGGTTTCATGAGGGGCCTAATTGCTTCCTTCAATATAAGAATGTTCTGTAGTGTGTGTGGTGATACAGGAGACTGGAGGGACAATGAGCAACCCATGAAGGTTAGAGCAGGGGTGCGGGGAGGGGAGGGACTCAACAGATGACAACGAGGGAAAATTAAATAAATATTACATTTTACCTTTTCCCTCATCATTGTCTGTCAAGTCCTGCCCCATCACTCTTACCTGCACTGACCGCTCCTGGGAGAGACTCTAGGGAAGCCTTAGACACATCCTTGGAAACAGAGAATAGCTTAAATAGGAGGGAGAGCCTGTTCACATGTTAGCTCTGTTTAAAGTTGTACATAACAGTAAATCAAGCCTTCTGCCTTTTTGTTCTTGGAGGCAAGTGATACAACTCATTAGACGTGATACACATATCAAGGGCGTCCATTTGAGTATAAAAAATTCAAGGCCTCTGCATAGGTAGATGACATTGCTATATATCTGCTCTGCTCAACCATTAATCTTTACTGTTGCCATGTTGCAATCGAGCAATTGAGAGGTACTCAACTATCTCTGGCCACAAGATGAATACGAATTAGATTTAACTGATGCCTCACAGGCCTATTATTAAACAAAAAGTCAAATTAAAAGCGCCAGGATGGACTGTAATGCAATATGAGGAGATGGACTTTGCTATCACAGTGGACAAATCGAATAAAATCAACTCTGAAATGCGTAGGGGGTTCCTGGAAACTACAGCTGGAATAGAGAGGATTCTCTCAATATGAGGACGCCAGCTCTGATTCTGTCCCTATTGTGTGCTTTTGTTCCTCATCACCAGGCTTTATTTGTAGCTGTTTAGAAATGTTTGGATTAGAAAAACTACAATGTGGCATTTGCACATAATAAAATGAATAGTGGATTAGGTTTACCATTTTCAGTTGTTGCCACCATAGTTTGAATCTTTGCAGGCTATCCCGTAGATTAAAAAGAGACGGAAATGGTGGAGGTCATTGTGGATCTTTCTGCCACGTTGACAGTTATTCACTTGCTAAGGTCTCCATCATGATAACAGTGAGGAGTCTGGGGAAAAAAATTCACGACAAACTAACCATGAAGGATAATGTAAGGAACATAACTGGCTCCTGTTACTATAGCCTCCGTCTCCTTCGCAGAATTATCCCATATCTGCCGGTGAATCACAGTAGAACAGTAGTCCAGGCAATGGTGTTGAGCCGTCTGGACTACGGCAATGCCTTACTGGCAGAGTTGGGGGAAACTCTGATAGCGAAACTCCAAGTTAGTCAAAATACAGCGGCCAGGATGGTCCTAAACCATCCCCCAGGAACTCCATCCCTCCCATTGCTCAAAGAGCTCCATTGGCTTCCAGTAAAAAAGAGAGCACTCTTTAAGATCTGCTGTCTTACCTTTAAAGCCATTAATGGTGCTGGTCCCTGTTACTTACAAGAGAAACTCAGTATGCAGTCATCTTGCCACAATCTGAGATCAAATGCTATGGCTTTGTTAAAGATTCCCCGTATCCGACGTACCTGATCGGGGGGCAGAGCCTTTTCTTATGTTGCTCCTAAATATTGGAACTCACTACCAGAGCCCCTACGTAAATGTTCCTCCTGTCTGACTTTTAGGAAACAACTCAAAGCATTTTTATTTTAATTTGTTAGCTATCTTTCGCCCTGCTCTTTCTCTGGTCTCCTAGCTTAGTAGCGCTGAGATGCCCCCGGGTGAGTCAAGTGCTCTAGAACAGCCCATTAACATAACATAACATAACATAACATAAACTGTTCTGTTATCGAAATATTTTTTACATCTATTAGTGAAACTATGGGATGGAGAAAACTATTTTGATTTCTGTCGTCCTACTGCTGTTTGTCTCATCAGATATGTTGAAACTGATGTTCAGGTTGCATTCAGAAGGTCATGAACAATGCAAGGTTAGTATCCCATCTACTTGTTGGGGCCCACATATTGCTTAAGATAGGTGAGGACAAGTTTGTTGACTCCTCCAAATGGTTAAATCTATCAAATGTGCAATGGGCAGGGTGTTGGTAGTTATGTCCAGGAGAAGTTTGTTTAAGGGATAGGCTATTTTTAATTTTTTTTTATGTTCTTATATAGCGCTCGACTACCCGGAGGCATCTCGGCGCTTGCCTTGGGAACCCGTCCTGGCTTTTCCCTGTGAGATAGCCCCTAACGGGCATCCCCAAGGTGAAAGCCAGGCATCCCGCCGCGGGGGCCGTTGTGGAGATTAAGCAAGCTTAATGCCCAGAGTTGCAGAGTGTGAACCCATGATTAGGTCAGGCACCGAAGAGAGAATTATCGAGTCCGTGGACATTTGCGCTCAAGACCCTGCCGCGTCGGGAATTGAACCCTGGTCCCGGGTCTGACCTCTGCTTCAGGGTCTGCCTGCTCTAACCAGTGGGCCACACTTCTCCACTAATGCCAAAGAAAGTTAAAAATATGAATTCTGATAGGTGGTTTTCCAGGAAGGGCAAAACCAATGATAAACGAATTTGGCTTTCCACCTACTTTGATTCATCACGAGATATTTGAGAAAAATAGTTCAGAAGGCCTAGTTAGGGTATTTATTTGAACCTTTGCATTTTAATTCGCATTAAGGGGCCGATTACGATACGGCCAGTAAAGGCTACAACCTTTGGTCGGAGCCTTTAGGGCCGCACCGTAATGGGCCGGTCAGTTTCCTTTCCGACCGCCTCATTTTAATGGAGGTGGTCAGAAATGAAACCAGCCGGTCACTCCGGCTGGCTTTAGAAGGGTTCTGAGAGCCCATCTGCCAGTCGGAATGTGGCCTGTAATCTCAAGGGCGGTTCTTTCCGCCCTTGAGATTACAATGCACTCTTTCCGACATGGTATCCATGCTGGTCGGTCCGACATGGAAACCGGGTCCCCTCTGGCGCACGGCCTCTGGTTGGAGGCCGAGGGGGCACCTATGGTCCCCCCCTGTTGATCCCTGCCACGGGGTAAAGGGCTGAACCGCAAATCCCATTTCACTATGAGAGCATGCATTACGGCCAGTTTACGGCTGTAATGCATGCTCCAATAGTGAAATATAGGAATGCAACGAACAGTGTTTGGTTACATCCTAACGGGGCGGTCGGGACCGCCGACCAGGTGTTGGTCGGTCCCATGGCCAAGTCAGGACATTGTAATGAGTCCCATAATGTTCAGCACAGCCAAGATACTTAATAGGGTCATTTTAAAAGACTATCTGAGGTGTTGCTCATGTGATCAAAGGTTATTTCTTTCAAATTGTATTTAAATATCCTTTTCTCTATGAGATTCCAATTCTAGGATCCAATTTGCAATGTAGAACTATTCTATTATGCAAATTCTGTGAAGAAATTCCCGGTCTGCCACACAAATGCCTACTCATTAATCTGTTATTTCTATTGCACTTTAGACAGTGAAATTTGAACGGAAAAATGTAGTCCAAAATAGCTTTCCTTTGGATGAAACTACCGTTCTTAAATACAAAACACTGAGAAAGTTGCTTCCTTCCACGACGTATTTTATACCTATTTCAGTAAGTGGGAGTCCCAATAAATTAGGGGCCTCATTTATGAAAAGTGACGCATCGCTGCGTGAAAACAGCGATGCGTCACTTTTCACTGCGCACTCCTTGCGACACCAATGATGCGTCATATTTAATGTATGACACATCATGTCGCAAGGACTTACAGATACGTCAGTATTTCTGACGCATCTGTAAGCGCAAAAGTGACGCATTGCTGGAGTGTGTCTCAAAAGTGACGCAACTCCAGCAGTGCGTCCTTTCACATGGGGAAAGCCCCATGTGAAAGGGCTTGCGTCAGTCTTACGCCTGCTGTGAGATTTTGACGCAACAGCATCCTAAAAGTGACGCAGTGAAATCTCATAGATTTCACTGCGTCACTATTACGAGGCTTTTTGCAGGGGAACGCCCCCTCTGCATACATTATACCTGACGCAGGTATAACGTGGCGCAGGGGTTTAAAAAGTGACGCATCTACCTAGATGCGTCACTTTTTAAATATGGCGCAACAAGGCGCATTTTGTACGCCGCTGGTGCGTCACAAAAAGTGACGCACCGGCGGCGCAAAACTGACGCAAGGCCTCATAAATAAGGGCCTAGGTTTGCAGGTAAAGGGTCATACAATAACCTAGAGGGAGAAGGTACAGTCAGAACTCCCCCAACCTAAGTGCTATTCAGCTTATTTTGCTTTGAAATTTGCAAACGTATCACTCTACTAGGGTCATGAATTTACAGCATTGGGAATCCGACCAATAAATACTGTTTATATTCGATTGGATATGACCCACCAAATCTGATGTAATAGAAAGTGTGCCTACCGCATACCCTGTAATGTACCCACTCCCCCTTCAAATCTTCCGTGTGCCCACCTTCAGTTTCCTTCCATAAAAATATGTATGGTCGTGCGGGGATTTTCCAGTTTAAACTAAGAGAAGCAAATCCTTACTATTTCGGTGAGTCTAACTTTATTGGGAGATTCCGATAATAGAAATATGGCCTCCCCTTTCACCAACTTCAGTATTCTCATCATATATAACCAAATGTGCAATTTTTAAAAAAAGGACTGAAAGTCTTATTTTTGCTTTCTTTTTTTCTTTCAATTCTTAAATTCACGATTTTCGGGGTCCTCTAGAATTAACTTTGGCAGTCATTCCAGGTTAAAAAGGTGAAAAACAATTCAGAAACGAAGCATTAAACATGACCACATATCTTTTTCATCTATAGATTTAATGTTATCAACAAATACAGTTACTGGAACAACAGAAGCCAACAGTCATCACATTGTCTATCAAAAATGAAAATCAATCATGATATTGTTTTCGAGGAAACAGACGCAAGGTAGTTGAAAGATGTCCTTTTGTTAATCATTAAATATAAACCCCCAGATTCATCATGGTCATGTTTTGCGATTCCTTAATAGCGAATTTTAAGGATTCGCTATTAAAGACTTGCAAAACGGGATGCATGTAGAAATCGCAATATTTTATGCGATTTCTACTGCTTCCTTATTTGCAATTCGCTAATTGCTAATCGCAAATAAGGAATGGCTTTCCCATTAATTCCGTTGGGCCTAAAGGCCCATAGGAATGAATGGGGAGTCATTCCTTATTTGCGATTCGCAATTAGCGAATCGCAAATAAGGAAGCAATTTCAAGGGTGCCAGGGTGTCCAAAGGACACCCTGTAGCACCCCTGAAATGGTAATGTACACTGGTGTTGCGCACATGTGTGTGTGCATACAACTTAGAAAAATGCACTAAAGTGCATTTTTCTAAGTTTTCGCTATTTACCACGTAGTTAGACTTCGCGGTAAATAGCTTCCCCAGATTGCGAAATCGCAATTTTGAAATGGTTCATGAATTGGATTCCTTAAATGTAATTAATCGCGATTTTTGCATTTGGGATGATGAATCCCAAATGCAAGAATAGCGCTCGCAAAGGGCCAGATTCTCAGAATCTGGCACTTTGCGAGCTGATTTCGGCTTGATGAATCTACCTGTAAATGCTCACAAAATTAAAGATGTAGGGCCTAGTTACGAGTGTAAGTGCTATTTATCTCACCTGATAAATAACGATACCATGGGGTATTTTATTTATCCTGTGCGATAAATAGCACCTATTACGAGTTTTGGGATAATAAGATGTGGAATTTGGTGGTTAACACATCAAAATCTGCATGACTGCATGATAGGGTAAATACCGGATGCTTTTCCCAGTTGACAGGTGTAACCTGCCAAAATGTAAGGAATGTTGAGGTATTTCCGGCATTCGATAAGTATAGGATGCATTAAATACACCAAACTCGTATGTCCGACACATGCATAAACAGGGGTTTACGAACAGGTCGAAATTAACTGAGCCACTCGCAATTAGGCCCTAAATCAAATAACCGGAGCATAATCCCAGTGCACTTTTGAATCAACATTACAGCAGGTTCTAATTCAATAGTCCTTTGTCTGTAAATCATCTGAATGTAAGACTCCAGTGTGTACTGTACCTTGGCAAGAGCCAACAACGCCTTCTGCAAATCTCCTCCAGTGTCACCAGCAAGGTCTTTGGAGAGGTCAGTCTTGAATTCTGAGGGAATAAAAGAAAAGGAAAATAATCTGATTCCGCAGCCACGGGTTTTATGTGGCACAGCTCTGAACTGTTTGCAATAGTTTATTTCACATTTATACTGAAAATATCTAAATTACAATGACGCTGGAATTTAGGTGCCACCGACATCATGACTTATTTCATAGATACTGACAGCAAATAAACACAAATTGGCTTTGAGATCAAACATCATACAGAGCATTCAGGTTCCCCAGGTACATGCTCCTTCAGGGCAGGTTCTAGCTTTGCATTCTAGGACTTCTTCATAATGCGATAAACAGGGATACAAGTGCCAGAATGCAATGCAAAAACCTGATCTGGGTGGTCTCCTCTTGCAGGAGGACCTCGGAAACTTGAAAGAATTGGCTCATAAAATAACAAGCAAGTTCAATAGCAATCAACCGCCCATCTTCTGTAATATAAATACAAAAACACTTAAAATTCTTTAAAAATAAAATCTGGCACTTGGCTACTAAAATGTTTGCATTCAGTTTTATTGTACCACTGTCCGGGGAAGTTAATCTGTGAATACCACTTGAGCAAAATAAATGGTATTATAAATTAAACAGTTTACGGTTCAACTGTCAATGGCATAAAGAAGGGTACACTGAGCTGTGTCTAATAAAATGCCATACTGTGTCGGAGTTGAATTTTTACAAACCTTTATTTGTGTCTTAAGTGATGAATGCATGTCAGATGACTACGTTCAGTGTTCGGATGGGCCATGATTTTCACAGAAAAAAGGACAAAAAAAACGAAGTGGGTGCCTTTTGGGTCCTATTTAGTTCATTAGGATTCTTTGCTAATTCAAGAGAAATAACATGATGAAAACATTTAACAATGACTGAAAAATATAGCAAAAACTAAATATTTACACCATCTCTAAGGAATCCTGGTCGGAGGGTCCCAGTGCAGACATGGGTAATGGGCTCTAAATGTAACAAGTGAAGTCTTTCACCTCTGCTGTCCTGGGGACCCCACACAGCTGGCCCCCGAACTGGTATCAAGTACCATTTTATCGCAATTGACTTGCAAAGTGAGACTCAATGGTTTACACAGGTGAGGTGTTGTGGGCAAGAGACCCATCACTCGGCAACAAACAACATTTAATAATTTGCTGTCTATTCAGTGTTTATTCTGATATAAAGGAAAAGTGCTTTAATACACGCATTAATTAATAATAAGTATACGTTACTGGGGAGGAGCTATGCCGCGAACCAAGATGGCCGCATAAGCTCCCGGCTCCGCCGACCTCCGCCGGCGGCTCGTCTATCCTGTTGTTTATCCTCTACCCACGCCCTGTGCCTAGATGTATGACGGTTACCTGATGCCAACGGTGCTGTCCCGGACTTCCTAACTTACTCAGCGACGGAGCTATGTTGTGTCCCATTTTCGGCCTACTCCCGGGCTGCCGCCGGGACCTCGATTTCTGAACTGTCCGAGCGGGAACTGATCAACATCGGCTGCGGGACCGCGACTGTGGCCGGTCTTCCAGATTTGATTAATTCTTACCGCTTTCGACTTGTGACCTCGTTGATGGGAGGTGCCGGAGACAAGACATTGTGACGTGCTGCGATCCTCCTGCACCGTGGCTGGGGGCTGTGTGCCCGACCCTCGTTTCCCGGTCCGGGGGCTGACGGGCTGCACCCACGGCCGGTGACTGTGTTGAGTGTGCCAGTTCGGGGCGCCCCTGTAGTTGAGATCGCTAAATGTGTGCCCGGAGCCCGGCGATGTGGGCTGGAGATTGTGTCCCCCTCCGTCCTTTGGGTCCCGGGATGGAGGGGATGGATAGCGCACACTCATTGAGTTCCGTAATGGCAGCGATTGGGGCGCTCCGCTCGCAATTCACTGTCGCATGTGTCTCCCTGGCGGCAAAGCTGGACGATGTCTGCTCGCGACCGGCCACTGACGCTGCAACACCTGAACAGCAGTTTGTGGTCCAGTCGAGCGATTTGACCCGCCATCTTAAGGTGCCCGAGCGGCAGTCCGACTTCGCTCCTTTGGGAGTCGGCCTCACTTCTCCTTCATCTGCTACAGTGCCTGGTCTTCCCTTCAAGTTTCCTATCCGATGGTGTATCGTTGCTGGAGGTCCTGTTCGTCAACGCCGAGTCTTGGGGTCCTGTCGAAGGGGATTTTCATTTTTCTTCGTCCCGGCCCGTCTGTGTAACGGAGACCGCCATTTTGTGTCCGGACTTTGCTCCATCTTCAATGCCTCGGACTGCCATGGACGCTTTGTCTGCCTCTGGTCGGATGTGGCCTGGTCGGAATGGGCTCCGGAACGGATTCGCACTGGTCAGGGCTGACTTTGACTTTGAGTTGTTTTTGCTCCTTGCCACTGCTTCGGACCACCTGAGACGCTCCCTTTGATTGCATTTGTTATGACTTTGGCGATGGGTCTACCAGTGTAGCTTGCAGGGTTGACTTCTACTTTCCTAGGATTGCTCAGTTCTCTTTTGCCGGGACCGCATCAAGTATTTCACCGGGCCAGGGGTGGGGTGGGGGGATTTTTATTGTTGACGGTCCTCCCCGTGATAATGCCAAATGTTTGCCTTGATTGATGATGAATGTGCCTTGGGGGGGGTCACTGCCGGCGGGGGGTACCGGGTGTCCGGGGGTGTGTCTGTTTCTCTCCTCCTCCACTTCTTGTACTTTTTCCCTTCTGTGGGGAAGTTCCGGGGCGACAGGCACTCTGTTAGTGGGTTAGGCCGTAGCCATTACAGGGGTGCAGGGTGGCGGGTTCGGGGGGGGTTTGTTATTTTAGTTTGTTTTATTCTATGGTCCCTATCGCTCTTTTCCGGCTTTGGGAGGGTTCTCTCCTCTTTCGTAGGGTTGGCTGTCTCTTGGTCTTACACCTTTTTTCTTTTTCCGGCATCTCAACAAGCCTCTGTTTCTCCGTTCTTGGGGGGTGGGCTCTCTGGGGTGATATTTAGCAATGTTGTTTATTGTAAGATTGCCTATTCTCCAGTATTACCACCGCGGCTGCCTAGAATATATAGTTGCTGTAGTTATAGCCTATCTCCGACTGTAATGGGGGTAAGTCCACCTCGTCTCTTTTGTGTATCTCTCTTGTAAGGTCTGATGTCCTTGTTGTTGCAGCCCCTACTCTTCTTCTAAAATTTAAAAATGAAAACCTCATATCCTGTGTTGCGAGACTCACTACCACGTCTGGTGTACCTTAACATGTCCTGCTTGCTGATTGGCCTAAGTTTCTCCTGTTCTTATTGACTGTCTTTGCGGCCGGCCATGATGGTTGTGGGCCTGCGCATGTATTTCCTTATTTTTTTAATAAAGGTTTTAAAAAAAAAAAGTATACGTTACTACCAAATATATGCAGAATGGTAGGTGGAAATGCCTATGGTGACTCCTTCTAAAGAGCCTAATGCCCAACAGGCGGTGCACAATGATATAAGGTCACAGAGGCCTAGGGATCCCCTAAATGTGATCCAGAACCCCTGAAACACAGGCATCTTTAATAATTCGCATACCAGCAAGTACGGAAGACTAAAATCTCTATATCCCCTGTGGATCTAACACAACATGAGGAATGCATTTAATAAATGTTAGGCCTACTGGTTTTGTCAGAATGTCACCACAATAATTAAAGACAAATTGTAGGTTCAAACAGCATACATCAAACACCTAGAGATTACTTTTGATTGACATTTAATAATTATGCAGCCATTTACCATCAATAATGTGCATATACATAGTGTTCAATGTTTAAAATAATGTAGTATAGGAGATGCTCTTCTACTTTTAACCTGGCTATGGAAAAAATAAACGCAAGATCCAATAAAAAAAATCCACTCCAGACCCTTCAAACAAAAGGCACAGCACCAGCCGTGCTTGCTTTACTGATAACATTATTTTGGAGATAGCAATTTTGGGCCCAGGATGCTCTGTTTGGCAAACCAAATGGAATATAGGGCTCCTGTGGGGGGCTGCTGCTCTCCGGGCAGTCCCCAGAGTCATTGGAATCGCAATTGTTGAAGGTGCCCCTGTTCCTCCAGGGGCACCTCGTTCAGGCAGAAATAGTATGTAAACTGGTGAAAGGACTCTCCAGCGCTTTAGACCATGCACCTTCAGCCAGTAGTGGGTCTTAATGCACACCTGCTGTATGAAGATTTTTTCATGAATTTTGTTCTTTTTGCCAAGCACCCGCAGGTTCATAGAACTTTATTTTTGTTACGGGTGCCGCTGCCTCCAAGCATGTGTTCTCAATACCATGTGGCCAGGCCATCTTCCTGCCAGCAATCACACATCTCTCAGCTTAGGCAAAGAAGTCAGGAGTGGCTTCTCTCCTCCTCTCTTATCTCTCCCTCTCCCTGCATCACTGCAATCCTTGTACAGGGACCAAAGAGGTAGAGTGTGCTAGTACATCTGTGTCCAGGGAACCCCTTCCTAACGGGATGCTTCCCGAAGAGAAAGGGCTTGCCTGGTCAAGAGTTTCAGAGGTTCGCCCCACCTTTAGGGCAGATGTCAAGTGCAATGCACCTGGGGGAGAGCTATGTACAACCACCACCCCTCACTGGACAGTCCACTAGGCTCAACGTGTTAAAGCTGCACGCGCCTGATGGCAGTGGGTAGCCACTGGGCAGCCTTCCTACCAGCTCTTCACCCTGATTTCAGAGACTTTGCTGTGGCTGCGGCACCCATCTGCCTCCTGCCAAAAGGAGGAAGCAGTTCAAAATCCAGGATCTACTCTTCTGTCTCAGCGCCTGGGAATCTCATTGGCCCAGAGTACTCCTCAGCAAACCCCTGCACTGAGAGACATGGGTGGTGCTGCCTGCACTCCGAAGACCCCACAACCCCATGGCCATTAGCAAAGTGAAGATGTCCAGCGCAGGAGTTAGTGTTTCTCCCACCAGGTTCACCCTCCACAGGACCAGTTCACAGATGTTCCAGAGAACACTCTGCTCCAGGGTCTGCAGCAAGGCCACAAAGGGAGTAGGGAGGCATGTGCCAATAGTCTTTTAAATAGAGTCCAATTAAGTACAAGTTCAATGTGACCCTTTACTGCAGACAGGGGTTGATCTACAAGGGCTGTACCGGGGTTAAAACAGAACAGGCAGAGTTCTAAAAGGTCGGCCTCTTTGTCCAATCCAAAAATAACTCATAATTTCTCCATCATCTCTCTGAAGAACAGCTTGGGATTTTTCAAAATGGCTATTTTTGAACTTGTGTTAATCACAGCTGTTCCAGAACCTTCTAACTAGCACAGCAAACTAGTCTATTTTCACCAGAACTTCAAAATAGATCCCCTCCTGTGAGTGGTGCCAAATATCTGACTGCTTCCCTTTGTTTCTGTGAGAAAAGGCATGCCCAGGATTGTCAATAGGTGTAGGTTACTTATCCCATGCAGATATTTCCACCACCTTGGTCCAGTACAATAAGGATAAGCCTCTCTAATGGGACTTATTGTCTGAATCTTCGTAATGGCTGACTCAAGAAAATATGAAGGACTGCAAATATGGACAAATTAATATTAGTAATAAACATTTGCCTTCAGGATCTTTCTACAGCTAGTAAACGAATCTATGATTTGTTATCTTTGCCTATTATTATTATTATTATTATGGAATTTGGTAAAGCGCGCGGCTACCCCCACCGGGGGTGTCCTGGCGCTGAGGACAGAACCGGCAGTGATCAAGGCAACTAGTAGCAGGAGAACATGTATGTTTTCAACTTGGACCTGAACAGGGGTTCTGATTCGGTGAGTCTGAGGCCAAGCGGTAAGGAGTTCCACAACTTAGCAGTGACCACTGCAAAAGCTCCACCTCCTCTTCTAGAACGATGAAAGTGGGGAGGTAGTAGGAGACGGAGGTGGTTTGATCTAAGGGAGCGGACTGATTGGACCTGCTTCAATCTGTCTCTGAGATAATCTGGCCCATAACCATGGAGTGCTCTGAAGGCCAAGACCAGGGCTTTGAACTGTATGCGATGTGAGATCTGGAGCCAATGCAAGTTCTTTAGGTACGGGGAAATGGAGTGCCAATAGGGTACATGACAGATCAGTCTTGCCGCCGCGTTTTGGACAATCTGCAGTCGGTGGCGTAAGTATGCAGGCGCCCCTGCATAAAGACTGTTGGAATAGTCCAGGTGTGGAGTGATGAGGGCGTGCACAACAGTCCTCATCGAGTCCCTAGACAGATAGGTGGAGATTTTTTTAATCATGTTTAGTTTGCCAAAACAGGCAGATGTAACCTTTTGGATTTGAATTTTGCATGAGAGTTCATTGTCAAAATGAATCCCAAGGTTCCGGGCGGAGTGCGCAGGGATGGGGGGGTGGGTTAAGCTCAGTCGGCCACCATGCGGAAGGCAGCAAAGGGGTTTTTAGGTTAAAAAATAGCACCTCAGTTTTATCTGTGTTCAGTTTTAATGTGTTAGATGTCATCCATTGAACTATTTTGGTGAGGCAAGATTTAAAATTATCGAGTCCTTTTCAGAGTGGTCTCTAAAGGAAAAGATAAGCTGAGTATCATCAGCCTAAGAGACCACTCTGACACCATAGTCCTCAACCACTTTTGTCAATGGCGACTGGTAAACATTAAAAAAGAGAGGGCTGAGTGCCGACCCCTGGGGGACTCCACAGTCCAGGGGCATCTTATCTTTTGACAAGTAGGGGCGGCACCAAACCTGTTGCGTTCTGCCTGATAGGAAAGATTTTATCCAAGCCAGTGGAGTGCCCTGTATTCCTAGGTCCTGCAACCTATTCAGTAGTATGGAGTGGGTCACAGTGTTGAAAGCCGCGGACAGATCGAGGAGCACCAACATGGCCACCTTATCTCTGTCCATGCTCGAGCTTATGGTCTCAGATACTTCCAGAAGTGCCGTCTCTGTGCTATATCTGGATCTAAAACCGGATTGAGAGTCATGCAAGAGGGCGTTGGATTCCAGGTAGTCGGCCAATTGCTCCTGTACTACTTTTCCCAGAATCTTAGCAGGCTTAAGGAGGAGAGAGAGGGGTCGGTAGTTGCTGAGTACCGACGGGTCAGCATTCGCTTTCTTCAGTATGGGGATAAGCATTGCCTGTTTCCATTCCGATGGGAATTTGCCAGAGGAGAGTGAAGTATTCCAAATGGTAACTAAGGGGGTGGTGATAAGTGGATCCAGCTGTGTGAATGTTAGAGCTGGGACGGGGTCTAAGGAAGAGCCAGATTTACATTTTTGCATTCTATATTGGACTGAGTCTCTAACGATAGGATTGAATGCATCAAATGTGGTGGTGCAGGTCAGAGGAGGGGGTAGAACTGGCTGCGCCTCACCAAGCCCTTTGGGTGGTGTAAACAAAGTGAAAATATCCACAATCTTGTGATGAAAAAAGTGAGATAGGTCATCACAGAGTTCTTGTCTCGGTGAGGAGGAACGGGTGAGTGCTGAAGGCTTAGTAAAGTCTTTCATGATTTGAAAGAGGGTTTTGGCCGAGTTGTCAGCAGAGTTGATCTTGTTGGCAAAGTATTCCTTCATAGTGACTTGTTTTAGCTTGTGAAACCTCTTGAGCGCATGCAAATTAAACTCTTTGACACAACTTCCACCCACAGTGTGACTATAGCAAAGCACTACAAACTTGGTGGAGCACTGCAGGCTCACAGTAAAACACTATAGACTCACATATAGGCAAAACGAAATGAAGATTGCAAATGTCCAGTTAAATTATAATGCCTGTATAAATCGTAATAAATGTATCAAGGTCCCATTTCTGACAGGCTACCAGCATACAGGTACTTGGCTGAATAAGACAATTTTCCACTTGCCAAACCTGAACTCAGGTACCCATGCTAGTGCAAATAGTTTTACCATCGCAGAGCCTATTGGTCCAGATAGGCATCAGCCGCCCTTATTTTAAAAGGTGGGCACTGGCACTTAGCACCCAAATATATTTTACCTGAGCTTCCAGTGAGTGAGATTCACTTATTGGGAGCTCCCATCAGAGATACAAAATAGGTTGGTCTAAAATAAAAAGAACTCAATGGGGTTTAAAGCTGGTTAGAACCCACTTCCTCACAGCATCATTTAAGTAATAATCTACATTCCAAAACAGAAGAGAAATTTGATCTGTTTCAAATATTATTTTCTGTTATTACGATATGTAAAGATGATACGGGGTTATATTTTACAGAATGACTGTAAGACTGTGGGCACAAATTCTGTTACTCTCTGGGACACTAACCCATTTGACACATGCACTTAGGAATAATGAGGACTGTCTATTTTAATGTAGACAGTAAAGTGTTTTTTCATTGTGCCACAATACCATGGTTAATAGACTGACAGACACTTTTGATGCACTTTGTAATATATCAGGAAAAAAATGAATGCACCTTCAAAGTAGATAGAATGGGTCCAGGTGGTCATTTATGGTTTAGCAGATAAGGAGCATTGCCATAATACCGTGCTGCTTACACCCTGCCAAACTCATTATTCTCCCATCCCTTTCAGAAGTGGGACAACCACTGGCTTCCATTGGTGACTATTCAACTGGCGCCACTGTCGGAAGGAATATTACTTACCTTTAACCAACTGTTTGCAACTTGTTGTCTTGTAGGTCACACGTATCCATTGCTCTCCGATCTTGTGTTGGATTTAGAATAATGCAAGTTGTTTACTTCAAGTTTAAGTTTTGGTTTGACAATGATGTTTGACCAGGTAACCATGTATGCAAAACCAACAAAGATTCAGTACACTTACTCCACTTTGGATCATTTTATTTTTGGGAATAGCTGTGCCTGCTTGTGCATGTGAAGCATATGATGCTTCACATGCATAAGCAGGTACAGCAGTTTGCAGGCAGAAGCAAACTATCAGCATCCTCTGTTTATATACACAGGGACAATGGGTGGTCATGCACGTTAATCTGCGACAATCCAAGCTGCAGTTGATTACATGTAGCACCATCTGTTTGCAGAAGTCTGTATATAAATGTAAATGTGTTGTATTTGTAAAGTGCGCTGCTGCCCACGCGACAGGGCATCCCGGCGCTGCACTCATACCGCTGTGGAACCCTTCCTGGCTTTTCCATGTGAAATGTCCACTCCTGGGCACACCCAAGGTGAAGCCAGGCATCCAAGCGCTGCTGGGGACGTTTTGGAGATTAAGCAAGCTATTGCCCAGAGTCACAGAGTGGGACCCATGATTAGACTAGGCATCGAGGCGAGAATTATCAGGTCCAGGGAGATGGAGTCCAAGAGCTGCCGAAGCGGGAATTGAACCCTGGTCCCGAGCCAGACCTCTGCATCAGGGTCTGCCGCTCTAACCATTGAGCCACGCTTCTTCACCATAACTTGATGCGTACAGACTCAAAGCAGTACCCCACCCTGTTAACGCTAGTATGGATGTATAGGAGAAAAAGTTGTAGTATATAATGTTTTTTTTAATTGCCTTCTTTGCCTGAATGTCAACACAGTCATTTTTTTCAAAGTACATCTGGAAGGCCATGTTGCTGCTTTGCAAATATCCATGCATGGAATATTGCTAAGGAAAGCCATGGTATCCTCATTTAGCAAGTTGAATGAGCTTGTGCAATTTCTGTAAGTTGTCCATACCGTAGGCTTCTTTGTTGTCTTTCAGTAGTTGTTTCATACATCTACATCTGCATGAGCAAAGCTTAGGCCCTGAATTAAAGTTCAGTGGATGGGTGCTATGTTGCAAATGTGGCTGATAGCCATATTACAAGTGATTTATATCCAGTGGCTCTTCTAATACAGAGAACAGGATTTCCATATTGTTTGTGATGGAGAAACGCTATCCACCCAACTCTATGAGACATCTGGCAAAGAGCCTACGCCAAAGTTATTTATCAACTAGAACTTAAATTTGATCTAAAAGTCAATAAAGAATTACCTTCTTTGTAGCTCCTATTGATTGCCTTGATCTCTGCATTTGTTCTTGAAGCAAGAATTTCAATGAGGGTATCTTCATCTGTTCCCATGCCCTGTGTGGGATTAAAGAAAGGAAAATCTTTGCTTTTCCATAATCTGACACATTGAAAGAGTAAGTTATAACATAAAAGCATTTTAACATTTGCAATCAAAGTGAGAGTGCAATTTTGTGAGGCAACCCCTTTCTAGTCCTGTCAGTAAGGGTCAGTACAGATCTTGTGAGGATTACGCTGGCAATAGTGATCAAAGTTCAATGAATTATGTCATATTCGCATCATATACAAAGAATCAATTTGTTAAAATTTGTTAAAATTGCTCACCAATTTATACATAATTGTTTGTGATTTTGGAAACCAGCATATGTACTATTAGGTTGATTCACAAATATAGATTCGTATTGGGTTTCAATTAGACCTACCTCATCAAATTCATGAGGTAGATTGCAAATGACACCCCATTAAAATTGGCCACAATCACAGAGACAGCTGCTACAGGGAGCTGAGCTGTGGGTGCCCATCTCTCCTCTGTGCTGCAGCTACTCTGTCCGTTAATGAAAGTACACCGATATAGAGAGGAACCCCGACTCTGTTTGAATTGTTTTGAGCTTTTTGGCTTGAGAAAGAGTTGGCGGTTAATAGCTGTCACTCCTCTGACACAAAGCAAGATAGAACTTCTTTTCATAGGCAGGGCAAACTCCCACTTCCACTTTATCTTGTCTTTAGCCAGCTTTTTCTTAAGGACCCTTTTAGATTGCCCTGTGGTCTCGTTTTCTTTGCCAGGAGATCCATAGTTGCAGGCACCTACTCTATCCCAAGGGTAGGACAATGTTGGTAGTCTGAAAACAAGTGCTGTTTTCTGAACCACCACAAAATCCAATGTTATTTTGACAATACAAAATAAGTAAAATCCGGGCTGTGGAGATTTGTGCTGTGGAGATTCTGTAATTTTATAAATGGGGTACAACCCCAGTGTGCTTCAACATCAGTAATGTAGTCTTGCATTGAGAGAAAACTTTGCATTAGTTTCTAGTGTAAGGCAGCCCTCAAATGGGTATCAGAGATATATGTCCAGGATTGCCCCCTTCTGTTCTTCGTCACTTGCAAATCATGAGTGGTGGTGCGGCGCAGCATACACTAATACTCACTGAGCAATGGTGAGAATAAATGATATGCTTGTGGAAATTTGAACATACTATGGGTCACTGAATGATGGAGAAAATCTGAATGCGTGTAATAGCGGTAATTCTTTACATATTGTATGCTTTCTTGGCACAATGAAGCCCACTCCTTCATAAGTCTTGCATTGGCATAGGGTGGTAATTCTGTATCTATTGTTGGCCTCCCTACCATGATGGTGATACCATGATGGTGTCCATCCGTTGTGTACAGTTAGCACTAGAAAAATAGTGAGCATTCTTGGGATCTGAATAATAGCACGAATGCTATTTAAGTCTTGAGCCTCTAACTCAGATTTCTTTAATCTGTGGGGCGCGCCCCCCTAGGGCGACGGCACCACATCTCAGGGGGGGCACGCACTTCACACTAAGATCTTCCCTTTGTTGGGGTTTTGCTGTCCCGAGTCGCAAGTCTTCACCCATTTCAAATGGGATTTTTTTTATTTATTGTAGAGCTCCGGTAACAGAGGGTTGGAGGGGGGAGGGAGGGGAAATAGATTAGGCACGAAGAGCATGTTTTTGTGATGTAACTAGCTGAGTTAACCGAGTTAACTGTCCCAGTAGGGGGGGTAATTCGCAGAGATGAAATGCTTCAGCTGCAGTGGGAGGCATGGAGTCTCCTGCTAAAAACAAAAGCGAGGAAAAAGACAGTCCTGTTCCTTCACGTTTCATTTCATAGCTGAGGAGAGTCCTAGCCTCCCACTGCAGCTGAAGCATTTCAACTCTTCAAGTTTAACCCCGTCCTGGGAAGGTTAGCTCTTAGCAAAAGGAAACAAAGTTTCTTGTAAATTTACACAGGGCTTCAAGTAGCCAAAAGAAAAATGCCAGACAGCCATGTGTTTAAACAGCCTACAAATTCATTGTCTTGACACTAAATATGCTTATAAAGAAGTATGTATACATTTGTAATGTCACTTTTCTGTCTTTGTTCCATTTTATTATCAGTCCTGTATCATTCAGGCAGCCCTAGAACACAATTAACAGTGCTTCTATTTATATTTGCTGTTCAAGGTATGCACACACAAGTGCTGACAATACAGCTTTTGGTGACTATTTTTTATTTGTGTACTGCCTGGAACATCAAAATAATGAGCTGGCAACCCTAATCATAAAACTGGAAGTTTGTGGTAAGATCAGCACATTTATTTCCTCCACCCTGATCCCTGGTTAATGCCATAATAGCAATAGTTTAACATATCCTAAACCCTTCGCTGTCGTCAGTAGCATGCTGAGTTACTGCAAGTGTCTGGTAATGCACCCTGCATTCAGACAACTTACTCTTCATTCTTGCCCTTCACTTTCACGCTCACCTTGCACTCACAGCAATCACAATATACTCACTGATCACCATGCACTCACACAAGTCACTCGTTCACTGCACCCACAGTGCTCATTCTGCACTCACAGTGCACTTGCGCTGTTCACCTTGTACCTCACCCTGCAGTCACACAAGCAAACTACTCACCCTGCTCTCATGTGACACTTCACTCACCTGTCCTCCTTACTGCTCAATCTGAAATCTCACGCAAATAAGACCATTATTAACCATACATTCATTCGTCCCACTCTGCACTTACATCCGCACGCAAATTCATACGGTCACCTCACTCAACCTGCAGTCACTCCTCTTACCCTATCACACTGTTGCATGGCTCACCCTGTACTCACATGGTACTCCTGCCACCCACACAGAGGGTTAATATACCTGCTACAAAGAACGTGTACCATGCAGATTAAAGAACTGAATGTGAGTAAATAATGAGTAGAGCTATAAAAATAAAAATGTTTGTCAGAAAGGTGTAAATACTGTTTTATTTCATAACTTTTTAATGTGATTGATGTGAGAGTCTATTACTATTTGCAGAGAAATGTTTTTGTTTTATGCAACAACCATAAAAAAGTTTATTTTAGATCAAAAGGAGTCCTCACATATGAGAAATTGGAGGATATCACAGATATTATTTGCTGCAAAATTTGTGGGCTGCTGCTTTGTTACAACAGTGAAAACACTCATCACTTTCTCTGAAAATTAGATGTAAACACTTTTAGAATTTCGACCATAGCACTTGTGCACTGTTAGTAGCCCGGCTAAAGATGGTATGGCAGAGCTGAAAGTGAATCATTTAATCTCAAAGGTAATCCGAACACGGGCCCCCAAAATAGTATTGGCCCAGGGCACCTAAACTCCTTAAAATGTCCCTGCCACCACAAAGGCTGTCAGACAACATTGCTCTGAAGTAAAATAGGCAACATCATTCAATTATTATCAGTTCTATTTTTTTTTAACATAAGCCTGTCGTGTCCTAAACCCCCACTGCTTTAGGCAAGCAATTTATCGTACCACTAAGGAATTCTCAATTAGGTGTTCGTTCAGCGCCCTCTCTGTGGACTTTCACCTTTGTCTTCGGATCCATAACTGATTGGTGGGCAATTCTCCCATTATAATGCTGCCTAAAACGTTTGTTAATGGTTTCTAGAGAAGAATTGTTTCTCGTGTACCAAATCTGAGGTAGGAGTGCTCGAAAAATCTGATGACATTGTCTCCTTTACAGTTAATGTTTTGGCTGAAAATCTCTGCAGAATATTCAGATTTAAGAGAAACTGCTATCAAAACTCTCTTGCCTTTCAGTTTGTCCTAATTGTGTGAGATTGGGTTCTCATCACTTGCGGTACTAAAGACTTAGGGGCTCATTAGGATCGCGGACGGACTTGAGTCCGTCCGCGACCCCAGAGTAGGAGGGAACGTCCGCATGGGCAGCGGCGTTCCCTCCTTGCAGATTAGGATGTGACCGCCAGGGTGGCGGTCACATCCTCTATCTTTAACATTGCGGCGGGTGCAGCTTCAAGCTCTGGGCCGGCGGAAGCCACCGCCGGCCCGGAGCCTCCTCTGGGCCTCCTCCGGGCCGCATCCTCCGGGCCGGCGGTGGCTTCCGCTGGCCCGGAGGATGCGGAAAATCCTCCATCCTAATCAGCTCCATAGTGTCCTCCAAGACTGGATGTGGAGCACAACCTGAGGATGGCAGTAGCAAAAATCCATCCACAGATTGACAGTCTATGTGGCTAAAAAACGGCACACCCATCTTATTCATTTTGGTGGTGTTATTATTAATCTGTCATGTGTAAAACAAAGCATACTAGTACAAACAATTTGCACACATTTTATTTTGGAAAATTGTATTTAGAGCTGTGTAATAAGCCTTTGTCATTTCACCACACCCACTCACAAACCTGCAGTTTACTAAACACTCTTACAGAGTTGAACATTATTTGCCGGATATGGCCCGTGATATGCGTGTGGTGGTCGATTATGCGGTGTACCAGATTCCAGAAATTTTCGTCAGGTGATGGTGGGCCCAACATCTAAAAAAATTCAGCTGGGGGGGCTCAACCTACAAAAGTTTGAAGACCTCTGCTCTAACTTTACTGCAATGTGTTCAACAATCCATCCATTCAATCATCCTCTTCTACAATCAACTATTTATCCATGCGCTCATTCATCTGCTTAACCATGGACTCACTCATCCATCCGACCAGTGACACTTCTCACAGTCATACACTCACAATCCACACAACGATACATAATTTTGCCAATCATTGAAGAGGCCCTGGGAGTAGATGGTTTCTTCACTCTCTCCTCCTTTTTCCTCTTTACCCCTGCGCTTTCTCTTCACTCTCATCAACCCGATCATTCTTGCTGCCCCGATCCCAGTCCTGCATCCCATTCAGCTCCCTGTATTTTAATTTTTAAATATATTTTAGCATTTTGTTTGCGAGAGCTCTTTTTTCTTCTCCTACTTTACTTTCCGAGGATCCTCATCCTGCTCCCCATCCTTCCTATTTCACTCCCGTGTTTTCATTTTTTATATTTTTAGGAGGGTTCAGCAGCTGCTTGAGAAGTGCTGCAGGCATCTTGTTTCCTTTTTCAGCATTTCCCCACACCCCCGCATTGTAATTTGCCTTTCTAACATGGCTGTCTGCCATGTTAGAACAGTAAATTAATAATGGTCACCGTGCAAACACATGATTGCATGTGTCACAATTGATGTGTGCTTATGAGAAGACTATGGGTTTTCTTTAAATCAAAGCTTATTCCAAGCTTGCTTGCCATACATACTTACAACAATGTCAAAGTCAATAGCTCGCCTTTTATTGCCGAGGCCTATTGGCTTTGTCAATACTTATTTACTGGCCATTAAGCACTCCACGTGTGTGTTTCCTTGCTATCTTCCTCACTTCTTTCTTTGCCCTTCTCTGAGAATACTCTCCATACTCTCATCCCCTACTCTCCAATGTTCCAGTCCCAGCTTCGTATTTAAATTTAGTTTTTTTAAATTTATTTTTACTAGAATATTTGAAATGGTTCATGCACGCCAGATGTCATTTTATAAATTAATTCAGTCTTTGAAATTAGCAAATCAAACGAGATGGAGTTCTGCAGCAGATGGATACACACGTCACAGTTCATACAGTGTAACTGGACATTCAGTGCTGGCATACCTTGGTGGCCCACTTCAGCTCATGGGCGTCATATTGGGCTGGAGTCTTCAGCATAGCCACGCAAACTTCCTCCAAGTTGCCAGAGAGGGCTTTCTTCAGAGCATCCTCCAGAGGCTGTTAGAACAAAAAGGCAAACATTAATTTTAAAAAATGTAGCTGAATGGTA
This sequence comes from Lissotriton vulgaris, assembly GCF_964263255.1. Lineage (NCBI taxonomy): Eukaryota > Metazoa > Chordata > Amphibia > Caudata > Salamandridae > Lissotriton > Lissotriton vulgaris. The sequence goes on along the minus strand of NC_141689.1, from coordinate 926,470,767 downwards.
ATGTCTAAACAAAGCTTGCTAAATAAGGAGACTTCATGCATTGAAACGAAATAGAGAAATCTATAGCAGGAAGTAAAAAACACAACCACAAAAGAATATAAGAATGGAACATTGCAGTCTGCGCACATGCACACTAGCAAATCAAGAATTAAGAGGATTAAAACAGGCAGCTAGAAACAGAAATGCAGTTAGAAGCAAAACAAACAAAGATATCCCACTATCCCCTCCTTTACCTCATTAATTATGTTTTCCCAGTGATTCTTTGCTTCGCTGTCAGTTTCATGTTATAATGAGATTGCATTACTGGTGCAACAGATATCTAAGTGTCATTCACTACAAATTGCTAGCTTTATCGGGGGAGGGGGGACAGTGGATTGAGAGATAACGAATCTAAAAATAGAGCAATCGAATGGAACTAATAATAGCTAATAATAAACGATTAACAATCCTAGCTGGAATTCCATGCAATGCGGAAACATTTCCCGCGCACTCCCCTGCATGAACAACAAGGGAGTGCGCAGTTTAGGTAAGCCATCTGGCCGGCTGAATATCCCATGCCTGCCTCAACAGGGCAACCCGCTAAAAATCTTGGGATCTGGTTTGAAGTGAACTTTTCTTTTTCCATTCCGATCAAGAAGCTGGCCGGGAATACTCAAATCCCTCAGAAAATTTCTCCCGCTCCTCCCTAGGGCAGCCAAGAAAACAGTTATTCTGGCCTTGATACTTTTGCATATCGACTATGCCAACGCATTGTACGTCATCTTACCGGCTACTTGCTTAACAGACTCCAGGGATGCATGATGTTACAACGCGATCATTTAAATCGCGGTACATTACATCGCTGTTTCTACAATGCAAGTCATTACAATGTCTTACGCTGAAGGGCGCTGGACTTAGGAATAGTATGATTTACTATTCCAACTCCAGCCTACGTACAGTAGGGACGGTGTTGGAATAGTAAATCACACTATTCCTTACCCCAGAGCACCCTCCAGTGTACTTGCGTTTTAAGAGGAGTGATGTAAATGTATTGCAGTGTTTTGACCGCGTTGTTAAGGTCGTTTCCCGACTCTAGGTAGTCCAGAATGCTGTGGCCAGGCTTCTTTTTAACATCCCAATAAGAAGCAGTGTAAGACAGCATCTGTTCATACTTCACTGGCTGCCGGTAGGCAAACAAGTTAAGTTCAAAGCCCTGGTCCTGGCGCATCATGTCTTGCATGCTTCTGGTCCTATCTATTTAAGGAAACAATCTTGTTCTATACTTCAGCTAGACAGCTTCTGTAAGCCTCTCTGCTCCTAGCCCATGTACCTCGCATTCGTCTTAAAAGAATGGGTGTCAGCTCTATTGCCTTCACGGCTGCGAATTTGCTTTCATTAGCTCTTAGCAGCATCCAGGGCCGCACTCTCTTCAAATAAAGACTGAAAACGTTTCTCTTTATGTAATCAGCTTTTCTTCCCCTCTCTAGGCTCGCGCTGGGACACTCCTTGGAGTATCTGTGCGTGTTAAAAGCTCCAATAACAATACATAACATGACTGGTTTGGGTGGCACAAGATGGCCGACCAAACAGTTATTGCACACAGGAGTGTCTACTGCTCCGCCCCTGGAGCTACGCCCCCCTCACGCACTGCTGCAGCAGGAGAAAAAATAAAATGATAATAACATTCCTTTATCATCATTTTGTTTTTTCCTTTCTTTGCTGCTCCTGGCAGTGGGGTGACGCTCCCCTGCCTTAGGGGAGGAGCCACCACTGCATGGTGATAAAGCTTTCCAGCATTCGTACCGCCATGTCTAGGATCTTCCGCGGTACCCTAATAAGGGCTTTACTTTTATGGGTGGGGAGTCACTTCCTTTCTTCCCATTGTCAGAAAGGTGCACGTTAAAGAGACTCAATCAGAGAGATTTCATCAATACATCATGTAACTGTGACTTTTTAATGAAATGTATAAAAAATATTTACCTTTCCTACAGTCTGCTGGTAAGCAGCTTTGATCTGCTGTCGTTCTGCATTGTTTCGCTTTGTCAAAATCTCTATAATCGATGCTTCATCTACACCTAAAAGAGGCAAAAAAAAGTAAAGAATATTTCAGAAGTTAGTTATTGTTTGCGGTGTGTATCTTAGTGCATCTAACTACATAAATACAACCAGTATCAAGAACATTACATGATCAGATGTAGAGTATTAACTAAAGGCACGTTAGTAAATAGGTCAAGAAAGAGAGCCCAATTAACATAGCATTTTGCACACATATGTTCCATTTATGTCTAGAAAACGTTAAATTTGCAGGTGCGGTTCACATATCTTGATTCACAGCATTCACTGAATCATCATTTATAGATTTTTGCATGTGCAAATTCCACTTAAAAAAGTGAAAATTCGAGGAGGAGCTTCACGCGCATCCAAGAAGGCCGCGTGAGCTAAGGGCTACCGAGACCCTCGTACCCTCCCTCATATATCCTGTCACTGATCGTGTTTGCGGTTGAGTGTCCGAGTAGATGAACCACAGAAGAAGTGAAGGCTGAAAACTGCATCCCGATCGGACCCTGGGGGCCAGAGTTGTGGTGTGGAGAAGTCTGCGGCCTACGCCTCCTGGATGCCCAGCGCTTGAGTTGGCATGGTGCCCGAGGTGTAATTGAACAACATCGGCACAGGTTCGCGGAGGCGACTGGTCCAGTCTCACTTTCACTTTCGGTTTTGGCACTTGGACTGGTTTTGAGTCGGGAGATGCCTCATTGTGGCGGCGGCTCATATCCCTGTTGGTGCCTGAGCATTTCAGACAATATACGAGGTATCGGACTTTAGCCTGGGGGCACGCCGTCCTTTGTTTGGGCTAATTCGAGTGCGTAGGGCCGTTTTGTGCTTTCGCTTTTCTACATCAGAGCGGAAAAGAGACATTGGGCGAATATCCTGGAAGATAGATCCTATCTATTGCTTGCTAAACCGGAGACTTGTTCCCCCTTCTCCTGAATTGGGCACTGACTTGAGATTGTCCTGAAATGGCAAGCAAATCGGAGGGGGACAAGCAGAAGTTGAAAACCACCAGAAGGGGTCAGGGCCGGACTGGGAACCAGAACCGGCCCTGGCAAAGTGCTCAGCCGGCCCCCCTGTCCCCCTCCGTGAGGAGGGGTGTGAGGGCGGTGCGACCGCGCTATGTGCCAGGGCCGTTTTTCTGCCGTTTTTGTTACAGGGCCGTTTTTGCAGCATTACGGCCCTGTAACAAAAACGGCCCCCAGGGGCCTAAAACCGGCCCCCAACCATGCGGCCCACCGGGGGATTGCCCGGTGCCTGCAACGGCCAGTCCGGGCCTGGAAGGGGTGGATATACCCAATCCAATGTCATGGATCGATATGCCCAAGTTAAAGGGTCGCCCAGTGGACCGGGTAGGTCGCTGGAGGAGGCGAAGGATTCCTCGATTCTGGCAACCGAACTGACGTTGCAGGACGTTATGACCGCCATTGACAGCATTAGGTCATCCCTCGGGAAGCAAATGGAGACCTTGGCACACAAGTTAGACACTGTGGCTGTTGATGTGAATCTGATTCGCACGGACCTTACAAAGACAAATGAGAAGGTCAAATCGTTAGATATAAAGAAATCGAGTTTAACGGATGACGTTGTCGAGGTCCGAAATCTGAGGGCCTCGAATGACATTGTTGTCCGTCGCCTTGAGGACTTTGAAGGGAGGACCCAAAGAAATAATGTCCGTATAATTGGAGTTCCGGAAAAGGCGTAGGATCAAGCGGCCGACCTTTTTGTGGAAGACCTTTTTATCAACCAGCTAAAGCCCAAGGGACTGAGCAAGTTCTTTACTGTGGAGCGAGCCCACAGGGTCCCTGGTGGAAGACCGAAAGTGTGCACCCACCGAGGCCTATTATAGCGCAGATCTTTAACTTTCGAGACAGAGACGCTATCATCCAGGCCTCTCAAGCTGGTAGGCCCTTGAAATTCGAGAACTCAACTATCAGCTTTTATCCAGACTTCACTCAAGCGGTCCAAAAACAAAGACTCCGTTTTCTGGGGGTGAAGAGGAGACTTCGTGACCTGGGTCTCAAATATGCAATGCTTTTTCCAGCCAAGTTGAGGATCGAGCATGACGAGCGGACCTTTTTCTTTGACAAGCCCCGAGTGGTGGCCGATTGGTTGGACACTCTGCCGGCCCAGCAAGATCCGGAGAGACAATCTGGTGGAACTGAGGGGGGAACTATGAAGCAGGAATGAGCATAATTTGTCTGGTTCCTAGGGACGCTAGGGTATTTCATATTGTGGTGGTTCTAGTCTCTATGTGCATTTTCACGCAGATGGTATTGGGGGGTTACTGGGCTATCGGGGGGTCTCTCTCCTCCTCAGCCTAACTTTTTGTAGTTTAGTTTAGATGTGGGGGTGACAGGCACACTGCGAGTTGGGGTGGCCCTATAGTCGGAAGCAGGGGTGCAGGGTGGGGGGTATTGTAACGGGCTGTTTGGGTGGGGAAGTGTTGGTTTTCATTTTCGTTTTTCAGCAAGGCCTTATATTGCAAGACATTTGTATTGATGTGCTGGACTCAGATGAGGGGTGGGTTTTCTTTCTGTTTTATGATGGGGGTAGGAGGTTGAGGTTGATGAGCTGGAATGTTAATGGGTTGGGGGACAAGATTAAACATGGGGTGGTGTTGCAACTCCTGTAACGGCACTCTCCGGACGTGGTTCTACTTCAAGAAACCCACTTAGTTGGTAATAAATTTCATGCCATGAATAGCAAGGGATATTGTTTGGTGGCTCATGCTGGGTTCTCATCTGGGTCCCGGGGGTTGGAATCCTCATTAATAATTCTCTTCCGTTCGAGGTGGAGTCAACGGTCCTCGATGAGAGAGGGCGCTATGTGCCCGTATCGGGACGGTGGGAGGGTCGCACGCTTTCCCTGGTGTCTGTTTATGAACCTCCTGGTCTGCAGTCTACTACCTTTGCTGACCTGGGACGGGTTCCACTCGATCTCCCTGGGGGGTGTCTGATACTGGGTGGCGATTTTAATGCAGTGGTATCTGGTGTGTTGGATAGGCATCCACCTAGAGATCTCGGGGGGGCTCATGGCTGGCTACCTGACTTCATTGACAAGATGGGAATGGTGGACTGCTGGAGGTTGCTTCACACTACTCAGCAACAGTATACTTATCTTTCGGGCGCCCATGGTAGTCTCTCCAGGATAGATTATGTGTTAGTGCCGGTTGCACAGGCATCCTATGTTGCGGAGGTCAGACATATGGCTTGGGGTATTTCCGATCACTCTCCGCTTTGGTTTTGGTTTGAACTGGTGCCGAGCTCTGAGGGAAGGATAGCTCCTATTAACCCTTGGTATCTTCGTAATCCCAAGACTCGCAGTGCACTTGTAAAGGCATTGGAACATTATTTCTGGGAAAATGAGGGTTCTGTTTCTTCCTCGATATCGCTGTGGGAGGCTTTCGAAACAGTACTTAGGGCTCAAGCTCTCTCTTTAATTGCTGGTGTTAAAAAACAGAAGGAAGAGGACGTGGTGAGGATAGAGACGGAGATAGCTGATTTGGAATTGAAATTGGAGCAAGAGATTACCCGCTCTAGATTGCATGCCATGCAATTGAAGCAGCTGGAATATAGAACGTTGGTAATGGATGGTGCGAAGGCCCTTGGTCAGGAACAACAGGGGCGTCTCTATGACGTTGGGGACAAGGCTGGCAAATTAATTGCCTGGTTGGACAGGAAAGACAGAGCTGGTCGTGTTGTACCAGAAATTGAGACAGAGAGTGGGGTTCTGGTCACCGACCCGCAGGAGATAGTGGCATGCTTCGCTGATCACTTTCGCTCTGTGTACTCTTACTGTCTGAGGCTGACCGGGACCTTATGGATGGTAGGATCACTGCAGATGAGGTGGCGTTAGCAATGTGCTCCCTGAACTCTGGTAAGGTGATGGGTCCCAACGGTCTCCCGATTGAGCTTTACAAGCTTCACCCGGATAGCATTGCACCGTATTTGAGAGACATGTTCCTGGAATCTCGGGATCGTGGTCTCCTCCCCCGTGAGCAGAGATTGGCATTGATTGTGGTAATTCATAAGGAAGAGAAACCGAGGAATAGGTGTGCTTCGTATCGGCCGATCTCATTGTTAAATTCTGAACCTAAGATTCTTGCTAAGTTGTTGGCTAATAGACTAATCAAGGTTATTAGCGATCTGGTTCACCCGGATCAATCTGGCTTTATCCCGCACAGGAATACGGTGTTGTACCTTAGACGCCTGCACGGGGCTCTTGCAAGGGCCTCGACGTTGCGTGAACCGGCCATTTTGGCGTCATTAGATGCCACGATGGCGTTTGATACTATTGAATGGCCGTATCTGTGGGCGGTGCTAGCTAAATTTGGTTTCGGTTCGGATTTCATTAGCTGGGTGCGCCTTCTTTATGCAGACCCTCTTGCCCAGATAGTGGCTAATGGTCGCGTCTCGGAGCCATTTTGTCTCAGGCGGGGTACTCGCCAGGATTGCCCGCTGTCTCCTCTTTTATTCGCGTTGGCCCTCGAGCCTCTCGCGGCCTGGATCCGTTGGGAGTCCTCGATGAAGTGTATTAATTGGTCTCCGCAGTTTGAAGATCGTATTTCATTATATGCAGATGACATCTTGCTGTATTTGAGCTCCCCCAGGAAATCTTTGATAGTACTCTGTGATGTTCTGACCTCATTCGGTAGAAACTCTGGCTTGGTCATTAACTGGGCGAAATCCTATCTGTACGTTCTTAGTGGCGAGATACCGATCCTACCGCGTAACTGTCCTATCCAAATAGCACAAGAGGGGTTCAAGTATCTCGGAATTTATGTTTCGATGGACCCCGTGGTTCAGTGCGAAAGGAACCTTCTCCCTCCTTTGACTTGGATAAAGCGAGATGTTGCGGGCTGGCGGAAACTCCTGTTGTCGAAGCTTGGGCGGGCGGCCCTTTTCAAAATGATGTCGCTCTCTCGTTTTCTGTATGCCCTTCATAACATGCTTGATATCGTCCCAGCTAGTTACTTTCGTGTGGTGGAGGGTCTACAAAGGAAACTGTTGTGGGATGGAAGACCGCGGATTGCAGATGGGGGCATCGCTCTCCCTGATATTAAGAAATATTATTGGGCTTCGCAGGTGGGAGCCATCAATCACGGTATGTACGGCCCTGAGTCAAACCCTGGTTTTGCCATGGATAGGTGGCTACTTCCTGGGGGCAATTAATATAGAGCGTTGTACACTAAATCTGTGGTGAAGACTTTGACGGGGCCAACCAAGACGGCTGTGCGAATCTGGCGCGACGCTATCAGTTTGTTAGGGTGGTAGCGTGAATGCTTGAATTTCCTTAGGAATATTTTTAGGGTAAGGGGTTCGAACTTTAGTGCCCTCACGAAAAAGACACGGAGTGCCTCATTGTCAAAGGTAAACCTACACTTTTATGTAAGTTTATGATTTTTTGCAATTCACAAAGCAATTTTGGAATTATTATCTTTACAACTGCCTATCTTTTTATGTGCAGAGCCTCCCTAGGAGTGCGGAGACTCCACAGTCATAAAGATATTACGAGTAAAATTGCTTTGTGAATTGCAAAAAATCTTAAACTTACCTAAAAGTATAAGTTTAACTTTGTGAATCAGGAGCGAGATAAAGAAGTTGTAGCCACCAATCAAGTAGTAGCATAGTGGGTATTTCTATTGAAGGCCTAACAACATTTTTCAAACTGGTTGTAAAAGATATACAAACAACCCTATATTTCATAAATTAAGGTGGCTGCGTTTTTTCCAAGAGGAAAATAATTTCAGGTTGTTAAAAAATGGAAAAAAATAAGATATATTAGCACCTTATAAGTAATTGTAAACCAGCTATTTATTTTGCAAGTGGAAAATTATATAGCGTCATGGAATAAGTAACTTTACAAAAATCATATGCTTTAGCTGTTGTTTGACATAATCATTAATTTGCTTATAAATAGACCCCAAAATATTCTGGTGGCCATGACAGCAAAGCAAGTGGGTGTGAAGGGAGCGATTCACCAGATATGACCCTAAATCGAGGTATGGACTGTGGCACCTCCAGTTGAGACAATCATTTGGAATGCCAGGTGAAAGAAATTGTGTTGCGGGGGGGGCCTTCTCAAGCAGAAAGAACAATTCTTCTCCGGGTGAAGTCATAAGCAATCCCTAAATTAATCTTTGTTCATCCCGTAGCTTGTCACAAAGCAGCAAGGCTTAACTCAGAGGCAATGTGTAAGTATTTGTGCAACACTTCAAATTTAACAAAGTGAATACGCACCACAAAGGGATCCTACACCAGTTTCGAATAGATAAACAGAGACAGAGTAATTTGTAATAAAGAGAACAAGGCCAAAACAACAAAAATCCAATCAGTAGAACCAGAGATAATCAATCCTAAAGAAAAAAATAACAAAGCAGCAATAGTGGTTTTCTCGTTGCACTGGAGCATAACAAAGTCACAAGTTCAGGCCGATCATGATTGAACATGGACTGGCTGCAGGGACCCAGCTAGGCCCTCTGAACAGAGTACCTTCAATACTGGTTGGTGGAGCATTGTGAGGATCTGCGTCAAAGATGGGTTGTGGAGCCGAAGAAATGCATTGGTCCCAAGACACTGCAGTGCTGTGGTGTTAGGTCCTACATCGCCGTCTGCGATCCAGCCGATGAGGACTTGTGATATGAAGGATGAGTCGCGCAGTCTGGGCGATGCATTAGTTCTGAGGAGCTGAGAGGCTGCAATGTGGTGTCTAACATTGTCGTCAAGGATGCTGTCAACTAGGGATACGAGGACCTGTGTCAAGGATGCATCGCGCTGCAATGGTTCCGATGAGGTGAAAGACTGCAACATGACACAGGTCTTTGCGAGGGTTTTAATCCCCGCAGCAGTGGCATTGCGTCCATTCTGCTTGGGGTTGCACCGCGCAGCAGAGGAGATGTGTTAATTTTGCTAGGTCCACAGAGGCTGGCAGAGCACCTGAGGCCCACTTCCAAGAATCCAAGACTGGGGTGGCACCACATGGCAAGTTAGACTTTCAGATCGCAGAGTCCAAGTGCTGGTTCAAAGTTGTTGAGCCTTCAGTCCCTGAGCCTCTAGTCAAGACGTCAGCCAACTGGTCCTTGGAGTCACTTTGGGGTCCTGGGTTCAACAAGTGCAGGTCCAGTCTTTCTCACCCAGGCAAGAGGGCAACAGGTCAGCATGGCAGGGCATTACAGGGCAGCAGTCTTTCAGAGTAGCAATCCATCAAAATGGCAGTCCTTTCAGCAACACAGAAGTCATTTTTCCTGGCTGTGTATCCACAGGTCCAGAAGTGTACTGAGGAGTTGGTGTCTGAGGTTCAGTATTAATACCTAATTATGCCTTTGAAGTAGGGGAGAAGCTTCTAGAGGTTTCCCTTTGAAGTCTCCATATCCTATGCATAGAACAGACTCAATTTCTGGCTGAGTGGAGATGGGTTGCTATACATTCATAACTAGTGTACCTTCATCTTTGATTTACTTGTGATTTCTGTTATCAATGTACGTGAGAAGTGTTTGTGTTTGAACCCCTATATTCTTTGCATTTGGATATAGATCAAAGCATCATTGGCACACCCGGCTACTGTAATTTATTTACAAAATAAACCATAAAAATATTGATTCCATTAATTTATAGTGTCATATGCTGACATTCTATACAAGATATATTGATTGAAAAAAACATGTTCTAAAAAATCCCTTTTAGGCATCTTTACCCGTCTAACTGTAGTACCCAAGCCCAAATGTATTGATATAAAATGTTTTTAAAGTGCCATTTTCTAAATTGTAATCTAAAATCTGACTTCACCATAATTTAGGATTTTTCATTACAGTTCCAAAAGACACCAAACATGAACTGGTTACTGGTTCCAATTTGAAAATTATAGCTTATTAAATGTAATACTTTAACTCCAATGTTATCCTATCGGACATGTGTTTCAATACCAGGACATGTAAAACTTAAAAGTACATGTCCAACTTTTTAAATACACTGCATCCTGCCCTCTGGGCGGAGCAGGGCCTACCCTATGGGTGACTTATCTATACTACTATAATAAAGGAGAAACTTTCAGGCTTTGAGGCGGGTAAACTCAGGAACCACTGCGCCAATCTACACACCCGATACACCGTTGAAATCGGCAGGGTGTGTAGATGGTTATAGGCTAGATAAATGTAAAAATTAACCGGTATTTACGATATTTATATTTTTACAAAAAGTAGTCCCCCCCAAAGTAGCGCCGGCCGCAACGTGCATGCTCACGTCAGCACGGGGAGTAGAGGCGTCCGAGGAGCGGCGGACATGGCGCGGGGGAGGAGCGGTGACGTGAGGCCAGTGGCGGTGGGAGCAGCGGGGAGGCGGACATGGTGCGGGGGAGGAGCAGCGGCGGACAGGCAGTGAGGAGCAGAGCGGCGGCTAAGGTAAGGCTCGCGGACAGGCGGTGAGGAGCAGAGCGGCGGATCAGGTAAGGCTCGCGGACAGGGGGTGAGGAGCAGAGCGGCGGCTGAGGTAAGGAAAGCCAATGTCGGGGCAGGCGGGAACATTCCAGGCGGGGGTCGGACCAGGCGGGAAAAAATAAAGCAAGAGGAAAAGCAATGTCAGGCCAGGTGGGGGTCGGGGCAGGCGGGGAACGGAGCGGGCGGGGGCACGGGCTGCTGGGCAATGTCGGGGCAGGCGGGGTTAGGAGAAGCCTGAATGCTCCCAGACAAGGTCGGGACGGGCTGCTAGTATGTATTAAAAAGGAAGGTTTGGGCCTGGCAATTGGTTTATTTTGCCAGGTCAAAATGGCAGTTTGAAGACTGCACCCACAGGCTACAATGGCAGTCCTTAGTCATGTTTAAAGGGCTACTTAGGTGGGCGGCAAAATCGGTGCTGCAGGCCCATTGGTAGCATTTCATTTACAGGCCCTGGGTACCTCTCATAACATTACACTAGGGACTTACAAGTAAATTAAATATGCCAATTTGGGATACCCAAATATTGCCATCTTCTAAGAAGTGAGCGCAAGCACTTTAACACTGGTTAGTAGTGGTAAAGTGTGCAGAGTCCTAAGGCCAGCAAAAATGAGACCAGCACAAAAATGGAGAAGCAATGCTAAATGTCTGGGGAAGATCACCCAAAGGCTGACAGATTTAACACCAGTACTCCTAGTTTGTTCTGCAAACTAAAACACTGATGATGTGTGTGCCCTTCTGCTTCAGATCAGTTTTTGAAACTTCCATTTTATATCACCAAATCGGTCTTTGATCAATGGAGTAACATAACCAATATACAGTACCTCTCTCATAACATGCCATTTCTCTGTATATTAGTGCCTACATTAAGTCTAGGAAAAGAATTCCTACGCCATGCCCCTTTCTGGATTAAAGAAGTTAGGCTCGGTACTCAGTACTGGCATCAGTTAAAGAGCGTGGGACTCCTTGGAAGTTACTCCTCTGATTTAATGTGACTTTAAAGGTTAGTATGGAGTTTCCTTGTGCAAGTTGTAATTGTGCGATGTTTGTGTTTTACTGATCAGAGTTTGACAACAGGCTAATTTGTAATTTTTTGCATAGATTCTCCAAAAAACTCACCGTAGACATATTTACTCACATGTAACCGAACTGCCAAATTTACCCACCCTTATTTACTCTCAGCAATTCAGTCAGTAACATATCCTGAACAGCACTGAATATTAGCTACTAATGTACACCTTACGCCGAATTACCAAAAGTGCCAGGGGCGCATGGGCATTTTTGCACTTCATTTTGCTCCTATGGCACTTTGGTAATGGAGAAGGGGCAGATGATACTTGTTTGGCCCCATTTGTAATATGGATTACACCAGTGCACATGTTTCCCCTGGCACAATCCCAAAGGGTGTCCTTTCATTTGCAGAGAACATCTTTGCCCCTGTACCAGCTCTGGGACAAATAGATCATCAGGTGGTATACTGATTCTGTGCCACGTATGAAGTGGCGCACAGTGAGTACGCCTGCCAAGGACACCCCTAGGTAGGGGTTAAAGGGCCAAAGGGATCCCCAGGCATTGTCATGCAGGTGGTTGCAGTCACACACCACACACGCCTGCGGCTCACTACCTCCTCTGCAAAAGCAGGTTGGTCCTCTTGCATTGAAAGGCAAAGCATTGGTTTCAAACATTATTCCAGGTAAATACATTCATCCAGTTTTGAACGTTATCAATGAAAAAATTGGAAATGCCAAGGGGGTGTAAAATGAGAACAATATTTGAAGAAATATCATAGGTTTAAGAATGTTAATATAGTCAGTCATATAATATGTTCTCATATTTAACTTCCTTCTATCATTGCACATTGTTGTTAAAGTTGTCTGAAATTGACTGCTCAAGTAAGTTCTCTACGAACTGAATACTCGCATACCAGTGTGTGTCTTAGAATTCTGGCTGGTGCTGGTGAAGTGCCTCAACCATATCAAGACTGATTGAATACCCTGAGTTCTCTCAATCAAAAGAATATGATGGTGGATCACTGGTGATTTAACTTGGTAGCTTTAGGAAATCCATATAAAAAAAATCAAAATAGAGCAATAGGCCTTCAGTGTATTGCTTAAAGCTGAATTTGTGAATCTTCTGCTGTGAGCAGTGGTTCAAATATACAGTGTAATAAACAGAAATTAGAATGTGCACTCATGTCTTGTGCTCTGACAAGTACGGATATGAGCCATTTTATTTTGATTCATTATTTGACCGGCATGTGAACATCCATACTAATATAATAAAGAGAGAGACCAAACCTTTGAGGCAGGCAAGCTCAGGAACCACAGCGCCAACCGGAGCACCGCATGCAACGTTGGAATGGTGAGGCAAAGCAGATGGACATAGGCGATACACAGGCGCAACATATTCGTTGGAGGGGACAAAGCATGTTGTGTGACAAAGTAGTCCGTTGGTAGTAGCACCGGCTCTGAGGTGGGCGTGTGAATACGTTTGGAGCGTGTGAATAGCGTTCTATCGCGGCGGCTGAGTACGCCGTCGGGTGACGTTTGGAGCGTGTGAACAGCGTTCTATCGCGGCGGCTGAGTAAGCCATTGGGTGGCGTAGACGCGGCGTGTGGCGTCTCAGTGCATCACGCCGTGTTGTGGATGCAGAGCCTGGGCACGATGTGCACGGCAGTTCGGCAAGAGGCACATATCGCTGGGGTAGACTGTGAGGCCAGAACTTCAGAGCAGGTACACACGCGTCGGTGCCTGCACATATCGCTGGGGCGCATTCTGATTGCAGACAGGACGGCAAGAGACACATATTGCTGGGGCGCATTCTATTTGCACAAATGTCTGTTATACCCGGACAACATCGGGACGAGCTGCTAGTACTTACTTAAAAGGCTTGGGGTACCTTCATTTACCTTATTTCAAATTGAAGTTTCACCATTAAATGCCAGAGAAAGTCTCATTCAACACGGTGGGCTTCCAGACATATTACAAAGATGGAGCCAAGGTTATGTGCATGAATATAATGATCTCTACCTGGCAAGAACCCTTGTTAATCACTATGAACTATTGCTGGTGTGACATGAGCGACTGTACCACAAGAGTCTCTGACTACAGCTTGCATTCGGCATTTATTGGTGATATTTAACAAAATGACCCTACCAGCTGTCGATCATTCCTAGTTTAGGGAACACATGTACTGTAGTATTTTACTAGTGGTGCATTCGCTTTACATTTAGATTTAAACCATTCGCCATACGGGCTCCGTTTTAAAGATCTTCTAAAATTCTTAGCATAGGATATTTGGCCTGGCAGCTTTACTATTGAGGACAATTTGATAGTTCCTCACTAGTATATCTCATATTAGGGAAAACATCCTCAGCGCGAACCTCTTGTGTGCAATCCTGGAAAAGCGTGTGTTTTCCAAGTTATCTTGACAATCCTGCAAGCCCACAGGAGATGCTCCAATATACAGTATTTTATGTGTGCATGAATGGCTTTTTCCCTGTCAACCAAGACTTGCTGGTTCTGTTTATAATCAGTGGCAAAAGCCTTTTTTATATGTAGTCTTGTGGTGAAACTATCTACCAGCTCTACCCCGATAATGCCCATTAAATTACCTTACCTGATCTCCTTGGCGTTCATCATGTATCAAGCATTAATGGAGGATGCCTGGAGAGAGAGGGGGGATAGAGAGGGCGGGAGAGAGAGAGAGAGAGCGATAGAGGAGGGAGAGAGAGAGAGAGAGAGAGAGAGAGACTGTATACAACTGCACTGATGTCCTGTGTGTGTCTGACTACCTCGCAAGGTGGAGTTCTGCAATGGGATGGGCTGATGGTTTCTATCTTGGCAACCACAGCCTGTATACCCAGAATGTAGTAAGGACATTTTCTTTGAGTTAGTGTGTTCTCCACTGTTTTCTGTGTTGTGGTCGTCTCCCCTGACAAAGGAGCTTTCATATAATGGAAAGGTGCATGATTTCTAAGCAGGTCTAAACTGGTTTCCATATGGCCACCAGAGCTGGAAACACACATTTAGCCAGCTACCGTGGAAATACTGTTGCCCAGGATCAAAGGAATTCTGAAACTTATAACATCTACAGCCCTTGTAGTTGGCTCTAGCAGACTATCTGTGTTCATTCAAGAATTGCAAGTACTGGCCATGAAAGCCTGTATTTAGCTCATCACTGGCGACGAGACACGAAGGAGGGTTATGCACCTGTGTAAGGAGGAAAGAACTTTGACCCTGGAAAGCAAACTCTGTATTGTTGCTATTATTCTTCAATACTGGATTTAAAGTTGGGAAGCCTCCAGAATCACCTTGCTGCTTGTCCTTGAAGAGAAGGAAAACTGCCTGCCCCAGGATCTGGTCTGTGTATGCTTTTAAGAAGTGAGTTAATAAGGGAAAGAAGCACAATGCCCAGCTGACTGAAAAGACCATTGTGAGGACACTGCAGAAGCAAGACAATCTAGGATTCACAAGTTCAACCCCAATCCACATAACAAGGGGAAGCAAGAACGACACTAGATCCATGAAGCTTCAGGGGTTGAGAATTGTGAGCCTCTGCTCTCGCAAAAATGTCCATGTCCTTAGGGTGCCTGTAGCTAACTCATTTGTAGCTCTAGTGGGACCAGGTCAGCCCGAAAGAGCTTTGAGATCCGAGAGTAAACATCTGGTGACAGTCCCAAAAATAAAACGGGTTAAAAGTGGAGCCCGTCATTTCTCATACAATGTTGCTAAGACATGGAACAACCCCCCCCCCTCTATATCTGTTCTCAATCAACCTACCTGATTTTTCGTAAGCAACTGAAAACTCTCCTTTTCCCTTGATATGTTTGAAACAGGTATAGGCGCTACTATTAGCGCTGGGATGCCCTCGGGTAACCACGCGCTTTACAAATGCTACCTCATTCATTCATTCACCAGGTGATCGTCGATTTTTCAAATCAATTCAATTAGCCAGCTTTATTTAACTTTCCAAATCTTCATTTGTATTAGTTGTTGCAGGCTACTCGGAGGCTGCTCAAATGTGGTAAATAAAGCTGATTGATTTCCTGATACTTGCAGTCCAAGCTGCTGGGCTACTGTGGATTGACTACCAAGGCCTATGTTAGTCTTGAGGAGTTATCAAGTAGTTCCACAGGATAATCTTTATTATTGAGAGGGATTAAGTACAAGTTACTCTGCTTAAAGATGTTTGTAGTGTAAAACCCTGTTATCGCTGTCAGCATACCAGCTGGACACCTGCGGATGCTGTCTGCGTGACAAAAAGTTTTCCAGCTGGAAGTGCCTCAACTATGGTCCCAGTCTCAGCTATTACAGGCCTTTTTCCCTCCACTTCAGGGATTGCTACATCAGCCTCCTAATCAACTAAAACCACTCACCTCTGTGATGCTATGTGATGTTATGTTATGTTACGAAGATTTATATAATTTATAGCACGCTAGCTCACCCAGAAAGAGTTTCCTAGTGAAAAAACGGTCATATTGCAACTGTACAGCTTCTAAATTTAGAATAGCCACACTTTAAGCCTTTTTTTAAAGATGAGTAGTGAACTCATCATTTGCAGTGAGAGAGGTAATTCAGTGGCGTAACACAGGCCCGCAGCCATTGCAGTGCAGCGGCAGCTCCAAGCTCCAGGGGGCACCCTCAGCACAATACTCTGGATGGAGAGCTCCTGATTGAGTCTGGAGGGTACCCCTTCTCGTTCCTTGAATGGGGCCTCCTTAAGTTTCACATTGCCAATGAGGTAGTTGGTTCCAGCTGGAAGTCTTTAGATAGACAAGCATTGGCATAGCCAACAGGTCTCGCCTTTGGGACCTTATGAGTGTTTAGCCATGATGCAACAGTTGATGTTGTTGCACCAAGGATATTGTGCTGCATAACTAAATACTTATAAGGTCCAAAAAGCGAGACCTATTGACTATGCCACTGCTTGTTACACTTGCCTCTTTCAAGGTAGCGATAGCAAACAGAGAATGCTTATCCCTTAGTGCAGTATAAGAATAGCAACTCTGATACAGAAGAGCACAGTATTGTCCAATCTATGACATATCTAGAGACTAGTGGGTTAATTTAGAGGGCAGTGTGGAATGAAACCCACAAAATAACTCCTTGAATGACTGATCACATCATGTATATCATTTGCTTCCCCTAAACCCACCTTAACCTCCCACAAAGCTCCACTCCCACTGTGCTGGCATTAATATGGCCCTCAGGCACACCACAGAGCAGACTTTGTGGCTCCTGGGGAAATGTTTGCAAGTACCCATGATCTATGGATTGCCTGTAAAATAGGTGTCATGCAGGCAGCTCTCCATCCTTCTCACCACTCATTCCTGTTTTTTAGGCCAACAAGACAGAGTGGCTGACGCAACTGCTGGACAGATGACTAAATTAGATAGAATGAAATTAAGGTTTTCTGTAATCACCACAAACTTAACATAACTTCATCACTAAGCACTGTGGCCCAACACAAGAGCACCACTCCGGTAACTCATGTACAAATCGCTTCACACATAGGCTTAGCAACAGTCTTTCAAGGAAATACCGCCTTGTAGTTCGATAGCGTGCCTTATCGCCCGCAACGAGCAACAAAGCGCTTTCTAAGTGCAGGTGCAATGGAATACCTAGAATCTGGCTGTGATGGGCTGGGGAGAGCACAGGGCGTAATTGGAAACCTCCCAAAGTAGGTGCCCTCTGGTGACCTCCCAGCACATATCCTGTGACACACGAGTCTCTTGGTTGTATTGTTACTGTGCTTTCGGTTTATGCATTGATAGATGCTCTGAGGGTCTCTGGAGGGCGTCGGTGTTATAGAACATCAATAATGTCCGATGGCTGCGAGACACACAGACTTCTGCGGTGCACAGTTCGACGTGCGTTCCATATGAAAATCAAACCACTCCAAACAAGAGAAGGAACAAGGATGGGGTAAGCCTGGCATTCCCGGTGCAACATGCCTGAGCTGGGAGCGGGTGGTTTCAGGCCTGCGGACTGAATGTGGGGGTGAACTCAGGACTGGGCGCAGATCCAGACCTGCGTCCGAGAGATGGGTCATGACAGGGTGCGGAGTCTGCACTGTGGGGATGGATTCAAGGCTCCCTCGAGGCAGTGGGTTATGTATGGGACGCCTCTGAGCTGTGCTCAGGGTGGCTTGAGGTCTGCAACTAGCAGGTGTATTCATCCTGAGATGGCATCTGTTTCCTCGGGTTCAAGGCATATATGGCCTGGCAGTGGATACCATGTTTTAGGGTGGGTTCAGGCATGCACATAGGGATTGACTTCAAGCATATGACCAAAGGTGGATTCTGTGCTCTGAGTGGATTAAGGCAGGCCCCCAGGAGAGGATTCAGAATCTTGAGAGTGAGTTTCTACTGTAACGATGGATTAGGGCACTGTGCCCAGTGGAAGGATTCAAAATTGTGACCGAGGGTTACTCAGTATACTGGGGTACAATGAAACGTGCTCAGAAGAGTGGATTACGTGCTTCCGGGTATCTTGCATGCAGGATAGACGTTACATCAACTGGTGACAGACCTTCACCCAGAGCCTCTGATGACCGTGTAAATTGAGGTACAGGGGTACGTACACCCCTCTTTGTACATAAAACCAATGCCCTTAGTAAACTGGCTGCACCCGCCAGAAGGGTTGAGTGTCCCGCCCCCACTGAGTACTTTAAAAAAACATGACAAGAAAAACAAGCGCACGCGGCAGCAGGGGGGGGGGCCTGCGCCGGATTCCCTTGCGGGAGCGAGCAGCAAGGTGCGATAATTGCTAACATATGGCACTGCTGCTGGCTCCCGCAAGGGAATCGCCAAACATGTTGCCTTTGAAAGCAATGCAACGCGTGCACGTTTTTGGCCTCAAAACCAAATCAATTGCTAAAGGCCTTTTTCCTAAGCAGCGCAATCGGGCTGCGTAGGCGAAACCTAAAAAAGTAGGGTTCAGAGGATCTCAAGAGTCAGATATAGTGGACCTTTGCTTGTCGTTGCAGAGAGAAACACAGATATTGAGTGGGATGAAGAAATGAGATTCTGTGGCCAGATAGCGTGTGTGGTATGAGTGTGGTAAGGGAGATTTAAGAGTGCTGTGCAAGTTAGTAGCAATGGTGACCCTGAGATTTGTGGCAGTGTTCCCCAATTCTCTTGCCTTTTAGCCATCTGTCCAGTAGGATGCTACTTTACAAAACAACACAGCCAGAATGTTGCTGCTTTTGAGTTTCAAGCAATGAGTATGTATCCAATCAGCCCTCTCTATTGTACAGAATGGAAGTTTGGTGTGTGTGGCTAATACGTTGACTGCGATAGACATGACAAGCTGTGTATCTTCCGTATAACCGATAACATTGAAGCTATAGGATCTGATGATATTGACCAAAGGAGATATGTATATGTCAAAATGGACAGGTTTCTGGGGGCAGCCCTGAAGTACCCTACATATCAACCTGGAAGAGTTTGCAAAAAGGGAGTAAGAAGAACTGATTGTGATCTCTCAGAGAGAAAGTTTGTAAGCCATGTTAGAGCATTGAGGTAGGCACAACATTTGTGCGGTCATTTAAGAAGGATGGCATGGGAGACATTACCAAAGGCCCCCAGAGGTCGAGATGTATCAGGGCTGATGCTAACTGATCCACAGTGTCATCTGTGACTGCCAGAAGAGCAGTTTCCATGCTTTTGGCAGCTCTGACCATGCCAGCTCTCATGGACTTTAGCAGGATAAGGTAATCAAGAAATGGGCCAATTATTTGAAAGGTTTCAGGTTTGGCAGAGGGCTTTTTGAGCAATGGGAGAACTTTGAATTCTTCCAAGATAAAAGGACCTAAGCCAATGCTAGGGTAGTATTAAAAAGCGTAGTGAGGGCTGAGCCCACTGTTTAGGGGGCAGAAAGAATATATGTGATGCGGACAAGGGTCATTTGGAGAGTCTGATTTGATGGAGAGCATCAGGCTGGTGACCACGTGGATATTAATGGGGATGAAATTGAAGAAAGATACTTGTGCAAATACCGCGGCGTGAGGTGGAATCCCTGACACGGCTGCTTTACTGGTTATAACGGACGACTTTACCAGAGTTGGAGGCTATCACTACCTCACTCTTGCTTTTGAAGAGCTATATCATAATACGATCCATTGGAGTCTCATAATTTAAGTCCTCCTTTGTACCTGGAAGTAAACGATGAAGGATTTAGCGCCTGAACAGCTACAGAAAAGAACTGAGGGGCATATTACCATGGCAGGCGAAATGAAATTATCGCAAAGCAGCGATAATTTCATTGCCCTATTAGCAAGCTGTCACTAACATCAGTTAGCGACAGCATTTAGGTGATAGCGAGCAATATTTATCGCTAATGACATGCAAAGTGGGCGTAGCCAACCTATTAGTGACTGAAAGCAGTCGCTAATATCGTTATCGCCTATTATCAACGCAGGCGTAGCGATTAAAATATTCGCATTAAGCGCGAATATCGCCAAATCCTAATGCCTGCTCAGACCACTTCTTAACCTGAATATCCACCTCGAATTGGATATACAGGCTAAGTCCCTTTTAGCAATAATGCCTGAATATCGCTGAATTACCAGCGATATTCACGCATTTCGCCGCTATCGCCGGATATTTTACCGCTTTGGAGATAAATGTTGCTAATAGCACGTTATCTCTCCGATAAAATCCGGCGATGCGCGGCGATAAAAAAAATGTTGCTAAGCTTATTTAGCGATAAATATCGCTAGTTGTTGATAATATGCCCCTGAGAAATTACCTCTGATCTATTGTGACCCTTCTTTTTCCTGACAAGGGCACGGTTCTGTGCCGAAATGCGCGCAGAATTCAACAAATTGTAATTTTTGTGCCACATTGCTCGTTGATGATTATGAAAGTTAGATATCAATTGTTATCATCTCTATGAATAATATTCTAATAAGTTGTACAATACATGTTTTTATTATATGCTGTTGTAAATTGTGTGAATGAGGATATGTATGAGTCAGTATGAATGAGGTGATGGTTTATAAGGAAATTCACTTGCTATACTCCATTAAATAATAATTAAAATATTCTTTATTTTACAAAGATAAACAGTATCTGCTGGTTCTCTCTGTGCTCTCTATATATTTTGTTTTGTTGATTGTTGCATACTAATTGATGTCAATATTTTGTTGCCTTAAGTCCTTACACTTGATTGAAGACAGATAGACCAGTAATGGCTACCGTAGGCTCATTCAGGAAGGGAAGAGAGTCCATGCTAGACTGAAGCTCAAAATGTGTATAGACCGGATTCATTGTAATCAATAGAAAATTTGCCAGGATGCAGCATAGTTCTTGTGATGGGATAGTGGATTAGGAGCAAGCGCTACTCTGGAAGAAATCTTTAATAATTCAAAACAACTCCAGAGAAGAGTTGTATCTATAGTAAATAAACTCCGCTTAGTAAGTAATAACGATTTATGCAACTTATTTGTCTATGATAGCTATCAAGTGCAACTTTGTATATGCCACTGTCAGTATGAGAGTAGGTGCGCCTTCAAATGCGCTTGAGCTCTTTGCAATACAGTTTTAGTTGGCCAAGGTGTCTTTTGCATATTAAAAAGGAATTTAAAAAGGAAGGTGGCGTCAATCGTTTGCATGATTCTGTTTCTCAAGTGTTCACGTTAGTGTCATAAACATGGTGAGGACAAGCGTCACTTCCATTGGGCTGAGTTTAGTGCCTGACTCAGGGTTCTGAAAAGGTTGTGGAAAAGGGATCTTCAAAGTATGAAGATAATGGGTACCAGGGCTGGAGGGAGAAGAGCAATTGTGTTACGATATGAAAAGATAAGGTCTGAAGTGTAGCCTGCTATGTGAGTGGGGCCAGTAACGAGTTGTTGATGCCCCAGAGTTGACGAGACAGTCAGAAGGACACAAGAATCTTGATTATCAATGTTATCCCCATGAAGGTTGAAGTGAAGGGAGCAAGCAGTTCCGTAACTTTAGACCTAAAATCTTTCCTGGGACCTGAAAGGCAGTAAATAAGAGCCTCACATAAGGTGTGCGATCTGAAGAATAATTTGAATGTAATGTATTCGTGCCATTCGAGGGAATCAGCTTTCAAAATGGAAATAGTAAGCTCTTCACAGTGGATGATGATGACACCTCTGCCTATTTTGAGGGGTCTTTTGCCTGATAACTTTATAACCAGCGGATATTGCAACAGAAATATTTGGGTTGGACGAGGCCTTAAGTCAGCTTCGGTGATGAAGAGAACCTCAGGCACATGAGTTTTGCTAAGGTCCCAAAGCTCAGTTTGGTGCATTGGTAGAGAGAGAGAGTTTATGTATTAGTAAGCCACAGAACTGAGGTTAAATCATGAGATGTGCGCTGCTGCTAGGCAGGAGAGTATTGTGGGGAATGTTGGGTAGGATGAAAGTAGCAGATGCCAGGTGCAGGGGGGAGGCTGGAGGGAAGTACTGTCTATGGGGCACATCAAATTGCAGGAGAACTTTCATTGGCTGAGGCAGATGAAGACTTTCCAATTCAGAGCTGGGCCTGAGATAAGTAGAGAGGAGGTAATTGTTGACCCAGAGGAGAGACTCAGTGGAATAGTAGAGTCTTACTTTAGTGTGCAGGGGGAGAGAAGGCCCGGATCCCCGGTTCTAAGTGTGGTCCGGGCACGGATGGGTGCAGATGGGCTGGCATTTGGTATTTTTTCCGCGCAACAACAACCCATGGGAGGCATAAATGTAACAGCCCTGAGGCAGGGTAGATGGCACCTCGAAGAGGGAAAACAAAGGACAGACTTTCGCTCCTGCCCATGAGAACAGGCAGAAATCAGGCAGCAGAAAAACAGGTCAGAGGATATTAAGACTGGCACATCAAATTAATTAAAATTAGGCCAGGCAACTTTATTGGGACAAGCACAAGGATATAAAAAGTAAAGGCAACTAAAATGCAAGTCTAAAAGGAGCAAGGGAAGTTGGAGGTTGCTGAGTCACCTGCTTGGGGTCCAAAAACTGGGATTAGAGATGAGCCCTCTATCCTAAACATGACCCCAAGTCTAACCTGCCTGTATACTCTTACCCCAGTGCTACCACGTAGCCTAACCCTAATTCTTACCCTAACTTTAAAAGTGTTGGTGCAGTGGACCTATGTAGTAGTGTTGTAATTTGGCAGTGATTAGGTTAGCATTAGCAGAAGCCATCCTGTATTTAGAGACTATCTTGTCTGTTTTGTGGAATCCATTTTGTATTTCTGTCAGCCATTTTGTTTGCCATGTGCTAACATGTGCTCGTCATGTGCTCTGTCCTACCTTCCTGTTAACTGCTCTTGAAATCTGCCTAGAGACGAGATATATTTAGCCTTTTCTGCTTCGCACATGCTCAGTTGAGCTTGCAGCTGTTCCCAATCTGTATCTGTCAGGATGTGTTTACCAGAATTAGCAACTGTTAGCTCCTCCCACTTGTTGACTGTGCATTTTCTGTATAACCATATATGTACCTAAAACCAGCATTTTGTACTTGTACCACCTTCTTTTGAGCCCCTGTGTGGGTATAAAAGGACCAAGCTCCTTCCATTCAGTGTGCTACTTCATACATTACCGAAGGCTGCTGTGTGAATGCAGTTCCACCTCATGAGGTTTAATAAATCTTGTATTTTCTATTCCAGTTTCTGTGCCAACTTCTATTCTATGGTCTGAGGACTCTCTTCAGAGAAGGGAGAACCCCTAGCACTGGTAGGCCTTGCTGAGTCCCACTACTACAGTAGTACTTCAATGTAATGTAGTTGATGTAATAGTAGAGGTGCACAGTGCTACATAATAGATTCTTCAAGGAAGTGTCTGCGAGCTCGGTTCCAAGTACTATATCATGACTAAATTAATCATTATTAACAACAGAAACGGCTGTAGAAGGCTGGACCAGGCACTATTTCACAAGAGAATGGCTGCAAATGATAAGGTCTGTGTCCTGAACATTTTAGAGCACAGTGTATGCCACTAGCAAGCCCCCTGGAATGACAGAACTGAATACACAAACCAGTCACTTGAGCTTTTAAACCTACCTTTAGCCTTGATTGCCCTGTCCAGGTTGGCAGCATCAGCGCCAGCGTTGAAGCCTGGGGTCCCTTTAACGTTTGCTGCATCATCCTAAAAGCAATGCAGCGGTTTAGAATAACGAGTCTCCTTAAAGCGAAATCTTTAAATCAGAACCAACACAGGTGCTTAAAAACATTAGTGTGTAGGTATCCGTAATTCATCTCAGCAGGTTTTTTTACTGTTTGAACAGCCTTGGATAAATAAGCACTGATAAGCTGAGCAAAAACATAAAATACAGACAAGTTTGGTACTTGACCCCCAAGACACCTGGAATTGTGAAAGAAAGCATCCTACGGATCACTTGGCCACATTAGTACAGACATCTTCAACTAAATTAAATTGACCAAATAAGTAACACACCCACACTAAATACCATAACACTTTCGGAGATAAGTACCGGAAAGGTCAGTCCTTAGCATCAAAAGGATGAGCCTCGCTACTGAGATATGACGAAGTGTTTTGGAATTAAGATTCAGCACATTCTGACTGTACAGGTGGGCACGACCTGTGGACGGAGCGCCGAGGAACAGCGCCCGCTAATGTTTCTCTCTCTGAGCAAACCTGATGCTTTCCAAAATCCCACCTTAGGTCTCACACTTCTAAATAATGGACTTTGCAGCAAACACAAAAAAAACTCACTTCAAACATGAGTCTGCACGTTTCTTTTACTGACGCTCAGTGATCCCCCTTACATTTAATTGGCTCAATCTGCATGTAAAAATTTGAGATTTCACAAGCGAGACATATTCCATGTGGATCACCAATGCGAACTGCTGGGTAACTGTGTCTCACCGTGTAGCCAGAAAAAGTTAAACTTTCTTTAGCGTCTGTTTATCTTTACAGCATGTACCTACCGACAGACTGAATTACGGACTGTGTCGAGGGGTGCATGGTGTTTTCTTGGTGTTGTTTTATGAAGGACGGAGGCAACCTGTTCAACATTGTCAAATTCAGAATTATTTCGACTATCAGATTACACAAATATAAAAGACAAGATCCTTTAGCAACAAAAATACCCGCAGTCAAATCAGAATTTATTTAGGTGCATGATTTGATAGACAGAAAAAAGTGCAAAGTGACTTTAGTAGCAATAGAAGTAATGTAATTGAGCCATCCTGGGCATGACGCTGTAGGCTGGCTGCACTGAGATCGAGCATTGTACAGACTGTTGTCTGATGACATCAGAAGTGTGTGGATGGGAATCAAGGCCAGCTTGACTTGCGTCAGTTCCATGTTCCATCCTGGCATGCAGACTATGCCATCATCTACCTTTGATAGTTGAGGCAGAGCACCACCCTCCCTGCAAGCAGCAAAAGGAATGTATGAATTCTTCCACTTATGATCATACTTGGCTACCCTCCAGTCCATTATTTTTCATCTACTGTGGCACAATAGACAGAGACCAGTATTCAGGCGCATAATCTGCTCCCTTCTTTACCCCCTCGACGCGTGAGACACACAAAAAGGAGCACTATCAGCCTGTGCTGAACTCTAATTTTAGGATTCCCAGCCTCCGCTATCTTGTTGGGCAATGATCTCCACACTGAAGGGCACATTACCAACAAGTATGTTACCCTGCCACCCTCCATACAGTGTTACCCTGACACACTCCATGCCCGTAAACATCTTGTCTTATACAATAGTCTCTCATATTTATAATTGCAAGACATTTATTGGGATCGGGTGGTCGATTACTGCAGAATGCCTGTCTTCTTAGCTCTCACTCTTCAATCAATCAATCAATCAAAGACATTTATAGAGCGCACTACTTAGGTAGGGTCTCAAGGCGCTTGGGGGGGGGGGGGGGGTGCTGCTACTCCTCGAACAGCCAGGTCTTGAGCTTCTTCCTGAAGGAGAGGTGGTCTTGGGTCAGGCGCAGGTCGGGAGGGACGGAGTTCCAGGTCTTGGCGGCCAGGTTGGAGAAGGACCTTCCTCCTGTTGTCGTTCTTCGGATGAGGGGGACGGTGGCGACGGCGTGACTGGCTGATCGGAGATGGCGTTTGGGAGCGTAGAAGTTGATGCGGTTGTTGAGGTAGCTCGGGCCTTGATCGTGTGGGGCTTTGTGTGCGTGGGTGAGGAGACGGAAGGTGATTCTTTTGTTGACGGGGAGCCAATGCAGGTCTCTCAGATGTCCGGAGATGTGGCTGTGTCGTGGGATGTCGAGGATGAGTCTGGCTGAGGTGTTCTGGATCCGTTGGAGTCTCTTCTGGAGCTTGGCGGTGGTCTCTGGTTTCTCACCTGCCTGCTCCCCTCTCAAGGAATGTCCGTGGTGGGCAACTAAAACTCATCTGATCTGACCAGCAAAGGCCAAACCCATCTCGGCTCCACTTGGATCTAAGTGTAGGCCTGAATGCTGGTCGTTCTTCCCTTTGGATTCCTTCTTTGATGCTTTGCGGGCACACTCGAAAACTAGAAAGCATGCTGTAATCTAATTCTAGACGCTGTCAGTTTGCATCCTAGATAGGAAAGTGAAATTAATACCTAGGGGGACGGTCCAGTGATGGCATGGATGATGCATTCTTATTTGAATTCCGTCCACCTTCTCTGATCTAGAGTACTGCAGAAGAAGCATGACCGTCCAGGATCTTTGCTCATACTACTGGCTTCTGCTTGATTTAGACATTTTTAGTTCTTGGACCTGCCTCATCTCTGCCTCCATCTGAGGAAAGCTGTACTATCCACAAAGGGAAGAAGAAAGCTGCTCTCCCTCCCCGTTTGCAACCACCTCAACTTAACTTGAGCAGATTTGTTTGGAGCTACCCTTTGTACATAATTACTTCGTTATAGAGAATTTTGCCATACTGGTGGTTGCTGGGGCATTCTCTAATAAAGCACTGTACAGAAGCTAATGGTGGAGAAAGTTGTTCCAAAACATTGATTAACATAATAGCATGGTGTATTGCTTTTTTTTAACTGAAAACCTGTGTTTTGTCTTTTATATAGACTTTTTCAAGGGTTCGGAATAATTGTATGATGGTCAGTAGAATAGGAAACAGCTAGAAAGGCAATACCTACCCACTGACTTCCTCACTGCACTGTGTCATGCATTTGTTGGTGTCTCAATCCTTGGAATAATTTTCATGTCTGGGTTACCCAACTTTAGTGCTTTGGGCCTGTAAATTCAGTAATCTATACTATCAAGACAAAATGGTGTAATTTTAACTGTATTTTGGCGGATTTTAAGAAATTAGTGCTTTGGGCCTGATTATTCAGTAATCTATACTATCAAGACGAAAAGGTGTAATTCTAAGTGGATTTTGGCGGATTTGAAGAAACTTAAACATGAATTGTCATATAAGGTCTCCTTCAGCCCTAGTAGGTTCTCTACCGGGTAATTAGATTTAATTGATCTATAAAGTTTTATATAGTGCGAACATGACCCACGAGGGTATTGGAGCACTTTACAATACACAGTTATTAAGCATTAGACGGTTGAGGTAGTATACATGCATTCGGTATTCGCCATTCAATACAAAAGAGGTAGACAGTAGCATATGGATAGCAGATGTTACTAGTAGTCATCATAGGATTAAAGTCTTAGGATGTGAATTTTTTCATTCGAAGCATTTTTACTTCTTTTTTGAAGGAGGTAAAGTTTGCTGTGCCGAATGCCAATGTGTCACTGAAGGAACAAAGGAATACTTGGTAGCATATGTTTTCTTCAAGACCTTCGTCAACAAAGGCATATTGGACCTTGGTCTGTTGTTTGATGGTTGAATGGCGTCCTTATTGGGTATCTCGAGAGTGCGCTGATCATGCTTTTGTTGTTCAACAAGGAAACTCAAATGACAGTTTGTCTCTTTGAAGAAGGACGCTATGTCGAGCACTCAGGTTATATTGAGCTGTTATGTTTGTACTAGTTGATTCAATGCCCATTTGATTCCCCATGTTAGACTAATGTTATGATTTTTTACCTTTGCCTCAAATTGCAAAGATCTCTGATATTCTTCGGTATCAAGTTTGCCCTATATAAAACTTTATAAAAAAAAAATTAAAAAATAAATATACAACCGTTTACCATGTCGAAAGTGGACCTAATTGATGTCAATTCTAAAACTCAGCCTGTTCTCATATCAGGTCCTGCTCGAACAGAATCCCTCAAATTCAGTGCCTCTATATAAAACTGCTAGCTGCAAAATAACCACATATATCTTCAAATGTATAGTCTAAAAAAAGCTCTACAACTTCTATGACGAGGAGAGAAGAACCGGACGTACACAATATTATTTTTGGATGGTGGAAAGAAAGACAGAAAAACGAAAAAGTGAGCAAGCATGATTTGTCATGTTTGTTCTGCTCCCTTCTTTATGCGATTGGAGAAATAGCACATCCTTGTGAAAAAGGCCAGAAAATCGTTCACATGTATGACTATGTTGACAAAGATCCTGCATGTTCCACGCACAGGCCCCGAACATTCGCCACTGCACAGGAGTTTTGTGCATGCCTCATCCCTCTTCCATTCACCTACCACTCTGACAAACTGATGTAGTTCGACTATAAAGTGGAATACATTACCACATATCTACAGACGTCTATAAATCTGACAGGCCTCCTTGTGGCTACAAGAGTGAAACACTGTGCAGTTCATTGCAAGGCCATGCAGAGTGCTGTCTATAAGCCCCTGCATAATTGCACCCTTCCCTGCCACAAGCTGCTGAGGCTGCTCGTTCGCTAAGGAAAAATAAAATGATAATTACACCATGTTACTATCATTTTAGCTTCCTGTCCTGGCTTTAGGTGTGGAGCAGGGCAGGGCAGGGATGCCCAAACAGCAGGGGGAGGAGTGGTGAGTATTTTCTAAAGTGCGCATGACTTTTTGTCCCGCCGTCTTGGGTCAGTCAAACAGTCATGCACACTTAACATGAGCTCCACCTGGCTGTATTGCAGAGCTGGGGTGGAGAATGTAATGTAGGTGGTGCCCCCAATGAAAACGCTGCAGCCACTGTACCAGTTACCTTGTTTATTTAGTAAATAGCGTCCCTAAAGAGCGCCGAGCCTCTGCTGCTCGTACCAGCTCTTCGCGCCACTGAAGCGCGATGCGCGCGCAGCCTAACATGGCCGCCGGCACGTCACGTCACTTACGTGACGTGCAACCACTAGACTGCGCTACTACATATCCCCCTTTTTTCCCAACACATAAACAATTTAACTAACAGTCCGCTGTTCATATCATAGTCTCTGAACCTTGCTGGCTTGACCACCACTCTACCCCTACGGGTCAGTCTTACCGGGGTATTGGGGGTCTCTCCTTCGCTTCTTCCTTCACTCACCGGCGCAGCCGCGCCTCCATCTCCTCCATTCAAACCTTCTCCAACCATCTGCTCCAGGTCACTCATTCCAGTCTTTTGCCCTTGTCGGTCTTCTCCGTTTCCATCAGGTTCAGTCTCCGGATGTTCCTGCTTGGCGGTTTCGTTTCCCTCATCTCCTAAATCCGTTCCGCCTTGGTCCCAACTTAGAATCTTGTTACATCTCGCCATGCGGTCCTGCGACCATACGTTCCCGTCGCTCAGCAGGGCCGCTCTGCCCAGTACTTCCTTCACCTGCATGGGCTTGCTATATTTGCTTTCTCCTTTTCTCTGCATCGTGGCCAATTTTGCTCGTACCCATTCACCTTTCTCTAGTCCAGTGTTCTTCACATTTCTCCTGTTGTCATAGTGTTTGGTGTAGACTGCTTGTGCCTTCTCCAAGTTGTCTCGCACCACTGCTGGGGACCACTCGCTCATTATCGTTTTCTCTTTCCACAATCTATTGTCTTGGGTGAAAGGTTCACGTCCTCTCAGTATCTGGAACGGGCTGTATCCCATGCTTGTGGGGGTAATCCTGTATGCCCACACCATGTGCCATATCTTTACTTCCCAGTCCTTGTTGTCGGATATGGCAGCTTGAACCGACCCCATCACCACTCTGTTAAAACGCTCTACTAAGCCGTTCCTGGCAGGTTGGTATATGGATGTGTGTCTGGCTAGGATGCTGTTCCTTTCCATGAAGTTGTTCCATTTCGCCGATCTAAATTGGGGCCAATTGTCGCTGAGGATCGACTTTGGAATTCCTTCCCTCACAAACGTGTCGGCCAGAAATTTTATGATGGTTTCTGTGTCCATGGCTTCTTCTATCTTCAGTTCTGGCCACTTCGAGTACCTGTCCACCAGAACACAAACATACTTTTGGATTCCCCGTACGTCCAGAATTGGGCCCAGGATGTCCAAGGACAACTCCTCCCATGGGTTCTTCGGGTGGTCAAATTGTCCCAGTGCTGGACGCAGGGGCTTTAGGGCTTTGCCGGCACCCTGGCATCGATTGCAGTTTCTAACATGTCTCTCGGCTCTTATGTCCATTCCTGGCCACCAGTAATCTTGTCTGGCCCTCAATCTCAGTTTGCATATACAGAGGTGCCCCTCATGGAGCATGTACAATAGTTTGTTGATGATGTTAGTCGGGGAAATCACTTTCTCCCCCCGTGCACAAATATTCCCCGATCGTCCATCGACAGCTCTTCTCTGACTTCGAAATTTGGTTTGAGTTCTCCGCTGATCAGCCTCTTTTCAGGCCATCCTTTGGTGATATGCGATTTCACTTCCATTAGGGTCTGGTCTGCCTCATACGCCTGTCTCCACTCTTGGAGGCTGATGGTGGTCTCTTGGTCTTCTGTAAGCGCCACCCATTCTTCTGTTCCTGCTTTGTCTTCCTCACTCGGTTCCATGGCTGCCGCCCTGCTCAGATAGTCTGCCACTCTATTCTTACTTCCTGGGATGTACTCTACGTCGTACCTGAACTCTAGTAGTTTCAGCGACATCTTGGAGATCCGGGGCGTTGCATCGGCATGCCCGCTCGACGTTAGCACCTTCAGCAAGGGCTTGTGATCTGTTCCTAATTGGAACCGTGTGCCCCACAGGAACTGCCTGAATCTGGTCGTGGCCCACACCACCGCCAACATCTCCTTTTCTATCACGCTGTACTTCTTTTCCGTGTCGCTCAGCGTGCGGGATGCAAAGCTTATCGTATCCATCTGTCCATGTCCCCGGTCCTGCATGAGGACGGCACCCAGCCCTTTGTCTCTGGCGTCCGTGGTCTGCACTGTCCTCCCTTGAGGGTCGTGGCCTTGGAGTGGGATAGATTCCGCTATTTCTTTCTTGACCACTTCGAATTCTCCTTGTGCCTCCTCTGACCAGTGGAATTCCGTGTTTTCTCGTGTCAGTTGCCTCATATGATGAGTCTTGGAGGCGAAGTGCTGCACAAATTTGCTGTAATATTCTGCCATGCCGATAAAAGATCTGACTTCGTCTTTGTTTGCTGGTGGGGGTGCCTCACATATTGCTTTCACGTTTTCAGCCTTTGGGGTCACTCCTCTTACTCCAATCTCGTGCCCCAGGTATGTCACCGATTCCATCCCTATCCGGCACTTGGACCATTCTGCCCTGAGGCCTTTCCTTTCTAGGATCTGTAGCACCTTTCCTAGTTTCGCGTCGTGGTCTGGTCTATCTCGACCCATCACTAGGATGTCGTCCTGGAAGTATTGGACACTGCTGGTTTTCTGGAAGAGTTGGTGCATCAACTTCTGAAAGACTGCTGCCGCCGAGGCCAGCCCGAACGGCATGCGGCGGAACTGATAGCATCCGAATGGGGTGATGAACAATGTGAGGCGGCGGCTTTCCTGGTGTAGGGGAATTTGGTGGTAGGCGGAGGTCAAATCGATGGTGGAATACCATTTGATACACCTAGTGCTGGCCAGCATCTCCTCTATCCTGGCAAGGGGGAACCTTTCCACCACAATGTTCTTGTTCAGTTCGCGTAGGTCGACGCACAGCCTGACCTTGCCGCTGGGTTTCTTAACTACCACCAAGGGCGCCAGCCACTCAGCGCACGTGATGGGCTTGATAATCCCTTTCCTTTCTAGGTCCTGGAGCTCTTCCCGGACTGCTTCACGTACTGCCAAAGGGACATTCCTCGCCTTGTGGGCTACTGGCACCGCATCGTCCTTTAAGATTATCTTGTGTGAGAATTTTTCTAACTTTCCCACTGTGCCTCCAATTACCTTGGGGAAATCACTCTTCCACCTGTCCAGGTCTGGCCAGTTTCCTGGTTCCGTCAGTAATATCTGTTCCTTGCCTCCTGGCTCCTGCTTGATGCCTAAGTCACCTTGGTCCAAGGACCGAGGGGCCCTTCTCCGACACGTAGAGTTTGCAGCAGGCGGATCGGCCACGGAATTCAAAGTTCAACGGTCTGAACCCCGCCATTGGTATGCGGTCCCCGTTATATGTGACTGGGCGGATGTCTAGCTTTTCCAGTTCCGGGCCTAGGTGCGGCGCAAATTTCTCCTCCCACACGGCTCGCTGGACAATGGTGTATGGTGAGCCCGTGTCAGCCACCACGCTGATTGTGATGCCGCCTATTGTCAATTCTAGGACGGGCTTCATTGTTCTCTTGCCATCGATGCTTAGGACTTGCCCGTCTACGCTCAACACTTGGTCGTATATACAGAGTACCGTAACGACGTCCTCCTCCGTCGCTTCTTCTTGGTCGTCGTTGTCTTGGCCTACGTATTTTACCGTGCTTTTGGAGGCCTTTTTTCTGCACACCTTCTCATAGTGTCCGATTATTCCACAGTACATGCATTTGGCGCGAAACGCCGGGCCTTTTCTGTTGTGTGCCTCGTGCGACCAGCTTCCGCACCTGTAGAATGACTTCCTGTTGCTTCCCGCCTGTTTTCCCGGGGGACCCACGTTGCCTTGCCACCTGCTATGTCCCTTATCTGCTGCCTTCTTATTCTGGTGGTCCTTACGGGGCTCTTCGTCATCCACTCTGTTTACCATGGTGCTAGGCGCAGTCTCCTTCTTTGTCGTATCTGCGCATCTCCTTGCCAATTCTGCCCTTTTGACGATGACCATCACGTCTTTTAGGGTGGTGTCTCCGCTGGCCCATAGTTTGTCTTGCACGGACGTGCACGTGGTGTGCATCACCACCTGATCCTTGATGAACTCTTCCTCCCAGTTATCGTATTTGCACGTGGCCACTAGGCGTTTCAGTGCTGCCACATATTCTTCTACCGTCTCTCCCGGGGCGCTGCTTCCTTTGTTGGAAGTTGAATCTATCCACTGACACACACACCGCCGGCCTGAAGTGTTCATTGAGATCGTCTATTGCATGGGCGTATACGTCGTCATCCGTGCTTGCTCTCTGCTTTAGTACTAAGCTTTTATAGACTCTCAACCCTTCGGGGCCTAGGTTCAGTAGCAAGATGCGTTTCTTCCTCGAGGGTTTGAACACCTCTTCATTTTCGTCTTCTAATACTCCTATGAAATTGTCTATATATTCTCTCCAGTCCTCCCACTTCATTAGTGGTTCTCCGGGCCTGGGTAGGAACTGCACCGGCGCCATCGCATATCCCGCCTGCGCACTCATCTTCTCGCTCTTGACCGTGGGCTGGGCGCTTGCTTGGCCTCTAGGGCTCCCCGGCGTGTTGTCTTGTTCTTCCTTGCTTGCGTGGTTCTGGGGACTACCTGCGTCAGCCCCCTCGCTCTTTTGTGAGGTATCCAGCTCGGTTTCCCTGGTTTAATGGGTGGTAGCTTGATCTGGCGCGCTTCTCGTGCGTCCCCGGGGTCTGTCCCCTCCTGCGGTGGCCGTCCTATCCCTCTGGGTGCTCTTGGGCTCTGCCGCGCTCTTTAGGGTACCTGTGTGGTAGCCGTTGGTCTTCTTGGCACTCTGGTTCTCTGGGCGCTACGTGGTACTGCTTGGCATTTGTTCCTCCAGCCCACCGGTGTGTTGCTGTTTCCCTCTGTGTGGTTTTGTTGCTGTGGGGGGTTGGGGGTCTGCTATCCCACCCTCGTCGCCATTGTAATGTAGGTGGTGCCCCCAATGAAAACGCTGCAGCCACTGTACCAGTTAACTTGTTTATTTAGTAAATAGCGTCCCTAAAGAGCGCCGAGCCTCCGCTGCTCGTACCAGTTCTTCGCGCCACTGAAGCGTGATGCGCGCGCAGCCTAACATGGCCGCCGGCACGTCACGTCACTTACGTGACGTGCAACCACTAGACTGCGCTACTACATAGAACATGCCCAGGCTCTCAGTCCCTGTCTGAGCACCGAACAACATTGCTGAGACCAATCACAATGCTGTTGGCATGCTGGTTACAGCAGCCTTGTAATTGGCTTGGGAAGTCTGGAAGCCTGTGGGCTTCCTATTTCCTTGTTTCTTGCGTTGGACAGAGGCGGCTTGCAGGTAAATAGATTTTACTTTTTTTTATCCCCCCTCAACCCCTTCCCCTCCCAACGACTACTGCCCCTTAGCAGTCTCTACTGCCTTCTTGCCGCTGAAGAATGGTGAGCGCAACCAGTGCACTCAAGTGTACTGTACAAGATGTTCTTAATAGAAATCAAACGTACAACTGTGGAGACATTGATCTCCTGACAGGATCCCTCTGCTCTGCATCCTCTCACACACCCAGGTATGAGATATTCTACGGGTGCATCATGGGTGTAACAACATCAGAGGGGGTTCCCCTCCCAAGTATGGCAAACAGTGCTTAATTTGAGCCGTTGGTTTCCGGTGCTCGCACCAGCACTTAATTGTCAATACCGCCCTTTATGACAGTCTGTCACGTGGTGGTGCTGTTTGTTTGCTTTATAAATGAGCATAACAACAGTTGTTTAGTAATTAAAATACCTTAAAAATGATTCTTACCTGCCGTCCAAACTATTCATGTAGTTTTTGGGGTCTTGAATAGCCTGGATTATCACACTTGTATGAGTGTGAAAGTTAATTGTATTGGTACTGTCATTGGCAGTACGGGCAATAGATGGCGCAAGCTGCAGTGGCCTCCTTATGTTTTTTACAAATTAAGCAATGAGGCCAAAAGGACTCACCACACAAAGGCAGTTTGATAAAATGTGAGTGGGCGCCAAACAGCTTTTTAAAATAAATGCAACTGGTTCAAGGCAAAGATGACAGGTGGCAGAAGGCCCTGCTCTCAGGGCCCTCTGTATTGCAAGGGGTGCAGGCCTAGAGTTATTCTCCTGAGGAGGGGAATATGACCCCTACCTAAAAATCCTGCTCTGAAAAGGGCTTCTGCTTGCTTGGAGATCAGTCAGAGCTCTGTAATCATCAATCTCCTATGATGGGCAGGAACGTTGTGATGGGCAAGAACTACAAGCTGGAGGTGCTTTTGCATCCAGCAGCTGCACAAGCATGTGACTTCATTCACATTTGCAGGTGCATGGCATAAACAACGACTCTAAGATACAAGAGGGGAAAGAAAGTGAACATCAAGATGGAAGGAAAATTACAAAATCAAAAAGATTGACTAAATAACCATGTCTTCAACTGCATCCTACAGTTGGTGTGAGAGACCTCTTCCTTGGTCTGTTGAGAAAGAAGGTTCTAATATTTCCCTGTGCCGGGCAATACTGCCTTGTCCCACACCGAATCTTCCTGGTTTTGAGGATGTTTAAAAGGAGCAATGTTTTGGATCTCAAATATCAAAAAAATTGTATTTTTTTTATGTATTTTGTGAAAGAAGACTAGCCTTGTGCCATGGAATGCATGGTGAGCCATACAAAGACATTTGAATATCACACACTTGGAATGAGGTGCCTGTGCAGCTTAGAGTGATGAGCTATGATTGAATCCTTTATATTAAGACCTAAAATAAGTCTAACAGCCATATTCTGGACTGTCTTCAGTCATACTAGTGGATTTTTAGGTAGCCCCACATAAAGCGAATTCCTGTAATACAGGCAGAACATAATCACCACCTGACCCATTGTTTTTTCTTACAATCACTGGGCAAAGATAAAGGATCTTTCAGTATCTATAACTACTCGAAACAAGGTGCAGCACATTCCATAATGATCTGTGGGGCTAGCGTTAACTTAGAATTAAAAAGGATACTGAGCTCTCTCAAAGTTCTGCGAGTATGGGCATAACCTCTAGATTGTTTGGCTACCAGTTGTCAGTCTAGCTGTTCCAATCATTACAGACAATCAGCCCTATCAGTCATAGCTCTGTGAAGCTGAAGCTTGCTTTGAATCATCTAGTCTGCACCTGCTGAAATTATTTAAAGCCTGACTACCTTTTTGGCTGAAGATAGGAATCTGACAAGAAGTGCAGATTGTGAACTTTCCTGCATCAAACAATTGAAACAACTTAAGACACTGATCCACCTAAACCCATCTTTCTCTACGGGCCCAACAGTCATGAATAGCGGCAGTGTCTAAAGCAGCAAATAGATCAAGTAGATTAAGGAAAACAGTAGTAACCTTTTTCAGTAGCCGGATACTGATCCTCTTGTACGGTCTTCATGAATGTTCTGGTTTAAATTCTGATTGTGTTGTATCAAGCAATTTATTTTTTCTTCCAAACAGATGGATAATTTTAAATTAGCTAAACTTTCCATAACTTTATTTGCAAATGGCAGTAATGAAATAAGTCTCCAATTGCTGAGGCAATAGGATCACAAACCTTCTTATTAAGTAAGGGAACAGCAGAGGCATACAGAACCTTACTGATACTGATAGATACATTTATCAGCTCTGTGAGCCTTACATTTTTAAATATCATTGGGCAAGTGTTGAATCGTCGCCTTACAAGAGTCCACAGGGACCCAGCGCTAGCTTTCTGCTACTGCTTGATTACATGATCCCGAAAGACTAGTTAAAGCTCCTCACAGAAATAGGATCAAATTTGTCAACATTTACAGGGATCTTTTTCTGTGATTGAATGGTGGCTCTAATGGTTTTGATTGTGTCATGGAGAAATTCTGAAAGTTAGCACCAAAAGCCTTGGTAAGAAGGAATTCACCACATATCACACTGTGTGGCAGGTAGTTCTCTAGTACTGCCACATACGTCTTTGGCTGGTTAGTTTTTCAATTAGTGTTAAATGGGGCATGTTCCCATTGAAAATCAATGTTATCATTTTTCATGGCGGATTGATGGATAATCTGCCCTTTTCTCAGTGTTGAAATTATTTTTCCATAATGTTTCTGCTCCTTTGCCAATTTATTAAGAAATTAGAGCCATGGACAGGAAGGTGATATAAAATTCTGCAGGAGAGGGAGTAAGTAGTGGATATGCTGATCTTATCTAACATGTATTTCCCATTTTAAAACATAGATGGGTCAAGAACCCATATTGAGGGAGTATCCCACAAACAACAGGCACACAGCCTCAAATCTTTTTAGCCCCTTCCCTGCGCACTATTTAATAATTAGAAGGAGCAGCCACAGAAAGATCCAAGTATGAACTGTCCCAAAGTCAACTCTCTGTGAAAAATAATAGACCAGTTTCTTACTTTACGATTAGCTCTCG
The DNA here is from genome assembly GCF_964263255.1 of Lissotriton vulgaris. Taxonomy (NCBI): domain Eukaryota; kingdom Metazoa; phylum Chordata; class Amphibia; order Caudata; family Salamandridae; genus Lissotriton; species Lissotriton vulgaris. The sequence continues at coordinate 926,433,949 of NC_141689.1, read as the reverse complement.
TTGTTTAATGCTGTTTTTGACCATAGTCTGGTGAGAAAAATTACATGTATATGTTTTTTTCCACCAAGCCTAGTTTCTTTTTGGAGCGTGTAGTTGTCTCACCTGAAATATTGGTGACCCAATCATATTTGACCTCACAATTTTGTGATGATATGAGCTCTCACCAGACTGCTAAAGCTGTCAGTAGGCAAGACTTATAAATGCCTCCTAAAGAGCCTTGTTTATTGCAGTCTCAAACTCTTATAGCTCTCTTTTGCTGATGAGGTTATAAGAAAAAGTCAAGTGGTGAGAATGCACACTCCCTGTTCCACCTCTAGTCTCCTAAAAGCCTCTTAATTGACACTGATGTGAAAGCATCAAAGGCACATTTTCATTCCTTTCCTTCGTGATGAGAATATGGGTTATGAGGGAAAGAAAACCTAAAATATATTACTGCTGCCATAAATGTCCTAGCTTCACAAATCCCAGAGCTCTTATGTTTCAGGGGTCTCTCTGAGGATGCTCTATGGATTGATTCAAACATTCTGTCTCCCAATCAGTATGCTAGTGATACTAGTAGCCAAAGGGTATCTGGTAGCCAATCTTTGCATTAGTTCTTTCCCAGTGATGATTTACCTAAGACCATGCAGACCAAGGACTGTATTCTAAGTAGATACCTGCTCATTCTATGGCAGAGGGGAGTTTCTTGAGGGGAATGAAATGTCCCATTTAGGTGAAGTAGTCCACTTCTACCACTAATGTTGTACATCCATTAGATGGTAAAGTTCAATGAGAAAATAAATTGAAATGATGTAACAAGGCTAAGTTGGAATAGGTTAGGTTGCAATAATCCTGCTCTTGGCGTGTGCAAGGTAGCAACCGATCATCTCCAACATCTTTCTCTGTCCTAGGAGCCACCCTCTGAAAATGTCATGACACAATTTCCTGACAGTTTGCTGTGTAGACTCCCAAAAAAGAAAAAAAAGCTTCTCCTTGATATAGTAACTCTCTCTGTCATGACCTCTTGCTAGCTTTTTTCAGAATACATTGCTGATGTTCGCTGTTTTGCTGTTTTCCTGACCAGATCACAGAAATGAGAGGGGAAATGTATTGATACATAAGGATGCATGGAATAGTGGGGATAGTGTTTGTGTCTTCAATTTGTTGTGAGAGAGCATCTGATTAGCTAGGTCTTTTTCCAAGTCTGTATGCAATGACATAGTTCAGTCTACACAAGAACAGAGGAGATCAGCATGATGAGCATTTGCACAATTCATGAAAGCTAGGTATAATAGGTTCTTATGGTTCATTTGCATAGTGATATTATGATGAGATCCTTCCTGATAATGTCTCAAACAAGAGAAAGGTTTTGTAATTGCTACCTAGTAATTTCCTATCAGAGAGTGTATAAGTATTTTCCCTTTCTGAAAGAGTTTGGGAATATTTAGCTACAGTACAGAATAAATGGCTACAGGGGGTATTTCTAGAGTCCTGTGGTTAACGCGGGATAACTGTGCTCCTAGTTCAAAAGATGAGGCATCTGTTTCTATGTCAAACAATTGAGCACAGATGTAGGTGCACTTGGAAACTCTCCAACATGTATTGACCAGTCGCTGAATGTAACCTTAGGGAGAGAAGGCAGGTGGGAAAGTATCCATATTCAGGCTAGTAATTTGCCTGTTATGTTATTGGTATGTGCTTTTGGCTAACACATTCAAATACCTGACGTATTGTAAACATATTGCTAATTCTGTGGTTCGGTCCAGACCCTGGTGTTCTGTACTTTCTTATGGCATACTGTCCATACTGTCATAATTGTTGAAATGTCAATACAAATATTTTTTTAACAGAACTGGGCACTTCAGGATGTCCCAATATTGGTCTAGATGTTCATGTGGTCTTTAGTCTTTAGAAGGCTCGTTCCTGTTCTTCTGTCTTAGAAAGTGGAATTTATTTTTTTGTCAACTTGATGACAGGCTGAACATAGTACTGGAGTTTTTTATAGACTGCTGACAAAAGTTTGCAAAAACGATAAACCTTTGTACCCCGTTTACATCAAGGAGTTGGCCTTTCCATGACCGCTTGCTCCTAGAAAGAGTCCATACTGATTTCTTGCCTGGAGATTTTAAAAGCCAAGAAGGTAATGCCGGAACATTTAAATAAATATTTTCCGTTTTGGCGTACAAAGAGTTCTTGCTTTGTCAGCCTAGAATTGTTTTCACATGAACGCAATGTTGCATGTTGCGCTAAGGTGTCTGAATATATGAGAATGTCATCCAAACCGACCACCATATTCAGGACAATTGTCAGGTAAAAGCTCACAACAGAATCTGACTTGTGTAATAGCACTTTTCAAAATGTTTTTTTATGTTTACAGACTAACACACTGGTTGATATGTTGTTGCTTTTTGAATAATAAAATACAGAGTCAACGAGATTCCAAGTTTTTTATCAGCAGACCTAGAAGATATTGGCATAACAGGTAAGGGTGGAATCTCCATTGATAACAGAGGATAGATGTCAGTTACAAACGTGTACTACTCGAATCTTCTTTATTATTTGCTTTGAAAACGTTAAAAAAAATGTTTTAAAATTACAATTTGAACAAAGGTTAACTTACAGATTTTATCACGTCTCCGTGGTTGTTTAGGAAAGAAGCTCCCCTTAGGAAATCTGATATAAAGCACTTGGACATTTCTGAAAAGAATAAAATACATATTTTATTACACCACACACACACACATACAATTATTCATACAAAAGATCAAATAAGAAAAATATAGAGACTGGTGGATATGGTGCAGAGGTTAAGTGAAAAGACATAGGGCCCGATTCACAGAATGAACTTAAGACTCAATCCTAAACTTACTACTGTTTTGGTATTCACAGATTGCACTAACTACTTTTGGTATTCACAGAATGAACTTACTACTTTTGGCATTCACAGAATGCACTTACTACTTTTGGTATTCACAGAATGAACTTACTCATTTCGGTATTCACAGAAGTTAGGACTCCTAACTTTAAGACTACTAAATGCCTTCTGTGAATACCAAAAGTCTTAAAATTAGGATTTTTCTCAATTTAGTAGTAGTAAAGTTAGGACTCCTAACTTTAGGACTCCTAAATGCCTTCTGTGAATACCGAAAGTTTTAAAATTAGGATTTTTCTCAATTTAGTAGTAGTAAAGTTAGGACTCCTAACTTTAGGACTCCTAAATGCCTTCTGTGAATACCGAAAGTCCTAAAATTACGATTTTTCTCAATTTAGTAGTAGTAAAGTTAGGACTCCTAACTTTAGGACTCCTAAATGCCTTCTGTGAATAACGAAAGTCTTAAAATTAGGATTTTTCTCAATTTAGTAGTAGTAAAGTTAGGACTCTTAACTTTACTACTACTAAATTGAGAAAAATCCTAATTTTAAGACTTTTGGTACAGAAAGGGAATGGCATGTTAGAAAGAGATAGTGATAAAGAGATAGCGAGCGGCAGAGACCGACAAAAACAGAAAGATAAAGACCGATAACAGCAGGTACAGTCAGAAAACTAAGTCTAGACAAAGGCAGATAGATACAGGTAGAAATAGGGGTAGATAAAGACTGACAGATGGGGTAGATAGAGAAAGACAGAAAGAGACAGAGAAAAAGACAGAGAGGCACACCTGGAGATAGATGGTTAGAGAGATATAGATAGGGACACATAGATATAGATAATTACGGAAACAGAGTGGGACTGATGCACATAGAGAAACACAGTTAGATAGAGGCAGCTAAAGAAGGAGGAATTGTGGCAGAAAGACAGTTGCCTAGACAGACAGACAGTAAGATAGATAGATAGATAGATAGATAGATAGATAGATAGATAGATAGATAGATAGATAGATAGATAGATAGATAGATAGATAGATAGATAGATAGATAGATAGATAGATAGATAGATAGATAGATAGATAGATAGATAGATAGATAGATAGATAGATAGATAGATAGATAGATAGATAGATAGATAGATAGATAGATACCGCTCACTGAGTGAATCTTTCTTTGGCCACGAGGATTGTCCTGGATCGGCAGATCCCTGCCTGCACCTTTAGGCTGTTCCAGCTTCCACAACTTTTCACGACACCCGCTTCGCGGGTGCCGCTCATTGACCAAATCTGACCAACTCTGTTGCCACGAGGACTGTGTTTGCTCGGCTGTTTCTACCTGCTCCCTGAGGCTCTCCCAGCTGGTGTGAGCGGCTCCGCAGTCGGCGGATACTACACTCGCTCCCAGCAACTCACAGCTCAGGTCGAGGACTTTGGTTAGAACACTGCGCGTGGAGCCTACCGGGGGACTCCGAAGACCAGCATCCTCCATTCTACACAGCTGGTGCCTCTTCCCCCGGCGGCCACGCCCCCAGCCTTCACGTACTTTACAGGCGCATTCTCTACCGCGACGCGGGACGCGCGCGGGACGGAGCTCGGGGCGAAGACCGGGCAAAGAGCGGGCCGTTTGAGGCCGTTCGAGGACGGTAAGGACTGGACTGGGCCATACTCTTTGGCCCCAACTTCGTACTCCAGGCCCATCAGCCTGCGAGCCCGCTGAAGATACGGCAACATGTCCACCCGTGAGTATAGAAGTAGGGCAGCCAAGGGGAAGCTGAAAAACGGGACATTGGATGACTTTATTACTAGGACCAACATTGCCATAGACATGAAGATTAATAAAATGCAGCACAGGGTGTCTACTGAACTGGATGCAGCTAGAAGGCTATCCCAGGAGCTGGTCATGGCTAAAAAATCATCCCTAGGGCATTTTGCCTTTGCAAAAACACCTGAGCGCCCAGCGGGCTCAGCTCCCACTCTGACTGTGACACAGGCAGACATCCACCTGCCACCAGCTTTAATGCCCCCCACATCCAAGGCGGGGTCCCTACATGCATCCTCCGCCATCCAAAGACTATCATCGGGCGGGGTGGCTGGGATTGATGCTATAGTTGATGGGGCCCCTTTGGAGATGGTACCAACTGCTAAGCTTAAAGGAATGAGTGAGAGGACTCTTCCCACCCCCCAAAAGGGCCCCAACCACAAAAGAAAGCGTAACAATACTTCTGCCTACTCAAGAAAAAAGGCCAATGTATCAAAGGCCCAGTTACCCACTCAAGTATTACCCCAGGTTTCTCATGAACCCCCTCCAACGGGAAATATCTGCCCCCCCTGAATTAGAAACAGAAATTAGCTCTGCAAAACTGGTGTGCAAACACGATGATGATAATCTCGGAATTGAAAGGGAGAATGGTGGGGTACCATTATGTACTATAAAAGGGAAGGATGTGGAATTCTTAACAATTGTGTGGGAAACACTAAAAAAACTATTATCCCCCCTCGAAGTTAGACTCTCGAGAATAGAAAGCCAGCTGCTTGAGACTGAAAAAAGCATCCTAAATCTAGCCACCCTGACTTTATCTAAAAACAAACCCACCAGTCACTACCAACACCCCACCATTACCTGTTGCCACACCACTACCTGCTATTATACCATCTGAAGCCCCGGTGGCTAAACCCATCCCGAAACCACGGCATAAGGGTATTAAAAGTACTTCTGCTAACAGGGTAGCGGCGGCCACAAACCAGCCGCTGGTTCAATCTACACCAGCTCCGACAGTTACGGCTATCCCGAGGGCCACAGACCATAACATCCAACTATCCACTACACAGAGAACAAAATCCACCAAAAATCGCTATAGGGGCTATGTAGACCTTCCCCCCGATGTAAGACCATATGTAGTTGTATTAACGGGGGTGCCAGAACTCCCATATCAACAGCAGGAAGACTTTGGATCATTAAAAAACAAAGTAATCCATTGGCTCAATGTCAACAGGCCAATACCCCATCACCTAAGAAGTAAAATTCTTATGGTGCGACAGGTCCCTTGGATAGGCACGTCGCACAAGTCTATTTCAGGCGATTGTGAAATTGTTTCATTTGAGGATCCTAATACTGCACATTTCATTCACTCCTGGAGTAATAATGGTGTAAACTCGCCCATAGCATCCAGACCCTTAACTTACTTCTATCCGCCACGCACACATTCTAACATGGGAGGGAATTGGAACTGGATCCCGGCGAGAAAAGGGGTACAGGGGGGGCCACCCAATTACTGGCAAGACATAAACGGTGGGTGGATTGGGGCACCCACTTACAACAGATTTGGGTGCCTTGAGGAAGTGGATTGACTTACACATAGGTTCACGGATTCATCGTCACTGGCAGATCCATCCTGCTGCTCGGCCAACTCCTTGGGCCGATCTGCTCCTCCATTACTATATCACCCACCCGGAGATTGCAATCAAACTACAAGTGAGACTAGGCACACAGATGGGGATGCTGTGGAATACTGGGCGGGCACCACACTAACTGAGCCAATAGCCTATAAAACCAGCCACACAGATAAAGTTAAAATTGATCAAAATCATATGGACAACTCCCTTTCTGAGGTGCCGCTTAAAACATGTTTTGTGGTAACGGATGGACCATCCTTCCACCAGCAGGGCCAGTCTAGGATAAGCAGGTGTACTTTGGTATCCAATGATACTGATAAGATGGTGGCTCTCGGCGTAGTTTCCATACTTTACTGGAACGTCGCCGGATTGGCCAATAAATTGGATTCCCCAGAGTGGGCAGAATTAATTGAAGGACACGATATATGCTTGTTTCAAGAAACATGGGCCAGGGAAAAACAGTCCCGTACGGGATATGCTTCCTTTGAGATCTTGGCAAAATGGGGCGGGAAGGGAAGGCCATCAGGGGGCCTTTTGATCTGGGTGGGTTCACACCTTGGATGCAGGGTGAGAATCCTTGAAACCAACTCAGCGGACTTTCAGTGCGTTGTTTTGGAGTGGGCATCTGGTGCGAGTGTAGCATTGATTAATGTGTACTCAAGAGCGGTGGGGATAGCAGGCACTTCGGGGACAATTGAGGATCTAGCGTTGTTCCTTTATTCTGCCACTCTCTGTCCTTCGCTTATAGTTGGGGGAGACTTTAACATTCAGTATGAGCCCCTCCCGGATCATCTGGCAGGAGTAACTAGTGATGAGGATGATCTCTGGGAGATTCCCCCTCCCGTGGGCCCCCCCGTAAAGTCTTGGTCACCTCTTGTCACTCAAATAACATCTCTTACGTTCTGCCATTCGTTGAGGGCTTGCAATGGCCGAATCAAGGGAGATATTCCATCAAAACATACCTTCAATAGGCCAGGGCACGAGTCACAAATTGACTATATCCTGGTTTCAGTGAAAGACTGGCTTAAAGTGAGGGACTTTGGGATAATAGCTAGGACTGACAGTGACCACAATGTTCTTTCATTGAGATTTGCGGCCCAGGGATTGCCCATGGGTACCGCAGAAGAAAATTCAACACTCCCATCTGGCTTAGTCGCAACCAGCAACAGACGTAGACTTAAATGGTTAAAACTCCTGGAGAACCCCAATAACATCCAGAGGCTGTATGCGACAGTGGTCCCTTCCCTAGAAAAGGTTGAGGGTCTCATCCCTCAGCTAGCTATTGCCACTGACCCCCCTGCTCTAGAAAAAGTTAAGGCTACTATCCCCCAGCCAGCCAACACCGCTGAGTTCACTGTGCTTGGGGATACTCGTCCTGAGCTATGCTCTAACCTCGCAGAAGTACTGAACCCGGTGGCCAGTCGAAGAAGCCCAAGGGGAGAAGAGCCTCATGGTTTAATGCTTCTTGCAGGAGAGCAAAGGCCGTCCTACTAGAATCCCTTAAAATTCGGGAATCTCCTAGCAAGAACAGGGAAAATCGGTTGGCTTATAAATTCATCTTACGCAACGCTAAAATAGAATGGGACGAGGAAAACTGGTCCCAAATGACAGCTGCCCTCACACTGCGAGATGGCCGAAAATTTTGGCAAATAATGAAGCACGGCTCAGCTGAACCTCTACCGGCAGTAGAGGCAAACATAGCATCTGTTGTCTGGGAGGACCACTTTAAAACCTTGTATAGCGTGCATAATCCGGACCAACTGGCGACCCCATCTGTACTCTCAATGGTCCAACTTACAGAAAGTGCAGCCTCCAATGATGGATTTACTCTGGAAGAAGTCACTATGGCGATCTTGGGCCTTGCCGCTGGAAAGGCGCCAGGCCTAGACAGGCTTCCAGGTGACCTATATAGATACGAAGTTAAAATTTGGGCCCCGTATCTCAGGGTGTTGTTTAATGCGATCCTGAATGGCATGATGATCCCTCCAACTTGGCTGGGGGCAGAGATAGTCCCTATTTTTAAGAAGGGCTCCCCTCTGCTCCCAGCCAACTACAGGCCGATAAGCCTGATAGACGTTTCACAAAAGCTCTTTACTAGGATACTCCTGGACCACTTGTTGGAGTGGATGACGGAATTTGATATTCTGAGTCCCCTTCAAGCGGGTTTTAGAAAGAAGGTTTCAACTATAGATCAGGTCTTTCGGCTTGCCCTCATCTTTTGGAAAACGGTAGAGTTGGAGGGTGGCAGCCTCTACACTGTATTCGTGGACCTGAGGGCGGCCTTCGACCTGGTCCCCCGCAGAAAGCTTTGGGAGGTGCTGGCCAAACTAGGGGTCCCTAAGGGCTTGTTGGAGATGATCATTCGTCTCCATACTGCCAATTTCGCACAGGTGAGGTGTGGCAAGGAGGGGGCTCTGTCGAATAGGTTCCCCGTTGACAGGGGGGTAAGGCAGGGTTATGTGCTCGCACCGACCCTGTTCTGCCTCTACGTCAACGGGGTTATCTCTCACCTGAATGGGGTTGCTAACTCTGATGCTCCCAAGCTGGCAGGATCCAGGGTGCCGGCGATCATGTTCGCCGACGACACCCTGCTGCTTTCAAAGTCTGCGATGGGTATCCAGCGTGTCCTAGACGGCTTTGTGGATTTCTGTGGGGACCATGGGTTAGAAATCAACACCCTAAAGACTAAATTCATGGTGTTTAATCCCCCACCAAAATTCCGCTCTAGCCCCAATATCGGACAGAGCATACTTGAAAGGGTGAGAACCTTTGAGTACCTTGGAGTTATACTAAATGAAAGAATGTCCTGGCGCAACCACCAAGAGAAAGCCCTCCTCAAATTGATTCAGTACTCGGGTGGAATCATGAAGCTCATGGGTAACAATAAGTCATCTATCCGGCCCGTTGGCCCACCTTTACAGATCTATAGGGCACAGGCAAGGGGGGCTGCCATGTATGGGTGTGAGCTTTGGGGCCACGTAGGCTCCTCTGACCTGGTGAAAGAGGAGAATAAGTTTATTCGGAGGGTGGTAGCTCTTCCCCCTAGCACGCCCCTTGTCCCTTTAAGGTTAGATCTAGGGATGCGACCTTTGGACAAAGAACTGGCTTTGAGACCACTGGCTTACTGGCGTAGGTTGTGGTCTGTCCCAGAACTGATCAGTTACAGGCAGGGACTTCAGGAGGTGCTTGCTATGCCTAATGCAGGGAAAATCAAATGGCTGAAATTCATCAAAACCGAGCTAGAGGGCCTAGGCCTCCTGAGGCTGTGGTCTGACCCTTTATCCACCTGCCCACTTTTTCCGAAAAAGACACTGGCAAAGGTTTTTCGCGACAGTAAATTAATGGCACTCTGCTGTCGACTAAACCATGGACCACTAACTGAGTCATTTCTACGCACCAAGGACACCTACAGCTTTGAGCCAGCCCTAGATAAATTATATCCTCCCCTACTCAGGAAACTGTATTTGAAATGGAGGCACGGGTCCCTCCCACTACGAGAACTTACAAGCAAGTGGAGTGAACAAGCAGTCAGTGTATGTCCAGCTTGTAGAATGGCCAATGAATCTGAGCTCCATATAATTTTCTTCTGCCCGGCCTACAATGAGTCTCGTAAAAAATGGATTGTCCCCCTATGCAGAAATTTGGGATTCTCTGAGTGTTTGGCCGCGTTCAGAGTTCTGAAAAGAGATTTGTCGGATCAAATCGTCTTCGCAGTGGCTAAATATCTAGGTGCAATGTGGTCCTTGAGGAGACAATGCCTTAAAGCTGGTCACTGACTTTACTGTACTAAAATGTGAAATTTGCACTAAGAAATTTCCTAATGGACTCTAATGACATTGTACAGCCTAAATTTTTACTTCTGAAGTTTTATGAAATGTTTTAATGTCTTTTATGGTGAAAACTCACCGAAATAAAGATTTATGAATGAATGAATGAATGAATGATAGATAGATAGATAGATAGATAGATAGATAGATAGATAGATAGATAGATAGATAGATAGATAGATAGATAGATAGATAGATAGATAGATACATAGATAGATAGATACATAGACAGACAGGCAGACAGACAGACATCCAATTAAATATGCCTCTCACGTGCTCAGGCAAAATACTGTCACTCAGCCAACAAGGAAACGACCTAATGGCTGTTGCATTAACAAAAGTGAAAAATAGGGTGTATCCTCACCACCCAAGATGGAAGACGCTCCTTAGCAAGCTCCCGGAAAGGCACCCAGTATCAGCAATCATCCTGCTGCTGGCCACCTGTTTTGTATTCGCTGGGGGCCCCAGAACCTTTGTTGCTACCTCGTTTGTTTCCTTAATCAAAATCATTGCAATTTCCCCCTATTCTGGTGAACCTACTGCCAGCCACAGAAATCAAGCCGGCAGCAGCAGCCAACGTTGGGGTTTCCAGTGGTCTCTAGGGCACATGATTGGAGTGGGGCAGTTGCTACTGACCTGATGCTGCGTGGGCGGAGGCCCTCTGGGGTCCGCTGAACTGACTCCTGTGCTCCTGAATCTGAGCGCTTTCTTCAGCCCTCCTTGTCGTAATGGCCGGCTCTGTATCGTGTCTTCTGGCACTGCCACTGCTGAGGTAGGTAAGCCTGAGGGCCATGATGCCAGAATCCTCCCCTCACCCAGATATTTGCGCCATGCAGTGGTGTTACGGCAGACCATCTCCAGCTCTCCCCTACACCTTTTGACGCATGTGTCTCCTGCCTTGATAATTTGTATTGACTGAATGAGTTTCCCCCCTTTTTTGAGGTCATGCCTAGCATTGCAGCGCGCATGCGCTGTCGCTCTGCGAGACATATTGTGAGAGAAAAGATTTCAGAAGGGGGCTTGAAGCCCCGCCCCTCATTTTCATTGGATGGTGTCATTGTGTATGGTAAACGGTGGCCTCCGATTGAAAATGAGGCTTTTTTTATTCCCGACCTTTCTCCTTTTGGGACAGCCTGTTATATAAACAAACCGTGAAGCAAAGGATCCAGTCCGGATGGACCGTCCCAAAAGGAGACTCGTGGTGGCAGGTATGCAGCAACCGACTGTCAGGTATGTATTGGAAATGTGTTCGATTGCCAGATCACGCACTTTGCACTCCCAAAGCACTCTTTAGCACTGAGCTGGACTCCGGGCGTAGAGCCGCAGTGCTCCTCAGGGCAGGGCTGCAGAGGATGACACGTACTGGCCGGTGGCTATCGGCGGCGGACAAAATCACGGGAGCTCCTCCGTGGGTGAGTTCACTCATACTAACGTCACCACTCCACTGCATCTACTCACCGGAACTGGCCCGGCGTGTCCCCGTTGCATCAGACTTAGGTGTCCTCTGGCAGAGACGGACAGGCATAATCACCCAATCTAAACCCGCCCACTGATGGAAGTGAAAGCGCTTTAGGTAGTTTCTGCTCAGGGGCACATGCTGCTTCACACATCCAATGAACGTTCTCCTAGCCTGCAGATGACAATGCGTGGTACGGCTTTGTGGGACCCGATAGCCAATTGCTAACTGACAGGAACTCTCCTAGCCAATGACAGTGTACAGGCCCACAACCAACCCAGTATTATGACCATGATTGGCCTTGTGTATAGTATGTTTCTTTGTCTCTGATTGGGTACCAATAGTTTGAGATTCTATAAACTCTGGCTCGCTCAACATGCTATTCACGGAACTGAACCTGTGTTTAGAGAGAATAAATAATAACACGCTTCAAGCTCAAAGAACGAACTGTCCACATGTGGTAATCCTAATTTGAGCGCAGCGGTTTAGAACAGAGGTACTGCGGGGTATGGTTGAGTACATCTGTGTCTAGTAGAGTAATGAAGTGACATGCATGTTGTGAGTGGGGTTTAGCAACATATGCATTCTTGCAGTTGTAGCCCTTGCTCACTTCAGTTGCTGTAATTGAACGAACACCTCTGGTACAATTATGTTTTGTAAAGGAAATGGCCACGAACGAAGAATTGTGTTGTTTTAGCAATTAATGACGGTGTCATCGAGTACTCTTACGATTAGAACTTCATTGTAGTGAGGTATATTTGGCTAGAATTTGTGCTATTACAATTTGTATAGTGCATAGGCTGCCATGAGTATGATGTTGCACTTTAGGTAAGCATGGCGTAGAGTGAGGTCCAAGATAATTCAGTCTGTCGAGGCGAGGGGTACGACGAGACACATTTTCATACAGTCGATGCAGTGAGATGTGAGCGAGAGAGTATATGGATACAAGGGTGCTTGGATATTTGTGCTGTAGTTTTATGCTATCAAGGTGCATCAGGACATGGATGGTGTTATTTAGCATTTTTATAGCACTCGGGTTTCACAAGTATAGATGTGTACCAGTGTGAGCCTGGTACCAGTTATGTTGGAATATGCTGAAAGGTCCATTGCTGCTGTCGAAGTGCATTAACATTGAGCCAAAAGGAATCATAGATGGTCCGTACTCTCCAGGCTTACCGTAGTGATCCGGGGTTAGAAGGGTCCCTCTGTCCTGAGCCTGCCTGTTGGTAGCAGTTTTCATGCCTGATTATGCTTGTAAAGTAAAGTTTTACCGTAATACCTTAACTTCTTTTTATTATGTATTACTTCATACCACAGTCCTGTAATTTCTAAGCACCATAAATAATAATTGTTTCTTTGATCTAATTAACAGACATCTGATAATGCAAACGTAAGTATGAATTACCCACAGTAGTCTTTTATAGAGTTCAATTTACCGACACACATTGGTCTTATTTGTTTGCCACTGTTTCGAAGCTCCTACCATGTGCTGTACTAGGAGCAAATGGATCTCCAATTATATGTCATGTGTCATTCCACACCTTTGCAAGCTTATTGCCTTTGTTGCCTTATGACGTCTACTGCCACCCTTGTAATGCCATTTTATTGTCATCTGGAATGTGTCTGTCCATCCCTATCCTTTCTGGAGTTGCATCTTCCCGAACTGGAATAATTACTGTAGGTAGACACATTTTTCAAGTTCTTTACTTTGTTCGGTGAAGTTAAGAAGTATTATGTTTTTCTGTGATGTCTTTCTGTAGGAGGTTGCAGAAATAGCTCACCATGCTGTAGTGGGAGTTGTGGTGGGTCTCCAGTACATGTAAGCTAAGATTCAAGCCCCTTCCCTTTCTATTAGTAGTAGTGATTGCACCATCAAGGCGGTGTCACTGCTCTAAAGGTTCACTCAATAACTGGAAGTACAATACAACCTATCCCACCCATGGGTATTTGTAATATCGACTCAGAGTCCTTATTCCAAAATGAGTGGATATTAAGAATTTTAATGCATTAGATTAATGTGAGAAGAAAAAAAAGACTAATGAAAGCCAGTACCATTTACAATACAAAACTCATACTAGAACAAATGCAATGCAATTGATTTTGCAATTACAATAAAGTGAGCTATTGCCATTTTGCATTACACCATTTAATTAATGCTTCACGAAGGGAAAAAACACCCAATAACATTTACAATGCCAATAGCTCAAAACAATGTCATTGCGAGACCTATTGCATTGTAAATGCTTGTTTTCTTAGGGACTGGGGCATCTGGATATGGAGAACAATTGAGCCTTGTCTGTCTCCGGGGGGGGGGAGGGCGCAATTGAGGCCCATTGGAGCCAGAGCGATTCCCACTGGTATAAGGGGGCCCACAGACTTGGGGCCTGCGCAGACGGAGGTCCCTGCGTCTGCTTCTAATGACTCTTGACTGGGCCCCATGATCATTATTAATGTTTGGGAGTTTTTGTGTGTTCTGGGGTGCACTTCCCAGTGCAACAGTTTAGCTGTGTGTGCTGCCAATGTGGTTTTGTGGTGCAAGTGGCCTGAACTTACTCTGGAAGATTTTAATCTCCATGTCCAACTTCCCCATGGGTATACACCAGACCCCTTCTCCCAAATGAAAATGGGCATATACACCACCTCCATAATTGAGGCCCCTAGGCACGTTGTAGAACACCAGATGGCTTCAGTTCCCTCAGATGCTTCACACACAAATCTATCTACAGGCCATACAAGCTTTCCAAGTGGCTCGTGAGACAAGGTTTTTGAGGTGGGTGTGGATGTAGTTCCCTTGTGCCCGGACTTACATAACGTGATGGGCAGGGTCTCTGATGCTGAAGGCCAATTCTTTAAGCTAGAGGATACCCTTCATGAGCTCAAATCTACAGTCCACCATTTACCTGCTTCTACCAAACTTCCGGAGAAACATGTGGAGAATGCAGAAAATTGTGCTTGTAGGAACAATTTTTGCTTAGATGGATTTCCTGAATAAGTGGAAGGGACAGCACCTGAATGGTTCTTGGAAGAGTGGATCAAGTCCAGGCTCCCGTCTGATCATCTCTACTCTTGATTTGTATTAGAGCACAACCACAGATCCTTGGCACAGTGGCCTTCACCAGGTGCCCCCTGCAGGCCCGTTGTGGCCGGGATTCTTAACTACAAAGATAGGGATACCATTCCCAAGGCAGCAAGATAGCAGCCGCCCACATCCTTTCAGAATGACCACATCCTAATTTTTCCGAATCACACCTGCTGGTCCGGAATCAGTGAAAAGCCTTTGGCTCCTTCAAACATAAACTTCCAGCAATTAACTTGTCGTAAATGCTGATGTTTCCTCCGAAATTAAAGGTCCTCCTTGACTCCCCTCTTTTTTTTTTTACTCCCCAAAGGCAACTTGAGACTAGGCCCATGGAGTGCAGAGATCTTAAGCCTCACTCTCCACCATCCAACTGAGGAATCAATGCTCTGCAGCCAAGTGGGCCGGGTCAACAGCATTCCAGGCGGTGACCCAGTACTACAGTGGGCATGAAGATTTCATCTGATGAGAAGAGTGGTAGCTGGGATTGGGCGGCCTGGGAGACTGTTCGTCTCTAGAGGGAGCACCCCCATTGTCCGCCAGCCCTCGACACTGATGGGGGCAGAGCCTTGGACCCAAACTGAGGTTTCCATGCTTGGGTCCTTATCCTGGGTCCTCATCGTCATTGGACTTTTGGTTGTTCTCTCCTTGTTTTCTGCTTCAATATTCTTGGCCAGCAGCTTGGAATCCTTATACTTTGAATAATGTACTTGGGGGAAGACTATCTTTCTGCGCCTCTTATGTTACTTGGTTCTATGAGGGAGACTGGGCGACAGATTCTTCTTGGGAGGTAGTGTATGGTGGGGGGATTTGTGGGGTTTGTTGGGAGTTTGATCATTCAGCTCTGTTGTTTTGTTTTGTCATAGTTTTTTCCCCTACACAGTACGTGCACTCATTGACTTTATTTTGACACTGATGTTTTTATCCATGGTCTCATTCAACACCAACAGTGGACTCTGCTCTGCTAGACATCTTATTCATTCCTGCTCTCAGTTAGCCACAATAGATCGATGACGCTATTTACCACTATGACTTGGAACCTCAACTAAACAATCATATTTAACACAACGCTGTGCTTTGCTTTGCTAAGCGCCATTTCTCCACTGTATTATTTCTTCAAAAGGCACACCTCTTTGGTACATGCTGCCTGGTTCTTGCTTGCTTCTAGTACGACCGGGTTTATTTTGCTACCCTGCGGCCACACTAGGGGTTCCCGAGGTGTCACCATCCACCACCACAAATCCTTTCTCCTCTCTGTTACTCTCTCAGTGCCAGACAACAAAGGGACATATGTCCATGTTGAGGTTTTTTTGAGGTCAAACACCACAAGTTCCTTAGCATGTACATTAGACCACACTGAGTTCAGGTGTCCCTGTGTCGCCTCCAGGATGCCATTCTGGACCTTCCATCGGTTCCCACCATTATTGATGGTGACTTTAATACTGTAATGGATTAAAAGCTAGATGTTTTAGAGCAAGGAGGACACACTAGCAATCCTCCCTTTCGCTGAGAGAATGTGCAACATCTCTGCACCTTTATGATGGTTGGAGCTCATGGAATCTGTGTGCAACTGAACAAACTTATCTCTCTGCTACCCATGACAGTCATTCTAGGATTGATTATTTCTCCCTCCCAGCCTTGGACATCCCAAATGTGGGATCCTCATATATCCTGCTCCATGGTATTTCCAACCATATCCATGTTATGCACACTATGGCCAGCGGGGGAGTAGCAGACCTCTATAGTGCCTCACTTCTTGGTGTCTGGTGGATGATCAAAGCAGTAACCTCTTAACAAAGGAGCTTTACACATACTTTGACCTCAATGTGGTTCAGTGGACTATGCAGGTACCATCCAGGTGACTAATAAGGTTGTCCTGTGGGGTAGGCATACTGACGCGGTCAGGCCCGCACTCAGCATATTACTGAGCTGAAAACTGAACTTTTGTCTCTTGAGTGGCATTACCAACAGCTTGAAGATGCGTGCTCCTTACGGCAATTGGAAGTTTGCAGGTCCACTCTCCACCAATTTTACCCGGAGGAGACCAAGCAAAGTTGGATGGCTGCCACCAGCCATGTCTATGAGTTGGGGGACATTGCAGAAACTCTTGTACTGGCTAGCCGCAGGTGATGCTGCCTCTTGATGAATCCCCTTGATTCTGAACTCTGCAGGACAGAGCCTCACTGCCTCCTTGGACATTGCGGCCTAATTTGCCTCTTACTATAGCTCCCTTAACAGCTGTTTCCACAGCCCCAAGTGGGAGGAAATACGGCCCCTGATTGCTGACCTTCCACTGGCAACTCTGACAGCAGGGGACAGGGCAGCCCTAGATCAAGCCCTGATGGTGGAGGAATTGGTTGCTACAATTGGTACTCTGCAATCAGACAAAACCCTGTGCCGGTTGGCTTTCCGATCAAATATTATAAGAAATTCTGGTCATTGCTCTCCCCCCATTTTTTCATTTGTTATATGGAGGCTGTGAACAGGGGTCATTTCCCTCCTAAGCTAAACTGTTTCACCGCAGTAGTTCTCCCTAAAGCTGGCCCCAGGAGGGGTGCTCATCTTAACATCTGATTTCTCTCATTATGCTGAAATTAAATTTTTTGCAAAGATCTTGGACAATTGTCTCCTGCCGCTGCTACCCTCTCTTTTTGATCTAAATCAATGTGGCTTCATGCTTTACCGTAGCACCTGTCACTGCATTCACCAAGTGCACATTGCCTTAGAGCATCGCCTGCGCTTTGGAGACCCGGCTGTACTCCCACTTCTTGACTTTGAAAAAGCTTTTGACTCCCTGGACTGGGGATTTCTTTCTTAAGGGCTCTACCACATGGCATTCGGACCTTGGTTCCTGTCCTTTGTTAAGGTGCTCTATGCTTGTCCCCAGGCACAGGAGATGGTCAATGTAATTCTGTCTCCTCCCTTTACCATACACAGAGCCACAAGGCAGGGATGCTCTCTCTCTCCACTGCTGTTTGCCATGTTGATTAGCTTTGGAGGTGCTAGTTCGCTGCAACCCTCAAGTATCTTAACTTTCTATATAACCTATGACTCATTAGCTTTTTTATTCAGAAAATTGTGATGTTGAATTTACTGTTTGGCGCCTTTTTTTCAAACAAGGAGTTTCCAGAGAATGAACTACCTGGAAGACCGCATTGCATTGTACTTTTCCTCTGCCAACCACATATCACTGGGACATGGCTCCTACTAATGCTTTGGCGAGGCATCGGGCTGGTGGTTGATTGGAACAAGTTGCTTCTTGTACCTGAGCGGGGTGGTGGCAAAGTCACTGACTGGCAGGATCGCCTCCTTAGATTGAGTTTTACCAACCTGGGTCCTATCGACACCGCTGGGTCTAGGAGGTATCATGCGGATATATCGATCCTTGGTCCTTAACTTTCCGGATTCCTTCGGAGCCATTTAGACTAGGTGAAAGGGTTGGGTCAATATGCTGGATGACAGTGATTAGAGAGATGCCAAGATGGCTCCACAAGAGATAGTTATTCCCTTTTGTCTGCTCCTGATTCAACTAAAATACCTGCATGTTTTATATTTTATCTAAAGCGCTTTTGGAGAATGGGTGTGCTCCCAAGCCCCACTTGCCACAGGTGCCTGTGGATTGGAGGAGACTTATTTCATATGGGGGCATACGTAGGCAATTCTCTTTTTTGCGATTCTTAAATAACGATTTTTAAGGAATCGCTATTTGAGAATTGCAAAATGGAACGTTGGTAAAAATGCGCTATTTTTTTGCGAAGCTCCAAAATTCCTTAATTGCGATTAGCAAATTGCTAATCGCAATTAAGGAAGGAGTGTCCCATTAATTCCTATGGGCCAAGAGGCCCATAGAAATGAATGGGGGTACATTCTCAAATTGCGATTTTCTATGAGAAAATCACAATTTGAGAATCGCAATTCCAAGGGTGCCAGGATGTCCAGAGGACACCTGTTGCACCCCTGGGATGTGCCTGTAAGTACATGTGGCGCACAGACATGCCCTAAGGGCATGTCTGTGCGCCACATGGTACTTTGAATTTAAAAAAAAAAATCATTTTGAAAGAAAATCGCAAAATACCATGTACTTGGAGTAGGTGGTATTTTGCGATTCCTTAAGCCCAAATCGCCAAATTAAGGGCACCCCTACATAGCATTTTAGGAATCGCAAAATTGTGATTCCTTAAATGCTTGAGCAAAATAAGGAACCGCAATTTTTGCGATTCATTATTTTGCTAAGTGGCACCTACATAGCAAATCGCCGTTTCGTGCGAATTCCGGCGTTTGCGATTCGCAAACGCCTACCTACATATGCCCCATGATGAGGTCATGCCTACCTATAGCAAAATATTGGCCCTCTATTTTCTTGACGTTAACTGCAGTGCTGGAAAGGTCCATTGATTGCTCTCCTTGGGTGGCCCTGTTGGGCATCTTAGACGATGTTGGGGGATCTTGTGGAGAAAGCACCCTGGTAGGCCTTTCGCACATGGTGGCCAAGCGTGATATTGCTTGCAAATGGAAACCCCCATCCCCACCATCTTTTGTGGAGTGGAGCTCAGCAGTGGATTTGTGAGTGAAGATGGACGAACCCATCTACAGAGCCCGTGGCTGCCCTAGAAAGCATCTGAACATTTGGGGGAAGTTGTGGGCTTATCAAGACCTGCCTGATGTCTGACATGTTATGGCCCACTGTTCTTCCTCTTTCATTGCCAACTATCTCTGTCTTGGATATACTATGTTTCGTACTGTTTACTGTCCATTGCATGTGCTGTAAAACCAATACAAATGTTGTTTATGAATAGAAAAATAAAGCTGACACTGGGAAGAAAGCCAGTGACTAACAGGAAATGACATGTTCACACACTTCATTTATAGTGCTGTAGTATGTATGACCCAAATTTTAATTGACAGTCCAGCTACCCAATGACAAAGAATACTGACCCAAACTCCGTTTTTTCGATGTATTTAATTGTGCCTTACTGGGTTTTTTTTTCCAGAACATTTCAGGCCTTTAAACAGTTGACGCGATTGCTTGGCCAGACCGAAAAAAGAAGCATGACAGTTTGAAAGTTTGAAAACGTTTGAAAGTGGTGCATGGAGCAGCTATTTCTGATGCAGCTTTGCACACAATGCTTGAGATGGAACACCAATAATTACCACCTGCAGACCGCACGTCTCAAATTCTGGCACCAACTCCTCAACAGCCATGATTAATACATAACAAATCACTTATGTGTAGCAATTAATTGTTATGTTTAAATACTTGATTACAAGCTAAAAGTGCATCCAATTAGAATTAGAAGTGCATGACTAATCTGAGAAGGCGCAGGATGCGGAAATACGAGTGGCATTTTTTCTTGCAGCCACTATGTCTTTGGTGGGCTGCTGAATGTCTGACAAGTTTGCATTTATGTTTCTCGAAAGGGCCTTGTGGTGAGAAAAAAATGTTGATGGTCTTTTAATGCACAAACTATAGTGCCCTTTTATTTGCAATAGTGCCACGAGATGCTTTTGAAGAAGAAAGTGCCATTAGAATAGAGTTAAATCGACAGTCAGTCACACTGTGATACTTTGGGAAACGTTCAGTTCTGGAGTAGAAGGGAAGCTGCAGTGTACAACCGGGGTGCATTGTCAGAGCAGAGTGTGGGTCTCAAAAGCAGTTACACCCGATGGAACTGCAAAAAACGAGTTTGGAGTGTTAAGTATAGGGTGAAATATCAAAACACACCATAGGGTCGAAACGTCGACGCTTTTCTTGGGGTCCAGCACAGCCAGGATTCCAACGAGAAAAATTGGAAAGGTTGGTTAAAAATTGCTAGCTGGCCACTGAAACTCCTGTATATATTTGTATATATGATATTGTCTACACTGTATATATCTTTCACCCTTTTGAGCACTAAAAACACAATTGTCACTAAACTGCACTTTGCCACATTTGCTGACAGTCTACCCATGTATTGTATAATATCATTGAATGACTCAATTCTGATAAAGTGATACAGTGCAGCCAATCAGACGATCTTATGATTTATTTGTTCTGCATTTATTTTGAAAAATAATGTGTATATGAGAGCATCCGTCCTAGAGTGCATTTCATATGCATGTGGAGAAGTGTGGCTCACTGGTTAGAGGAGGCAGACCTGGAAGCAGAGGTCAGCCCGGGACCAGGGTTCAATTCCCGGCTCGGCGGGTTCTTGAGTCCTAAAATGTCCATGGACTCGACAATTCTCGCTCTGGTGCCTACTTGATTCACGGGTTCACACTCTGCGACTCTGAGCAATAGCTTGCTTAATCTCCACAAAGGCCCTTCGCGGCGGGATGCCTGGCTTTCACCTTGCGGATACCCTGCCGGGGTTATCTCACAGGGGAATACCAGGACGGGTTTCCTAAGCAAGCGCTTAGAAACCGCTTGGTGATTTGCGCTATATAAATTCCTGTACATTTACATAGCAGTACCAAAAGTAATTTTGTTTTACCCAACAGAAACATTTTCTTGTTTAATCATACAGACAGAAGCAGGCAGCAGACACCAAAAGCAGCACAACCATGCCCTCAAATATATATTGTAAAATAAATAGCTAGATGCATAGTTGTGTTTCTGTTTGTCAAAAATAGGGTTAATCACACAGTACATGTGGTATTTGTTTATGTTGTAGTTTTCTGCAGCACCATATGTAGACGTGAGATTGGTTTGCGTGCTGGTTGTGTAATCTATTACAGCAAACAAATGATGGACGGAATGCTGACAGTGCAAACATTCTCCCCAGTCAAAAGATCTGGGTTAAATCCATCGTTCTTTTGCCCACTATGCCTCCTCAGTTTGGACCCAGCCATGTGCACATCAGTCTTGACCCTGTGCCTCATGGGAATAGTCCAGAACGAACTGTCAGGCTAGGTCTTCCCTGGACCGGAAACAAGCATCCTGGGACCGGTTTCAGGGTATGTCACCCTTCTACAGCAAGACTAACTCGAATCCAGTGGCAAAGTGAGCAAGGAACCCAATTCTGGGCATACCCATCCCTCTTAGTGCAAAAAGTGTTACAGCAAACAAAAGATGGACGGAATACTGACAATGCAAACATTCTTCCCCAGTCAAAAGATCGGGGTTAAATCCATCGTTCTTTTGCTCACTACGCCACCCCAGTTTGGACCCAGCTATATGCAGTCGTGGGTCCCTAGCTCACTGGTGGTGTGGAGTGCAAAAAAACGATGGATTTAGGTCCAGATCTCTGTACTGGGGTGAATGTATGACATTGTTCTGCATTCTGTCCATCAACTGTGGTTTTTGCATTTCCCTTGCTCACTGTGCCACTGGATTCAAGCTAGCCTGCTCTTCCGCACCGCCCTGCTCCCTCATGCAAGCTGCCGCTGCAGGAGGACAAAATAAAATGATAATAGCATTGTTTTTATCCTTTTAATTTTCTATTTTATTTTCCTCCTTGAAGGCAATGGGGCGACGCTCCTCTGCCTTAGCGGAGGAGCCACCACAGTCCATGCACCACATGTGCCACAAAAGAAGTTCATTGGTCAACCCTGGTTGCGTTTGTTTCATTCAATGGGCTCTCTGCATTGTGGTAAGAAGCCACTCACGTAATCGAATCTGGGAGTCTACTTAGAAGTTTACTGTTCTTATATGCAAGAACCACACTTTCTTTCCCAAACATTTCTTGAGGACGACCATTAGTCACACATTACTGTAAAATGACCAAAGATAATGG
Source organism: Lissotriton vulgaris (assembly GCF_964263255.1). Lineage (NCBI taxonomy): Eukaryota > Metazoa > Chordata > Amphibia > Caudata > Salamandridae > Lissotriton > Lissotriton vulgaris. The sequence continues at coordinate 926,411,639 of NC_141689.1, read as the reverse complement.
TCCAGTGGATATTGCTAAGTCGCCTTTATTCATTTAGAAATTTTTTTTTTTGTTGTGATCTGTTTTCTTCAAACTAAGCCAATTAAAAATAGAACCGCTTATTTGGCAGCAGTCCTGCCCCAGTGAGTAAGCAAAGTCTGGTAGTTCATCTTTGCCAGAAGGAAAGAATAAAGTGAAGCATGACTGTACCACAGGCGATGACGTGGCTCAGTGCATGCCTGGTATCCCTGCTTCTGCATATCATTTCTCAAAGCCTCCCATTGTAGTCTGCTACAAACACTCTGTGTCCTAACAGTGCCTGTCTATGAAGAGAACCTCCCAGCAGCAAGATAACGTTTTTTCACCACCCCTAAGATTATATTGCTTGCCATGTTAATAGTATTGAACAGCAAATCCACAATGATCTGCAGGCATGGAAATCTGATTTATCAGAAAACACAGTAGCTGTCAGTCTGCCACGGAACGGGACTTCTGAAAACAAGTTCATTAAGCCAATTTCCGAAGTAGTTCTTTAAAAATAATACACACGAAATTTTGCTCAAGTCCTGTCTTAGCAGATGTAGACAGCACTGGAGTTAGTAGTAAAAAACACCAAAGCGAGGCAACAGCCTGGTTATATGCAGTTTATTCTACACTCACCTTTCAGTGGTGTCTGTAATTTGTGAGTTTGGAAAAAATGCATATATATTGTGGAGCATTAACTCTCTCTTATGCATCTTTCTATAATTACCAGCTGCATAGGTGGCTCCTGAGGTATCTCCATCTTGTTAGGGTCCAACAACCTGCGTAAGCATATACAAATAGTACAGTTTGTCCTGGGATTCTTCAGTGTCTTACTGTCATGGCCGGTATTTTTATAAGGTGAAAAAATGCGCCACCTAGTGGAAATGTCAAGTTACTACAAAAGGCTTGAAACAATGCCTTTTTGAAATGTGTTAGAAGAATTCAAATTGGCAAAGCACCCTTCTTCCAAGATGACTGAACATGGTGCTATTCCGAGCAGAGTTCCAGACTCTGTTGTTGATGTGCAACAATTTTACATCAGACCCATCACAAACTATCACCGAATAATCTTCCGGAAAGTCTCAGCTGCAGGTTTATTACCGAAAATGTTCAACAAGTGTAACTTGCAAATTAAGCTTGCCGTGCACTCTTTGTAATTTTGTATTGCAGAAGAGCATTACACGCTTACTTCTATCCCCCGGTGTAGTAGTAGTACTCTTTACATGAGCCTAAAGTCTGTGCTGGGGCTATCGTCTTGGTGGGTGGGGGGGCTCCTATTTACAAAGCAACTGCAAGAATCCCATTAGCAAACTCAGTGTGCCCTGGGATGCATGCAGCAAGTCCCTCATCACTAGAGGACACCAAGAACCACCCGAGACGGACTGGAGGATTTGATGCGCCACAGACACTGTGGTGGTCCTTTTGGTCCCACGGAGGGTCCAGCCAATGATAGCGTCCTACTCCTTGAGCAGGAAGGAGTATTGTTCACTTCCTAAGTGCAGTCTTGGCGTCCACAGCCAAACCCTTGTTATTACAGGTAATTATGGTCCTGCTACGGAATGTGTGCCTTTCCACCTACACCTGTAATTTACGGAGACTAGGGCCAGAATTATGGTACGTGCAATCAGGGACGGAATTCAACTTTAAGGGGGGGGGGGGGGGCGTCATGTCCCCTTTGAAAGGCTGTGGTTCACTTCAGCATACTCTCATAGTCCAGCTTAAGTGTCTATGCACTGTCAAAGTGAGCATGAGCAGGGCGATGCGTCGCACTCTTCACTTTATAATGACACTCACAGACCTGGTTGCATTCAACTTTATTGGTTGAGGTGCCTATTTACGCTAACAAGGGCGGGGTCTGACTTTTTGGAACATGTCCGACGGGGTTATTGATAGGCCCGGTTCTAGCGGGTGGGCCAGGTGGGCCAGGACCACCCAAAAATGACCTTTGGCCCTGCCATTCGGCAGAAGAGGCCACGAGGATGTCCAAACATTGGGATGCCGTTTCACTGTGAATACATTAATTATCAATCTGGGGTAGCATTTAAGAAAATGCTGGCTATTTGTTGTAGTTTTAAGAGTGTGCCCAGGCATGGACATGATACTAAATAGTCTTTTCTCTTGCTTTCAGTTATCTCCCATGTATATCCTCTGCACCATGTAAATATAATTTTCAATAAAAAATTACTGAAATTAAAAAAAAATAAAAAAAATAAAAGAACTATGAATACAAGTGTATGTATACATTTGTACCATGACTTTTCCGTCTGTTTTTACTATATTTAATAGTCCGGTATCTTTGCAGTTCTAGAATCCATTTAAAAGTGTTTTCCATTCATATTTGCTGTTTGAATTCGGTACAGATAAGGGCTAAAAATTCTTGCTTTAGGTGGTTTTGGTAATTTTTGTACCAGCTGGGACATTAAAATACCAGTGGTGCTAATACTGTTCTAAGTATGCACTGTAAAAGGGGAAAAAAGGCTGACTTTGGGTGATTTTCTCTGTTTTTTACACTGGCTGAGAAATTCAAATATTCATGTTGGAAGAGAGCAACAATGTCAAGTCAAAGGCAAGCTGCAGTTAGGTGGTGTGTATGGCGGATTGGGGACAGGGTGTTTCCTGCCAATAATGCAGCAGGTGCAGTGGCACCAGAGCCCAGACCTGTGAGCGTCCTTTTGCAGCTCAATTATCTAACATAACGTGTATTTGTAAAATTCACGTTCAGCCAAGGGTATCTTGGCACTGAATAACAGATGTTTATAGTTACCCAACTCAAGGGTACTATATTTCTTGACTTCAGAAGGATGAAAGGCTGGCCATGAACCTGTGACCATGAGGCCTCTACAGTGGATGCATTAGTCCAACAGACCCGGCTGTTTCTGTGTGTAGATTCTGAAGGTGTTTATATATTTTAGTCTGTGTATGATGCACACAGTAATATACTGTAGGATGTGACATACATTATAATATTCCCCTAGTGGCAGTGCATGCCTCATTGCATAAGCAGCCACAAGGGAATCATAAATGTCCGAGCAGTATTTAACACCTTCCATGCTCATGACGAGCTGAGCTCGTCATGAGGCACGGTGCTCTGGTACTCATGACGAGCTCAGCTCGTCATGAGCCGTGGAACGCTCCCATGCAGGGATAATTCCCCTGCTGTGCTGAGCGTTCCACAGGAACCGGTGCACCTGTGACGACCTGAACTCGGAGGAGCACCGGTGCGCCGTGCCTCATGACAAGCTGAGCTCGTCATGAGCATGCGGGCGCTGTGCACGCCCCCCTCCCCCCCAGCACAGAGGGGGAATTACCCCCCGCAGCGAAGGGGCTAAGAATAAATGTGGAATTATCCTCTTGAGGTGAACACATAATTTTTCATGTAAAACTAAGAAAAACGATTAAGGATCTCCTTTCATATGACATCAGCACCCGACCCGAATACAAGTGGTATCTAAAACAGACATTTTCAACATTTTTTATTGTATTAGTCCTGTTTTATTATGGCTTTTATTATAACTTCAGTCATGTCAATTATTGTGGTTTTATAAGGGTAAGGTCATGTGACGTCACTTCGCAGGAAGATTGAGGGTCAAAGGACATATGATGTCACTTCTTGTGATGTCATTAAGGTCAAGGATGGGTGATGTTATTTCTACTACCCCTGGCATTTTGGTGAATCGATGTCTATGTGTAACTATAGGGCTTGTAGGTCTACCTCCAGAATTGTTACCAATTGGGCCCGCATTGGCCCACCCAAACCGACCCTTGGCCCACCCAGATAAAAATTCCTGAAACCGGGCCAGGTTATAGCACCCAAATGCCTTCAGAGACCAACAGACCTGATGTTTTTCTTTCCACAGGTTAGAATCCTGCACACTGCAGGTATTTTGAAACACTGCAATTCACCCACCGTACAGCATGAAGAAAAAAGCCTGCATTTAATATGTATTCTGGGGACTGATATTTCCTTCAGTGAAGCCACGCCCTCTGTCTTCTTATTAGAATTGGAATAATTAGCATAACTAACACTAGCAGTACTTGGGAGTCGAGTGTTTTTAACAACACCACTTTTTAATGTGTCTTATCCTTAGGGCAACACTACACAAACTGTGCACGTCGGCTCCTCAATGGGCAAAGATATGGGAACGCGGTGGGTAGGGCGTTGCCTCTCATGCACGCGCCGACACTAACAAGAGGGCGCCAGCGAGCAGGCCTGGGACACGCGCCAGCGCATCAGAAGGTAAGCACAGGACGAGGCAGCTCTCTCCGAGCTTTCAAGTACCTCCGTTTCCTTCTGGAGTGGTTTAAGCAGGCCAGGCATTCACGATGCAAGTTGAGATATGTAGCGGTTTCAGCTATTATGAAATCGAGATTACACATCACAGAATTCAAATATTTTTTTTTCTAACAGGATGTGCTACTCACTCAAGAAACGGTTAATCTCGAGACCTCTGCTATCTCGTGCCACCCTCTGCAACAACGTAAGGCTAGAAATAAAATGACTGTTTTTACAATGAGACTGTGATAAAAAAAACTTTTTTTCTCCAAAATAGCAACATTTAGCACCTTTCCAACAGCGTACAGGGCCTTCTTCTGGGTTGTAACCATTGTGATTTTTTTTATCAGATCGTTTTTGAATGAAATTGCTTAATGTTTTACCTGCTGTGTTGCGAGTGGAAATGGCGACTCGGGCGAGGTTTAGGCTGACAGAAAAGGGCAAAAGTTGAAAAAGTCTTCAAAAGGTGCAAGGAATCTTTGTGCTCTTCATTTAGCATTTTCCTGGGAGTCCTACTTTAGAAGGGCCGTGACCAAACATGCACAACAAGTCGCAATGTAGTTCTTTTTTGGTTTCAAAAGATAGACATCCTAGGACCCAACAATACTTCCAACACTATACTAGAGCAACATATGCTGCCAGGTTAACTATTTAGGACTTGTACAGTTATCCATCCTTTGACCCCAAGTCACCCCACTTTTCACACCCCACCTAAAAGGGTACTTCCAAAAACAAACTCTGCCCCTGAACACTGTTTTGGCGCTCCCTCTTCTATTCAGAGTGATGTTTCGCATCAGAGCTCTTACCTGCTGAATTGGCCTACACATGGGTGCACATTTACAAAGAATTCCCACAAAGCAGCACAGCAACGTTTGCTGTGCTGCTCTGCTTGAAAGGAAGAGTGCAGCACAGCGCCATAACTACGAAGCGATTGGACCGTTTTTCTCACTCTCACTTTAGGATGCCTTGCACTGTAGAACAAGGGTGTGTGTGTGTGAAGATAAACATAGGTTTTGCCAAGAAGCAAACCCTTCCATTACAAATATTATGCTCTGGCATTCTTTTATACTCATAACTTTTTATATGTGCTGTACAGAACAACACACTTGCAAAGTTATAAAGATTTTGATCAAAGAAAACTATTCACTAATGTTATTTCCGCCTGAGAAGTCATTCGATGTTGGCACAAATCCCTGTCTACCAATGATAGCAGTCAGAGGCGCAACTAGAGCCAAATTTCGGGGTGGGGGCTAAGAAAAAATTCGGGGGGGGGGGCTAAACCTTTAATCAGTAGGCAGAGTGGAGCTGCAGGGGCTCTTAGAAGGGGTGAAACAACTGCAAGGCCTAATAAACATTCAAATGGTCTTTTAAAGACCTGTGAAACGTTCGGGTGCGGCTCTGTGTGTGCCCGGGATCTGTCTCAACCGGGCTGCCACACACGATGGGGGGGGGGGGGGGGGGGGGGGGGAGAAGGGGCTGAAGCCCGGTGAGTTCAATGGGTGTTGTGCGCCTGATAGCAGTAAGGATTTTAGTTAAAACCCATGTGTGGTGCATGGAAACACGCATGCACCACCTATGCAGTGAAGGTTCCTCCGTTATGGTGGATGAGCGTCACCCCCCCCTACTGAATGCATTGATGGGAGGGGCTAGGCCAGCCACAGTGACGCTGCAGCCCCAGGGCGGAGGGGGGAGTGGTGGGCACTGCTAAATATACAGGATGGTTTGGCCGGCCAAACTTTCATGCGTACTTAGCCTGAAAGATTACTACATGAATAAATCTTCTATAACCATCTACAAGACATGTCTAAGCCTCCTACTTCGTTTTAACACCATTCTCCACCTAACAGCTATTCCCAGCATGTGAGCAGCACTGGGATTGGGAGCTTGTAGCCTGCACAGTGTGTGCCAGGTTCCTTACAAGGACGCGAGGGTCGAGAGGAAAGCAGCAGCCCTTGGAGCAGATGAGTGTAATCTTATTCATGTTTTAATTGTCTTTTTTTGTGTTCTCCTCCCCCCGCTCCACCACTTAACAGTATGAGCGAATGCTCCTGCAGCTATGGTATGTCCTCTTGATGTAAACTAGCACAAAGCACTACTTGGTGTAACTTTGGGACTATTTTCCAGTACAAAACATAGTTTGCACTAGAAGGTTAATACCAAAATCAGCACTTTGCACCAGAAAGTGCTGCTAAATTTTGTCCCTGGTGTTCACAGACATCAGCCATCAGTCGCCATCCGACCTGGGCTTCTCCAACCTGCAATTCAGTTCCTCAAAACCTCAGTAGCTTAAAACCCAAGCTTTGTTGGAATCTGTATTCATAAAATATATGTCTTCCTCTCATATTTAAATTGCTGAAAGCGGCCAATCACCTTCAATTAATGAAGCTCCGCCATTACATATGGTGAAAGCCACCTGTTTAAAGATAAAGGAATGGCTGTCTACATTGAAATGGGCGAAGGGAACATTACATTATCTTATCTTGGGCAGCACTGAGAGTTCTTTCAACCCACTGTCTGGCTGTAGAAGAGGGCTCTGAAGCCTGCCCTCTCCGCCTCCTACATATAAAGTACTTCTTATGGGTGGGGCTCACCCTCTCCCTCGTCCACCCTGAACACTCGTCAGTTAGTGCACGGTATGGTCTGCAGGGAGATTGTTTATGTCACTGTATATGATTTTGGGATGTTTTCCTACAGGGCTGTACAAACTAGCATGCCTGGATTTGCTGGGCAGGATTTTTGTACACCGGCCAAGAAAGCAAACACTTTTGCCATCGCACAGAATAGAGCAGAAAACCTGTAGGGCGAGTTTATGGCAGACTAGAAAACGGAACGTAAGTACCAGAGCCGCGCCCTACTCATTGTTAACCCCTCACGAATTGCAAGCATTTTCCAAAATCTTTTAAAAGCGTAAAAGACTTGTTTTGACTGCTGGCTAAACTGATTCTTCCGTGCACCGTGGTTATCTTTGTTTTCTCTGCGTAGCACACCCCTGAGGCGCAGCGATTGATTTCACAGACACCAGACACAATAAAAGTCCATTACAGACACCTTGAACAGTTCCACGTCTACTGCGGAGCAAGGCGTGATGCCTGCCCTCACACGACACGCCTAGTTAGAAGAGCTGGTAGAGCCCACATTTTTTAAAGAACTGAATCATTCGTTTCCAGTGACTCATACTGTAAAATCAGCTTTCGTAGTTTTCCACGAAAGGCAGCCAAAAGAACATAAGAAGAGCCAGTTTCTGTTTTTCCCCCTTTTTCATGTTCTTCGTTTCATTTTGTCCGTTTTAACCAAAATAAGAAACATAGCGTTTAATTGCCAGGGACTGTAATACACTTACAGCAACACTTACAATTTAGTAACGGGACTCGGCTACTCTCCAGTTATATCCCTTCCACGCCCCTCTCCACTTTAAACAAATTAAAGTTCCCTCCAACCCCACCACGCCACGACTAGAAGCACACTACATTAGCAAGCAAGTGTTCAAATGTTTTCGAATGAGAAAAAAGCTAACAGAACAAATGGAAGAAACAAACTTACTGGTTTCGAAAGAAACGACTTCTTCTCTGCACTGGAAAATCGGGAGAAGAAGAGCAGAGCCTTTAGCATGGGAGGTTTATGTAGTCTGCCAGTACCACACCTAGAAACCGAGGAATGTGCTTCTGCATCAGTGATTGGACGCTGGTTGTCAGAAGATTTAAATAAACGCCCCCTCCCTCAGAATCATAGCTGACTTGTAATACTCTGCTAGAATTCTGTCCCTGCCCTCAACATAGAGACTGAGCAAAGAATATGATGTCTGTCGATTCATGCAAAAGGAAACTGACCCAGTGCATCAAACAACGAGTAACATTAAACGATTTCCCACCTCAAGTAGCAGCAGTCAGCTTTTTATTTCTCAGCTGTCTGCATCACATTTTAAACAGATGACAATCATACTATTTTACTTTGCTAGCAGCTATGAATCTAAGCCTTGCATTTAATATGCTGTTTTTGTCAGTATCTCATGCTTAATTCATGATAAGAAAGAAACCCAAGCATAGTAGTTGCATCGGTACACCTCGCCCCCCCCACAACCTTCACCACCCAAATGATACACAGACAAGTAAGTTGGGAATAAGAAGTTGCAGGTTTATTTGTGATACAAATAACAGAGCGGGTTAACCGACAGGCGACCCCCCTAAGCCCCGCAACCCCTTGTTGCAGGGCGCCTGAAGTTGAGCCAATGACGCGGACACAATGGCCCTGGCCAGGTGTCGATCCTGGGAGGCACCAGCCTCCCACCGGTGGACCTATCGTCCACCTGCCCCACCCTCCAGACAAGGGAGAGTCAACTCACACCTTGCCCATCCAGGCGGGGCGTTATTAGCAAACCCCCGGTTGTTCAGGCTTACAACCGCCCTAAGGACTAACGGGGTGCCGTTGAACCAAGTCCCCGAGAAGGGCCCCTCGGCTTAGATATGACTCAGCGCTGTGCATTTGCACTGGGGCTTCAGGTCCTGTTCCTGCGCCTGTCCTGCATGGGGGGGGGGATCGCCTTGTAACACCTCCTGCAACCTAGAAAACATAAATACAACATTAATATTCCCCCCTCACCACTTCCCCCCTTTCAGCGGGTGAGCGGTAGGGAGGGGAGCTGAAAATTGCGGGCCTCGCGTCCGGAGTCGTGGGGTGAGGGAGAGAGCCTAGGGGGGGGCTAACGGGCCTAAGGCTGGCGAGGGACAGCCTTGCGACCGCAGAGGTAGAGGGGCAGCAGCAAAGAGGACGCCGGGAGGGAGGAGCTCACCTATAACCTCCCAGGAAAAAGGGGGGGGTGGCCTGACCTAGCGTGACCCCGCCTCCCCTCCCTCGGGCTGGCCTCGGTTCCCTGCGCCCTACTACGGGGTTTGCCCTCCCATGGGGGTCCCTTGCAGGGACCTCGGGCATCTTTCATAGTAGTTGCATCGGTACACCTCGCCCCCCCCCCCCACAACCTTCACCACCCAAATGATACACAGACAAGTAAGTTGGGAATAAGAAGTTGCAGGTTTATTTGTGATACAAATAACAGAGCGGGTTAACCGACAGGCGACCCCCCTAAGCCCCGCAACCCCTTGTTGCAGGGCGCCTGAAGTTGAGCCAATGACGCGGACACAATGGCCCTGGCCAGGTGTCGATCCTGGGAGGCACCAGCCTCCCACCGGTGGACCTATCGTCCACCTGCCCCACCCTCCAGACAAGGGAGAGTCAACTCACACCTTGCCCATCCAGGCGGGGCGTTATTAGCAAACCCCCGGTTGTGCAGGCTTACAACCGCCCTAAGGACTAACGGGGTGCCGTTGAACCAAGTCCCCGAGAAGGGCCCCTCGGCTTATATATGACTCAGCGCTGTGCATTTGCACTGGGGCTTCAGGTCCTGTTCCTGCGCCTGTCCTGCATGGGGGGGGTCGCCTTGCACTTTATCCACAGCCTTGGCGTGGCACCCGCTGTGCCCAGGGCCCCCACTACTTAGCCTTAGTCCTCCTATATCTACACCTGGCTGTTTCTAGCGCCTCCCCCAGGTCTAATAGGAAGATCACCATGCCCACTTGGACAGATGCACCCCATCAGATTCCCAACACCCAATGGATTTGGCGTGCAGCAAGCCATGCCTAATGAAACCTACCCCTCTTTGTTCGCTGAATTTCGGCATTGCTGCGTTGACTCGCCTGCGAGTGACTTCTAATGCCCCTTGTGATACTGCCCCATGCCAAATAGGTCTGGGGGATATTTCTGACCAGTATATGCTGCACTGTCCTAATTCGCCGCTCAGGGTGCTCAAGTCCTTCCTCATTGTGTCCAATAAACGCCTCTTGCCTAAAGCCACCAGGTCGTTCTCCCCAAGACGCACCACCAAGGTGTTCGGCTTCTGCCTGTGTTCCTTCAAGATTTTACGAATGCAATCCGTTTATTTCTTCTAAACTAGCCAGCGTCTGTGGACCCCTAGGTCTGCGGCGACCTTTCGCTGCAAGGTACCCTAAGGACACCTGTCCCGAAGCCCTCCTAATGATGGGCCCCTAAGGGTGCTGTTCTGCCTACACTGAGGTCAATAGGACACTCACCCAGGAGCTCCGGCAGGGTTGGGCTACAAACCTCCCATAGCTTAACTGGTTTACTGTGTACCTGAGCATCCTGTCAGAGCTAATGTAAGTTGGTGGTTGTTCCCCAATTAGCACGCAGGCAAACTATTATGTAATATCACCCCGTCCTCAAGGTGTGATCTTGGGCAGCAAGGCTATGAAACCCAATATTGACTTTGAGCTTAGCGGTAATTCGACTCAATTATCGCACGGAAGCGGTCTAGGGATGCTGGGGTGGCTCTTTGTGGACCGGGGAATGTGCTTTCTATTGTATTCATGTAAATGTGAATGGTGGAGACAGTGTGTTGACCTAAAGTCCCTGCTCTGTGGATCCTACCTAAGGTCCCTGCTCTGCATATCCTAGCCACACCAGTGCATCGCGTTACCTTTCTAGTTTATTTGCTCTGGTGTGGTGTGACTGTTCTGCTTTGTCTTGTTTCGCAACGATCAATGAGTTAATGTGTGACCCGAAGGATGTCCTGCCTCTAGGATTCTGGATAAATCTGATAATAAATCTGTTTATACGGTCAGTGCGCCAAGTGATAGGACCTTTCTGTGCGACATTAGTAAGGGAAACTGAATCTGTTGCTTTTGCGTTGCTTTCGCTTTGGCGGACGTTTACCCCCAGATCATATAGATGGCTTCTGGTCTATGCTGTTTGCAGATCAGGGCACCGTGAGGTTTGCCTGCAAAATTTGTCATGACTACCGCGACTCTGCTGGGCTGTTACTACTGCGTTGCTCTTAGTAACGGAAGCAATGCCAGGTTCCCTGCAATTTGGCCCGGTATACCCGGAGATCTTTACATTCCCAGACAAAACGTTGGTAGTGCCTTAATTCCTCCACGTTCACGGTTGCTACCTGTTGGCGGCCCTCTACTCTCGCTCCAGGGCTTACACATGGAAGTCATTTCACTGCTGTGAGTCATATGTTGTGATGCATTATATTGGGCACCGTGGCTGGCATGGTATATAAGTTATTCCGTCCACGCAAGGATCCACGTATACCGACTACTCGTGAACGTTGATGTAGAAATGCTCGTCTCTTTCTCTGCCCCTAGAGCCAGCCCCAACCCCATCTCCAGTCCACACGCTAACTCGTGCCGTAACCGTGACGTCGCGACTGGAGATCACCATGGAGCAGCCGCATCACTGCTGTTCGGGGGATAATTGGAAACATTTCCCATGTATGGAAATGTGTCACCGGCAGTTGTGACGTGCCAATATTACTTTAACTAACAAGATGTGCATTAAAACACCAAAGGCACCCCGAACATTAATCAGTACGATTCCCCAGCCCGTTCAACTTTATGATATTGAATATTGTAATAAAAGTGTGGTCATTCGTTACCGCATTTTATCTGTCACTGAGCCTCATGATGGAGACCTAGCGCCTAAAACGGATGTGTAATGTGCGCAGGGCGCTGCTGTACCCTTGTTCAAGGCGATTGCATTTCCTGAAGCACGTGCATCCAACTCGGGGGATTTCCGACTGGGTGCATGCAATTCAAGCCGCAGACCTCGTGCACATCGAGAATCAAAACACAGCTCAAGTTCCCGCTGTGGGTCCTCTGAGGACACGTGAAACTACTGAGATAAAATGAAAGTTAAGGCACTACTGAGATCGAACTCAGGATCTCCTGTTTACTAGACAGGCACTTTAACCAACTGAGCCACAGGCAGTTGCCCCCCCCCCCTCCTTCACTGACCTAATACTGCCATTGGTTGTGTGATGTCAGCAGCATCACTGTGGTGTCATCAGTTGCAGAGAGTTCTTCTGGCCGCCCTGTTGCATTTGAAGTTCCTCCAACATGTAATCTGTACAAATCTTTAAAATGTGCTTATTTCCTGCTGGTCCTAGAAAGAATTCAGTGAGTTGTGACGCATCTGTGTGGCGCACTGCATTTACAGAGTCACACCGGCCCCTCTAACACATGCCTCTGCACAAGGATATGGTCTCAGGACAGATGAAAAGATCACCCAATGCGGCAAAGTTACAGAGCCATTGTTCTGACTTGTTTATGGCTCCGGCCGAGCCTACAAAGCCAAGGAATACGTCTCAGACCTGACACTAAAGAGGCCCGATTAGTTTAACGGCAGGAAGCCAACACCCCAGTTTGGACTCAGCCATGTACAGGTCTCTTATTTTCTTCCCTGGACCTATTTCTGCACTTAGAGCTGCCATGCACATGTGCAAGTTGCCTTTTTGTCCTCTTTATAATGAATTAAATTGAAACACTTCAGAACTATTCCTTCCTGCAGCCCGATGTTTTGTCTCGATTGCAGTCAGTGCGATAGCTTCACATAATAAACGCCATCTGCTGCCCTGCATGCTGTATTGTAGTCACAATTTGAAGTCCTTGCAGCACCCGCATGTACATTCATCCTTGCGAGGCTGATAACAGAGTTCCCTTGAGTTGTCTAATAGTAGTATCTGTTAGTTGCAATGTGTATTTGTAAAAGCTTGTCACAAGGCGTGCTATATAAACCATCCAATTGGAATAGTAATATTTCTTTCATGCTGTTATCATTTCTGCACTTTTATTTATCTAAATTATCTCAAATGGTGCTTCACTATTAGTTATATGTTCTGATGCTTCGTATTGGGCATCAATAGATGGCATACTACATAAGTTATTCCGACCATGCAGTATTCCACGTGGAATAAGTATGTGGTCATTATTTACCGCATTCCATCTGTTTACTGTAGCCCTCTCGATGAGGACCTTGTGCTGAAACACCGGTATGTAATCCGCGCCGGGCGATGCTGTACCTCTGTTTCAGGCGATTGCATTTCCTAAAGCACGTACCTAACTCGGGGGTTCTCTCAAGTGATGTCTGATTCAAGCCGTAAACCCCGTACACCGAGAGAATCAATCATAGCTCGGTACTCCGCTGTTATGAGCAAGACATGCAATCAGTCAGAAATTCCGATGTACATGGATAACCCCCGCACTCTGCCCCACTCCCACTTGTACAATACCTTCCCATATATAGTATTCCTTCTCATGCCAAGAAAACCAACGTACACGCTCATCTTGTGGTGGTCATTTATTGGCCGCAGTTTATTAGGAATACAAGGAAACATATATATACTTTGCATATTTTGCCTGTTAAGTCCTGGCAAACATCCTTGTTATTGTCTCTTGGCCCTTCTGGGTCGTTTCCTTTGTTAGGTTGGATTTTTTGCGCTCCCTTTGCGCGGGAGGGAGTAGTTTCTGTCCCGGAGTTAGGCCACCTCGCTACCATGTCCGATTCTTGTTGTGCCCTGCCTTCCGGCAGGGGCTGGGCTGCGAGTGCCGTCCCCGTTTGCTACTCCCCCCAATCTTTGGTAGGCCAACTTCCCAGCCGTGAGGCATCCCAGAGTGAGTGGTCCTACACACCTGTCCTTAGGCCCAACTCACCCAGCCGTGAGGCATCTGAAGGTAAGTGGACCTATTCTGGCACACCGCCCTCCGGTGTGCCTCCCTACCAACCGTTATCAGCGTAGTTCTTCGCCGCTCCTTCCTCAGCCCTGCGACATTGCTGTTCCTTAGGTGTGGGTGGGTGGGTCAACAATTTGGGCTCCGACGCCGGTGCTGCTCCCCCGCTCCGATAAGATAGGAGCTTGCCTTGGGGGAGCAGTGCTTATATGCCCCCCCCCCCTTTGTCTTCCAGGCCAGGTCGACCCCTGCCTATTGGGGGGCTCACTTCTCGCCTTGGTCCCCATTGGCCAGCGCTTCTCCAGCGGCCGCTGTGTGAGGGGGGAGGGCTTCTCCTTTGTCCTGCTTATTTTTTGGCGCCCAAAAACTGGCCCCTACCGGTTGTGTCTGGGGGCACGGCGCTGGTTATGGCGCCGGCTCTCGAGCCCCCTTTGGGGACAGCCTCTGCGATAACCCCCGCACTCTGCCCCACTCCCACTTGTACAATACCTTCCCATATATAGTATTCCTTCTCATGCCAAGAAAACCAACGTACACGCTCATCTTGTGGTGGTCATTTATTGGCCGCAGTTTATTAGGAATACAAGGAAACATATATATACTTTGCATATTTTGCCTGTTAAGTCCTGGCAAACATCCTTGTTATTGTCTCTTGGCCCTTCTGGGTCGTTTCCTTTGTTAGGTTGGATTTTTTGCGCTCCCTTTGCGCGGGAGGGAGTAGTTTCTGTCCCGGAGTTACGCCACCTCGCTACCATGTCCGATTCTTGTTGTGCCCTGCCTTCCGGCAGGGGCTGGGCTGCGAGTGCCGTCCCCGTTTGCTACTCCCCCCAATCTTTGGTAGGCCAACTTCCCAGCCGTGAGGCATCCCAGAGTGAGTGGTCCTACACACCTGTCCTTAGGCCCAACTCACCCAGCCGTGAGGCATCTGAAGGTAAGTGGACCTATTCTGGCACACCGCCCTCCGGTGTGCCTCCCTACCAACCGTTATCAGCGTAGTTCTTCGCCACGCCGTCTGGGAGGCTTCCGTCTCCCCGCGGCTCCCCCCAACTACGTCCTGATCTTCCATCGTTGCGTCCTACCAGGACCATTGCTCCCTTCCGGTTGGACCGGCTTGAGCATCTATTCTCTGCGGTTGTCTCCTCCCGTTTCGTTTCCTCAGCGCCCTCCCCTGGCTGTTTTTGAAAATTTGCTCCTCTGATCCTCGTCGTCTTACCAGGGGTCAGCCTGGCGGTAAGTACCCGAGCTCCAGTGCTTTGCCTGCATATGTCATGTTAGCCCCCTATTCACTATTTTCAGTAGGTGGGCCGTAGGGTTCTTGGATTGGTGGGGGCAGTGTTCCGCTGCCACTGTTGCTGTAAGAACTCACCAGTGTGGGTGCTGGGGGGGCTTCTCTGCCGCCCTTCGAGACTACTCTTGCCATTAACCTGCTCACTGGGGGCAAGGCATTTGAACGTGGAGGTTTCTGAGCAGGATCCTGTACGCATAATAGCGCACCTACTTCCATCCTCCCGTCTCTAGTAAAGTCCGCCCCAATATTTCGGACCATTGGCCTTGATGGGCCGAGATCCCTTTGAGGCCAAGGCCTCACACCTCCACTAAATGTAGATCAAGTTTAGCTGTCTTTACCATGCGGTGCTTGATACACTTCCATCGCTTCATTCTATTGTGATAACGTTAGAAACCGGTTTGATGGTTGCATCACCAAGAGAGCGATATCCCTCTGGAATTCAAATATCACCCAGTACCGGGGGGGACGCGCTGTCTGGCGGTGTAAGCCCCCCCGCCAGCGTCCTGGTGGTGGGGTCCCCCTCCAGCTGACGCGGGGACAACTTAATCTGGGGAACAGGATCTGGACGTGGATTGCACCTGCAATTTTCTTGGACTGAGAGGGATCGGGGGAAGTCTGATATATCTGTTGCTCTCTGGACAAATTTAAATTTGAGCCACCATGGGAGATCTTCCCAAATCCGAGGTGTGACAGGAATCAGAGCTTCACAATTTTGAGAAAGAGGCATGCCTGAAGGGCGCCCTGGAGTGTCTTCTGCCATCTCCATGGCTGCACTCTATTCACCATGAAACAACTCAACTTTCTGTTTGCGGTCAATTTCTAGGCAACAGAAATCTTGCATGAATAAAAGTGTGTGACCTAAGACTGCCATAAATATCCACGCACTGAGCGCGCAACTGCAAAAATAAGTATGGTCATCAGGTCCGTGACTGTCGGCGTCCGGGGCCCTGTGCTGAAATGAGAAGCCAGCATAGGTGTTCGGGTAACCTTGACATTGGCCTTTCGTTATAGTACGTTTCGCTGAAACAACTACGTGCCCTGCTAGCTGTATATTGAAGGCAGCATCGGTAAGTACAGGCAGTCCTTGGCAGCCTTGTTTCTTGGGCCGTGATACCTAATTGTAATACATCAGTGGGCAGATGAGTCGTCTCCATGAAGAGGTCGTCATCGACTGCACCCACTATTTCTTACACAACAAGCCTCTAGCGCTGGGGTAAGTTGTAATTCTTCCTGCATAAGGAATTATTCTGAAGTTGTACCTTCCTGTATTACCAATCTCCCTGATAAAGTGCCTGGGGGCTTCTACTGAGGTCACTCCCCATCACTCTTCTCATTACTAGCATCCCCCGAAGTATTGGCGCACCTTACATGAGTACCGTAGTCTACCTCAAACCCTCGGGCGCGGGCGATTATTTGCCTGGATTCCCCCAGAAGCGGACGCGACTCCGAGGCTCGGCCCCTGGGTCCCCGTGCCCCCCGACTGCAGTCTCGCCTACGGACCGCCCCTACCTGCCTTTCTTATCATGGTGGAGTGCCTACGCTCCCGGAGCAAAGTGGGGGGTGGGGGGGGGGGGTGGTGTCCGCTCCTTTCTGCCCGCTGCTGCCCTGGGACTTCGGATTGTCCCTGCTGTCTGCCTCTGACCTCAGGACCTGCGCTGGGTGTCCCTGCATCAATTAGCCTGTGGCGTGTGAGCGAATCTCTGTCAGAGCATGCTATTTTGGCCTGACATCCGATCAGGCATCCCCGTATTATCACAGCCCAGGTAGTATGCTCCGTGAGCCAATGTATCGGGAGGGGCCGCCTAACACTTTCTCCCAGGCGCCTGTGCACGCTCATGAACTTCTGTGCGACTCTGAGACTTATCTGGAACTGTGCCCAGGGGGAAATCTTGGTTGGACCTGCCAAGTCCCGACAGGGGATTGTGCCCGTTGCACACAAAATTCCACTTGTTGTTTAGGCATGTCTTTAATCCCTTTGCAGTTTTAAAAACCAACTCACACCAGTATGTGTTGCGCGGCTTCATGAAGACAGTGTTGCCCACGAGAGCCGTCAAAGGTAATGTGCGTGCCTTGGCGGTAGACTGGTTCCCTCACCCGTAGTGCTTCTCATGGGACAGGAGGTATTGGAGAGTGTGAGCCCTTAATCCGATCACCATATTCCCAGTGCAATCTTAGATAGCGCAGGCCTGCCACTTCGCAAATTTTTACCAGCGCTCGCCTGCCCAGGTGTAAATATACAGCTCTAGCTCCTTTTAGCTTGGCACAGAGGCTTCCTAGTTTATAGAACCCCCTTTACTAGACTGTTTGAATTCCGGCAGAGAGTGCAGCCATGGTCTATCTGACAAACCAGGACTAACTGACTTAACTTATAATGATATGCTGTGCGCTCTGCCTGGTTCCAGCCCTTTGCAGCAACAATATTAACAATCTGTAACCTGTTAATGTAGAGTTGTGGGGGTCAGACTACTCTGGGCCTTGTATGGCGAATCACCGCTGCTAGAGGCAGAGATAGGGCTCTCAACGCTCCTAACTAGTTTTCAAAATGAAGAGCAGCGAAAGCCAAGTCAATTTTCTTCAATCCCTTTCTTTTTTTTTTTTTTTTTTTTTTTATACGTGGTCGGGCCTAAACCTCCGACCTCAACCTTGGAAGCTCTTTCCACTTATCACTTATGGTAACGCGGCATGGTCTATTTAAATAGGTGCCTGGGTGACGGATATTATAAGGCTAACATTCCTATCCTGATTAAAGACAAGTTGCGCTGGTCCTGCCAGGATTTGCCAGTTGATGGAATATTAAACCAAGCTCCAGCTTTCCAACCATTATTTCTGCCATGCCGGGCATTATGAATGGCAGGTACCAGGAAACAAATGTACCGGGGAAGTTGTCTCAAATGGCGTCCTCAACGAGCACAATGCAAACCCCGACTGTCCTTCTGAACGCATCTTGTTTTGCCTGTTGCCTTTAATTTGCCGAAAGTGAGCATAGCATGAGCATCTGCACGATGGTCTGGGTCATTTTACCGTCCGGGCCACTTCCAATGATTTATTGGAGTACTGTGTGCGCACAGGCACACAGGCATAACGCATAACGAGGCCATCTCATGCTCTGAACCCGCTTAGACCACGCCCCACCCTGTGTCCCAGGGTAATGACCGTCCGGGCGGAGGATATGAATGCCTCCCTGCTCAGGTCAAATCAAACCTTCACTTCCCCGCACCACTTTGTGTCGTGCAAAGGGGGGGGGGGGGGGGGGGACAGCAGCACAATGATGTCCTGAGATAGAAACTATTTGCAACTAATATGGTTGTTGCACACGAACCTACGACTTAGTACAGCTATCCATCCATTCCGAAATCAGGTTATAAACCAGCCTTTATGACGTCACTCATCCTGTAATGTGCAGTTCTACAATGGAATTTCTGAAAGGCTCTTGCTTTCTCTCTGCGCCAGTCATCCCTTGATTCTAGAGCGCAGCCGAGCCAGCAAAATAAGGGGTTGGACTTCTTTGCATATTACACTGTAGCAGTGTGGGGGTGTGGTGCCAGGCATGTTTCTTGACAACAAAAGGGGTACATTTGAGGGGATGATAGCGCGAGTTTCTAGTCTACATTTTTAGGAATTTATAGCACCGGGAGGTATACTTCAACATCGTCCTCCGTCCATAATCATTATTTTATTTTCTTCATTTACATTTATTAAACGGTGTCTCCTAGCTGAGGTCCCATGTTGACAAGAGTGTCTGATATAACAGGGGTTAACCCGAGGCTCAACTCCTGGCCTACCCGCCAGAGTCAGCAGCAACAGCGTGAGGTGACATGAGCAACTGGGACACTGGCCACGATCGCGTTCTCATTCCCCTTTGCCCTCGCGCCACTAGGTGTCACTGCTGCCACACCGCACGTTAAAACCCGGCACATAGCACCATTGCCGCCCGGCCCTCCTGCGAGGGCGCCGCTAGCAGTGCCGCAAAATCGACCTCTAGCATACCTAGGATGTTAGGTATCGGGCGCTTTCTATCCTTTCTTTGTTCTATGCTCTAGGGACTTTGTACATTTTATCAAGCTGGCCATGTCTCTTTTCTGGTACCTTGAAGGGGCATTAAAGAATATTCACGCAGCTGTTTCTTACCTCCTATGATGGCTGCGGGGGCACTGCCGCCCACACCGACCTTTGTCTTCTCGGGGGCACCACCGCCCGCACCGACCACCGCCTGGTTCCGGCCTGGCTGTTGTCCCTTAATTGCTCCAGCTGCTTGCGCCCAAGCTTGCCGGCGCCCAGATCGCGTTCTTGTGGGCACCGCCGTTCTGGCTTGAAGTGCTTTCGGGTAGCCGTTCTGGCACCCTGCTCTGCCTCGATCGCCCTGTCCAACAGCTGGTCGTCGATCCTCGGCCTCCTTGATCCCGGTTCCCGCGAGGTGCCCCCTGGATCTCGTCGCCCCTCCTTATGTCGTCCTGTTGCTTGCTGCGGTGGCCGGTCCTTCCTCTGTCTTGTGAGGGGGGAGGGGGTACCTACACTTCTGTCTCTCGCTCGATCTGTTCCACGAGCGTCCCTTTCTCCTTGGTGGCTGCATGGCAAGGTGGGGTACTTCGTCCGATCCTGCTGGGCCGTGGCGGACTCCATGGGCATCACTCCTCTAGCTCCCTGATGTGCCCGGTGCTGCGGCGTGGGCACCCGCCTTCTTCCTGCTCCTTGCTCTAGTTGGTGGCCCTGGGCGGGGAGTTCTGGGCCGTCTCTCTGTCTCTTGCTGGTGGAACGGGGTGGGCCCCCAGACGTCCCTGGCAACCCCTTATTGTTGTTAGGCAGCAGCGGCCAGTTCCTCGGTCGTAAAGGGCTTTTGCCTCCGAGAAACAAATGGAACCCTCGATCAACAATTTGGGCTCCGACGCCGGTGCTGCTCCCCCGCTCCGATAAGATAGGAGCTTGCCTTGGGGGAGCAGTGCTTATATGCCCCCCCCCCCTTTGTCTTCCAGGCCAGGTCGACCCCTGCCTATTGGGGGGCTCACTTCTCGCCTTGGTCCCCATTGGCCAGCGCTTCTCCAGCGGCCGCTGTGTGAGGGGGGAGGGCTTCTCCTTTGTCCTGCTTATTTTTTGGCGCCCAAAAACTGGCCCCTACCGGTTGTGTCTGGGGGCACGGCGCTGGTTATGGCGCCGGCTCTCGAGCCCCCTTTGGGGACAGCCTCTGCGATAACCTCTGAAAGATCGTCGCAACAATTGTACGGTTGTCTCTTGGGCAACGAGCCTGGCCATCGAGGGAGGGCCCATTGTATTTGGATACTTGTATAATTTCACAGTAAAACTAATGTAACTTCTTTATCCATTCCACTTTCATTTCGTATCATTTTATCCTAATTTTTTATTCAAAATCGAAGTTCACATCCCCATGTGCTCATCTGAGGCCACGTCTAATCTACTGTAGATAAAATATAATTTCCTTTAATCTGTGATGAGATTCCATCTTGTTTATCGGCGGGATGTGCGAGTATAGTTACATACAATCTTTATAGCTAGTAAACTCCATTGAGTATTCTTACTCTGACGGGGCTCACATTACAAATAATTGTTGTGAGGGGCTCGATCCAAAACGTCTCCCTCGGCAAACCTGAATGGCAACACCAGCCTCTGTAGCTAATGGAAGATACAAACGACACTAAAAGTGTACAATCGTTAATCAGCTCATGAACACCATCCCGCCTGTGTTACCAGATAATGCGTCATGGATTAATTAGCCAGGCACAACATTGGAGCATGAATTTACGAACTGGAGTTGGCTGGGCACGAACAACCCACCCATCTATTAATAGCCGACGCCTTGCAGATAGCGCCACAGAGGCTGATTATTAAGCCAACTGAAAATTCTTCCCCCCTAAATTCTCGTGTGAATTACTCGGGGGCCTGCAAATGACCTCTCGGCAAGAGAAAATCAGTGTTTTGGTCAAAAGTTAATTCCCTGTCTCTATGATGTATAACATAAAATCTTATCCCGCAAATCCTGTTCTTATTCATGAGTCCCCTTTGTTGCGCAGCCTAACTGATCGTCGCCAGGCTAATACCAGCTCACCGAAAATTATCGCCCCCTCGTGACCTGCTTGCTCCACGAAGGGTGCATCGGCCTGAAGTATTCCCGGCTAAGAGGGGGGAGGAGGCCGAGCCCCCCGAGGCAGTCGCAGCAATGACAGCGATGCACGGGAACATAATTGACGCTTTGGGCCAATACATAGGCCCATGCAGCCAACGTGCAGAGCACTAGACTGACTAGTCCAGCGGATAATTGCCAGGTTGCCCTGTCTGACAGTCCGACCATGACACTAGTCATACACTATATGAATTACATGTGCCGTACAATACTCATTTTCCGACGGGCTATTATGTCTTATGTCTTGTCAATTTAGGTATTTCGCTGTGCAATCTCCGTGGCAAGATTAGAGCGCACCAGGTAATGCACTATGTGCCAGACGCACATCACTTAATTTCCCTATTCCAAAATGGTACGCCGTAAGCAGCGTTATTGGCACCCTTCTTCCCACCTAGGATAAAATCTATTGTAGCGGGACACTACTGCCAAAACATATATTGCGCAATCATACCGCATTTACACCTGCCCGCCTTGGGTCTGTTCATGCCTAAAATAAATTATGATTACTCATCTCTGCTAGTGCAAATATGAGCAAAAGCTTGAGAATCTGGCCCTTTACCTTCTGCGGCCCACTTGTGAGGCAGTTTTTTATCGGTCTTCTTAGTGAGGAGAGCGGATTTGCATACTTTGTCCGGGATGACTAAAGCCTACGTCGCCATTTGAATGGCCAAGGGCAACAAGCCTTTGTCTTGTAAGTCGTGAGCCCGCCTAGCAGGAACCCACGCCAGGCGATGACACATACTGCCACAGAGAGACAGCATCACCCCTTGTTATCTTACAATTGGTGATTAGGAGCGAACACACGACGGGAGTGTAGCGCATCTTGTGGCAACTCTGTGGCATATCTTTATATGCTATCTTGCCTCTGTGCCACATCCTGTATGTTTCTTCTGCAATAAAAGCATTATATTTTGGTTAAAAACGTTGGCATTCGCTCGCGTGCATTCCTTCTGGGGTCCCCCTATTAAGCACATGGGACGCACGCTGCACCCTGAATGAATGGCCTAGACTCGCTACCCCCGCTGCCATATGTGCAACGCCACTCACTAAACGCCTCTGCTGCATGGTGCGACAATACAGGCCAACACGCCAAAAGGACGAATGGGACAGAGGCAAGCTTTCTGCCAGGCGAGAGTGACATAAATGCTCGGGCAGCGTCTCGGCTCAAATTGCTTTTTACTTATGACCAACCCGGGACTCGAACCCTGCTCGTCTGTTCACATTGATGAGCATTAACGTGCTACACTAAGCTGCGGCCGGCGAGTTTGCAGCGCTGCCCCGGAGGAGAGTTGAATTAAGTTGTGGCAAATGCAAGCCTCAAACGGGCCGGCCGACCGCCTGGCGCCATCGCGCGGCCCTCTCAATGACTGAGCCCTCGTGACCTAAAGCGGCCCCCATCCCTTGCGGCATTAATTACGTTGTGGCAAATGCAAGCCTCCAACGGGTCGCCCGACCGCCTGGCGGCCATCGCGCGGCCCTCTCAATGACTGAGCCCTCGTGACCTAAAGCGGCCCCCATCCCTTGCGGCATTAATTACGTTGTGGCAAATGCAAGCCTCCAACAGGCCGCCCGGCTGCGTGGTGGCCATCGCGCGGCCCTCCCAATGCCTGAGCCCTTGTGACCTTAAACGGCCACCCGCACCCCTTGTGGCATTACCGAGTCAATTCCCTTGCTGCGGTGACGGCCCCCCCACCCCGCATTGACGGCAACCCTTTTCTCAACCCAGCCGGTTGACCCGAACAGTCAGCCGTGGCTTAGCTGGCCGCACCACCGGGGTGTACGATCCCATAGCTCCCAGCCATCTACTATATTCCCCTTGTAGATCCCAACGCTAATCGACCCTTCCACGGGCACCTCTACCTCGCCGTGGGCTATAGCCACGGGACCCCGTACCACTCGGGTTTGCCCAAGGACGGGGCCTGGTGAGAGTGTCACGCTTACCTCAATCCCGACGGTGTTCGGCCATGAGGTAGCCGTGGGGGTCCTTCGATCCCGCCGATGCTCCACACGTGGGGAGCGGAAGGGAGCTGAGATGCAAAATGCAAACAAGCATTTACAATGCAATGGTTTTGCCTTTGTTAAAGTTTGAGCTGTTGGCAAAGCTCTTGACCATTTTTTTTTAACATAAATAAATGGCATTGTTATTTGCAATGCCACTAGCTTTATCTTTTGCAAATGACACCCACAAACACCTACAGAGAGCCCCCAACACACACCCACACAGAGCCCCTCCCACACACACTGCGAGCACCACCACACTGCGAGCCCCCCCACACACACTGCGAGCTCCCTCCACAGACTGTGAGCCTCCTCTATACACTGCGAGTCACCTCCTACAAAGCCCCCTCCACACACAGAGCCACCCCGCTCACACACAGAGCCCTCCCCTTGTTTGGCAATGTACAGTAATCCCTTAGAGTTTTATAAAGCTTTGGAGAGGGTTATTTGTAACTGTTTATTATAAAGAATATATTCCTTTCTAACTATACAATGGTGTACAATATATCTGATTGAAGCCACTCTCAGATGGACGCAGGCAGCTGCTTAGAAAGTTTTTTAAACAACATACACAACGAGGTCAAGGTCTTAGAATGTGAGTGCATGTACTGTTGTAAAACATTAATAAGGCACATGTGGATGACACAACCATGCATAGGCACAATATTGCACAGTGACTTTATTAGTTTAATTAACCCTATAACTTCTGAAGAATATGAAGATTGATGTATTAAAAGTTGCATGGATGAATGGATGTGTGAAAATGTGGGTGGATGATTGATTGGTGGATGGATAGAAATGTGGATGTTGAAAGGATGGATGTATGGATGGAAGGATGAAAGGGTGGAGGGATGCAGGATGGATTGTTGAAAGTGTGGATGAATAGATGAAAGGATGCGTGGAAGGATGAAAGTGTGGATGGAAGAAGGACGGATGGAAGAAAACGTGGATGTATGGATGGATAAAATGTTGCATAGATAAATGATGTATGGATGTGGGAAAATGTGTTAGGATGAATGATGTATCTTATTCACATTTTTTATCTTGTTGTGAGTATTATCACTGGAGTAGCACTTCTAATGAACGTGGGATATTTTTTTACCATTGTTTCTGAAGGTATAAGACAGATGTATTTGCTACAGAACATAGAATGAGTGCATGTGGTATAGCTTCTTAAAAAAAAAATATTGCACAGTAACATATTTTAGGCATTTTGCTCAATTTGCTATAGAACATAGAATGAGTGCATTTGTTGTATTTTTTTAAAACTAAATTTGCACAGTAACATATTTTATGTAGTTTGTAAATAATGCAAAGACAAGATAAGAAGGTTTAACATTTTTATTTAAGTAAATATATTTATTATTATTGTATGAAATCAAATTAAACTTTACTGAAAATTCTTTTGCATTTTTTATGAAACGTAATTTGAATATTTTTTTTTTTTTACTTCCATTTACAGTAAAGTATTGTGTCCTTTTTTTCAACTTATGAAAATATATCTTGTACAAGTCACTCTCAGATGGATGCAGGCAACTGCTTAGAAACTTCTTTAAACAACATATACAATGAGGTCAAGGTCTTAGAATGCGATTGCATGTATTGTTGTAAAACATCAATAAGGCATTTGAGGATGACACACAGAACCATGCATAGGCACAATATTGCACAGTGACTTTACTAGTTTGAAAAACCCCATAAGTTCTGAAGAATCTGAAGATTGATGTATAAAATGTTGCATGGATGAATGATGGATGTGTGAAAAGGTGTGTGGATGTGAAAAGGTGTGTGGATGTGTAAAGGATGGATGTATGGATGGAAGGATGAAAGGGTGGATGGATGCAGGATGGGATTGTTGAAAGTGTGAATGGATGAAAGGATGCGTGGAAGAATGAAAGGGTGGACGGAAGGACGGATGGAAGAAAAGGTGGATGTATGGATGTATAAAATGTTGCATGGATGAATGATGTATGGATGTGTGAAAAGGTGGTGTGATGAATGATGGGTGGATGGATGAAAGTGTGGGTGAATTGATGTATAGATGAAACGTTGGATGGATGAAGGATGTATGAAGGATGGATGGATGGAAGAATGAAAGGATGGATAGTTAAAAGGTTGCATGGATGTATGATGTATGTGTGAAAAGCTAGGTGGATAAATAATGTGTGGCTAGATGGATGCGTTGATGTGTGTATAGATTGGGGAATGAAATTTTAAGATGGATGTAGAAAATGTTGCATGGATGAATGATTGATGGATCGTTGAAAAAGTTGTTGGACGAATGATGAGTGAATGGATAGAAGGGTGGATGTGTAAAGGATGGATGTATGGAAAGCTGAAAGTGTGGATGGATGTATTGTTAGTAGAATGAAATGGTAGATGGATGTATTAATAAAAATGTTGCATGAATGATGGATGGATGTGTGGAAATGTAGGTGGCTGTATGATGGGTGTATGGATCGAAGGGTGGATGAGTAAAGGATGGATGTATGGAAAGATGCAAGTGTGGATGGATGAAGGATGGATGAATAAAAGTGTGGATGAAAGGATGCATGGAAGGATAAAAGGGTGGACGGAAGAAGGACGGATGTAAGAAAAGGTGGATGTATGGATGGATAAAATGTTGCATGGATGAATGATGTATGGATGTGTGAAAATGTGGTGTGATGAATGATGGGTGGGTGGATGAAAGTGTGGGTGGATGGATGTATAGATGAAACGTTGGATGGATGGGAGAATGAAAGTATGGATAGTTAAAATGTTGCATGGATGTATGATGTATGTGTGAAAATGTAGGTGGATAAATGATGTGTTGCTGGATGGATGCATTGATGTGTGTATAGATTGGAGACTGAAATTTTAAGATGGATGTAGAAAATGTTGCATGGATGAATGATTGATGGATTGTTGAAAAGGTGGGTGGACGAATGATGAGTGGATGGATAGAAGGGTGGATGTGTTAAGGATGGATGTATGGATGGAAAGCTGAAAGTGTGGGTGGATGTATTGTTAGTAGAATGAAATGTTAGATGGATGTATTAATAAAAATGTTGCATGAATGATGAATGGATGTGTGAAAATGTAGGTGGCTGTATGATGGGTGGATGGATCGAAGTGTGGATGAGTAAAGTATGGATGGAAAGATGCAAGTGTGGATGGATGAAGGATGGATGAATGAAAGTGTGGATGAAAGGATGCATGGAAGGATAAAAGGGTGGACGGATGGAATAAAACGTGGCTGTATGGATGGATAAAACATTGCATGGATGAATGATGTATGAAAAGGTGGTGGGATGAATGATGGGTGGATGGCTGAAAGTGTGGGCGTATGAGCATTATCACTGGAGTAGCAGTTCTAATGAACGTGGGATATGTTTTTATTTTACCATTCTTTCACAAGGTATAAGACAGATGAATTTGCTACAGAACATAGAATGAGTGCATGTGGTCTAGCTTCTTTAAAAAAAAAATTTACACAGTAACATTTTAGGCATTTTGCTCAATTTGCTATAGAACATAGAATGAGTGCATTTGTTGTAGTTTCTTTAAACTAAATTTGCACAGTAACATTTTATGTAGTTTGTAAATAATAATGCAAAGACAAGATAATAAGGTTTCAAAATTTTATTTAAGTAAATATATTTACTATTATTGTATGAAAGCAAATTAAACTTTAATGAAAATACTGTTTTTTGCATTTTTTATGAAACCTAATTTGAATATTTTCTCTTTTTACTTCCATTTACAGTAAAGTATTGTGTCCTTTTTTTCAACTTATGAAAATATATCTTGTACAAGCCACTCTCAGATGGATGCGGGCAGCTGCTTAGAAACTTCTTTAAACAACATATACAATGAGGTCAAGGTCTTAGAATGCGATTGCATGTATTGTTGTAAAACATCAATAAGGCACTTGAGGATGACACAGAACCATGCATAGGCACAATATTGCACAGTGACTTTACTAGTTTGAAAAACCCCATAACTTCTGAAGAATCTGAAGATTGATGTATAAAATGTTGCATGGATGAATGATGGATGTGTGAAAAGGTGTGTGGATGTGTAAAGGATGGATGTATGGATGGAAGGATGAAAGGGTGGATGGATGCAGGATGGATTGTTGAAAGTGTGAATGGATGAAAGGATGCGTGGAAGGATGAAAGGGTGGACGGAAGAAGGACGGATGGAAGAAAAGGTGGGTGTATGGATGTATAAAATGTTGCATGGATGAATGATGTATGGATGTGTGAAAAGGTGGTGTGATGAATGATGGGTGGATGGATGAAAGTGGGTGTGGATTGATGTATAGATGAAACGTTGGATGGATGAAGGATGTAGGATGGATGGATGGAAGAATGAAAGGATGGATAGTTAAAATGTTGCATGGATGTATGATGTATGTGTGAAAAGGTAGGTGGATAAATAATGTGTGGCTGGATGGATGCGTTGATGTGTGTATAGATTGGGGAATGACATTTTAAGTTGGGTGTAGAAAATGTTGCATGGATGAATGATTGATGGATCGTTGAAAAGGTGGTTGGACGAATGATGAGTGAATGGATAGAAGGGTGGATGTGTAAAGGATGGATGTATGGATGGAAAGCTGAAAGTGTGGATGGATGTATTGTTAGTAGAATGAAATGGTAGATGGATGTATTAGTAAAAATGTTGCATGAATGATGGATGGATGTGTGAAAATGTAGGTGGCTGTATGATGGGTGTATGGATCGAAGGGTGGATGAGTAAAGGATGGATGTATGGATGGAAAGATGCAAGTGTGGATGGATGAAGGATGGATGAATAAAAGTGTGGATGAAAGGATGCATGGAAGGATAAAAGGGTGGACGGATGAAGGACGGATGGAAGAAAACATGGCTGGATGTATGGATGGATAAAAATTGCATGGATGAATGATGTATGTATGTGTGAAAAGGTGGTGGGATGAATGATGGGTGGATGGATGAAAGGGTGGGCGTATGGATGTATAGATGATAGGGTGGATGGATGAAGGATGTATGGATGGGAGGATGAAAGGCTAAATAAAAAGTTGCATGGATGGATGTGTGAAAAGGTAAGTGGATGAATGATGGATGATGAAAGGGTAGGTGGATGGATGTATAGTTGGGAGAATGAAATGTTAGATGGATGTATGGATGGAGAAAATGTTGCATGGATGAATGATGGATGGATGTCTGAAAAGGTGGGAGAACGAATGATGGGTGGATGGATAGAAGGGTGGAAGGGTAAAGGATAGAGGTATGGATGGAAAGATTAAAGGGTGGGTGGATGGATGTATAGTTAGGAGAATGAAATTGTAGATGGATAGATAAAAAGTTGCATGGATGAATTATGGATGGATGTGTAAAAATGTGGGTGCCTGTATGATAGGTGCATGGATAGAAGGGTGGATGTGTAAAGGATGGATGTATGGCTGGAAAAAAAAGGTGGATGAAGAATAGATGGATGGAAGGATGAAAGAATGGATGGATGTGTGAAAGTTTGAGTGGATGAATGATGTTTGGATGTGATGAGGTCTAATAGGCGCATTTGTTGTCCAACGTTGAGGAGTACCAGTTTCTATGAACTTTTGTTGGAAGGTGTCCTTATGGTAAAAAATCTTTTACAAGTGTGTCTCGGTATCAAAAATTTTGAAGACCTCCTTACACACTCACCCAGAGCTCTTTTCACTCTGCAAGCTTTTTCCATACACTGTGAGGCACACACACTGATGTACTCTCACACACTGCGAGCTTCTCACATACGTGGAGTTTTACACACATTGCGAGCTCTACAGACTGCAAGCCCTACACTCTGCAAGTATACACTGCAAGCTCAACACAGTTTCGTATTGTACATGAGGCCCTCAGAGTTTATACAGCTTTGGAGAGTTATTTTTCAACTTTTTATTATAAAGAATAGATTATTTATTAATTTTCCAAAAAAATGATATTGAAAGACACTTGCAATTGTAAGTATTTTTGAATTAACTTGTTTTTTGACTATTTTCTTTCGAAGCTCACAATGCTTATTGTTGACTTTAATTGCCCATATTACAAATCTAATGTGAGACAATATATTTTTTAGGAGTTCCAATGAACTTGTGATTTGTTCTTTTTTTTACTATTCACTCAGAAGTTAGAAGTCAGATGAACTTTCTATAGGATATACAATGAGTGCATTTGTTATAGCTTAAAAAAAATGTTTGCACAGTAACATATGTTATGCACTTTGTAAATAGATATGGACTGTAAGTGCCTATGTAATTCACATTCTTTAGCTTGTTGTAAGTATTTTCACAGGAGTAGCAGTTCTAATGAATGTGGGATTTTTTTTACCATTTTTTCTGAAGGTATAAGACAGATGAATTTTGCTACAGAACACAGAATGAGTGCATGTGGTATAGCTTCTGTAAAAAAAATTTTGGCACAGTAACATATGTTATGCATTTTGATCAATTTGCTATAGAACATAGAATGATTGCATTTGTTGTAGTCTCTTTAAAGTAAATTTGCCCAGTAACATATCTTATGTACTTTGTAAATAATAATGCAAAGACAAGATAAAAAGGTTTAAAAATTTTATTTAAGTATATATATTTAGTATTATTGTATGAAAGCAAATTAAACTTTAATTAAAATACTGTTTTTTTTTGCCTTTTTAATGAAACATAATTTGAATATCTTCTTTTTGTACTTCTATTTAAAGTAAAGTATTGTGTCCTTTTTTACAACTCATGTATTTTTAGTATGTATCCGTTTTGAAAAATGACTAACATTTTTTGGCAAGTTAGGCATTAGAGCTTCTTGAATGTCGTCAATGTCGGCTGGTATATTGAAGAAGTCCATTAGAATAGTGTTATTTATTTCCACAGATTGTAAATTTTCGGCGTTATCAATATGTACATTTAGTGTACAGTGTTCCTGATTTGCAGTTTCTAGCCCATATATAGTCAGATTTATTTCTTCTTGTGGTGGTTGTATTTTCTGTGAAGGAAAAAGAAGAGTTAGTTAATTACATTTTTTTGAAGTCCTTTTGTTTTTTTTCTTGTGTTGACCTACGGAAAAATTTCTTGTTATATGCAGGCTTAAATAATGTTAATACGTAGTGAAGATAGTTTAAGAAAGGATAGATGTGAGTAAAGATAGTGAAAAGGTATAATATAGTGTGTATAATAGAGGATTAGAGACTGTTTTGTAATGTTATAGCTACTTTAGTAAAAATACGTATTAATAAATAGTGAGTAGTAGGTACTAGTTTTGTGTTTTAGAATAGTATTGTGAATAGTGATTATAGTTAATAGTGCAGTGTGAGTAGAGTTTGAGTTATTAGTAGAGTATGTATGAGTTTTTTAGTGCATTGTCAATTATTTTTGGGAGTCTTGAAGTTATTGGCGTACTAGTATAAAGAGAATTAGAAAACGACAAAAAAATGTGTACTTAAGTGTTAGTATTAAAGTCATATTTGTAAGTGATAGTTGGGCATTATTAGTAAGTTATTTTGAAATAGTGAATGTTATTTTTCCGTAATAATGTGTTTTTTTATGGTGTGAGTAATAAAGAGAGAGTAGTAAAGATTGAGTAGTAGATTTATTAGTGGAGAGTATTAGTGTTTTATAGTAGTGATTAGTAGAATATGTAGTATAGCTTAACTGATTTAGATAGAGAGTATTAGAAGAGAGAGTTTGAGGGAATTGTAATTAGTGAATATAGAGTTTGATAGTGTTTTAAAAAGTAAATAGTATAGATTGAGTAGTAGAGCAAGGTATTAATAGTTTAATAATTTGTACTTACTTGAAATTGTGTATTTCTTGTTGTGTTTAACATTTTATTGCTGTTAAATTCATGCACTGTCAGGTGCGTCATCTTTATGTAGGATCCAATTTCTATCGGGAAGTCTGTGGCATCTCTCCAAAGAGTTATTTTCACTGAGTCCGTTGTATCTTTCACAGTTATTGATTTAGGTTTTGTATCTTGGCCAGCAATAATAATTGTTTTTGTTTCTTCTTCCTGTAAGACAAAAAATTGGTAATAGAAATTTGTTTATTATGTTACAGTGTTGGTGTGTAAGAGTGTGGGTGTTAAAGAGTGGGTGTGAGCGTGTTGTAGTAGAATGTGTGTGTTAAAGAGTGTGTGTGAAAGTGTGTGAGTGTGCGAAAGAGTGTGTGCGAAAGAGTGTGCGAAAGTGTTTTTTTATGAGAGTCTGTCAAAGAGAGAGAGTCTGTCAAAGAGAGAGAGTCTGTCAAAGAGAGAGAGTCTGTCAAAGAGTGCGCCTGTCAAAGAGTGCGCCTGTCAAAGAGTGCGCCTGTCAAAGAGTGCGCCTGTCAAAGAGTGCGCCTGTCAAAGAGTGCGCCTGTCAAAGAGTGCGCCTGTCAAAGATTGTGTTTGAAAGAGTGCGTTTGTGAAAGAGTGCGTTGGTAGAAGAGTGTTTTGATAAATAGTGTTGTTGTGAAAGTGTATGTTTGTATTAGTGTGTTTGTGAAAGAGTATGGCTGTGAAGTGATGTAGATAGTAAATAGTTGTGTAAAGTGTGTTTGTGAATAGTTGTTGTGATAGTGTGTTGGTGTGTAATAGTTTTTGTGTGTAATAGTTTTTGCGTGTAAGAGTGTTGTTGTGAAAGTGTGTGCATGATTTTTTGTAATAGTATTTGTTAAAGATTGTGTAAGTGTTTTGTAAAGGGTGTTGTATCTTGTGTGGGTGCAATAGTGTGGTAGTGGTAAAGAGTGTGTGTGTTTAATATTGTTCTAGTTAAACACTGTTGTAGAAAGTAGTGTGTAAGAAGGGTGTATGTGTAATAGTGTGTGTATGAAATCGTATGTATTAGAGTGTTGTTTTGGAACTGTGTGTGTGTGAAACAATGTTTGCTAGTTTTTGTTTGGAAGATTGTGCGGTAAGTATTGTTTGCAAGAGTATGTGTGAGAGTGTGTGGTATATAGTGTGTGTGTAAAAGTGTGTTAAAGGGTGTGTGTGATAATTTTCTTTATTTTTATAAGCTTACCTCTGCAATTGTCCCAGAAATGCTCATTAATGAGCGTAGTGAAGCTGCTTTAACTGCTTTTATAGGTGATATTGGTGGAGCAGGGGGTTGTAGGATATATTCTGCCTCTTGTATAATTTCTTGAGGTATAGTTAAGGGGATCATGCGTGATAGTTTCGTTTGTTTCGTGATGATAATCACATTGTTTTTGGATAAGAAATTTCGAATCATAATAGCTTGTCCTTCTTTAGTTTGCTGGTAAAATGGCTCATTGTAGCACGTTCCTTTAATGCAACTACTTTCATCAGCTAGAGCTAGATGATACATGACTTTGTTCTCTTGTTTAGCATTTGTATAGTTTGTTTTTGTCGAACATTTTATAACGTTGGCTCGGATTGTTTTTTGGTACGGTTTGTTGTCTTCATGTTTCAATTTTTTGAGGTCTTGTATGGAAATCATCTGAAACGAGAGTAAATGTTAGTACACATTCTGAACATAAATGTTTCCCCTTTTGCTATTACCTGTAATAAAATAGCATGTTAATGAAGTGGTAGCATTTTAAACTGCCACCCATAATGCTTTGTGATCACTATAATATGATTCTAATGTACCGTAGTGCATGATGTTGTCATTAGTATAGATGTGATCTAGTGTTGAATTGTAGTCTGTTGTGTATTGTTGTATTTTTTGCTGGCATTGAAATTGCTGCAGGATATATTCTAATAGCAAAGTTCTGTTTGGTGACATTTGTGTTAAATCTATATTGAAGTCTCCCATGATGACATATTTCGAATTTGAATACAAGTTAATTATGCTACTTAAAACTTGTAATAATGTCTGCAAAGGTACATGTGGTGGTTTGTACAGTATAATAAATAAGTATTCAAAATCATTAAGATGCTGAGTGAAAAATAAAAAGTCAATTTCGTGTTGTGTTTCATATATTGGCAATAAAAGCATGTTTTTTTTGTAATAAATGGCAATACCATGCTTTGTTTGCTGGTTGTGAAATTTATCAAATAATACTAGGTGATATTGTTCTATTAAGAACGTATTCTTATCTGCTTTTCTAGTTGTGTTTATTTCAGTGAGGTATATAATATCACTGTTCATGATATTTTTGTCTGATTTAATAGCAGTGTAATTTCTTTGCAAGGACCGTATGTTATGGACAATTATATTACACTGTTGTTTATAGCTATCTAATTGTGGTACTGATATTTGTAATTGCATGTGTGTTCTTAAACGTGTCATTTCTTCATGTACTTTTGGATGTACAGCTATTTTGTCTTGCTGAAAGTTTCTAATGTATATGTTGGCTAAAGATTTAGCTCTGCCTAAAGCTACATAATGCATATGATGTACTTTACTGCTGTTAAAGTGAATGTAAATGTGCTCAATTGTTTCTCCTTGTGTTCTATGTATAGTTCTTGCAGATGATTGTCGCAATGGGAATTGTTTGCGTATAATTGTTATAAATTTCTGTGTATATTGGAAATGCCGTGTAATAGCATGAATGGGTGTCCAATGAGGCAAAATATTACTGTGATATATGTGTTTGTTTTCTTGTCTTGTTAATTTGCCTACTGTTTCTTTATCAAAATTAATCCAAATTACATTTGGGCTGTTATTGAAAGTTTCTACAAATTCTACTATACCTGTTGCACCATTTGTTAAACCATCATTGACATTTATATTGTTAGTTAAATCATATCTTAATTGTAATGCAATATGTAATATTGATGGCAGGCTCATTGTTTTAGTAGGATCTGTGGGCAAGTGTTGGAGTATTTTTTTTTTACTGCTTCACTTAAGTCTGCTGCAACTGTATCTATTGCTGTAGCTGTGTAAACTGGGTAATGGGTTATATGTTCTAATAGAACTGCATTACTTATGCTATTCACTTCATTGTTAGTTCCCATAATGTAAGGGATCGTTTTGCTAATGTTTTCAGGTGGCTCTATTTCTCGTGTTTTTATCTGTATAATATCTTCATTTGTTTGTTTCCCTTCTCTTAATCTGTTTAGTAGTTCAGCAAATGGCAAGTCATTTTGTTGTCTCATTATTTTAGTCAACTCAAATAACTTGAAATGTGTCTGCCATAAATTAGTACTTAATGGCCTATATGAAGGTTTTGGGTTGTCAAATATGTATGGGTCAAAAACTGGCTTCAATTGGTAAAAGTCTCCAATTGCTAAAATAGATATTCCGCCAAAAGGGAGATCAGACATTTTTATCTCTTGCAATCTATTATGTATAAAGTTGAATACATTAGCCCCTACCATTGATATTTCATCAATTATTAGCAATTTAAGATGCATTAGCTGACCTTGTATGTGCTTCTATTCTCATGAGTTAGCTGTCTATGAGTTAGTGTTTGTGAAATAGGTATTTTAAAAGTACTATGTAGTGTTTTGCCTTGAATGTTATGTGCTGCTTTGCCATTTGGAGCTGTAAGCAATACATATATGTTATCTGGGTTTTCTCCTGCTTTTGTATTGTAATAACGTACTAATGTTTGGTAAAGTGCTGTAATAAGGACACTTTTGCCTACTCCTGCACCACCTGTACAAAATGTGTAGCATGGCGTTTCTTTTGTTTTAACCCAATGCAAATGATGATATAAAAAGTTAAGTTGTTCTGCTGTTAGATTTTGCATTATACTGTCATATTGTTCTTTTGGCATTATGTTATTGCTTAGTGCTTCTTCTCTACTTGTACTTCTAATCCCTAAATCAAATGATAGGTCATACAATGGCTTTTCATTATTTTGCACTTCATGGAATATGGTGTTATCTTCTTCGGTATCTATTGGTGGTAGCAATGTATCTAATATACTAGTTTCATTGCTATTAGTTGTTAGTTGTTTATTATGTTTATTATATTTATTATGGTTAGAATCAACTGCATCTTTAAGTTCTAGATAGCGTTCATAATACGTTTCCTTGTTATTAATTATATTATGTTCATTTCGCCATGGGTAAAAAAGCATGAGCAATTCTCTATAGTAATTTTCGGAGTCATTTTTGATGTTAAATCTGCAATAGCAAATTACTCTTGCTTTTTTTCTTTTTATGTAGTTTGTTTCCTGTACTAAATTTATCTCAAGTTCTTCGTCATCTGAGCTATGAAAGTTATTTTCAATAAGGAAATTGTCATGGCCTGTTTCTTGTTTTCCTTTACATTTCTTCTTTTCATTATACATAGATGCATAGTCAGCTAATGTACATGTTTCTAATTTTACAGGGCGTTTGCTGTACCTCACTATAATATTATCATATTGTATTTTACAAGACTCATCTGGTAAAGAATTGATAGTTTCGATGTCTTTTAATAAGTATGTACGCTTTTCATTAGGACTTGTATTGATAAATACAAAAGATCTTGAACTTTTCCGTAAAGGAATTTGTAGTATTAGATATGCTGCTTCTTGGGCACTTATTTCTGTACAGTTTAAGAATGTGTTACCTATATGCTTAAGTTGTTCTTTAATACTTGGATTGGCATGTACTTCTTTAGCAGCTTGGGCAATTAATTTGCTCATTCCTCGCTGTGATTTACTAATGTATGAAACAATATACACAGCACATGCATATGCATCTAAGATGTATTGTATATCTATGTTTGCTTGCCATGCTTTCAAAATAGTAGGATTGTAGTTATTTATAAAGCATTCAGCTGGTGTCCTTTTCAAGAAAATAGTATTTTTTTCTATAATAGATTGTATACATAAAGTATATTGTTTTAGATCTATGTTCATTGAATGTAAAAACTGTTCAAAAGTATAATTTGAAAATTCTTGGCTGTTTATAGTTAGATGTATTAGTTCAATTTGCTGTAAGAGCTCGTTATTTGTTTTGTCTAGCTCTATTGGTTCTAGTATAAAAGTTTCAGGCATTGGATATCTGGGATAATGATATTTGCATGTTCTTTTATGTTTGATACGGCAGTTTTTTGTATGGCCGTGTCTTTGTAGAGGTAGTAAAGACTCTATATCTGGTTCTTGTGTTTTTGCACATGTAACATACTTATTTATGAAAGTAGTGACTTCATTTCTATCAGAACTTTCATATAGTGGAGCATTTTCTATCCATATTATAGCATGTATATGTGGTGATCCCCGTTGTTGGAATTCCACTCTATAAAAGTAATCAATAATTTTGCCAATCGGATTACTTTCATGCAATAAAATAGAATTAAATAATTTCCTAACTTAGAAGTCAAAATGTCTTGCACATGTAATGGGATTTTGCTGTATTAATTTGCATTTTGTTTCCCATGACATTTTTAAATTCTTCTTTTGTGCATTCTGGTCTTTTTTCTGTATGTAATAATATGTTAATTAAGTGATACCATTTCGTTTCTGCAGCTGATAAAGTTAAAAAAAGTGTTGGTAATCCCAATTGTCTAATCATAGCAAAGAGGTCTTTCTTGCATTGCTCCCAATATGGTGGTGAACTACGGATTGTTTTAAGTATTTTGTATCCTTCATTATACTGTAAAATTGTATCTAATTTATCTTTTATGTCTTTGGCAGTTATAATGTTTCCATTATTAAAGTATTTCCTAAGAGATATAAATATTTTGTTCTGTAATTGTTTAATGTGTAATGTTTTTAATTTAAAGAAAAGATTAGTAACACACTTTGCTACTCTTAGATCATTACTTCTTACTTCTGATTGACAGATTGTGCTGTAATGTATTGGGACATGCCTTTCTTTATTAGCTGGCCTTCGTTTTCCGCAAAATATAGTTGGGAATGCCAAATATTCGGAATCTTTGTCTTCATACAAGCCTCTTGGTGTGTTATATTCTGCAGGTGCTAAACTTAAAATATTATTTGTTTCTGTAGTAATAGTTTCATTATCTAACATAGTATCTAAATTTCCTGCTGGAATGTTGTCTGAGGAATCTGACGTATTACTTGTATCTGAAGTCTCATCACAAGAATGTATATCTTGTGTTATATAATCCCAATCTTTATTAATAGTGATTCCATATTCTTGAAACAAACTGCTAGTAGTGGCTAAATATAAAGCTGCACGTTTTACTTTGTTTGGTCTAACATTTTCATAATGGGTATAAGATTTATAACTGAATTTTCTTTTTAATGTTATTGGAATTGTCATGTTAAAATTAATTTGCCTTGGTAAAACAGTTACAGTTGTCATAACGTCTGCAGGTACATTTACTACTGCACCTGATAGAGATTTTTGGAATCCACATGGTAATGTTCTAATTTGTAAAAAAGGTATTCTTGGTGATACTAATCCTTCTTCTAAGTTATGCAAGTGTAAGACTGCTGGGATATCAGGAAATGTCATCCCATTATAAACTGAACATGGAGGTATTTTGTCTTTACATATATATGTGTAACATGTTCTGCATATCTCATCTGTTCTGTATTTGCTAATGTTACATTCTATGAATTTAGCTCTCTTACTAATACTGTTTGTTTTTTGAAGACTTTGCTTATGCCATAGTTGATTGCAAATAGTGCAAGTGTACTCAGGTCCATATCGTATTTCTTCCTGAAATATCCTAATTATATCATTTGTTTGACCTGTTATATCTCTATGATTAGGTTCATTTTCTCTGTTTTGTGTCAGTTTTCTTTTCCTATTACTGTTTATTTCTAGAATTTCTATATTGGTTGTTTGAATTAGTGATTCAACATCAGGTGTTAATGTGTTTATTATCTCAGTATTGTTAAGAGCTATGTGTGAAGCTAAATAACTGTTTTCTGTTACATGCAGTCTATTGTCTTGACTATTGCTGTTTTGTGTGTTTATTATTGTATTTTCTACTTGTAAGTTATTTGAAGGAATTTCCCTTAACGCATTTATAGATATATGTGTCGTATGAACATATATGCTTTTTCTAGACTTTACATTTCCTTGTTTATGATTCCGTTGTGTTTGCTGTAATCCTTTTTTTCTAATTGTTTTTATGTTCACTGTAGTTAAATCTAAAATAATACTCAGAATTTGTAATTTGTTCTCTAACGCCTAACTTTATGATGTATTCTATAATAAGATTAATAGAGTCAATTAGTTTTACTTTGATGAAGTTTTGCTCAAGAATGAGCAATGTGAAATTAGAAGTAAACGATTGAACTTTTTCAATGTGATATATATCTATATATCCCTTACCTTTTTTTGGCAGTTACCTAAAAACAAAAGCAAATTATGCAATGTCTATATTATGTTGATTCTTACTTTATTTTTTTCCTAACTATTTTTTTTTCTTAACATTAATCTTACCTATGTAAATCTTCTATATGATATTTCCTAATTATAAGTATATACTACATATATATATATATACATATATATATATATATACACATATATATATATATATATATATATATATATATATATATATATATATATATGTGTGTGTGTGTTGATATATGTGTCTTATTGTTTTCCTTGCTATTTCTATACTTACAAGTGAATACAGAAGCAAAATAGATACTTTTACCGTGATGATGTTTTCACTGATGATGTTGTGTCAAACAATTATGAATGTCTGATCTTATTCAATCAATTGGCAATCTAAGGAAGAATGAAAACAAGCATTAATATTGAGTTTACATATTAATATAATAAAAGTGGCTCTATACTCCTAATCATTGTTAGTATATAAAAATATTTAGCAAAAAGATTTTTAATTAATGCATTACTAGTATTAAAAAGTGTATTACAGTAAGTTATATAGAATAGTATATATTGTATTGTATTGTATGTTGATATATGTTTTTGAAACATTGTGACTAGAGTGCATGTGTAAAGAGTGCATGTGTAAAGAGTGCATGTGTAAAGAGTGCATGTGTAAAGAGTGCATGTGTAAAGAGTGCATGTGTAAAGAGTGCATGTGTAAAGAGTGCATGTGTAAAGAGTGGCGAAGGTATATGTATAAAGGCATATGTGTAGAAATTGTGTGTACAAAGTGTATATGTAGTACATACTTTAAGACTATGTGTAGAAGTTGTATGTGTAGTATGTGTGTGGACTGAGTGATGAAGCATATTAGAAGTTGTAAATAGAGTATTAGACGTAGTGTATGTAGTATAGAGTAACTAGTAAAGTATAGTAGTAAGGAGGATAAAGTGAGCAAGATAGAGAGAGATGGAGGGTAGGAAGAAGAGATGGAAATAAAGAGGGGTGAATAGGCAAGATTGAGAGTAGGGGAAAGATGAAAAGAGAGAAAGATAAAGTAGGAAAGATAAGGAAAAGAGAGAAGTATGATAAGGAAGAGAGAGGATATAGAGGCGTAGAAAGGAAGGTAGAAAAAAAAAGATAGAAATGTAAATTACACAATGTGAATTTTATTTGAAGTTGTAAAGAGTGTATTAGAAGCATTGTTTGTGGTTTTAAGCAACTACAAAACAACAATAGGAGAGGCAGGGAGATTAAGGAACACTCTTAGTCCCCTGTTAAATCCAAATAAAGAAGAGAAGAGACGTTAAAGAAGTCCCAAATTGCCACAGAGACGGAGCGAAGCAACTGGGGAATCGCACACCCACTTTAGGTGGAAAAGAAAGCCCTCACACACTGACCTAGTCAGTGTCATGCTTCATCATTGGGCCCCACCAAAGAGGCCGAATGCCTCTTTGGTGTGCTATGACGCCAGAAGACTGCGGAGCTGGTTGTGTGAAAAGGGCATGTTGGGAGTTTTATAATTAAAAGTGCCTAATGTGTATCTACAATTCTATAATTCTTGATCCTTAGTACACAAATGAAAGAGTTATGTGTCTGAATTTAATGCCAAAGGTAATGGATTTGTTAATTCAGAATAATAATTAGTCAGTCAACATGTTTCATCCTTTACAGTTGTTTAAATTTACCTAGGCATTTATCAGGACAGAATTATACCCCGGCGGTATGGACTCTCTAATCGTCCACCCTGACCTGAGGGCGTGAAAGTGAAAAAATCAAAAAAGTGATTTGGTGCATAAAAAAAGGGGGAAGAGCAAGTTGCTCATTCCAAAAATACTCCTAATTGCGGAGTGTTTGTGCACCTGTAAAAGAAATAACACAGACACAGTCTTCCCTTTCTCTTCCTCCCTATCTACTATTCTTCTCTCTTGCACTTGCTCCCTCTTTTATCCTCTTACCTTTCTCTCTTTTCTATCTATTATCTGTTTTTTCTCTTGCTCACTCTCTGCATCCTCTCTCTCTCTCTTGCCTTATCTATCATTCTTTATCTCCCTCTCCTTTCTGCTTTTTCCCCTTTGCCATCACTCTTCCTCTTGCCCCCTCTTCCAACTGCTCTCTTCTTACTGCCCTCCATCTACATCTCTCTCTATGGGGGTCCTTGCACCATGGAGACTGAGACAGTGAGCCAAAGAGTGCAAGATAGAAAGAGAAGACAAGATGAGGACAGAGGTGGAGAGTGAAGGCAGGAAGGAGATAAGACGCAGGAGTAAGAACAAGAAAGAGGAGGAAGACAGAAGATAAAGGAAGAGTAAGAAGTAGGGCATGAGCAAGAAGGAGGGAGGGAGAGAGAGCAGATGAAAGAGGGTGCAGGAGAGAGGGACGGTAGAGAGAAAAGAAAGCATAAAGGAGATAGAGAGAAGAATAATAGATAGGGAGGAAGAGGAACACGGAGAGTATTAGAAAGAGGAAAAGATAAAAGAGTTAAAAGAAAAAGAAGAGAGTGCAGGACAGAGAAGCATGATAGATAGAAAAGGAGCAAGAAGAAAGGAGAGAGCAGATGGAATAGGGGGCAGGAGGAAGAGGGAAGAGAGCAGAAAGAAGAGATATATAGAGAAGAGAGAGCGATAAAGAAGTAATTAAAAAAAAGGAAGAGAGAGTGCAAAAGAAAGAACGGAGGACGCAGAGAGGAGGTGAAAAGAAGAGAGAAAGATAAGGAAGAAAGAGGAAGAGAGTGCAGGAGATAGAAGTATGATAGATAAGGAAGTAGCGAGGATGCAAGATAAATGGAGATCATGAGAGAGAACGTAGAAAGGGGGAAAAGAGTGCAGAATGGAGTCAGAGGGCAAAAAATAGAAGGAGTGCAAGATGGAAAGGGAGAACAAGATAGGGAAGGAGATAGAGAGTGAAACTCACAGAGGGCAAAAGGAAGAGCAAGAGAGAGAGAGAAGGCAGGAGGTAAAGGGAGGGTGGGCATGAGCAAGAAAGAATTAAGAAGGGAGCAGTTGGAAGAGGGGGCAAGAGGGAGCGTGATGGCAAAGGGAAAAGAGCAGGAGGGAGATAAAAAGAGAAGCATGATAGAGAGGGAGCAAGAAGGAAGGAGAGAGAGCAGATGGAATAGGGGGCAGGAGGGAGAGGGAAGAGAGCAGAAAGGAGAGAGATATAGAGAAGAGAGTGCAGAATGGAGTCAGAGGGCAAGAAAGAGAAGGAGTGCAAGATGGAAAGGGAGAACAAGATAGGGAAGGAGATAGAAAGTGAAAGTAAGAGAGGGCAAAAGGGAGAGCAAGGGAGAGAGAGAGAAGGCAGGAGGTAAAGGGAGGGTGGGAGGGAGGGCATGAGCAAGAAATAAGTAAGAAGGGAGCAGTTGGAAGAGGGGGCAAGAGGGATATTGATGGCAAAGAGAAAAGAGCAGAAAGGAGAGGGAGATAAAGAGAGAAGCATGATCGAGAGGGAGCAAGAAGGAAGGAGAGAGAGCAGATG
Organism: Lissotriton vulgaris; assembly: GCF_964263255.1. Lineage (NCBI taxonomy): Eukaryota > Metazoa > Chordata > Amphibia > Caudata > Salamandridae > Lissotriton > Lissotriton vulgaris. The sequence continues at coordinate 926,369,812 of NC_141689.1, read as the reverse complement.
GAATAGGGGGCAGGAGGGAGAGGGAAGAGAGCAGAAAGGAGAGAGATATAGAGGAGAGCGATAAAGAGAGAACGGGAGGAAACAGATTGTGACGGAAGAAAGAAGGTGAGAGAGGGTAGATGAAGAAAAGCACAAGAGTGTGAATGTAAGATGGGGAGAGTGGGCAAAATAAAGAGAAATAAAGGAATACAAGATAGCGACATAAGGAGGAGAGAAAGAAAGGAGAGAGATGGAAAGGGTATGCAAGAAGAAGAGGGGCAAAAGGTAAGAGCAAGAGGGAGAGAGATAAAGATAGAAGGAATATGAAAAGAGAGGGCAGGAGAGATAAGCATGATAGAAAAGGAGGGAGAGAGCAAGCAGAAGGGAGAGAGGACGCAGGAAATAGAGATAAAGAATAAATTCAAGAGAGATAGCGAGATATAGGAAGTAGAGAAAAAAAAGGAGAGATGGAAGGGGTATGCAAGAATAAGAGAGGGGCAAAAGGTAAAGGGAGCAAGAGGGAGAGAGAGATAAAGATAGAAGGAATAGGAAAAGAGAAGGCATGATAGATGAGCATAATAGATAAGGAGGGAGAGAGCAAGCCGAAGGGAGAGGACGCAAGATAGAAAGAGCATGAGAGAGAAGGTAAGGAGGAGTAAAAGTGAGAGCAGAATAGAGTGAGGGAGTAAAAGAAAGTGCATGATAGAAGGAAAGAGAAGATGGGAAGACAAGAGAGAGAATGTAGAAGAGAGGGGATGCAAAAGAGAGGGAGAGGAGAAAGAAGGAAAGTAGGAGAAAGAGTGAGGGAAGAATAGAGCAGGAGTAAATAAAAGAGAAAGACTGCTGGCAAAATCGTGAAGGAGATGCAGAGTAAATGCAAGAGAGAGAGGAAAGGCAAGAATGCAAAATTGAAAGGGAAGGCAAGAGAGGGAGATGTATGTATATTGCATGTGCTGTCTCAGTATCTAAGCATTTGCTGCAGGGACCTGTAAAGAAGATGGGGAGGAAGATATAGGGTGTGTGCAGGGACCTGTAAACAAAGTCTTGGTTATAAGTTTTCCTTTTTCTTTAGCTTTGACCTCTCCTGTTTACGACCTCACCAGTGCAGCTTTCATCTACAAACTAAATTAAATGTTGTTTATGAGGCAAACTTTGTGTATAACCATCCAGCAAAGAATGCCCAGTACAGACAGCAAGTACTACCCAAAAAAATGTATAAAGTGAAATAAGTTTTAAGTATGAACGTACCGTGTTGAAAGAAAGAATTAGAAAGATGTGTCGTCGATGGGGCAGTTGCACCAAATGGCAATTTTTTTGTCCTGTAAAAGTAAAATATACTGTTAGCAAAAGATTGAAAAGAGTGAGGACATTTGTGTGAAGTATATTAGAAGTTGTAAATAGAGAATTAGAAGCACTGTATGTATTATAGAGTAACTAGTATAGTATAGTAGTAAAGAGTATAAAGTAGCAAGGTAGAAAGAGATAGAGATGGAGGTCAGGAAGAAGAGAGAGATGGAAAGAAAGAGGGGAGGATAGGCAAGAGGGAAAGGAGTGAAAATAAAAAAGAGAAAAGAGAAAGATAAAGAAGAAAGGATGAGGAAGAGTGCAAGTGAGAGAGAAACTTGATAAGAAAGGAGAGGACGCAGAGAGGTGAAAAGAAAAGAGAGAAAGATAAAGAAGGAAGAGAGTGCAGGAAATATAAGTATGATAGATAAGGAAGTAGAGAGGATGCAAGAGAAATGGAGATCATGAGAGAGAACATAGAAAGGGTGAAAAGAGTGCAGAATGGAGTCAAAGGCCAAAAAACAAAGGAGTGCAAGATGGAAAGGGAGAACTAGATAGGGAAGGAGATAGACAGTGAAACTAAGAGAGAGGGCAAAAGGGAGAGGGAGAGAGAGAGAGAGAGAGAGAAGGCAGAAGGTAAAGGGAGGATGAACATGAGCAAGAAAGAATTAAGGGAGCAATTGGAAGAGGGACAAGAGGGAGAGTGATGGCCAAGGGAAAAAAGCAGAAAGGAGAGGGAGATAAAGAGAGAAGCATAATAGAGAGGGAGCAAGAAGGAAGGAGAGAGAGCAGATGGAATAGGGGGCAGGAGGGAGAGGGAAGAGAGAGCAGAAAGGAGAGAGATATAGAGGAGAGCGATAAAGAAGTAATTTAAAAAAGGAAGACAGTGCAAGAGAGAGAACGGGAGGAAACAGATTGTGACGGAAGAAATAATGTGAAAGAGGGTAGATAAAGAAGAAAAGCACAAGAGTGTGAAGGTAAGATGGATAGAGTGGGCAAAATTGAGAGAAATAAAGAAGGAATACAAAAGAGAGCGAGATATAAGGAGGAGAGAAAGAAGGAGAAAAAGTGTATGGAAGAAGAGAGGGGCAAAAGGTAAAGAGAGCAAGAGGGCAAGAGAAATAAAGATAGAAGGAATAGGAAAAGAGAAGGCAGGAGAGATAAGCATAATAGATAAGGAGGGAGAGAGCAAGCAGAAGGGAGAGGACGCAAGAAATAGAGAGAGCAGGAGAGAGAAGGAAAGGATGAGTAAAAGTGAGAGCAGAATAGAGTGAGGGAGTAAAAGAAAAAGCGTGCATGATAGAAGGAAAGAAGATGGGAAGACAGGAGAGAGAAGGTATAAGAGGGGATGAAAAAAGAGAGGGAGAGGAGAATAAAGAAAGAAAGGTGTAATAGTGAGGAGAGAATAGAGCAGGAGTAAATAAAAGAGAAAGACTGATGGCAAAATGGGGAAGGAGATGCAGAGTAAATACAAAAGAGAGATAAAGAAAGGCAAGAATGCAAAATTGAAATGGAAGTCAAGAGAGGGAGATGTATGTATGTTGCGTGTGCTAGCTTAGTATGTAAGCAGTTGCTGCAGGGACCTGTAAAGAAGATGGGGATGAAGATATAGGTTGAGAGGGCAGAAGAGAGAGGATGCAGGAGAGAGAGGGAGAGCAAAGGAAAGAGAAAGTAGGAGAAAAGGAGAGAAGAATAGTGCGAGAGTGAAATAAAGAAGGACCGTGAATGTAAAATTGTGAGGGAGATGCAGAGTAAATGCAGGAGAGAGAGATAAGGAAAGGCAAGAAAGAGAAATTGAAAGAGAAGGCAGGAAAGAAGGAGATATATGAGAATAGAGTGAGGGAGTAAAAGAAAAAGCGTGCATGATAGAAGGAAAGAAGATGGGAAGACAGGAGAGAGAAGGTATAAGAGAGGGGATGAAAAAAAGAGGGAGAGGAGAAGAAAGAAAGAAAGTAGGTGTAATAGTGAGGGAAGAATAGAGCAGGAGTAAATAAAAGAGAAAGACTGATGGCAAAATGGGGAAGGAGATGCAGAGTAAATGCAAAAGAGAGATAAAGAAAGGCAAGAATGCAAAATTTAAATGGAAGTCAAGAGAGGGAGATGTATGTATGTTGCATGTGCTAGCTTAGTATGTAAGCATTTGCTGCAGGGACCTGTAAAGAAGATGGGGATGAAGATATAGGGTGAGAGGGCAGAAGAGAGAGGATGCAGGAGAGAGAGGGAGAGCAAAGTAAAGAGAAAGTAGGAGAAAAGGAGAGAAGAATAGTGCGAGAGTGAAAGAAAGGACAGTGAATGTAAAATTGTGAGGGAGATGCAGAGTAAATGCAGGAGAGAGAGAGATAAGGAAAGGCAAGAAAGAAATTGAAAGAGAAGGCAGGAAAGAAGGAGATATATGAGAATAGAGTGAGGGAGTAAAAGAAAAAGTGTGCATGATAGAAGGAAAGAAGATGGGAAGACAGGAGAGAGAATGTATAAGAGAGGGGATGAAAAAAAGAGGGAGAGGAGAAGAAAGAAAGAAAGTAGGTGTAATAGTGAGGGAAGAATAGAGCAGGAGTAAATAAAAGAGAAAGACTGATGGCAAAATGGGGAAGGAGATGCAGAGTAAATGCAAAAGAGAGATAAAGAAAGGCAAGAATGCAAAATTGAAATGGAAATCAAGAGAGGGAGATGTATGTATGTTGCGTGTGCTAGCTTAGTATGTAAGCATTTGCTGCAGGGACCTGTAAAGAAGATGGGGATGAAGATATAGGGTGAGAGGGCAGAAGAGAGAGAGGATGCAGGAGAGAGAGGGAGAGCAAAGGAAAGAGAGAAACTAGGAGAAAGAAGGAGAGAAGAATAGTGCGAGAGTGAAAGAAAGAAGGACAGTGAAGGTAAAATTGTGAGGGAGCTGCAGAGTAAATGCAGGAGAGAGAGATAAGGAAAGGCAAGAAAGAAATTGAATGGGAAGGCAGGAAAGAAAGAGATCTATGTATATTGCGTGTGGTAAATGAGTTTCTAAGCATTTCCTACAGGGACCTGTAAACAAAGTGTTGGTTATAAGTTTTCCTTCTCTCCTGACTACAACTTCACCAGTGCAGCTTTCACGTACAAACGCGTAAGATGTGCTTTATGAGCGAAATTTTGTGTATAACTATACAGCAAAGAATGCCCAGTACAGACAGCAATTAGTACAAAAAGTAATGTATTAAGTAAAATAAATCAAGTATTAACGTACCGTGTTTAAATAACGAATTTGAAATATGTGTAGTCAATGGGTCAGTTGCAACAAACGTCTAGTTTTTGTCCCTATAAAACAAATATAGCGTTAGCAAAAGATTACGAGTGCACGCAAAACAAGCAGCGATTTTCTCATGCAAACTGTGCAAATTGAATCTTAGCTAAAGCTTTGCGTATTAGCGATTAATGTGTTCCAATGTAATAGTATGGCAATTATTTGCGTCACGTTACTGGTTTGTATGTGCCTTTAAAAATATAGAAATCCGCGCATGCACGTAGTGAAAATAAAACAAGGAATGTTGTCAGTGTTTTATTTCATTTCTCGCATCGTCCAAAGCACAGTTTGTGAACTAAAGTTGTAATTAAACATATATATATATATATATATATGTGAAAGATTAGTCTTACCTAAAGAACTCAAAGGCATTAAACAAAAACATGGTGAAATTGGCCAAATGTATATGCAACACAATTTAAATGTAAAGTGATACGTATTCTTACTGCTTTGTTTGCGCGTATAAAACAGAAAAATGTGCTCGTAATACCGCTGCTCAAAAGGACGAATTACTTTCACAGAAAGGCCTAAACTTACATGCGCAAACATTTTCATCCTAAATGCACAGTTTGCCGATGTATAACTTTGCACTGAAAGTCGTCGGGTCTCACCTTATCCTAACGGTCCTTTAGGCTCTCACTAAATCTAACGGACCTTCATGCTCTGACTAAATCTAGTGTTGACACGAACACATGCTTGTGCTCAGCTAACTCTCAGCCCCGCGATTTCAGCATATTAAATAAAATCTGGCATCGCACAAACAGGGCATCCAAAATGTACATAATGACGAATTTAAATAAAGAACAGAAAGGCCTTACAATGTAAGCATTTGTTCAAATTTGCAAAGTCCAGGAATAAAGTAGACATGCGCAAACATTTATATCGCAAATATACCTATTGGCGATGTACCAAAAAGAACTCAAAGGCATTAAACAAAAACATGGTGAAATTGGCCAAATGTATATGCAACACAATTTAAATGTAAAGTGATACATATTCTTACTGCTTTGTTTGCGCGTATAAAACAGAAAAATGTGCTCGTAATACCGCTGCTCAAAAGAATTAATTGTCAGTGAACTCTACGCTAAGAAAGCACATATTTCCACAATACTCTTTAAAGTAAACATGAGCAAATTAAAACAAAAGTCTGATGCAACAGGCTATTTTATTCAGCTATAGACGAAGTAATTTACAGTTTTTCTAGAGAGGCTCCAGTCCGCTGTCTCGAAGTATACCTTCTGAGCTCGCTCGAAGATTCTAGAGAGGCTCCAGTCCGCTGTCTCGAAGTATACCTTCTGAGCTCGCTCGAAGAAATGTTTCTTTCCGTGGCTGTAGTCCTTTACATACTGTGGAAGACAAAAAATCGCAGTTACTTCATTAAATAACAAAAGACTTGAAAACTTTGTTGTAAAGAACATGTAGGTGAGATGTTGTTTAGGATGTTGCTGTCTCGACATATGTAAATTGCAGATAGGAGGCTGTCTGGCCGAATGAAAAGGTCATGGATGTTGTGACTCGTTAGAGTACTTAGTGGCAACGTGCGACTTTTGCCTGTCTTGAATATCAAAGCATGGTGGTAGACGAGTTGGCGCCACGCCGCCTGCAAATAAAAAAAAGTGCTGTTGAATATCATTTTGGAAAAGTAGAAAAAACACAGGATAGCTTTTTGCAAAAATTCCCTACAAAGAAAGCACACGATATAAAATAGCTATTAAAGTAAGCATAATAGAAATACGAGTCCCACCCATCCGTCAAATACCTGCAACGAAAACAAAATAGATGTATTAAAAAATATAGAGCATTCAAAGAAACAAAACTGTTTTATTTTACAAAAGACAAAATCGATACAATCGCTTACATGAAAGGCCTTGCACCATGGAGACAGCGAGCCAAAGATCACAAAAGACACGAGCAAAGGCACCAAGCAGCTGAGGCGACACGAAAGTACCTAAAAAAGAAGCAGAAAAGAGATCAATATCGAACACGTTAAATAGCTTACTTGCACCACGAACAAAGCGCACGGAGGCCACGTCCGAACATATAAAGGAAACACGAGAGAGCTGCAAAACAAAAATATATTCTAAGATTATAAACAAAGGAGCATGAAGTTACCTGTAACAACACTAATTACATTACAAACTATCTACGACGAGTCGCACTTACCTGAATAAGTCACGCCAAGATCACAAGACAAAATGGCGAACAAAAATACATGAGCCACACTTATTACTTTGAAAAAAACACAAAATCGCCTACCTGAAAGTCCTTGCACCACGGGGACGGAGACAGCGAGCCAAAGATGCCAAAACACAATGGCGACCGGAAATAGTTGCCCCACCCCGCCCGAGACGGAAACACTAGAGAGAACAGCCCAAAAAAAGCAACATATTAGAAGAATATAAACAAAATAGCCTGAACACCTGTAAGAGAAATACCAATTACATTACAATATAAATCGCGTACCTGAAATCCCTTGTCCCACGGTGACGGAGACAGCGAGCCAAGGATCCCAAGACAAAATGGCGACCGGAAATAGTTACCCCACTGTGCCGCCGCCAAATTCCTGCAAAGAAAGGAAGATAAATGAAGTCAAAAAATCCTTTTCAAACTTAAAAACCTTCCGGGCATTCAAAAGGGACAGTAATTTGTTACAAAACACAACATCGCTTACCTGAAAGTCGTTACGCCACGGAGGAGACCCGACACGGAAACACTAGAGAGAACAGGCCAAAAAAATAAACACATTGGAAGAATATAAACAAAATAGCCTGAACACCTGTAAAAGAAATACCAATTACATTAAAATTTAAATCGCGTACCTGAAATCCCTTGTACCACGGAGAAGGAGACAGCGAGCCAAGGATCCCAACACCAAATGCCGACCGGAAATAGTTACCCCACCGTGCCGCCGCCGCAAAATTCCTGCAAGGAACGGGAAATAAATTAAGTCACCAAAAATTTTGGGAATTGAAAACGAAATACCAATTACATTACAATTTAAATCGCGTACCTGAAATCCCTTGTACCACGGAGACGGAGACAGCGAGCCAAGGATCCCAACACCAAATGCCGACCGGAAATAGTTACCCCACCGTGCCGCCGCAATCCCTGCAAGGAAAGGAAGATAAATAAAGTTAAAAAATCCTTTTCAAACTTAAAAAAACTTCCGGGCATTCAAAAGGGACATTAATTAATTTGTTACAAAACACAACATCGCTTACCTGAAAGTCATTACGCCACGTAGGAGACCCGACACGGAAACACTAGAGAGAACAGGCCAAAAAAATAAACACATTAGAAGAATATAAACAAAATAGCCTGAACACCTGTAAAAGAAATACCAATTACATTAAAATTTAAATCGCGTACCTGAAATCCCTTGTACCACGGAGACGGAGACAGCGAGCCAAGGATCCCAACACCAAATGCCGACCGGAAATAGTTACCCCACCGTGCCGCCGCCGCAAAATTCATGCAAGGAACGGGAAATAAATTAAGTCAACAAAAATTTCGGGAATTGAAGAGGGACATTTTTTTTTTGGTTACAAAACACAACAGCGCTTACCTGAAAGTCGTTCCGCCATGGAGAAGGAAACCCGGCACGTCACGCCAGGAACAACATTCAACCAATCAGCAAGAAGGCAGGTCCCGGCAATGCCGGACCAGATTCGGGGGCATTCTCTGCTTTTGGCTGACGTCGCGTGACGTCGGCAAAAGCCAAAAAATCTCGGGAACGCCCCCGAATCTGGTCCGGCATTGACGGACAGGCCCATCGTCCAATGGCTAGGCTCCATTTATGGAGCTAGCCAATAAATGACGCGGGCCGTTCCAAACCACACTACAGTACTCATTAGGTTTTCGCCTGCACGAAAAAGCTGCGCAGAGCGCAGCTTTCGCCAGGCAAAACCTAAAAAGGGGGATCTAAGGAACCTCGAGCTGAAAATTGCGGGCCTCGCGTCCGGAGTCGTGGGGTGAGGGAGAGGGCCTAGGGGGGGGCTAACGGGCCTAAGGTTGGCGAGGGACAGCCTTGCGACCGCAGAGGTAGAGGGGCAGCAGCAAAGAGGACGCCGGGAGGGAGGAGCTCACCTATAACCTCCCAGGAAAAAGGGGGGGTGGCCTGACCTAGCGTGACCCCGCCTCCCCGCCCCCTCCCTCGGGCTGGCCTCGGTTCCCTGCGCCCTACTACGGGGTTTGCCCTCCCATGGGGGTCCCTTGCAGGGACCTCGGGCATCCTTCATAAACGGTGCATGGCTATCTAAACGAAATCTTCAAAAAGTGCAGACATATGTAGCTATCTACCAAAAGTTCATCTCAACAGCATCAGCAAATGAAAATCAATAGGGTCATCCCTCATCAGCCATTGGTCACTGTGAATGGGGAAATATCTTCCACTTTTAAGTCAGTAGGAGTATTGCATAGTTTTACATTTTGCAGGGACGATTGGCAAATGGCTTCATATTCAACATCACAGCTGAGCTAACAAGCCGCTGTTGGTCACCAGAGGTTTGTGCAACTGATGGAGCAAGGTTTCACAAGTAAAGTCACTTGCTCGTACTCAACTCTCTCAAAAATATTATTAATGAACTAACATGTTTTGTCTTAACATTGCATTACACGACATTTTAGGCATCTAGGGGAAGCTTGCCAATGTGATTTTACTAACTATAATACGCTTGCACTAAAATGGCTGCTGCTACGTCGGATTTTCTGCTGCGCATGCGTCTGTCATGCCCACGTGATATGCTTGGTAGGAAAACTTCTGCTTCTGAGCAATAGAACTAAGATGGCCGTTATGTGTCCTAATGTGCAAGAAGCTTTCATCGCTGCTTTGTTTTCGCTTAATATTTAATGCAATAGTATAAAATAGTATAAAATAAAATAATGGTAATAGAGTAGAAAGAAGTGGTATACAGTGCATTCATTTATTCTGTGTCTCTAAAACTGTTTCTTTTCTATTTTTACATGTTACAAAATAACGGGCCTAAATGCTTTGCTGAACTCCATCTTTGGGGAAACTTTGCCTGCGCGACAAGTCTTGAAGCCGCAGAATCTGTACCCTTGAATCTAAGCCAAGACGGACATGGAAGGTGGAGAAGAGTGAACTCCTCGCCTTGCTAGAGGAAGCTGAATTAATTAAAATGTTCCATATGATTATTGATACATTTCACTACCGGGCAGAATAAAAGAACATGGGTAGATCAATTTAAGGGAGGGAACGACTTGAATACATGATTGACAAGTTGCCTCAAGAGAAATATGGTGTGATGGCTACTCCTCGTTCTTGTCCAATAAAATTGTGGGATTCACACATTCGCAACATTTGGGGGTGGTACACTGACCTGGAAAATAGTATAACTAGGGTAGGCTTAGTTAGTTAGATTGTCCGACTTGTTCGAATAGCTGACCTGGCACTGACCCAACGCACTCAATAGGTGATCGGGAGCAGAGTTGCTGGTGGAGCACTCTGTCAGAAGATTCGATAACCCAATCGGGGTTCTGGGGAGGAGATTGATGACCCAATTGGGGGTTCAACTGTTAGCTGCAGAGAGTGTTTACAACACTGGCGTTTTGAACTTTAGCTGTGGTGCAAGTCTTAGCCTGTGGTGGCCCTGTCCTGATCCAATTTGGTCCGTATCCTGTCCTGGTTCTGATTCTGGCTTGCACCTGTGCTTTCCTGCTGGCACCTGAACTTTGGGATTCTATTTCTTTGTCTCAACATATGACCAGGGTTGGTCATCACACCAAAATAGGTAACTATAAAGTGTGGGTTTGTCATTGTACTGTTTTCCCTTTCTCTTACCCACTCTCTTTAAATGCTTAACAACATTTTCTCTCCAATTCGTTTTGTAATGTTTATCTTTTCAAATCTGCATTATTCTAAAAAAAAAAGAAGTTAATCTGAGTTCATGATTATAAATCTCCAAACTTTACTTAAATACAGATTTAAATCCTTTCCAGAGTTTGTGGTTATTCATGAAATGCTAAATGTTATTGTTTGCTACCTATATTCTCTCTAACTCCCTTGATCCTTTAGATCTATAGGTATCGGTGGCTTGGATTGGTAAGATAAATTGTATAAAAATCCAAATGGTAAACATCCCCAATTGATTAAGTGAAGGTTTACTTGTTTAATGTATACATAGATATATGGGCCCAGGTGAGTATGTTGGGCAGGTGAGCCCGCGCTCTATCAGTTATTTTGGTAGCAGAGGCAAGGTTAGGGATTAGTGTAGATAGGTAGTTAGTAAATATTGATTATTGATTGATTATTAGTTATTGATTTTTTTATTTTATGCATTAACCAAAATTGTTCGTACCTGTTTTATGTTTTTTCTGGAAACCCCGGGGGCAGAATAACAGGTGGTAAATGGAAACCATTCTGTAGTGAGGTCACTTGTCAGTGGAAGTAAGTGCATGGTTAGTTAAAACCGGAAGCACTGTTTTGGGACTTTTCCTGTATGAATGGGCGAATAATTGATAGCAAAGAGTTCACTAGTAAAACTTTGGTGTGATATCTATCACCTAGAAAGGGTCACACGGGAGTAGCAGGTTCTTTTAAGCTTGATTGATAGCAAAGGGGTTTGTTGGTGAAACTTTGGCCTTGCATAACCTAGAAAAGGTAAGCCCGAGAGAGTAACAGGTTCTCCGATGCTTGTGTGAAAGGTAGACGGAAGGGATCTACTTGTAGTGAAATGAAGAGTAAATGGAAGGGAGTTACTCACAGTGAATAAAAATCATTATTTTCTTTGAAATTAGTTACGCAGACACAGTGGCGAATGTTTTTACGTTGTAGATTAATAAAATTAACATTTAAAAGTGAATCAAAAACTTTCGTATTACCTTGCAAAGGAGGGAGTCAGTCGCGGAGCTGCGCTGACGTCACTCAGAGCCGCGCTGGTATTGGTTGATACAGTGGGTATGTAGCTGAGGTAATTTTGTAAAGGAGGGGTGAGTATAGGAGCGTGAGAACTCGTCTCACGAGAAAAGCAGCGCAACCATTGGTTGAATTTATTTTGAAATCTAATCATTGATTGGTCATTGAAAATAAGAAACGTTTTGGTATTAGTAAGTAAGTAAGTAAATAAGTAAAGCGGCATAAAATATATGTGGCATTTAGATCCAGGATTCATAGGAAATCGACCAGATAGAAAATATCTAGGTTTTGCTAAAGAACAGATGATAAGAGGGAGACCTTATATCATGTACGGAGATAAAAGAAAAATATCCTTTGTCAAGAAAGTTAAAAACTTCTTTAAGAAGGATAAGCCAATAAAAACCAGAGAAGGGATTATTATTCCACCACCGAATACACCCGCATCATTCATGATGGTTGAAAGGGGCTACCATACTTGTATATGGTTAGAAAACTGGATAGAATACACAAAAGATGATGGAATTTTGGCATTTCCAGAGAATGGTACCTTTAATGGTAGAGTGTTGTACAATTTAAGAGCACGCATGAATGAATTAGATCCAAGACCTAGACTAACCCAATATGAGGCATTGGAGGAATGGGAAACAGAAGCTTTTGAGCAGGACAGATCCAGAAGTGATAAAAGTTTTAGTTAATTTTATCGTAAATTTCCTAAAGAGACAAGAGATAAGCAGATGAAACAATGGATACAGTCTATGCTGGTGGAAGGATTATATCCTGTCTGAGTATTAGAAGAACAAACCGGGAGTAAAACTACTGAGAAAACTAAAAATGTAATGACAGGTGCTGATCCGGAAGATGATTACTTGAAGGATTTATTAATGAAAAATCTGCCACCTTATAATGAGGAGCAAAATCAGACAAATGCTACTGCTCCGTTCTTAAAGCCACCTTTAGTTCCGCAAGTATTACATGAGGCATCCTTAGAAAAAGTGCTACAGGAAAAGGAACGAGAAGCAATAATTAATCAAAGGAATGAGTTAATTCAGAAAATTACACAGTTAAATATCAGTCCCGAAGCCATAACAATTCCAGTGAGAATAGGTCCAGTTGTTCCCTTATATGGAGAAAACAAGCCAGTCCTAGACCTCCTGTTTTAACTACACCTGTAGTGCAGCCAAGGAAAGAAACATTAATAGTGGGTGACCAAGCAAGAGAATGAGGGTCAGAAATTTCTTTAATGGATTTACCTATAAGAGAACCAGTAAGTAGCTCAGCTAGGAAAACCACACCTGTAAATACTAGAGAGGTACAAATAGAAACTACTTCAGGTATGAGAAGCGCAACTGTAGGTACCCCAGAAGAAATTGAAAGTTGGTCTCGAGAAATAGGAAAACCAAAATCACAGTCAAAGACATTGGACATTTTTCAATTAAGAGTTGAATTAGAAGAAATGATTGCTGGAAATGTGGGATTAGATCAACTGAATGTATTAAATGAAGATGAATTGTTGTTTATATTTCGAAGGATCACACGAAAAATGAAAACATTTCATGAAAAATTAACGACTTTAGCAAGTGAAATGGGAATTGACATTGGTAAATCAAAAGTATTACAGAAACCATATTGAGGTGAATTTTCTGATATTTTAGAAAATATGAATGTGTCAGTTCGTAAATTACAATAAAGGAACTGTTATCATTGTTGCAAAAATGGGGTGACAGACAGATGGAAAGCTAGATGGTTAAAGAGAAAGGACGAAGCTCAAGGGAAATGCAATGTATCAGAATATATGTTGAAAGAAACAGAAAAAGTGGAAAGGTTGTGTCCAATGAGAGAAGTACCAGTTGGAGGATATGTGCATGTTCCATGGTCCCAACAAGATATATTGTCATTTACAAATGAATTTCCAAAACTCAGAGAGAAACCTGTAGATTGGTACAGACAGGTCGAGAGATTTGTAAAGGTTTCGAAAGTGTTATTAAAAGATCTAGATGGGTTGTTCAACATTGTTGTTCCTGTCAATTTATGGACAGAATGTAAAATTGCAGTAAACTGGCCAAATGATGAGTATCCTAGAGACCCAAAAACAGGAGCACCATCAGAATAGGTGATGAGGAAGTATAATCGGGTCATACTGTACTTGAAAGGGAAAGTACCTCCAAAAGAGATAGACTGGACTAGAATAGACAGAACCACCCAAAATAAAGTTGAATCTGTGCATGCATACTATGAACGTCTTTTACAGGTTTTTAAACAGTATGGTGGTTTAGAAAATATTGACACCAAAGATATGACGCATTTTATCTATTGGTTTGTCTCTGGACTAAAACCAGAAATTTTGCAATGGATTAAAGATAATAAAATCTGTTGGCAGGCCAAACCTGTAGATGAAATACTGAAATATGCAAAATATTCTAAAGATGAATTGGACAATAAACGGAAAAATCTGGAAGAAAAAGTAATGTGGGCACAGGTAAAATTAGCAGAACAACAAGAACTTCAATTGAAAAATATTCAGACTCAAGGAGATGGAAATGGTAATAAACCTAGAGGAAAATGTAATCGAGAGGACGCTAAAAAGAAACGTCCTTGTCATGGGTGCGGCAAGTTGGGGCATTGGAAGAATGAGTGTAAGGCTGTGCTAAATATTAATAATAATTTGAATGCACAGACGCAGAATGAGGTATCGAAAAATCAGCAAACACAGGTAATACAAAATCAGTTACCATTGGCGCCTATACCAAACCCTGGGAGTCAACCAGCATACAGTGTAGATACCACAAGTTGGGAAGGAAGTGGTAAAAAGGACACAGTGACACCCCAATTTCTTTTGAGTGACTCATACTTTGATGAAGACAGTTTCTGACGGTGCCTGAGGGGGGAGGGCGAGGAGTGCGTACTTGGCGCATCCTTGCAGATAGATTAGTCAGGTCCACACATTGAGGGAAAGGTTGAAGGAAATGATGTTACCTGTCTGTTGGATACTGGTGTTACCCATTCTACTGTGAGAACAGCAGACGTTCCAAACCTACCCCTCTCGGGAGAAGCGATCCAAGTAGTGGGCGTTTCTAATAAACAAATTAGTACCCCAGTTACAGAACCAATGGAAGTCAAAATAGGCAATTTTAAAGAAATGCACAAATTTGTTGTATGTGACTCCAGTCCTATAAATCTATTAGGTAGGGATTTGTTGTGCAAAATGAATTGCACTATCTTTTGTACACCAAATGGTGTTGAAATTCAAACCCCAGATAAGGATGGAATTTATAAAATTATGTTACCAAAACAAGAAACTGAAAAACAAAAGTTTACCATTGAAGACTTGCCAAAAGAATTACAACATACAGTAGATCCTAATGTGTGGAATTTCACAGGAAAAGATGTAGGATTAATGGCAAATGTTGACCCAGTAAAAGTGACAGTAAAAGAAGGTGCAGTTTATCCAAATATTCGAAAGAACAAAATGAGCCCAGAAATAAAAGCAGGAGTTGCACTAGAAATAAAACGTCTGGTTGAAGCAGGAATTTTGCAGGAAATAATGAGCAGTCCATGTAATTCACCCATAATTGGCATCAAGAAACCGAGCGTAAAATACAGGGTCGTACAGGACCTCCGCAAAATCAATAAAATTGTCGTCCCATGTTGTCCAGTTGTGCCAAACCCTGCTGTGATTCTGTATCAAATACCGTGGGCAGCAAGCTGGTTCACCGTAATTCACCTTTGCACGCATTTTTCTCAATACCGTTACACCCGGATAGTAAGTATCTTTTCTCGTTTAAATTTGATGACCATATCTACGTTTGGAATCGCGTCCCTCAGGGGTACACAGAAAGTCCATTGATCTTTAATCAGATCTTGAAAAAATGTCTTGAATCTGTGATATTGCCCAGACAATCAGTTCTGGTGCAGTTTATAGATGACCTACTGGTGGCATCTAAGAATCGAAAAGGATGTGTTACTGATACAATTGCTTTGCTGAATCACTTAGGAAAAGGTGGACACAAAGTATCACCTGAAAAATTGCAGTATTGTAGTGAAATATCTGGGGCACCAGATAGAGAGAGGTGTTAGAAGGGTTACCTCTGAAAGAATCAGAATAATTAAAAACATGAATCTACCTCAAACACAGAAAGAAATCAGAATGTTTCTTGGAGTTGTAGGCTACTGCAGGCAATCATTGTGGGATTTGCAGTCCTATCAAAACCATTGATACAAATGACAAAGAAAAGAGCAAAAGACCCAGTAGAATGGGATGATGAAAGCATGTCATCTTTTCTTTTTTAAAGACTGTCTGTGTTCAGCTCCAGCATTATGGATGCCTGACTATACAAAGGATTTCGCATTGTTTTGTGACACACGAGACAATTGTGCATTTTCAGTTATAAATCAGACTCATGGTCTGATGAGACGACCTGTTGCATATTTTTCCTCTACTCTGGATCCAGTGGCAGCAGCATTGCCAGGATGTCTGAAAGCAGTAGCAGCAACTTGTGAGAGTCTTGAGCAAAGTGAGTCCATTATCATGGGGCATCCAGTAACAGTGTATGTCCGACCTGCAGTTGTACTTTTACTGATCAGGACTAAAACTCAGTACCTAACACCTGGGGCTAGATGTAGGCAGGCTTTTACCGGTCGGTAACGGCCGAAATCGGCAGTTACCGACCTGTAAAAGCCTTTTCCTATGTAGGTGGATATTTTACCGATTCGGTAAATAACGAATCGGTATTTACCGATTCGGTATTTACCAAATCTGTAAATGATATGTAGGGAGCACTATAAACAGTGCTTCTGGGCTTTGAGAATTTGTTATTTACCACCAACTATTAGTTGGTGGTAAATAAGGAATTCCTATGTAAATGCATAAATGTGCATTTACACCTGTGCCATGTGAAAGACATACATGCCCTTAGGGCATGTATGTATGCCACATGTGCACACCAGCACTAATCAGGGGTGCAGCAGGGTGTCAAAGTGAAACCCTGCCACCCTTGACTTCTTCACAATTTTACCGAATTGTTAATTACCGATTTGGTAATTGACATTCATTCCTATGGGCCTCCAGACCCATAGGAATGAATGGCAAATACCAAATTGTTTAATACCGATTCGGTAAATACAGAATCCTACCGATTCTTTATTTTTTACCGAATTATTATCTACATTGCAATTACAGATTCAAAAAAAACGATTCGGTAAAATTAAGTATTTTCGATTCGGTTATTGTAAATTACCTACATCTAGCCCCTAGTCGGCTGACTAAGTATGAACAAATTCTTGTAGGTGCAGAAAATGTGACAATTGCTAGATGTAATATTCTGAACTCAGCAGCATTATTGCCTGAATCGCACTTTGCAGAAGTGAAAAATTAAATCGAACATAATTGTATTGATCTGACAGAATACTGTACTAAGCCATGCCCAGACATAAAAGAAGAGCCATTAATAAATTCAGAACATGAGCTATTTGTAGATGGTTCATGTATGCGACATGAGAAAGGAGGTTTGAGTGCTGCTTATGCAGTTTGCACTCTATGGGGTCCAGTTGAAGCATCATTTACCTGGAATAAAATCTGCACAGGTAGCAGAACTAATTACATTGACAAAAGTTTGTACATTTGGGAAAAATCTGAAAGTGACCATTTTTACTGCTAGCTAATAAGGCTATGGAGTTGTGCATGATTTTGGGCAACTCTGGATGCAAAGAGAGTTTCTGACTTCATCAGGTACTCTGATTAAAAATGGAAATTTTGTGACAAATTTGCTAAAAGCAATTGAATTACCAGAAACAATGGCAGTGGTCAAGTGTGCTGCTCATCAATCTGGCAATGACAAAGTGACAGCAGGTAACTAATATGCTGACCAACTAGCTCAATAGTGTGCCAAAAATAAGATGGCAATGAACACCAAAATTGAACCAAAGAGAAACAGCTGCCAACTTATGTTGCTTGAGAGAGTGAAAACGTGGGAAGAAGTAAAAGATTTACAAAATGATGCAGAACAGGAAGAAAAGGTAGAGTGCCTTGATGGGAGGCCTGTGTTGCCAAACTGTATGCTTGCTCCTATGGTTACGATGTATCATGGTGATTCTTATCTAGGACGAGAAGCTATGATAAGGCTATTCAAACAAATTTGGTTCAATGCGAACTTCAGGAACGTTGCAGAGAGTCTTTGCCATAGGTGTTTAGTGTGCCAACAAATGAATCCTGGAAAAAGAATGGTGGTATTGTCAGGAAAGATTGGAAAGGCAGAAGGTCCTTTTATTCGACTTCAGATTGATTTCATTCAGTTACCCCCTGCATAGGAATGAAATATGGTCTTGTCATTGTCTGCCTATTTTCAAAATGGGTGGAAGCTTACCCTACACGTAGGAATGATAGCATCACAGTCGCAAAATTACTACTTAGAGAGCTCATATCACGTTTTGGTTTTCCAGTAACGATTGAATAAGACTGAGGAAGACATTTTAATAATGAAATAATTGGTCTAATCTGTGAAGCATTTAAAATTGAGCAAAAGCTGCATTGTGCATACCGCCCAGAGGATTCTGGAGTGGTAGAACACCTGAATGGCACAATCAAGTCGAGATTGGGAAAGATTTATGAATCCACTCGATTAGAATGGCCAGATGCCTCTTGTTCTGATGGGACTCAGAAGCATTCCAGACAGAAAAACAGGCTCGAGTCCTCATGAAATACTCATGGAAAGTGCAAAGAGGCAAGCATGGGTGTCAGGACATACGTTGATAAATATATCTGATGACTTAGTACTAGAGTACTGCACATAACTGGCTGACCAAGTGTGTTCTATCGCTCACCAGGTTGGAGAAGACGCTGTCACCAGGCAAATAACTCCAGCACAAGATATGATTCCAGGTGACTGGGTTGTAATAAAAGAACATACACGAGAATCTTGCCTAGCTCCGAGGTGGGGGAAACCAACACAAGTGATATTGGTTACCACTGCAGCAGTAAAATGTAAAGGAGTTCCGAATTGGATCCATGCGAGCCATACAAAAAGAGTGGCTGAACCTGACGAAACTGAAGCTGAAGGTTGTGCAGCTGAGGGGTCTTGAGAAAGTGATTCCGAAGTAGTTGATGATGAACAACCGAGCACCAGTCAGGATGAATGGATTCCAGTGATTGACATTCCTGCAGATATTGTGAGAACTAGAATCCAAACTTACTTAGATAGGTAGAGTGATAGTGAGGATGAGTCAGGAATGGAAGAATATACTCAGATTACAAAAATCAAAGCCAAAAGTAATTCTGAGGAACAGATAAGGAAAGATCAATATACTCAGACATTCCAAATACCTGTTACAGTTCCAGAGTCTGAAAAGGGACAGATAGGTAAAAGTATGAAGGCTCAGGAAGAAGAAGAGCAAGAGATTGAGATACCTAAGCAGGACCAGATAGATGTAGATAAATGTGTTCAGGAAGAAGAAAAACCAAATCAAAGTCAATTGCAGCACATACCTGAACAAGGTCAGATTAGCATCCAGGCAGAAGAAACCGAAGCAAGACCTGGACCAAGTAAGATAGAGAGGGATACAGATGACGAAGGTACACAAATTGTACCACAACTGAACGAGAGCAAAAGAAATGGAAGTTTTGTCCTAAATCAATAAATGAAGAACCAGAGAAAGTAAACAAAATATCAAGTCAAACTGGACTTTCTACAGAACAACCGAAAAGGAAAAGTCCACGATTGAAAAGACTGAATAATAACTTCAGAGGCCCTGAATGGACCTATGTCATTCTAGAAAATTTAGAACTGAGCGATGAAGAAGATGATGAATTAATTAATGAACCAACAGACAAAGTTGTAAGACCAACTTGAAAATTTCACAGGTTAAAATTCAGTGAAAAGGTCTCAAAGAGGGGCTACGTCTCCCTAATCGAAAAATGGCTGATCATACTGTTAATGGTAAACCAAAAAGAAATTGCTTAAAACATGCTGTAGAATAGGGACATGTAGTGTAGTAATAATACCCATAGTATGGTTAGGATTGACAGTAGCCATTCCTAATCTAATGAGTAAAAGTGAAAATAATGACACTAACATTCATGAGAAGGTAGATGTACCTGAGAAATTATATATACATGAAAAAATAGATAATGCTAGGCAGCAAAGAGTAGATGTAGAAGCATCAGATGAGGAAGGGTTGCATTATAATAAAGTTAGAAATAGAACACATTTGAATGTATTCGCAATCTGTTCGTACACTACGTAGAGACAATGGAAATAAGCGTTTGCTACATATGTATGAAGCTACCATTGTCTGTAGCAGAAGGCGTCACTTATCATCATTTGCCCCTGACTTATTGTATTTCATGTAGTATTTTAGCTAGTTTATTTTACAAGAAAGGACCCTTACAATATTATTATTCTAATTTAGATGTGATATTCTCTGAACATCCTATTCATAATAACCTGAATCCTGTACATAGTAAAGGTAACATAGCTCGTTATATGGGAGAATATTTTCTAATAATAGGTACAATAGATATAGCTGAAGCAAAGAAGAATAATTTAACATGCATTTTACATGAAGAAGAGAAGATATTTTTGAATTTAGTTGAGAAAAGGAGATGGGATTTCCAAAGAAAAGCTACAGAAAAGAAACGAAAAATACCTAAATGGGCAGAAAATAAAGAATACACCTTGAATGGAAAAACTCATGCTGCTAAAAGAAGAAATGGAAACTGTCTCCACAGGGAGAGAACGAGTTATTATAACAATAGATTCATTGGTTCTAGTGAATGTGAACACAATTATACAGTAATTGGGGGTTGGGGTTTCAAAGATGGAACTGAACCGGTGTTTCCTGGAATTTATTATATTTGTGGGAACAAAGCATATTACAAATTGCCTGATCATTGGTATGGGAGTTGCTATTTTGAATAGTATTCCCAAAAGTATATCATATAAATAGAATCACTGGAAGCAATGAAGATACTAATGGACTAAGACGTAGTAAAAGAGCTAGTATAGCAGAAATTTTAGGTGACATATTTAGTGCATTGATACCTTCAGTGGGAGTGGTTTTAAATACTCAAAGAATTTGTAAATTATCAACAGTGGTGGATCGTTTATCGACAGACACTGCTGGAGGTTCCTTAATGATCAATACTGAACTAGTTGCGGTAAGATCAATGGTTTTACAAAATCGACTTGCTCTTGATACATTGTTGGCAAAAGAGGGTGGAGTCTGCCGAATGCTGAAAGCGCAACATTGTTGCACTTATATACCTAACAAAAGTGTAGAACTGAAAGGATATGTATATACTTAGAAAAAGAACTTAAACCACTGGAGGTTGATAGTGCAAACCACTGGAGGTTGATAGTGCATGGAAGAGAATAGCAGATGATCTCATCTCTATAGGTGGTTGGTTTTCTAATGTAGGGAAAAGTTTTGTAGGTAAAATACTGATGCCAATGGGGGAAATAGCCCTAATGATTTTAGGGATAATAATTTGTCGCAGATGTCGTAAGCATAAAAGACATATGCAATAAATAAAAAAGGAAAGAAAAGAAATATCAACAAAATAGAATCATAAGAATATAATAGACATTTATACAAAAAGGTTAAAGACCTCCATATGAAGAATGAAAAGAATATGAACAGAAGGTTTGAAGAAATTGAGATTGGTGAAGTGTAAAAGCTGGCATCTGTTTCATTAATTAGTGATGATATAAAATATCATCAAAGAGGGGATTGATGGAGCAAGGTTTCACACGTAAAGTGACTTGCTCATACTCAACACTCTCGCAAATAATATTAATGAACTAACTAACATGTTTTTTCTTATTAATATTGCATTACACCACATTTTAGGCATCTAGGGGAAGCTTGCCAATATACTTTTACTAACTATAATCCGCTTGCACTAAAATGGCTGCTGCTACGCTGGATTTTCTACTGCTCATGCGCCTATCATGCCCACGTGATATGCTTGTTGGGAAAACTTCTGCTTCTGCGCAATAGAACTAAGATGACCGTTATGTGTCCTAATGTGCGAGAAGCTTTCATCGCTGCTTTGTTTTCGCTTAATATTTAATGCAATAGTATAAAATAGTATAAAATAAAATAATGTAAATAGAGTAGAAAGAAGTGGTATACAGTGCCTTCATTTATTCTGTGTCTCTAAAATGGTTTCTTTTCTATTTTTTACATGTTACAAAATAACGGACCTAAATGCCTTGCTGAACTCCATCTTTGGAGAAACTGCACTTGGGCAACAAGTCTTGAAGCAATAGAAGCTGTAGTCTTGAATCTAAGCCAAGACGGACATGGATGGCGCAGAAGGTTGAACTCCTCACCTTGCTAGAGGAAGCTGAATTGATTAAAATGTTTAATATGATTATTGATACATTTCACTACCAGGCGGAATAAAAGAACATGGGTAGATAAAGGTTTGGGAGGGAACGACTTGAATACATGATTGACAAGTTGCCTCAAGAGAAATGTGGTGTGATGGCTACTCCTCGTTCTTGTCCAATAAAATTGTGGGATTCACACATTTGCAACATTTGGGGGTGGTACACTGCCCTGAAAAATAGTATAACTAGGGTAGGCTTAGTTAGTTAGATTGTACGGCTTGTCCGAATAGCTGACTTGTCACTGACCCAACGCACTCAATAGGTGATCGGGAGCAAAGTTGCTGGCTGAGCCCTCTGTCAGAAGATTCGATAACCCAATCGGGGTTCTGTGGAGGAGAGCGATGACCCAATCGGGGTATGACTGTCAGCTGCAGAGAGGGTTTACAATGCTGGCATTTTGAACTTTAGCTGTGGTGCAAGTCTTAGCCTGTGGTGGTCCTGTCCTGATCCAATTTGGTTCTTATTCTGGATTGCACCTTTTCTTTCCTGCTGGCACCTGAACTTTGGTATTCTAATTCTTTGTCTCAGCACATGACCAGGGTTGGTCATCACACCGAAATAGGTAACTATAAAGTGTGGGTTTCTCATTGTACTGTTTTCCCTTTCTCTTACCCACCCTTTGTTTAAATGCTTAACAACATTTTCTCTCCCATACGTTTTGTAATGTTTATCTTTTCAAATCTGCATTATTCTGAAGAATACGAAGTTAATCTGAGTTCATGATCATAAATCTCTAACATTGACTTAGAAAAAGTAAGACAAATGTAACATTAAAAATATATTCAACACACATTGGGAGAAGCGCAATGCAATATGATGTACAAATTCTACTACACAAGCTGAAACCTTTACCTTATTCATTAGCCTTAGTGCAAGTGGCCCTTCCTAGGAAGAAAGCCCGTAACTACATCAAATGGCCATCACATACTAAGTTAACCAGTGTATGCACCTAACCAACTACACATTAACGAATCTAGCAAGAGTACATGCCACCATGGCAAAAAATAAGTACTTAACATTTTAGTTAGAAAGATTGTTAGGAATTTTATTGACACAACAAACTTGGCGAAAATACAACAATATATTTGTTTTCCAAACTGAGAGGATTCTCTCAAATGATATGGCAAACAGCTAGTTCAAAAAGATCAATTGTCTCACATTCCTGTGCACTGGCACAACTTGCTTCTTAAGGGACTGCCATGGGAACCTCCTCAGGAAGGGGCATCTATGTGGTAGAGCAGGCACCTTACAATCTTACATGGGAGTGGGTGTGTGAGTTCGGTAGGGTAGTGTTTTGGGTGGGGAAAGGGGGGTTGGATTTTGGCAGGGAAGCTCAGGGCCTTTTTCTCACCGGAACATTTGGGCTTGGGAGGGGACGGGGGGATTGGGATTTGGCAGGGGAGCTTTTTAACAATTTTTTTGTTCAAACTCAGCCTTTGGAGGAGAAGGGGGATTGGGTTTTGGCATGGGAGCTTTTGGCCTTTTTTTATCTGAACTTTTAGGTTTGTGAGGCGAATGGGTGGGTTTGGTTTCCTGAAGGGAGAGTTTCTGTTTTTAAGGGGTAGTCTTAAGAGAAGGAGGTGTTCTTTTTGATTTGGGAGAAGGGTTTGGGACGTGGAGGGCATTAGGGCAAGCGTAAACAGGCCATCCTCTTGCAGAAAATGGGTGAGATGTTTGCGAGGAGATGAGCTTTGGGAGGGACAGGGAGTGGCTCTGTCTGCTGTGTGTGTTGAGGGTGCAGGTGCCTGTGGGTCTGGTGTATGTGCTGAGTGTTTTGTGGTCTGTCGTTTGCTAGGTGTGTGTTGCGTGGGTGAGCGTTGGCACTAATATTCTTGAGGTGTGCTTCCTAATGTGTGCGTGGATGTGTGTGGTGTGGAGGTGAAATGTTTTGGTGCATGTAGATGGGGTGGTGCATGTGTGTGTGTCAGTGCACTGGGTGCAAGGGATGGGTCTGTGGTGGTGTGTGCACTGTCAGTGTGTGTGTCTCATTGGAGGTGGTGGTGAGTGGGTCTGTGATGGTTTGTGCACTGTCAATTGGTGTGTCAGTGGAAGTAAGTGGTGGTAAGTGTGTCTGTGGTGGTGCGTGCACTAACAGTGGGTGTCTCGGTGGTGGTGAGTGCGTCTGTCATGTTTTGTGCTCCGTCAGTGGGTGTGTCAGTGAAGGGAGTGGTAAGTGTGTCTGTGATAGTGTGTGTGCTGTCCGCGGGTGTGTCAGTGGAGAAGGTGGTGAGATTGTCGGTGGTGGTGGTTATGTATGCATGTTTGTCAGTGAGCCTGTGTTTCTTATGTTTTTTCCTCTGTGTTTGTGTGCTGCTTGTGCCTGTTGAAGTGCCTGTATGCAAATGTTTGCATGTGCTTTGGACAGGTCGGAGCACGAGGAATGAGGATGGGGCAAGGATTGGAGGTGGGGAAGGAGGTTGGGCAGGTTGCAAGGCTATGGTCAGGGAGGAGGCCAAAGCCTGAAATGACCACTGTATGGCGTGCTAAGCCCCCGGATGGAATTCAGCTGCGAAGTCTGCCCTTCAGCGTTCTTGCAGGGGAGGCCAATGACCTCCTCACTGTGTGCAGCCATGGCAACAGGGACAGGAGGTGAGGTGCCGAGGGAAAAGTAGATAGTACTCTTTTTCATTTTTCATTTTCAAAGCTTTTATTCGGCAATTTGCCATGAAGCCAGCAAGAAAAATACATTTTACATAAAACAAAATTACATCAATTAGAAGAATAAAGTGCAAATTGTTGTACAATCCTCATACAAGGTCCTAATTATTTACAATTCACATTAATTTGTTTACAATTCATAAGAGAGACATATACATTTTACATTTAAGGGGGTTTACAGACCTCGTGTTAAAAACACTTATATAAAAATGTTTTAAATAATTAAAAGCCAGAATTAAAAAACTTAGTATCTATGTTTTAAAACCATACTTTTTCATTATCAAGCAGATACTGAAAAGAAATCTACTGACTCCAAAAGTTATCAGACTAGTGGTCGAGGATCTGAGTAATCTTTCTGCCTCTTTATATGAGCGTATACCCAAATTTTTACAAAGGGGTTTGATCCATTTTGTACGTTGAACTTTATACAATGGACAAAAAAAGAGGATGTGTGCCTCATCTTCCCTTTGCTTCAAGTCGCACAGTTTACAAAGTGTATCATTTCTGTTAGGTTTAGGATTCCCCCACCGGGACGTATTGGCATTTATTTGTAGAACCCCGTACCTAAATTGGAGATACACGGTTTTAGCCAGGGGTGGTTCCACCACGTCCATAAATTGCTCAAATATGGGGGTGTCCTTAAATTGCAGAAACTTAATTGACAATGAACCTGTGACACGATCATGTATGTTAGAGTTCATGTAATACCAAAAGGCAGATTTTACCTGATCTTTACAATTGGGTTGCATGGATGTTGGGTTTTTCCAAAAGTGTGAGAGGCCCAATTTAGTGAGCCATGCTGATATATGTCTCAGCCACTGAATTGAATTGTAAGTATCCAATTCCATGATTTCCAGCAGACCCGCTCTATAGTCTGCGAGTTCCGGGGTTGTCCAAATTCTTACCCAGTAAATCAGTGGCCTCAACCAGCATAGATAGTCTGTATGTTTAAAGTTTATGTCTAGAAAAACAGGTGCTAAAGGTGTTCTTATTGGTAGCCTTAACAACCTCCTGCAGAACGTATTCTCCACAGTATGGAATGTTTGGTTAACATACGGCCCCCAAATCTCGGCACCATATAGGGCCGCAGATTGTCCTTTAGCTTTGAACACTTCAATCGCAGGTGTTATAGCCTTTGAAGTACTCCTTCCATGGATTTTCAAAATGGGAATGGAGTTCTGTTTTAATATCAATCTACTCTTTTCTAGCTGATAGTACTCTTTTTAGAAGTGCCAGGCTGGCCAGATGGGGAAAGCAGCATGGAGGGTGGAGATGGGACTCCGGCTGGCTGACAACGATACAGATATAACACTTCCTATCAGGTCCGCCACCTCTAGGAAATGCTCACTGGTGGAGCCCTCCAAAGAAGATCTACTCGAGCTGGAGACCACCACAGCACTCCCCTTACCCTCGGCGTGACTGGGCCCCTTGCTGTCACTGGTGTTGCCAGCACCAGAAACACAGTAAGTAGCTGCTTCCCTGCCTTGTTGACCATGCTCTATATAGGCATATACAACAGATCAATTTATCTGCATGCATGGAACTGGTCAGGAACTTAGATCAAAATACATTTAACAAGATTTCATATTACACCGGCTTCATTCTCTTCAATTTTGTTTAGACATTATCATAATTGCATGCATGAAGGCAACAATTCATGAAACTATTTGATTACAGGTTGGTCATTACACTTGATAGCTCATATATCATGGATGATCTGGTCTCTCACCTATCCATTATATTTCTACTGGAACTCTCTAACACCTCTGAATGTTTGGCCTTTGCTGCATACAATACAAAACATATGGCCTGATTCAGATCTTTAAAAAAAAAATAGGGGTCACGTCCATTACAGGGGCGTTGTAGGAGGTAATGAATTCACAAAAAAAGGGAAAATTACCTGGCCTCCAATTCACAATACTGTTTTTTCATTCAGCAGGTTTTAGATACAACACATTCAGTTATTGTACCTTACTTTAATAATTGTAATTTATTTAAATCACCTTCAAACACCATTATTTTTCTTTGATGCATTCAAAAGATGCATGGTCCATTTTTCAGAAAATAATTCATAAACAAAGTGAAACAAATTTGTGCTCAATATAACAAAACATTAAAAACTGTCAAATCATTACAACTCATGCACATTTTCGCATGGTTACACCAGTCAATATTGTTAACAACCAGCCTGCCTATGCCAAAGTTATTTGCACTTTGTATTTTTTAACGAAGGCAGACTAACTACTGGGATTCATATCTTGGCGGATGGCTTACTATGTTACAATGGTGACGGATATCCCATCTGCCGAAATATCAATCCCATAGGATATAATGGGATTGATATTTCGGTGGACAGAATATCCTTCACCGTTGAGACAGAGAAAACTGTCCACCAAGATCTAAATCAGGCCTTTTGCTTCTGGACACAAGGAAGGACAATGATCAATTGATTTGTTTATCTGTTACTGTGTTGTTCTTAAATGTGTATGCCTTTCACTGATTTGTATGAGAAACCAGACTCGCTTACATCCACACTTGTGAAGGCGTAAGACATCATGTAAAACAGTCACTTGTAATAGGAATTACCATGTAGTCATAATTCTCAGCACCGTTTGGATATGTGTAGAACCTAAAATCTAGCCATTTAATCTGATGGTATTAGAAAATCTGGTTCACTTGCCAACTCTTGTGTGGGTATGAAACCAACTGACCAAGGTGGCATCTGGAACATCCACTGTATCATGATTGCATTGTATGCTATGTCACCTGTATTAGGGTTAAGCCTAGATCATTCACAATAGGAAAGGGTCATCACACCAGACACAAAGAACTAGTGACCTGTTAAGTACACCTGTTACTCCTACATCCAGACAAACACTTATGAGGTACTATTATTTAGGCAGGCATGTGTTGGCTGAAACTAGTCCATTGGTATTGAAAGCAAAGCAGGTGAAATCATTTTCCAAATAGTTATGTACTAACACTTCATCATACACCTTCTGCCAAACTTACACCTTCAAAAAATCTTCCTCTTTGGACATGTCAACCTTCATGTAGATGTCAGAAATAGTGGCTGTAACAAAAATTAGATAGTGAACATGTTAAACTCACACTACAATGTATCCCCTTGCTGCTGATGTTAGGCTCTCAACTCCCCATTCAGTGCCAGATTGGCCACTGCAAGAATACAGGCCATTACGGGGGTCAATGTTCAGAGCACGCGCTTCTGAATGGGAGGACTGGCCGAGCTGGACTTCAGCTAACTTTCGGGTCCAGTGATGTAGGTCCTCTCACCTCTTCCTGCAGTGAATGTTGCACCCCTTGTAGACCCCCAGGGTCCGCACTTTCCTGGCGATGGCATTCAGATGTCCCACTTCTGATGGGCATTGGTCTTTTATGGATAAAAGAAAAGAAAGTTTATAAAAAATGAGTTTGTGAGTTGTTGTTTCTCTAAAGTGATGTCACACATTTTCTTTTCACTATTTCAAGCATGACTCATAAGTTAACATACCACTTGTGCAACTTCACATTCTGATCAAAATAAATATCTAAATGCACACTTTTGATGTGACCTGTTGACCACCCTCATTCCTTGTAACTTCCTTCACTCACAAATCCAGCAGTGACACAATATGCAGGTCAGAGTCACTTACATTTTTAATGATGTGAGCTACTTCAGATCACTGCAAACTATTGTGAGCTACTCACAGGCAAGCAACTTGCACTATGAAAGGTCTGCCATGAGTGTCAGTGAGAGTGTGCTCTTTGGGGATGTACTAAGATGTGTACCTAAGTATGGGCTAACATTGTACGGATGACACAGTCTGTGTGGCAAAATCTTTTGTCACAGGATACACTTTTACCCATATGTGGTACTGTTACATGGGTGACAGACATACATTTGCATGTCTATTTGTTTTGGGGGAATTTGAAATGGATCCATGTGAAGAAGTGTTTGATATGATTTCCTCTGCACCATAAATTTGCACAAATCAAACGGACATACAATTTTTCTATTTGTGACAGTACCACATATGGGTAGAAGTATGCCCTGTTCCACAAGAGTTCACCCCACAGAGTCTCTGTCTGCACTGTCTGACTGTAGTCCACTTCCTCCCAGTGGCCAGTAGTCACTGTGCCATAAGTACTAATGAATACGCATCCCGTTTTTGGAAGTGACATCTCTGAAAGTGCGGAAACTGTACCATGATAAGAAGTTTGAGAGAAAATTTCTCTGCTCTTCAAAAAAAATCACATCAAACAGAAGGGCTGTGTCTTGCATTAGTATGCATAACACAGTGAATACTAGCCACTGGCAGGAAGGAACCTGCAGTTTGGGAGAACTTAATGTAGCACATCATTCAAAGTTGGTTGTGACATCCCACCAGATACTGCCACAAAATGTAGTACTGCCATGACTGACAGTTGGTGAAATAGCTGTGGTATTTCTGTTGCATGGCAAAAGATCGGCTCCAGCTGATGACATAACTCCAGTATAGTTTGCCTATTCAATCTGTTTTTTCATGTCCAATTCCTCCATGGTGGCAAGGGGTGGAACTGGGCATGTCAAAATGGCACTGAGTATCTCTGTTATGTATGGTGTGTTATGTTTGATAAAAAAAATTCACAGAGAAAGCTGTTTGAAATGGAATGAAATACTAGTTGTTGAATTTTTGGTATTTATATTTGGTTGTCATAGTAGAAGTTAGTGAGAAAGCTTATGTACTTGCAATTCACTTATACATAAACATTTCATTGCAAACATTTTTCAAAGTATAATAGAATGCATTACAATAGCTTGAATACAAAACTTACTTCAACACCAGTCTTCTACTGTGTTATTAGGTTTTTTTATTGCAAAAAGGGAAATCAATCAACAATGGGGATGAGCAAACAAAATGAAAAATCAGACATGGTGAATGAAACCATATTTGTTGAACCAAAATTATTTGTAGTCCAATGTCCAAAATACACATGTCCTCAAAGTAAACGTGACCAGGAATAGTCCACAGAGTGAACGGTAGTCACATACTGAATGTGATCAGGATAGCGGTTTCTTACCAGGGGTGGGGGTCTTGCCATCCTCTCCTGGTGGTCCGTATTAATGTGTGTGCCTGCTGTGGTTGGTGGATCAACAGTTGCAGGGACTGTGGTGGCTCCAGGTATTGCCTCAGGTGACAGGACATCCCTTTCTGCGGCTGAGGCTGACTGAGTAGGGCCAGATGGAGTTGGCCCACATTAAGGGGGAGGAAAAGCCTGCACAGATGGGTATATATTTCCTGCAGGACCAAAGTCAGGGAGCCCACATTGGAGTTCAGATTCTGCATCTCAGCATTGTGCTCCATCTGCAACTGGGTCATCCCATGTATCCCGGAGAGTACCTGGCTCATTATTTCCTGGGACTGCTGTAATGATTCCAAGAACTGGGTGATGTGGACCTCGGTGATACTGACCCCAGTGGTCTCACTATGCTGGGCCACAGAGCCACTCTCAATGCCCCTAACCACAACCGCTCTGACCTGTGGCCATGGCACAGTGTGGCCGCTCCCACTGGTTCCTGGCTGGACTGGAGTTGATGGTATTGTCTCACCACCAGGCAGGAATGGGGGCCCAAGATGGTGCTTCTTGCACTTTGTCCACAGGAAGTAGAGGGATCTGTTTGCTGTGGTGTTGTTTCAGCTGGAGTGGGACATGTGGTTGTGAGCCAATTGAGGCTCACTGGAGTGGTCTGCCTAGGCTGGTGCAATGGACCAGCCGTGTTGTGTTCTTCTGGACTTTCTGCCTTGGAAACATCCCTCGAGACTTGCTCATGGGATGGAGTAGCAGATGTTTGGCCACACGCTGTGGCAGTTAGACCTATCATGAATGTAAGAGAAAATGTGTCAGTAAAAGTGTGGATTGCACTTCCATTGAGGTTTGAGGAACTGTAATGTAGACACCTGCAAGGGAAAGGACTTGTATATCATGATTGAACCTTTCAGTGTAAAATTTCTTTAGTACGCAAACAGTTTATGTTTCATACAAAAGTACTTGTAATAAACAGGTAAGAAGATGTCCTGAAATGAGAAAGAATTATTAGCAAGTATACCTGAAATGTAGCAAGCATTCAACACAGCACAGTAGAGAGGAGAAATGTGAAATTCAGCATCCCAAGACCTACCAGACTAAGACATCGACAATTATATAACTCAGAGATTTTTAACATTATGCCACTTGTATTCCACATACAATTTCAGATGGTATAAGAGGTCAACAAACACTGTTTTTTGGTATTAAGGACTTCAATTCACTTACATGACAAGGAAATTACATGATGCTAAAAACCCCTCAAGGTATGTTCAAAAGAAAGCATTACTAGGAGATCGATGAATAACACTTTAGTTTATGGGAAGAATTGTTGAAAAAGGGGATAATAAGCTTTATTACATGGGAATATTTATTTCCCTACTCAGAAACAAGACATGATGGTAGTTGCATTTTTTTCTACTCAACATTCACAACACTTGCAAAATTGTAACTAATATACCTTGTGTAAAAGTGCAGTAGTAAGAGAACAGATATTTACTATGGGAAACAGATATAGGTTATTTGGAATAAAAACACTTAAAAGCACCATAACAACATGTGCAATGTGATGGCTATTGAAAGCTGATATCTTAAATACAACTCACTACATCCAAACAAACAAGCCAAAGAAGATGTTACTGATATATTTTGGTTTCTATGTCAAACAAATTGTGCATGACACATTAGCAACAGCTAACATCAAAGCAAAGAGGAGATTTGTGTTTGGAAACCCATTTATAGGTATAACGTATCAGTCTCCACTCCACCAGGGATTCCGGTCAGGCCTTCAGGAAGTAGGATGAACAAGACCTCCTCTTCCTAGGGCATGAGCTGTAATGGAGGGCTGGGAGAACCTCCAGGAGTCCTCTGGGCCAGCATGTGCTGCTTGGAAGCCAAGGAATGCACTCTTCGCACCAGGCAATTCCACTGCTTCCTAATATGATCCTGTGTATGCAGATTTTTAGCTGTAGGATTTACTCGGTCAATTTTGTGAGCCACATTATCCTTTTCAGTGTCAGGGCTGTATTTTGGACTTGTGCTCCAAACAATTCCAGCTCTTCTTTTATGATTTCATCCACCATTACTGACAATTCTCCCTCTGTAAAACAGAGATTTTTGGGGCCAGGCATCATGTATAAAATTATATACTTAAAAGATATTAAATGAGCACAAGGGAACAACTGAAATTTAAAAAAGAGGGAGAAGAAACAGGGAGAACATAAAACGTGCTTGATGTCTGGGAATCCGCTTTAGTGTTATGGTGCTGTGGAATAGCAAAGGATCATGGTCTAAAATTGAATGTGTTTTATAGTGTGGTTGCCAGGTGTTCACAATTGCTCAATTGACAGCAGGTGTGTGATGTTAGCATCACCACTACAGCCACAGGGGCAATGCAATGGTGACTGCATCCCGCGAAGAACTCACTTCATCGACAGACCGCCACTATAAGACCACCAGGTCAACTGTAATATCTAAATAGTCTCGGCACAACCCCACCACCCTGATGACGATGGAGTACGATTCATCAACATTGGAGTCCGTTGAGTTGACTACAGTGAGCTGCGGCTACAACGAAAATCACTCCTTCGACGGCGGCTGTGAGTCAGCCAGCATAGATCTAAAACCCACGGACGGTCCGCTGTCAGGTTGACGGAGTACTCGGGCCCCCTGCCGCAGTGTGTGGCAGTACTCTCATCAAGATCTAAATCAGGCCCTAAATGGTTCAGAAATTACATGCAAATTACTGCTGCTAGACTCCCATTTCCGGCAAGCCCTGCCCGTCACACGGTTGATGATACTTTTAGCCCTCATATCCATCAGTTTGACTCTGTGGAGGCTGGTGCTGAATCTAAGTGTAAGGAAGATGGTAGCTACAGCGGTAATGGAGTTGCAGCGAGCACAGAACAGTCATGGAATTGGCTATGGGTGATGGGCCATTGCAGGCTCAAGCTGAAGCTAGTAAAATAGGGCCTGTTGAAGAAGGAGGGCTGCAGCATCACCAGCTGCTAATTCCACCTGGTCTTTAGGTGACATCAGCATTCCCCCTACTTTGACCTTGTTTTACGTACTTTTCAGTCTGAAGTAAATGACAAAAATATTGATTCAGAAACATCAAGTGACATAAATAACGTTTCAAAAATATTGGCACTACAAAAATATAGAGGAATTAAATATATATGGGAAGGATATAATTTTTTTATTTAAATAGGTATATAAATCTCAATATATATAATATTGTTAACTATAATACAGTTGCACAACATATATATATATATATATATATATATATATATATATATATATATATATATATATATATATATATATATATATATATCCTGGTATACTAATTTTAGTTGTTAATAGTATTAAATTGTTTTAATTTATTAGATATAATTTTTACATTTTAATGTTCAATTGCATTTTTATTCACATTTAAATCGTAATTTATAATTAACAGGTGGTTGGTTTTGTAGGGGAATAGATGTTCTTTATTTTGAATGATTTTAGGTGAATTAACTATTTAAATTGTGATCAATTATTACAGAAAGTTCTCCTCGTGGATCGAGAACTCACTTGATAGAGTACTTCCCCAAACATTCTGACCTAATAAATCCCCTTGGTTCACTCCTGAACTTCGCAAATTGAAACAGTGCAAAAGATTTGAAAGGGCATGGAAAAAAAGACTATTCAATTGAGGAAAAAAATAAATAAATCAGACTGTAGGTCATCCATTGCTCTTTACAAAACAGCACTAAAAGTAGCCCAGGACACCAATTTCGAGGAATAAATCCAATGCTCCTCTAATTCCTCAAGATAAATATTTCAGATCGCGAAAAAACTTCTGAAAGTATCTGACCCTCCTGCAGCCCCTGACCCGTCCGGACACCAATGCAATGAATTAAGGATTCTTTACTATCAAAATTCAAACAATCCTCAGTCATCTTCCACACACTGACAATAAGCACACAGCCAAGCTCTACAAATAAGTACCTCAGAATAATTTTCATCTCTTAGAAGCATACACTCCACTCACTGAGGAATTACTCTCCCCCATCCTAGACTCAATCAAAAGCGGGTCCCCACTTGACCGTGCTCCCCCCTAACATCTTGAATTTGGTAGCACCCACGCTCGCCTCTCCCATCACCAACTTAATTAAGGCCTCCTTAGCATCGGGGACAGTCCCCCAAGACTGGAAAAATGCAATGGTGAAGGCACTATTAAAAAAACCTCATCTGGACCCCGTCGAGATGAGCAACTACCGCCTCATTTCATTTCTTCCAGGAATTAGCAAGATCGCAGAAAAACACGTCAATCGTTTACTGTCTGCACACCTGGAAACTTTTAACCTGCTCCACTCCTCACAGACTGGCTTTCGCCCTGGTCAGGGTACAGAGACTGCACTGATAGCAGTAGTGGAGGAGTCCAGAAAGATTCTTGACTCCGGAGGATCTTCGGCCATTATCCTCCTGGACCTAAATGCAGCCTTTGACACAGGGAACCACTGCACTTTGGTCCCCTGCCTCAAAAAAGTGGGAGTGACAGGTAAGGCCTTATCATGGCTGCAATCGTTCCTGGAAGAAAGATACTTCCAGGTATTAGAAGGAAATACCCGCTCCCATCCAGTTCCGCTGCAATGTGGAGTTTCTCAGGGCTCGTCCCTGGGCCCCACGGTTTTTAATGTGTATATGGCCCCTCTAGCAGAGATCGAAGCCCCATTTGGTATCCACATAGTTACGTACGCTGATGATACACAGCTAATCGTGGCACTAAACCAGGCGGAACAGTCACCCACGGATCTGTGTTCCTTCCTCAAGGAAGTTGGATGAGCTCATCTCACCTGAAGCTCAATGGTGACAAAACGGAGCTCATGCTGTTGGGTAACCAAGCAAATGTTAACTCGAACACCATGTGGCCGAATTGCATGGGCCCAGCTCCTACGCCGAAAAAGGAGATAAAAAGTTTGGGCATCTGGCTCGACCATGATCTCACTTTTAGAGCCCAGGCAAAGAAAACTGCTGCTGTATCTACAGTCTGCTCAGAACCACCCGAAAAATTCTGCCTCTCTTACCCTGCCACTCAAGAAAGTTGTTGATCCAGGCGCTCATCCTCTCCAGGCTGGATTATGGCAATGCTATTTAGTTGGGTGCTCCCAAGTCAGTCATTGCCAAACTTCAAGTGGTACAAAATTCAGCAGCAAGACTTCTTATGGGCACGAAAAACACTGCTCAGCAAAGCCCGAGTTACGCGCTCTTCAGTGACTCCCAGTACAGGAGAGAAAACAGTTTAAGGCCCTGTGCATTGCACATAAGGGCATGCAAGGCAAAGGTCCATCTATCACCAAAAACCTGGCTAAACCATACAAGGCTACCCGAAGTCTTCGCTCGGACGAGCTTCACCTGGCTGAGGTTCCCAGGATAAAGAAGGCCAGAACGGGCAGCCGCCTTTTCTCCTATAATGCCCCTAAGCCCTGGAACTCCCTTCCTCTCCCTATCCGTAAGGAAGCTAACCATCTGAAATTTTGCAGACATCTTAAAACCTGGTTATTCCCATAATTCCATCCCTCCCCGTAGCGACCTCTGCGGTGCTGGAATGCTTCCGAGTAGCCATGCGCTATACAAAAGTCTTTCCATTCCATTCCAATTGATTAATTCTGTTAAAAATGTAGGTGAATTTGCAATAAAAGTATATACATTTTGTTTTCTATAGTTAAATTAGTATTAAATACATTGGTTGCAAGTTACTGGGTTTGTAGGAGAATGGCGTGTTGGTTTAAAATGAATATCAAAAAATGTAAACTTTTTATTGATTATTTGTCATGCAAACTATCTGTTGTTTTTTAGTAATTGTTCATGGATAAGTCAATTTCATAATTACATTGTTTAAATGTGTTTTATATGTATTACTAGCTTTGATTGTAATTCCGTAATTAACATTTTAAAGGTATTACTGTTTTATTTAACATTTATTATGTTTTTGGGGTTTTGTGGGGTAAGAGCATTTATTCAAAACATTTTTTTTG
The DNA here is from genome assembly GCF_964263255.1 of Lissotriton vulgaris. NCBI lineage: Eukaryota > Metazoa > Chordata > Amphibia > Caudata > Salamandridae > Lissotriton > Lissotriton vulgaris. Next base: position 926,334,271 of record NC_141689.1, on the reverse strand, counting down.
TTAAATTATTTTGTTTGTATTACATTTAATTTAATTTCTTTATATTTTATAGAGTTTTTATTTTTAATACGTGTAAACAGTTTGTGTTATTTAAATATTTGCTTAAAAATTATTAGAATTTGTATTTATATACGTAACCTTGCCTAGTAACAGAATTCAGGGTTCCCAACATTGTAAAATTCTTGAAAAATTGAGTTCCTCTTAATAAGGAAATATACAACATAAAAAGGCCAACACATGTTTCAAGACTACCACTTCGCTTCATCAGGGCCAAGATTTACTTTTGTTCTTTTTTTATATCAATTACTCTATGGAATTCATTTTGAAACCAATAAAGAAATGCCATTCAAACCCCTATATAGTTTAATGTCATAGTGCTAAGTAACATCCACCCAGGGCGTCAGAGTCGGTATGCTTCGCAAATCTTTGCACGTTTTTGTTTTTGTGGAAATGGGAATAGTAAATGTAACCCCTCTAAAGTCGAACATATTCCATAATATTGCTTAGAGTGGAGTAAGAATATTGAACATACCCTCCAAAGTCCACCACTTTCCCCGATTCTGCTTACTCTGGAGTATGAAGTTCAAAGTCCACCATTTACCCTATTGTTGCTTATATTGGAGAGGGATTGGTAAATCTAACCCAACCAAAGTGCAGTACTTTGCCTGCTTTTGCTTACATGGTATTTTATGGTATGTTACCTTACATTTGTTATGTTGGGTCGATTTTTATGGTGCAACTAATTACCCGTGATGGCATCCAGGTGCTGGTGCAGGAACATAGGCCACTCTTGGCATGCATGGATTGGGTGTATCGCTGGACCAAGCATGATATTTGCATGTGTGTGCTGGGATGTGTGTGTGCCAGGGATGGTACAGAACACATGCCTGCTGGTTCTATTTTGGAAACCCAGGGCTTGGTGATGCTATAGGAGGTGAGGACTGCACCTCCCCCAGGGCTGGAGATGTGGATTGCTGGCATTCCTGAGGGTTAAGATAGGAGCACACACACTGGAAGAAGGGGAGCAGAGCACCTCCTGTGCATATCAAAGGACTCTTTGATTACAGGAAAACTTACTGGTCAAGGAGGCCTTGGCTCATTATCAGGGATATAGTGGGACTGATAAGGGTGACAATGTAACACCACAGAATCATTAGAAAGAGGAAGGTTTAGGTCTTTGATCCTTTATGACTCCAACAGCTAGGTGTGATCCCCAGTCATTTCCTTGGATTGTGCTGTGAGTCCATCATAATTGTAGCCCCTCCTATTGTGGCAGACTTTCCCTTTGACAAATGATAGGGAAGAGTATAATATATCATCAGGGTTACCCTAAATCTACAGGTTTAGAACCCCTAACCCTCGAACACAAGGATGTAGTCCAATGTGCTATTTATGAGGAAGGCAGATTGGATTTTTTGCAGACCCACTCTCTGCCTCGTCTCACCGGGGAGAGGTGTTTTCTGTTAAACAAACAATCTCTTTGTTTTCAGGGATGCAGTGGTTATAGGAAAACCCATCTTTTGTGCTTAGAATGTCACACTCAAGCAACTATACTAATAATGACTCTGTGTATGTTAGGCATCCATCATGTATTTTCCATGTCATTCTTTTTGATCCATGAAGAAGTGAAGGTCGCCGAGGGTAAAATCCTCAATCTGAAGTGGTCACAAAGTGCACATATAAAGGGTTTGGACACCATGTCAAAATAAGGTTCAAATTCTAATGAGCATTTCAATGGCAAGAAAGAATCCACCAGACTACCCGAACCAACCCTGAAATGTTGCCACCCAGAACAAAGTTCCAGAAAGATGAGTTTAGCTTTTCATGCACATCACATGGGAGCTCCAAGGGATATAAGCAGAAATCCTCCAGGCCATGCTTAAATAGACAACTTTTTATTTGGATAAACCAAGGGATCTTATTTGCATGTGAGCTATTCAATAAGCCTCGGTTGCATACCCTGTAAGAGTCAAAATCCTCCTTGGACTACGAATTCTTGGACTCTCTAGCACCTCACCTCCTAGGGATATATTTCTCGTTCTGTTTTTATGACCGACAATCACCATATATTTTATTTTGCTATTGTTAATTTCTAACCCATAATGATTGCAGAAAAAAGAAAACTTCAATAAAAGCAGAGTGTTACCTGAAAGGAGTAAGCAAGGTGTTTTTGAGTCCTTCAGTTTGGGAGAGTCATTGCCACAATTAAAAAGAAATGGGATGCAGGTGTTTATATACAGGAGGAAGAGAGTAGAGGACAAAACAAACCCTTGGAGCACTCCTCTCTGCATTTGAATTTCATTGTCAGTTCCCCTGAGGGGCCCCACCCGACTCGCATAATTGTCAGTACAAAATATATGGAATAGTAGCCAACAAGTTCCTTGGGACCCCGATCTAGTACAAAACCTCCCAAAATGCATTCGATCTTTGTTCAAGGGTTACAAGTCGGAGGGCCAAGAAGGCAACAAATAGCACTCCCCTGTCAAGGTCAACAGTTCTCGACTTGATAGTTAGTACAGTGAACCAAATTATATGGTTGCTATTATTTTGCCTAAATCCCACCTGTAAGTGGGATAGCACCTTGGAATGGTCAATCCAGTCCTATAGTCTCTTTAGTATTTGTGTACTAAACACTTTCTGGATGTTACCAATTAAACTTGAGGGTCTGTAGGTCCCCAGGCAAGATCTATCTTCCTATAGATTGGAATAGGGGATGCTGCTATCAGGCCATTTGCTGGAGAATTTATGTAGGGGCCTCAAATTAGTGGTTCGGTGCAACTGGGATTTTGACCAAGCCCGGGGCTTTGCCAGATTTCTGGCCCTTTATTGCAACAATAGTTGCTTTAAGAGAGAATTCCCTTAGCACTTCTGTTTCATCTGCCTTCATAGTGGCCGGATTTTTCTTGCCAAAGAGGCCCAAGAAGTACTTAAACCATTCCTCTGAAGGGATATAGCAGTCAGGGTATGCAGAATCAATGCGCCCATTATGAGTGACCAAATGCCAGAAGCGCTTACCATCTTTATTTCGTTTTGCCTCAAACCAATCATCCCATACACCTGCCTCCCACTGGACTTTGCTGGCCTTAATAGTGGTGATGTACTCTCGTCTGGCAGAGTGTCTCCTATCCATACATTCTAAAGCATAAGAGCTCCTTTAGCACTTTTGCAGGATTCAGTGAACTATTCAATGGCTTTCACTTTCTGATGACCTTTCCTCCCTTTGCTGTTTTTCACAAATGTGGTACCCAATTTAGTGAACAAATAACTATGTGCTGCAACTGTCTAGTCTGGGGACATTTGGTGGTGCATAAATACACTTACTTCTTCAAATATAAGATTGTATAGCTTAGATAGCAATTACTCTGATTTGGAAAATACCTCCCATTTAACTGTGCGCTTATTATTAACCACCACAGGGTTCGAGGGAACCGGTGCAGCTAGAGTCTCCCTCTCCTTTTTCTGTGTCTTATCCCAGAGCACCACAATGGAGAAATGGTCACTGTTGTGGCACTGCATATCTACCAAGTCTGATATCTTATGCCTAATTCCTAAATCCAGTTAAATGAAATCAATGTGGCTATTATAGTTTACCCTTTCGGATGTAGGCTTTGCTCAGCTGTCTGAGGGGAATCTCCCATTACCAGGTCTCAAGCGATACAAGACCATTATGTCTATGATCTGCAGTGCTGCTGTGCTAAATTTTGAAGGTTTGCATGTGGTGCTGAGAGAGGGAATTTCACACAAAAGACCCTCATCCCTGATGAGTTCCAAATAATGTGTATATGGTTTGCAGCATGGTTAATCACGCAGCCTGTGATAATCACCCATTGAGGGGGCAAAGTCTGTCAAAGATGCATTTAACAATTTTAGAGTGTGCAAAGGTTTAGTGAAGGGGGTAGATCTGTTGATGTAAGGGTCTATCTTCTCAAGCTTATGAGCGTTGCCCCATGCATGATAATATTGATTCCTTTCTATATTTTAAATGGGTCTCAATGCATCATGTCTAATTTCCCCCTTTCGCAAATAGTAGTGTCTTTTCAATTTGAGCCCATATTGGAATATTATAGCAGGTTGTTAATAAAGACAAAATATGAGCATAATTGTCTGTCTATATAATAGGTTTTCATGTGCTGGTAAAAAAAAGTCCAGAATTCAATGTGAATGCATGTAAATATTGAAGGTTTGACTATCGGTCTTTCTGATCCCCAATAAACGGTGTGGGAGGTACGATTCCAAGCACTGGAAGCGCCTTCCATTAGGCTCTGTGTTCCTGGTACCAGTCTGTACCTGTTCATAGTCCAGTTCAAACCAGTCCTGGGAGTCGTTGGCTTCGGCACTGGTGCAAAACTAGACAAATGATATGGGAGTAACCTCCCCCCTGTCCAGACCCTCCCATGGAAGGGTCCCCTGAATCTTCCTGACCGTCTCCTTAAGGTACTTAAGGACTTACCTTCAACACGCAGCGGCCAGGCTCGTCCTGAAACTCCCCCGTAGGTCTTCGGCCACTGCAGCCCTTAACGCACTCCATTGGCTGCCCCTCCACAAGAAAATCTTGTTCAAGCTTTTAGTCACCGTCTTCAAAGCTAACAAGTGTACGGGCCCAGCTTACCTGATCGAGCGCTTTCAGCGTTCAACTCGCTGCTTGAGGTCATCAGGCGCTAATTTCATCTCTGAACCCCGAATCAAATTAAAAACAAAGGGTGGAAAGACCTTTTCATTCCTTGCTGTTAGGGCATGGAATCGCCTCCCCCCTAATCTTAGGCATGCCCCCTCAGAAAGCCTTTTCAGGAAATCCCTAAAGACATGGATTTACTCTCAATCCGACTCCTCAGTTCTCGCAGCTATCTGATCCATGCTATCCAAGTAGATCTGCTGTGGGCCTAGCGCCAAGATGCTCCCTCCGGAGCGAAAGAAGCGCTTTACAAAAAACCAATAAATATCAAATATCAAATTATTATATTTTTGGGGGGGAGGGCAAATATATAGACAGAGAGACTAGTGAATGATCTGAAAATGAATTGGAAAAGATCTAAGCAGAGCTTGACCCTCCAGACTTCAGAACTTTGGGAGCATAATAGCAATGCGAACTGGAGATATTTCTCATAGTTTGTGGATGTTTTTCTGCTAGCAATTTAGGCACTTTGGGGCACATGCATCAACAGATTTTGCATTCGCAAACGGTGCGAATCGCAAAAATAGGCCGTTTGCGAATGCAATATCTGAAAATGAGATGCATCATTTTTTTGTCCATTTTGGAATCGCAATTACTTTTGCGATTCCTTAAAAAAATGCAAAATCAATTGCGATTCCTTAGAAACTCGCAATCCTTGTTGCGATTCGTTAAAAAATCGCAAATTTTGCGATTCCTTAAAAAAATGCGAAAAACGGAATGCATCAATTTTCGCACATGTCAGTAATTCTCAGAAAACACATTTTGGAAGTGCAAAAATAAGAAGAAGTGAGAGCAGGTGGTAAATTTTTTTTTCAACACAACACATGTTGAAATGATTAGCAACTTATAAAAGGGACCTCAGAATGACTCTGGATCCCTTCCAGGATGGCAGCAGCAATTTTCCTAGCACGTAGATGGCGGATGAGAGCAGCAGGGAGGAGGAGAAGAGAACTCAGTGAAAGGGTTTTCAGGTTGCGCATTACTTTGCTTGGGCAGACACAGGCTGACATATATGATAAGTATAGACTGAATGCAGACACTATCATTGATTTAATTGCAGAGTTGGACCCCTTACTGCAAAGGCAGACGCGTAGAACTCAAGCTATACCCACCCATGTGCAGGTTTTATGTTGTCTACACCTTTTAGCCTCTGGCTCCTTCCAAGGGGTAATAGCAGTTGCAGGGGGTGTGTCACAGAGTGCATTGTCTAGATTCTTCAATGACTTCCTGAATGCAATGCTCCATAGGATAAATCACCACATAATTTTCCCCTCAACGCATCAGGAGTTAATGCAGACCAAGTTAGACTTTTATAACGTGGCACACTTCCCACATGTCATAGGATGTGTTGATGGAACACATGTCCCCATTTGTCCACCAGCTGCTAATGAGTACATTTTTAGAAATAGAAAAAGTTACCACTCTTTAAATATACAAGCAATCTGTGATTCCAAAGGAATCATCACTGACTTAGTTGCCAGCTACCCAGGTAGTGCCCACGATTCGTACATTTTCAAACATAGTGCCATTCATGATCGCCTACTTGCTGGAGAATTTGGAGATGGATATTTGTTAGGTAATTATTATTTAATTTAATGCAAATTGTAATGATTCTGACATCCATTGCTATGTGTGTGATGTTTTACTTACATATGTCATCTATCAATGTAGGAGATAGCGCATATGGATTGAGGTCTTACATTCTCACCCCATACCTGAATTCAACTACCCACAAAGAACAACTGTACAACAAGGCCCATATCTCAACACGCAGCATAATAGAGAGGACGTTTGGGGTCATGAAGTCCAGGTTCAGAATACTGCATAAGACTGGAGGAGCCTTGCAATATCGGCCTGATGTGTGTTGCAAAATAGTTGCAACATGTGCAGTGTTGCACAACCTAGCAACTAGGAGAGGCCTTGAACTACATGAGGATGATTTGCTACCAAATAATTTCAACCAGCCACAACAACCACATGCAAGAGTTCATGGACCGGACGCAGCGGAAGGGAGAAGAAGAAGGGAAGAAATTACACAACATTACTTTTAATGAAAGGTAGGAAACATATTTTGATGCTTCAAAAGGTAAACACTTTAATAAACCATGTTGCACACAGTAGTAGTTAGAAAAAAATATTCAAAAAAAGACTTTCATAACAGGTAAACAATTCAAGATATTGGCCTAATGTAATTCTTAGTCCATATCATTGTACATTGAAAATGTGAAAAATAAAATTCAACAATTACAAGTAATCACTTCTTCCTTCCACGCAAACCTAATGCTTTAGTTTTCACCGATTCAGAAACCATGCATGGGGAAATATAAATTTCTTTTCCTCTTTTGCCACGCCTTTCACACACGTCATCTGTGTGTGCAGCAACACTGGTTCCTGCACATTCATTGCTAACATTGCCTTCAAAAGCTCTATTCTTGTTGTCATCAGTTGGCAGCACATGATCCCCTCTTTTAATATTTTTAAATCCTTCACATAGTTCAGCACAACACTTTTTGATGCCCTTTTGCATGCGCATTGTGTGTTTTATGACACGTGCATTGCTGCTGGTCACCCTATTCAGAGCCCGGGCATATGTGTGCATACTTGCAACAGTTCTCAAATGTCTATTGCAGTTGGCAATGTTTTGACTTTTAAAAATTTCAGTTAATGTGACTAATGCATTTGCTACACGCTCTGAATTCAGATTTGAGGCAGTATGCGCCCCTTCAATGACCTTGCATAATGTTTTCAAACTCTTATTGATTCCACTGATGTCTTCCACTATGTGACTCATTTGTCCCTTTATCACTCTCAGGTCTTTCCCCTGAAGACGCTGGACTTTCAATAATTTGAGTTCTACTGTACTAGCATGGACATCATCCACTGTGGAGTCATTTGGATTTGTAGTGCGAGGCCTTCTTCGGTAGAATTCTTGGATTCTTCTACGACCACTAAAGTGTTTTTTGGAAGTGGCAGCCTTCTCAGAATCTTCAACCACATATTCCGTGACATTGGCATCTTGCTCAGAGTCTGATTCAAGTACTTTCCGCACTGACTTTCTGATTTTTTTAACATGCACAGAGGGTGAGGAACTCATGGTGTTGTTGTCTGAATGGCTATGTACATCCATGCTGATCTCATCAAAAGGGTTAGCCTCATTTGCCTTTAGTACATCTATAATTAAAAAAATTGAAGCATAAAATCAATGTAATGTCTTCTCAGAAAAAAGATTTAAAATAAAGACAATGTTTTCCAGAAGATGGACGCCTTTTAAATCTTCATTTACCATGTGTGTAACAATTATTTGATAGGCAAACTGACTATGTACATATTGCATTGATGAATAATGATTTAGACCTAAAACCTACAACTCCCATGATGCATTGCACTGTTCAATGAAATTGCCTTTTACACTAGTGCTATGCAAGTTATGATGCAACAGAAGATTACAATTATATGTTACAACATCAAACACATGACTAAATACATCCTGCAGCCCAATTTAAGTTAAGTTTGCATTTGTCCAACAAAATTATTCTTACCTTGAGAAGTGCCAGCATGCTCAGAGGTGTCTATGTTGGTCACTCCAACAACAGCTTCTGTAACAAGTGTCCCCTCAACCAAATCCTCAAGGGGAGTTGTGACCTTATTGTCAGGGGAGCCACCACCAGTCTTCAAACTACTCTTCATTCTGGACGCAATACTGTCTTTTGCTCGTGAGCGTAAATCGTACCAACGCTTTTGTAGGTTGGTGATGTCCCGGTGGGCAACCCCCACTGCATTTACTTTAGCCTGTATGGCTAGCCACACTTTCCTTTTCGCAGCCTCAGGGACCTTCAAAGAGAGCTTTCCAAACAGCTGGTCGTGGTGTGAAGTCACCTCCTCTATCAGTATCTCCAGTTCTTGCTCACTGAACTTGATTTTCCTTTTTCTGACTTGTACATCCTGACTGGCAGCTTCTGGCTCCATTTCTCCAACAGCAGCACTCCAAAACACTCCTCCACTGCAGACAAACAGAGCTGAATTCACCAACTGCCTGTTTTCAGTTTGAATCTGCTTGGCAGGTGTGTGCAATTAGGCTCCTGGCTTCCTGGGTGTGGCTGGGCTGTGATGCATGAAAATGCGAATAAATTGCGAATTCGCATTTTGCGATATCGCAAAATGCGAATTCGCAATTTATTCGCATAAATTAATGCGATTCGCACATTTCTGCGATTTTTACCGAATCTGTAAAAATTCGCAATAATATTGATGCATTCCGTTTTGCGATTCGGAATTTGCGATTCTCTATTTTTCGCAAATTCCGAATCGCAAATCAACACATTGATGCATGTGCCCCAAAATCCACTATAACTCTGGGCACTTTATGATCCTATTTGGTTCTCCTCTATGGGGGGTCATTTATATGTGGCTATACCATCTCGCTGTGCTCTAAGGATTCCTTGTCCTCTAGAGGGTAACACTCCCCTACTGTATCTGCACAGTATGCACTTTACGCACAGTGTTCACTTACACTACGGCACTTTAGTTTCCTCTCTGCTATATGGAGACTTGGTAATCTTTACCCACAGGCAGGTTAAGCCTGTGGTAATCGATTTTTGAATAGCTATGGAACTCCGCAAAGCTAATCCCCACTCTTTCTCGTAGGACTATGACGAGTAGTCTCGGGGATTCCTCGTCTTTTAAGTATTGTGGATCATGGCCGGAGAACCAGCACAAGTGGGCTCATACATATTAGTACTTCCCATTTTTTTGAGAAGGCTAACCCTTTACACACTTTAAACATGGCTTATTCTTTAAGAGTTACCCTGGGGGCTGGTGAAGGGACAGCTTGTATGTTATTGGTCACTGGGGAGGGGAGAGAGGATAGATGCGCAACCAGGCACCAAGTCAATGCACCCCAGTACGATGTGAGACTGAGGAGGCCAGGTAAGGGCTCCCTCAAGTAGTTTGGGGAGGGCAAGGGTGGTGGGGTTGGGGGGTTCAAGCTTAAATACATGGGTGTAGAAGTAGCAGACAAGTAAAAATAAGAATCAGAACCATGACAGGAATGTAATTAAAATCAGTGTGCAGGGAGATGTGTGGGATGTTAACCCACTAGGTAATGTCAGGGAATTCCAATAAGAGTGTTGTGTTGCAAAAGGAAGTATGGCAAAGGAGGGGGCATAATGTGTTTAGGTGTGCAGCGTCAAAGTGCCCGGCACTAGTTAGAGGGATGTCCCAATCAATGAAAGTAATTACATGTAATGTAAATGTTTTTTCAAATGCATGGAAAAGAGGAGCAATTTTAAACTGGATGGCCTCTTTTTCCCCGCAGGTGATCTTTCTTCAAGAAACCCACATGAAATCTAATCTCCCTAATTTCACACTTCCCAAGAAATATCCTCATGCATACTTTGCCTCATCACACTGCAATTCGGGGTATGGCGAGTCTACTCTCTTCCGCCCTAGATTGAGAGATTGGAAAAGTGACTCGAGATGTAGGCGCTAGGTGGATCTGGGCTGAGGTTTCAGTTAACGGTGTAGACTTGGTGTTGCTGAATTACTATAGGCGAATTTTGGCAATACTAGGCCTGAATCAGACATATGATTTGCTAATAAATGCCCAGGGTATTATATTAATGGGAGGCGATTTTAATTGTATCCAAGACCTGGGTCTGGATACTTCAAATAAAGGCAAAAAACAACTAAAACCTAAGACAGCTAGACCGTTAAGAACTATTAGAACATTGGAATGTTGGGAGCTCCATTGCAGACAATGGAGTGCTCCCTGCTTCTAAGGGGCCGGTAAAGGCCCACAGAGCAACATTCCAATGTTCTACAAAGGCTTCTAGAAGCTCAAGGGCAATTATATCCCCTCGAGCTTCGAGAACCCTTTGTTTAAATTGTTAGAACATTCTGCCCTCTAGCGGCAGAATGTTCTAATAGCCTTATAGCCCTTCGTAGCAGGGCCTTCGGCTCGGGCCTTTAACGATTCAGCGGGCCTTTAATGATTCAGCGGGCCTTTAATAGCCGGTATAGCCCGCTACGGCGGGCTATAAGGCTATATTAAAGAAGATTTTGCCATAGTCGATCATCCTTGAGTAGGGGTGGACGGAAGTTGCATAATGGACATTCGTGTAGAGGTACGGAAATTTAACCAATTTCCGTGCCTCTCCGCAAATTTCCGTTACGTGACACCCGCCTGCCGCCCGCCCGCCTCCCGCCCGCAATATTAAAAAGATTAAAGCTGAAATAAGATTTAAAACACTAACCTTATCGCGGAGACATCTCTTCCTGTCTATCACGCCTTTTTCTTTGAAACTGCGCTTGCGCGGGAGCCTGCACATGCGCATTCCTCAACCTGATTCCTGAGTCAGTGTCCGGCTGGAGCACCAGCAAGCCTTGGAAAAGCAACCCACGCAGAAAGTCAAGATAGTTTACCGTTCGGCCCAGCAAGGTCCAGGAGACTCACCACAGCAAGGGGAGTCAAGGCAGGCTAGGAGCAACCATGGAAGCCCAAGAAAAGTAAAGTTGACCCTCAAATGGAGCCACCAGCCGGAGACACAGGAGTCGCGAGAGAACCTCGAGCAATTTCACCAAACAACAGCCCAAGGAGCACTCAGTGCGAGGAGGTCAAAGTTCTTGGTAGGAAATAGGGCTCAAAAGTTGAGGCTACTCTGAGTCCAATCCACTTGTTCAGGAAACGCCAACAGGCATATGCACTTGCAAAAGTATGCGTTGCACAGGGGATTGGGTATTGCTTCCCCCACAAGGGATTCTGAACTCAAATTTGGTGAAAGGTCAGCTTGGGCCTTGAGGGAAGTATAAACCCACCTCCTGAGTTGCTGGATCCTTCAGAATCCCTCGGAGGTTGGGATCAGCAGACCTGTCCGCAGTGTTTAGGTGACTGTGAATGCAGTAGAGTGACTCCTTTACTCCAAGGGAGAATGTCTTTGGCTGCCCTTGATGCAACACAGGTCTTACAATCCCATGCTCTCCACACCACTGGAGTCAAGTTATCCGGGCTGAAGCCAGAAACCGATCCTAGGATGCTTGATTCCGGTCCAGTAATGACATGGCTTGGCAGTTTGGGCTGGACTGTTCCCATAAGGCACAGGGTCAAGGCTGATTTGCATATGGCCATGTCTGAACTGGGGTGGTGTAGAGTGCCAAAAAACGATGGATTTAGGCCCAGATCTCTGTACTGGGGTGAATGTATGACAATGTTCTGCATTCTGTCCATCAACTGTTGTTTTTGCAGTACAGCCAGGTAAGCCATTAAGTACCCACAGGAGAGGGTTGGAAAGATTCAGGGCACCCTCCCAGGGGCGGCTCTGAACAGTGGGGACGTTACTCCTATGTCCTTTGTCCAGTTTCACGCCAGAGCAGAAGCCAATGGCTCCCAGGAATGGTTTGAACTGGACTATGCACAAGAACAATAAATGTGCCCCTCTTGCATACTTTCGGTCACTGGAAGGCACACCCACCCAGCCCTAATACACTAAATCCTATCTGGGAGGTGCTCACACCTCCCTGTGACAGGATGCCTATTGTTCTGCCTTCCCCTGCTAGAGCTTGGCTCAGCAGCAGGAGAGTAGAAAGGTGTCTCTGGTCAGCAGCAATCATTTTGTGCTGTCCGGGACTAAAAGGCTGGTACTGGGAACACCAGGGACCCAACGAAGCTCGCTTCTGAGGGGTGGAATCATGCCTCCCACACCGGTTACTGGTGTGGGGCTATGATTTCAACATGTTTGACACCAAACACAATGGTTGTTTCAGCCATTTTAAAATTGGTCATCATGTGGTTGCATAATGCCCCTCCATATATCGTATATGGCTGTGTCACAGACAACCTGGGAGAATGGACTCCGTAGGCTGCAGGGGTGTCCTGCTCATGCAGGCGCACCCTCTCACTTAGAACCAAGCACCCTGCTCTCAGGATCAAAAAAGGCCTGCTTGAGGGGTGACTTATAGATTTTAAGTGCAGTGACCCTTAGATATAGTAAACCTATATCTTAAGTAAGTGGTGCAGTCACCAACTTACACAGATTGCAATAGCAGGCCTTTAGTTCCATATTGCATGACCTCTGATGGGTGGCATAATACATGCGCCAGCCCATGGGAGGCCTCTCGGGTACCTATGCCCTGGGTACATGGGTACCATATACTAGGGACTGACAAGGGTACCCCAGTATCCAATCTAGAATGTACCCAAGTACATTACATAACAGTTTAGGGAGAAAGCAGATAGACTGGGGTCCTGATTAGCAGGATTCTATTCAGTCTAGTCAAAAACAGTATTACTTTTAGCAAAAAGTGGGGGTAACCATAAGAAGCTGATCCTACTTTCCTAAAGCAACGTACTGGAATGGGCAGTATAAAGAACAGGAAACGTAGTATGAGAGAGATGAGACAGGGTATACAAGCTAGTAATTTGCATGGATAGCAAATCTACTATTAAAAAGAGAAAACAAGGAATGTTCAGAAACAGTAAAGTGCTCTAGCTCCATTATAATTCTGAACTCCATACAATTATCTCCACCACTTCAGGATATATGTACCAGGTTCCATTGAAAAGCAGGATTCTACCTCACAGAGTATCTAGCATAGAGGTGAGACAAACTTATAGGACGATTGATGGAACCAATTCAATTAAACAATCCAATATCTGTTATTACATCTTCATTCCACGTCAAACCAGAAAGCTTCTAAGCACGACTAGAGGTATTTGCAAAGTTTGTGGGAGGACCTGGACTCCTGCCTTTCCTCTTGTTGACTGTCCCTCAGAGTGGTGGTCCATGACCTTCCATCTCTTCAAAACCAACTATATCCAGTCCATTTGCAGTGTTTGTTCACCTGTTCCAGCTCACCCCTGTGGAGCCTAGTGCACAGACAGAATCAGTATGTATAGTTCAAGATGTAACTGTGGGGCCTTCCCAAAGGTGCTCAGGACAGCAACTAGATCCTCGAGTTCGCAGAGTTTCTCATTTCTACCATATTGTGGTCCCCGTAAAGAAAAAGAGTTTGGCAGCCATTATGATTTGTTGTCCTAGTTGATATCAGAGAAAGCTAAACAGAATGAGTCTCTGCATATTGTTATTTGTGCGGAGTCCAGTCGACACCTTATGAGATTTCACCCAATAGAGTAGGGCGAAATGTTCACAGAAAACTCATGATATCTGTGCCCTTGGCGTTTTCAGGATTGACGGAAATCTTTACTTTGCCCCTCTTCCACTTTTTTTCTTTTAAGTCCAGAAACTTTTCTGAGGAGTGCCTATCATTCCTGGTCCCAATCTGGTGGCCTATTAAGCCGGTCACATTGCTCTTTCATGGTGGCAGCGGCACTGCGAGCAATGGTCCAAACTGGGGTGGCATAGTGAGCAAAAAAGCGATGGATTAAACCCAGCTCTTTTGACTAGGAGCAAGTGGTTGAAAAGTTACATCACTTTGTCCATCATCTTGTTTGATATGTTTGCCCTTAGTGGCCAAGGGTATGCCCAGACGTGCATCCCTTGCTTGCAGAGCCACTGTATTCAAGTTAGCCGAGCTAATATGGGGTGATACCCCAAACCCGGTGCCAGGATGCTTGTTTCCAGGTCAGGGAGGGTCTGGCCTGGCAGCCTCGGCTCGACTGTTTCCGTGGGAAGCAGGGTCAAGACTGATTTGCATTAGGCTGGGTCAAAACTGGGGTGGCATAGTGAGCAAAAAAATAGATTAAACCCAGACCTTTTGACCAGTAGTGAGTGGTTGAAATGTTTCATCACTCCTATCCCCTTGTTGCGTTTGCCTTAAGTGGCCAATATTCTGCCCAGACATGGGTTCCTTGCTCACTGTGCCACTGGATTCAAGCTAGCTTTGAACATCATAAAAGTGTGCACAATGTTCCATCAATTAATCCATGTGCTTCAGAAATGTCAATTGCTGATTTAAATGTCACCCATTTGATTTCCACCTTAAATGAGGAAGATGAGAATGTAGATATCACTGAAACTGCTAGATCTTTGGAAATAGTCGAGGATGTCTCTCTTGACAGTGGCTTAAGGATACAGTCCAAGTTTTTACCATTAAGACCACAAGACACCTTTATCGATGGGTTTTATAACAAGGTTACTCAAGAAATTCATCAATTAGAGGATAAACATATGTTTCATTCACACTGTAAACATGATAATAATAGAACGAAAAAAGAGAGAGACATACTGAATAGACTACGAGAAGATCCAAAAATAGTTATACGAGAAGCAGACAAGGGGGGAAATATTGTAGTGATGAACAGAGTTGATTATCTAAATGAAATAGACAAACAACTTGGACAAAAAGATTGCTACATCAGATTAAAAGACAACCCTACCAGAAAAATTAAGCAAAACATCAATGCCGCTTTAAGAGACTGGCATGAGTCTTGTCTCTTGTCAGACACTGAATACAAATATCTACAAGCTCACGATTCTCGCTATCCATGCATATATATCCTCCCAAAGATCCATAAAAAACTGGACAGAGTATGTCATCGTTAAAGCATCTTATTATTAATTTGAAACTAAGGCATGGACAGATCTTCAGATGTCTTCCCAAACATCCACCTTGCACCAGAATCACTCCCTTCTTGAGGTGTTAACACTCAAAATTCAGATCCCTTCCCAAACCCACACTTAATTTCCAAAATATCTAGCAGTGGTTCTCTTCACAGTGCAAGTGCTACCAAAACAATTGATGTAAACACTGCAAAGTACAGTTTATTTTTATAAACAGTTAACACGTCATACTGTGTGATGATGAACACTGACATTGCAAACCCTGCACAGTACGAGCTTCACCCAAACATCCCACCAGCTTGCAATCCGCAGAATCAGAATTGGGAGTCAAACTCATGTTCAAAACGTGACTTCCGGTGATTGTCCAAAACAACCTGGGTAAAGTGGACAGAATTAAAGAGCACAAAAACGATATTTCCACATCTGCGCACCAGTGGCCCCGTGCAGGTGTGGCAAGAGTCATGACCCCCCCCCCCCCAAACTCAAGACTAGAAGCTGTAGTACTAAGCATCATTGAAATGGCTTCCTAAGTAAAACTCAATTCAAGTACAATAGCTCTGCAAGATGTCGATAAATACTAACAAACAAAACCCATTAAAAGTACCTTCGTTGGTGCCCTTGCGCAACTGCTTGTAGTTGGCAGCCTGTTGTACCAGGTCCAGAAGCGTCTTGGTGAGCTGGGCATCTCCTAAAGGATAGGCCTTGGGGTTCACTTCAGGTTCAGTCTTAAACAAAAGGAGATAGATACATCAGTAACAGTTACTGGCAATGATAGCACTCTACATTTGGGAATGACCGCACTCTAAATTTGATTAGAGAATGGACTAGGTTTCCTTTGATAGCCTTGGTCTTTAACTTCTGTAGTAAAGCAATACTATTAGCTTGTTTTTATTACTTTAATGTACCAGCGCACGGTACAAAACAACACCAGTGTGACACGCACAATAACTAGCGGGTGAAATGTTAGTAGAATACAGTGATGGGCGATTGTTAAGTAGGAGAATGAGTTTAAGGATTGCTGGGCCCATGTTAGTTAAACTCACAGAATACGCAAGGACGTCTTCGTTTAAGTCATTAGTTAATTAGCCTTTGGTAACAGAACAGCAGCACGGAAACACCTCCTCCCGCAATAGACCCCCTTCGCCTTTCTCCCATTTAACGGCGGTCTTGTGTGAATCCCTTCACCTCCGCACCCCTTTGCCGTGACCGTACATTTGTATTCTCTGCCCGCCTCACCACAAACTATTGTGTTGCGCTCCCATCATCTGCTTGCAGTTTCATCCAGTTACCAACTTGCTCTTTGAGCATTGCCCCGCCATCCCATCTATTGCCACAACAGTCTCTTCCTGCTCCCTGGTGTAAATCCTTCTTCACCTCCAATTTCTGATGCGTGAAGTCCAGTAGCCCATAGCTCCCTGCCTTTCTACCATCACTGCACACTCTTTCGCCCAAGAAACACTCTCCATGTTATCGTAACTTCCTCTTCAGCGATATCCCCGAGCTGAACCCACTACACCTTCACGCCCTCCCACCCAGAACCCTTGTATCCCTACTCACCATGACTGCAGCACGTCCCTCTCGGCCCGACTGGAGCTTCACGGAGGACTATCGTACAGAAGCGTGCTGAACAGTAGGGAAGTGATGTCACGCCCACGCGACTCCTGGCGAGTTACACGTGCGAAGCCGGAAGCGCTGTAAACTAAAGACAAGAATGGGACTCTTTTTATTATTTACTAGTTTTTGGGGAGTGGACTTCCGCGCGAGCCTGTAGGTGCTCGGAGAGACCGCTGCAAAATGGCGGCTGCAAGCTTCCGATTTTTTCGGAATTGGGGGCGTGGTTTTTGTGGTTCTGAGTGACAGACTACATCACTGTCTAAAGAACAGTAAAATTGACACCCCCAAATCCGAAAAAGACGGAGCCTATTCGGAGGGACGGCTCTCTCCTCCAATGGCTGGCCTCCGTTCAGGAAGCCAGCCAATGGGAGAGAGGCAAAAAAGAGGGGGTACAAATAGTCCACACTAAGCAACATTAAATCTCTGACTTCCGGTCTGCCTTCGGCAAACCGGATATTACCTCGACCTAAAAAGGAAAACGTTTTGGAAACTGTGCTTCTTCTGTGTTTCTAACGACTTTGCTCGCCTCAGTCAACCGAGAGATGCATTGGTAAAATATAATATCGCAACAAAAAATCCGAATAATCTTGAAATCGTAGCGTTGCCCGGTTGTTTCACAACACTTTATTTCCAATGTAGTCACCTCGTTTTTATTGTTTTTTAAGCGTTGGTTGATGAAGTCACATTTATCCCGTTCATTGGAGGGTATTACATTTGATATTGATAAATTAATTAAATGTCACAAATTTTCGCTGGAGCATTTTGGGTTTCTGGTTTTTTTGTTTTAGGTCACGCGTTTACCTAATCAGCAAATGCAGGGGGTCAAACACCCAGCGTATCTGAGCGGTTGCTAGAATTACTGATATCTGACGCTGTCGCATTTACATTGTAAGCAGGTTGTAGTATAGCAATGAAAGTCAGGTTTATTTTCATTACTGTGCTGAAGGATGCCGCATCCTTCTACCGCCAGGACGCAATTTTCTGGATAATTGTGCGCTTTGGAAATGCTTCTTCATTTATTATTTATTCATATTGAGAATATCCATAAGTATTTTAAGAATTGCCAGCGATGTGCCTACATTAATACTGTTGAATTACATGGTTTATTTTACAACTGAAAAATAAATGGTACACACATCTTGACACTTTTATAAACCACAACAAACAAGTATTAGTCAATGTGTTATTGTTATTATTATTATTATTTCCAGTAGCAAAGCCATTTTTACATTGAATGTGCGATTAAGGACCAGTTATGCGAATCGATTATTATTATTTTATTGTTATTATGATCATCCCCATCACACAGTTACATCGACGCACGTTCCATGAGGTTAATTGTTTACACCTGTACCGAGCGCTGAGTAGCTCAGTCATTATTCATGTGACATATTGGAGTATCTTATTGTAATTCATTCCCATTTCAGTGCTAATGAAGCCGTGCGGTGTTGCCTTTATTGACGTTTACTCACCTCTTTCGAGTACTGTCGAGTTTTGGGTGCCACGCTGTCTGCAGTCACATGAAAGATGCTAAATGTATCACAGTTTCTAGCCCTGCTTTTAGTGCCCACCACAAGGCGTGACTGCTTGTTTCCGCACAAGGCCACGCACTCTTCTAGATTGTGTAAGATTGCACTGAAGCATGTAGGTCTCAAAAGGAATCCTTACATACTTATACCCTGGCCATACAATAGACATTACAACAATTATAAAGAAGTTATTAAAACGATCCTGTTTCCGAAGCTAGAAAATAGTTGTAAAGTCCGAACATTAAATAAAGCGCTCTTGTTCTATACAGCGCTAATGATTCTCAGTGTCATTCAGTAGCAGACGAGCTTCCACATACCTACCTTGCCACCCCTGCCAGTCCGGCTCTAGCCCAGCGAGAGGAGACAGCAGGGCGGGGAGCGCGCCTGTGACAGCACGAGGCTCTCTGCTCACCACCTTCAGCACAAGAAGCGCGTGGATCTAACAAAAAGCCCCGCTCCCTTGTTGGAATGCATACCACTGGGGAAAGCGCGTGATTATGGTAATCCGCAGGATCGGCTCTCCGGACTCCGGGGCTAATGGTTGGTTTACAGATGCCAAGAAACTGACGGATCACTTAAGGTCCATGTGCGCGCTTTCCTAACACTGGGAGCGTGTGTGCTCGAGCGCTTACACTCATGACAGGTGCGTCGGCAGTTCCACACTGCGCAAGATGCATGAAAAATGGCTAGACACAAGGGGTGTTAGGGGCATCCTCCTGGGGGGCACCCTCCCGTCTGTACTCTCCGGGGGTCTACCTCCTACCTTGTGCACTCCTCTGCGACGTGCCACCAATATCAAAGATGTGCACATTATTCATAAATGCAAGAATGGGGACACAACGTGTTTCATTGAACATGCTAATGAAATCCCCTTTTTATCGATAGCTCCCACGGGGCTCCTATACCATATTTCCATTAAAATATCCCACACAATCTGCTTCTTCAGCATGTTGTGTCTGACGCATTGATTTGATGTTATTACCCCTACACTGTTTCACAAATTCACCTGTGCTTTGCAACGAGCTACACGAATTGTTTGTTTGAAAGTGATGCCGTGCGTGGATAGTTGGTCGGGGCAGCTGCCCCGGAGTGGCTTACCGGCCGTCGAATGGCTCACAGTGTTTACTCTCTCTCCTCAGGCTTAGTTACACCATGGAGGATGTCGGGCCTCAGAGGGGCACGTGGACCGGCGATGCTAAGGCGGTGCAGCAGTGCCTGATATGTTCACCAGAGTCTACACCACATGCGACATCCCCAAGAATGCCATCTTCGCCCTCCCACCCAGAATCCTCGGATCCCTACTCACCATGACTGCAGCACGTCCCTCTCGGCCCGACTGGAAGTTTTTGGGGAGCAGACTTCCGGGCGAGCCTGTAGGTGCTCAGAGAGACAGCTGCAAACTTCAGTTTTTTTCGGAATTGGGGGCGTGATTTTGCTGTTCTGAGTGACGGACGACGTCACTGTCTAAAGAACAGCAAAAATGACACCCCCAAATCCGAAAAAGACGGAGCCTATTCGGAGGGACGGCTCTCTCCTCCAATGGCTGGCCTCCGTTTAGGAAGCCAGCCAATGGAAGAGAGGCAAAAACTGAGGCAGGACAAATAGTCCCACTAAGAAACATTAATTCTCGGAATTCCGGTCTGCCTTCGGCAGACCGGATATTACCTAGACCTAAAAACTTGCCCTCCTACCTTAAGGATAGTGGGGACGTTTTATGCAAACTAGAGGACTTAGTTTGGGATAGTCCTGATCTACTCTGTCACTCTAGATGTAGAGAGTTTATATACGTGCATAAAAAGTGATTGTGGTATAGAAGCTGTCAAACATTTCTGGTATAAACGCAGCGCCACAAATCTTGAACATACTCTCATGTTATTAGAGATGACACGTATGATCCTTGACATGAACGCATTTCTTCATAACGGAGACTGGTTTTTGCAAAAACAGGGTACAGCGATGGGATCCAGGTTTGCTCCGTCGTATGCAGGCCTTTATATGGGCCTGTATGAGACTGAGCATGCCTGGGGCATCGGATCAAAACCATGGAATGATAACATCTTCTATGGTAGATATATCGATGATATTCTGATGTTGTAGAACGGAGAATTAACAGAATTAATGGCTTATTTCAATTATCTAAATGACAATCGGTTCAATGTAAAATTGACTATGAACTATTCCAGAGAATCTATTGATTTTTTGGATTTGAGACTATATGTCAATGGCCACAAAATCGAAAGTGACATTTTTAAGAAACCCACAGCGTGCAAAAGCATTTTACATGCTGATCGTGCACACCCAAGGGGAACAATAAATGCTATACCCTTTGGTGAGATGACAAGAGCCCGACGTAATTGCAGCCAAGAGAAGAATTTCAAAAAACATGTCAAATCAATGAAAAATGCCTTTAAAGAGAGAGGATACACAGATAAATGTCTGGATAAAGCAGAGTCAAGGATCAAAACTGTGAATCGTAGTACCATCCTACAGGGTAGTGCCAACAGAAATAAGAAAAAGGGAAAGATGAAATATTGTTTATAACCAAGTTTGATCTGTACAGCAATCATGTTTATAATATTCTACGTAAAAACTGGCACTTAATTGCATCTGGTAATATGGCACAGTAGCAACAAAACCCAAGGTGGTATACAAGAGGGGAGAAAATCTAAAAAAGATGTTATGCCCTAGCTATGTTAAAGGAGAAAAGGCTATGAGCAATACCGCATGGCTAACTAATAAACCAGCTGGTTTTTATGTCTGCGGCACTTGTACCACCTGTCAATATGGCCTCAATAAAAAGTTGAAATTTCAGTATAACACCAAAAAAGAATATGAAATTAGATCCTTCATCAACTGTAACACCACACATACTGTATATGATTTGGGTTGCGCATGCAACAAAGTATATAGGTAGCAGCATCAGAAGCCTAAAAATAAGAGTCCAAGAACATATCAGAGCAATAAGGAACAATGATGCTAGATACCCTGTGGCAATACATATACAAGAAAACCATCCAACCGAAAGGAATGTCTGGTTCCATGCTTTGGAACAAGTGCAGACCCCACTGAGAGGTGGAAACAGAGAATTATGCGTAAGGAAAGCTGAGGCAGGTTGGATCTGTAGATTGAGGACGACTACCCTGGGACTTAACACCAATACTGAATTGCATCATTTTTTATAATCTAGGACAACTCAGATTTCAATCCAGTATCTGTTCTTTAAAATCATTTAATTAGTGACCCAGCATTTGTCCTTGAGTTCTGTATAATCCATGATATTGATAAAGTACTTAAAAGTGTTTCTCTCTCAATTATGTGGATATCCTTTTGATAAAGAAGCATGTTCAATGTGATAAAAGATTACAAAACACGACACTTACAATAGGGTCTTAAAAAAATATCTCCTTGTTGAAAGCATGAGGATAAAACTGGTATAATTATGATGTTCTACATTGAAAATGTAATACTGCATATTTGTAGTTATATTGCACAGAGGGTGATTGGTTATAGCACAACTTAATTAATTTTGATATAATATCAAGGTACCAAAAATAATTTCATTACATCTTACTCAGAGAACTATTGCTGTGACATGCAACTCCAATATTAGAAACACCGTTATAATAGGGTATCTATAATTTGGATCTAGTCATTTAGAATAGAATTCTTCCAAATAATAAAAATGGAAAAGTAAAATTCACTTTTTCATCTCTTTACGCTATTAGTATTGGGAATAGCGTTTTCTAACCTGCTTCAGAGATACCTTTATCACATAATGTCCAAATCTAAACTTAGTCGCTGGGAATATTATTCCTCAACACGATAAAAATAAGGTCCGTCCAACCTGCATCTAAAAAAGTGTTTATACACTACAAGATGGCGCCCAAAATCCACCGCGAATCGAAATACCGAAACCAATCCAAAATGGCGGGTCCGATTGCCGAATATATTGTCCCATGTGATAGAACGAGTGGACTTTAGGATATATGGTCAGAAAATGCAGGGTTACTTGAAATGAAGATTAAATTGCGCGAAAAATAAAAAGCAGAAGATAGAGCCGCATTAATAATTAAATCTTAAATTAATGAATGCACCATAACATGAAAAATATTTGGAATTCTGTTCTTACTTTTTCTAACCAAACTTTGTAAAACATCAGGGCGTATGAGAAATAAATTTAATATTACACAAAGAGAACAAGGTTGGTGTGAGTTTAGAGTTATGACATGGCGATTTGGAACGATTAAGCTGGCGCCGACTTTACGCAGGGACTGCTCGACCTAAAGCCAAGACACATATATAATCACAGGTGCATGTAATTTAACAATTAACTAACGTATAAAAGCGGCGATGTTTTCTGTTTATACGCTACAACAGAAGACGCCATGCGATGGAGCCGGCCTAAACTAATCTTTCAAGTAAGTGAAATGCTGCTAGAATAATTACGTGATTTAAATGGGATAGACGTTCCTTCGATAGGAACACCTTCTACACTCTAAATTTGACCACAGTTTCTGTAATTTGGGCACTCGGTAAATAGTAACACTGCCAGTTTTTGGGATATTATTTTAGCCCCTGCCCTTAGCTATAAAAAGGGCTTGTGACCTTATAACATGGCTGCCCAATTATTAGAAAGAAATACCACATTGTGCTAGAGATGTTATTTTGCACAACCTGGTTTGTTATAAATAGCTTTAATACCGTGACTCAAACAGCAATTTTGTTGCTCTAAATTTCGATTGTCATACAGCCCTTAACACCTATGGTAGATAAAAATAAAAAATGATTTGACCAGCTTATAGTGATAGTATTCCTTTGCACTTTTCTCATTCAGATTCCTGCTACATTGGGCTATCGGACCCGAGTGATCCTCTTTTGTGAAATTGAAGTGTCTGTCACTTACCAAGAAAAGGTATGCTATTAGCTTGAATGTGACCATAATAACACCACTGTTTATATAATATGTTAAAAATTAATAAGGATTTAACTTTTCATTTTAGAAATTTAATTTAAAAAAACTGCCTCTAGACTGGATGGAAGAATACATGTATATTCAGTCCTAAGAAGAGTTCTTTCTATTTGGCAAGCCAACTTTCAGGCTTCATTTATTAATTGAGAGCTAAACTATACAGGCACAAAATTAACTAGTGCATACTAATATAAAATCTAAAACCCACCATGAAAAGTCGTAGATAACAAGGTTGTTAGGCCCACCTCTGTTAGTTTTCTTAGGCTTAATTATGATTCTCCTGCATAAAGTTACCCTATAGGAAAAGAAAGTAGCAGAGGTCCGTATAGGAAGATGCTATAGGACTCATCCTGACATAGAGGTGTTTTTTGTAAATATGTAAATGTATTGTGGAAATGGCATGCAATCAGATGTGCATAAGTTTCTAGAGACCATTATCTGGACTCTTTGTCGCTTCTTTTAATATGTCGAAATGAAATGTGTTTTAAATTGTAAAATAATGTATATATTGTACATATATTAATTATGTGTATATATATATATATATATATATATATATATATATATATATATATATATATATCAATACCAATTGCCCTGAAGCATTTGAGAGCGCACTCGACACCGCTCTGACCATCCGGCCTTCGTTAGCAACCTGCCATCCCGCTTCACTTTGATTCATGTGCCGACGCGTTTCGAGGTCTCCACCTCCTCCTCGGGCCTGCATGGGAAACTACGTGCCCCACAACACCCCGTGTTACCACCTAAACATGTGACAATGGAGGCGGGGCTGAGGTGAAATAAAAAAGCAATCACTTAATGCAGGCTCAGAGCTCGTTTGTTCACGCCCAGGAAGAAGGGGCCGTGAGCCCCGAAACGCGTCGGCGAAGGTGAATAGATTGCAGGGGAAGCAAGATGTAAGCAGCACAACAAGCCTGGAAGGCGGGAGGTGACGTGTGCCTTCTCAATGCTCAGGGCATTTGGTATCGAGATTAACGCACGGCGGCCCGGCCGTGGAGAAGAGCACCACCGGCAGCTGAAGGAAACGCCCCCCATCTACTGCACGGAGCTGCAGCTTGGAACTTATCCGAACTTTTGACAGCGTCATCCCCCTTGGTGCATAATGGGCTTACAACATACCTCCCCGAAACTCACTCAGAGTTATTAATGGACCTTTTAATTGAACTTGAAAACTCGAACTTAACCCTGCATGGGAAACTACGTGCCCCACAACACCCCGTGTTACCACCTAAACATGTGACAATGGAGGCGGGGCTGAGGTGAAATAAAAAAGCAATCACTTAATGCAGGCTCAGAGCTCGTTTGTTCACGCCCAGGAAGAAGGGGCCGTGAGCCCCGAAACGCGTCGGCGAAGGTGAATAGATTGCAGGGGAAGCAAGATGTAAGCAGCACAACAAGCCTGGAAGGCGGGAGGTGACGTGTGCCTTCTCAATGCTCAGGGCATTTGGTATCGAGATTAACGCACGGCGGCCCGGCCGTGGAGAAGAGCACCACCGGCAGCTGAAGGAAACGCCCCCCCATCTACTGCACGGAGCTGCAGCTTGGAACTTATCCGAACTTTTGACAGCGTCATCCCCCTTGGTGCATAATGGGCTTACAACATACCTCCCCGAAACTCACTCAGAGTTATTAATGGACCTTTTAATTGAACTTGAAAACTCGAACTTAACCCTGCATGGGAAACTACGTGCCCCACAACACCCCGTGTTACCACCTAAACATGTGACAATGGAGGCGGGGCTGAGGTGAAATAAAAAAGCAATCACTTAATGCAGGCTCAGAGCTCGTTTGTTCACGCCCAGGAAGAAGGGGCCGTGAGCCCCGAAACGCGTCGGCGAAGGTGAATAGATTGCAGGGGAAGCAAGATGTAAGCAGCACAACAAGCCTGGAAGGCGGGAGGTGACGTGTGCCTTCTCAATGCTCAGGGCATTTGGTATCGATATATATATATATATATTATTTGTAGCCCTGAAGAAGTCCCTGGAGGACGAAACGCGTTGGCTACATTTGTGAAGAACCAAATAAAGATTGAACTTCTAAAAAACATCCAAAGATTCTGCTAATGAATGATTTTCCATTGTGATTTATGAACTGTGGTTACTATTGTACAGATTTTCAAAATAATAGTTTGTGTGCTGGATCAGTACTGCTAAAAACTGGATTCAAGCTAGCTTAGCTGATGAGGGGGTGATACCATAAAACCAACCACAGGATGCTGGTTTCTGTTCGAGGGACGACACTGCCTGGCAGTTCGGACTGGACTGTTCCCATGAGGAGCAGAATAAAGACCGATTTGCATATGGCATGTACCGGCATGTAACCAGAAGAAGATGCAGGACTGGGTCCGCCTTCACCCCAGCTCTCCTCCCTCCTTCAACACCCCCTTTCCCTCCACCCACCCCTCAGCCTCCTCCCCTTGCTTCCTCCGTCCTACTTTCCTCTCTTCTTCAGCTGTATGCAGAAGATCCCGCTCCGGTTTACTTGTTCTGAAACTCTCCGGGTGCTACAAGGTCTCCAGCTCACCAAGAGAGCTTCAATCCAGGTTCTGTACTTGGCTCATAATGCTTCAAGTCACCTGCCAAGTAGTGAAGTCTTTCACCCCATCTGCTTGGTCACTTCATGGTTTTTGGTATATTTACTATAAACAAAGTAATGCATGTTTTATGTATGTAGGCTGGAGAGAACAAAATGAAGGAGGCGGAAGAGCTTCAAAGATATGCAGATGACATATACAGCAAAAGTCTCTTCGCAGGAAGCGAAGGATTCATATCAATGCATTTTCCCATTGCATCAGCATGATGTTTGCAGGCAAATGCTCACAAAAACTGCAAGACAGCACTGCACAGAGCCACATGCTTCTTTCATTCACATGTTTTGTACAGTCCACTCTCAGATTAAAGTTGTAGCTGCCAAACCCCAAATGAGTTTCAGCTGACAAGGCATTCTCATTAAAATGTGGCTAAGGGAAATACCCTAAATCAAAGGAACGGGTTTGTTTCCATAGAGACCAATATTTAAACATTAGGCAAGTATGTTCCGTTTCCTCCTTGTATAGGTTTAAGTCACAGGGGATCACTGAAGTTAGTCTGTTGGTACTTTTGTACAAACAAATAAACTTCTGTTGACCGATACGGTTGCCTAGCAGTATGCAAACGATGCTATCAAGTGTGAAGCTTTATACATTTATATGTTTCAGCATCTTTCTAATTATGTTATGCACAGTTAGTGCTAAAGAAAATAGAGATGAGAAAGTGCACTTAGGAACAGAATTACAAAGCCGCTTGCACGTTCAACTTACACTTCTAAAGTTTTAACAAGTGCAAAGTCATTTGATTCAGAAAACATGGGTTTCCATAAAAATAAAATAAAATGACTCATACATGCATACTCACTAATTGTCATTTTGTGGTTTTACCAAGAGCATAAAGGGCTTGCAGCCAGCCCCTGCTTACCACTGGGTTTGCTTTACAGTTACTCTCCTTTTCATGGTTCTTATTTAATGGCATAACCTTGTCCACTTTGTGTGTGTGCCTCCCCTGGTGCATTCCTAATTTACTTGCGTCATTCCATTCCTTACTTTTAGAGAAGTGTTTTTTTCTGGTCTTATGCACTCCATGAGAGTGCATATATTTTCAAGCTGGCTCCCTAGCAGGGGCGGCCCGTGCAGTTAGAGCGTTCGGGCGGGGTTGAGGGGAGTTGAGACTATGACGAGGGAAAATAAAAGCAAAAACATAACACTTAATTTGCGCTCTGCGAATCGCCGATGCAGCGAGCACAAGGTAAGTGGTAAAATATTTATTTCCCACGTCGTCCACCGACTCCCCTCCCCCCCCCCCCCCACGCCCCCCCTCCCCCCCTCCGCTTATACCTGCTTGGGCGGCTCTTGCCCCCTAGTGTGCTTCTCTTTAATCCTCGATGGTGCTCCGTCTGGCGCTTTTACCCGCCCCTCCTTCGTGATGCATTTAAAAAAAGAATTTTTTTGCTAATTTAGGAGGCCAGGTTTTTTAATCTGGCAGAATTCACCATCATAATCTTTGCAGTAATTTTGTGTATATATATAGGTCTGCCTTTTTCGTTTTTTTGACGGTCTGGAGGTGACTGTTGATACTGTGAAAGCAGTATCGAGCGAAGTAAGAAAGATATATATATATATATTCACTGGAAAACCATAGGTTTTTGGGGTGTGATAGTAAGCTGGACATTTCACTCATACAAAATCGTTGCAATTCCTCCGCTATAGTTAGTTGTACTAACTCGCGCGCCCCCAATCCACGGCTCATGATGTCACATATTACATCATTTATGACATGGTCAGTGACATCACTGATGACATCTTAAATGACAGAGTTTCCCTACGCAATCGCTATGCGACTGGTACGTGGCTTGTGGCGTATACGTGACATGTATTATTACGCTACAAGACGGTCATACGGTTGCGCGTGACATCATAAGCATGTTGGACGCGGTGTGTGCACTCGACTCCCGCAAACATTTTTGTCTAAAAACATATATATTTATTATGGCCAGAAACTAATCATTAAAATAATATTCTTTTTCTTTTAATAAAGTTGCATTACTTTTAAATGCAATTTCGCGCTGGGTGCGAGCTGGGTTGCGCACACCCCACGGGGACCCCATGTGACCAGAAAAAAGATTTGATTGGTTCATAACACTTCCTTTTCTAACTATTGAAGAACCCTACCGATTTCAATCACTCTTCTTAGACCTTCCTTGAGAGAAGAGCTGTCTTCAGAAGAACTTTACATTTTTTTTTGCATTGGAGACCTCAAATTGTTTTTTGGAAAGAAAAATGGCTCCACCTGTAGTAAAATCTACAGAGACTGAACATTCTGGGGCAGAAGAATTTGTTCCAGAACCTCCCCCTCCAGAGAAATATCCCTCCATTGTTAGGAAATGTTTTACTTTCCCGGTGGGGCAAAAAAAGTGTAAATGCAAAGAAGGTTACATGCGACATCTGCAAGGCGGTGCTCTCCAGAGGAGACCCAAACAAGAAGTAGTCATGTGGGACTGCGAGCATGAGAACACCTGCAGTCACTGCATCCAGTAAACTTTTCACGTGAGGAATGCAGAAGACTGCGTTCAAATGCTCCTGCACCTAGCACCTATGGGGCATCACCATCTACGTCAATACCAGATATACGTCCCCAATTTGGGAAAGTGAAGATTCATTGCATGCAATGCAATTGTTTAATCTGTTACGGGGAGCAGTCAGTGGACCTTGTTTGTCGTGCCATCGATTACCTTCGATGCTAGTTTCTTTTTTTTTTCTCCTCAAAGTTTTTGGTTTGTCCTGCTGACTTTTTCCGGTTAAAAAAAACAAAACAAAAAATCAAAAACAATATAAACCCACATAAAGAAAAAAAAAGTTTGTTTTCAGAACTAACTACTGTGGCTAAAAAAAAAAAAGCTAAATTTGTATGCTAGTGTGTGAAAGTTTACATGAACATATATCCAGTGGATAATTAAAAGAATGCATTTGTGGTGTATGGTGAATGTATAAGTGCAGAACTAAAAGGAAGTGCTGCAGCATGACACTGTAAAGTGTTTAGCTACAGCCTGCTGTGGTACTTCCGAAGCACAAGGATGTAACATATGTACATAAATATGTTGCAAGTTTGTGCTTCCCTCTGCACTGCTACTTAAACTGCAGCCATGAGGGGACACAGGCACCCTTTGACCATGGCGCAAGGATATCGGTCGTATAGAGTTTGTTTTTGCGCAAAAAGACATACCTTTCTGCACAAAAACTATTTGTGAAGGCATTTTTCTCATATGTATACTGTACATTTTAGCATACAATCAAAGAGAAAAAATGAGGAGAAATGAAAATAATTTTCCTTGTTGTGCAGTGCTACACCAATTGCAGGATGCTGCAGCATTCACACATCCAGATTTAGGATTTCAGATAAATCTGGAGATGTGTCTTCTAGGAGTGTTCTGTGCAAACACGCACAGCAACACCCATAGAAAGCCCTTTCAACGAAAGTGGTATGTATAATAAGGGTGCATATACATGGAGAAGAAAAGGTACACAGACTGCCTTTTCCTCTCTTTGTAAATATGAAACAGTGCCTTGCGCTTTAAACATGATGTACATGCATAGTATATAGAGAAATTAATTTGTGATAGGGTTAATGGCTAGGCCAATTCTTATTATAAGAGTAAGAAGTAGAAAAACTTCAGTACTACAAACAGAACAAGATAAATTTATAAGTACTTACGTTTTGGCAAACTTAAAGGACACGTTTATAGATTACTGAAGGGATGGGGCCTGATGTGACATGTGCAAACACACTCATTGATGGGTTTTAAGTTAAGGAATTTCGTCTTTTAGTCCTGAAATTCCCTGGGCCCTACTAGTCCACCATATCGCTCTATTGAATACCATACCATGTGTGTTGCAGACAGGTGCTCTGAAGCGGTGTCCTATTTGATACCCATCTGTAATGGAATTCTGGCACATATCTACTCCATCCATTTCCCCTTTTTTCACCTGTGTGCAAACACACGCCATTGTGCATTTTAAGACTTACTTAAACTTACCTCAACAGGAATACACCTAAAAAACGCTACACATGTTATTTAGTTTTTATAATTTAAATTGTGGTAAATTGTATATTTTAGAATTAGGATCTGTGAAAGAAAAGAATTGTTATAACATGTAATATATTTTTAACAGCACAGCATTATTTAAACATTTTACATACTATTTTCTTTGCCTTTTTTTGCTGTTCTCAGAATATATTGAATTTCACTAGAAACAGTGATTTCAATCGTACTCACTCGCCTAACAGCAGGCAAAAAAAAAAAAATATGGTTTAAGAAAAACCCAGAATCCAGCCTCAATAAAACACCATATAATACAAATCACACATATGAAATGCTTACTGTTAAGAAAATTTTATAACTTAAGTTTATCAACACTGTAAATGCTGTCGCTTAAAACACTACGTCGAGAATGTGCAAGAAAAAGTCAGTAATTCAAACATATACCTTTCCTTGAGGCCAAATGGTATTATTGCAATCCTTTATTTTAAATGGTCCAATAGTAATCCTATTAAATCATAATAATAAATTCCTCAGAGGTTGAATTATCTTCCTAAAACTGGCTTTAAAAATATTAGGTAGGAATTAGGTATTTCACTAGGCACACGTAATTTTCCAAACAAAGTGTCCAGCCTTTTTCACATTTTAGATAGGCAGTGTAATGCCGTGGAAGGACCATCATGGAAAATTATTGCTACTGCTACAAAAGTCCTTCCTGATATTTATAGTGGAGTTGCTACCATTTATTTTATTAAAGTGTCCAATTTTCTCCTATCAGTACTGGACCCTTGGAAGTGAGGCCTGAGGTGCTTGCTTCAGCAAAACCCAGACATTCTCTGTCAAAACAGCACATTGGGGCTGTTGTGTGGACCAGAACTGGCACATCACCCCTGCTGCTTGTTTCAGAACCATCACTTTGCTACGGTTGCATAACCAGAACAGACACATTGCCTCTGCTCAATGGAATAGCCTGACGAACCACTTTTGGAACCACCAGTGCATAAGGTCTCCACATCTCCTTCGATGGTGAATCTCTGCATCGCAGCTCTTCACTAATCGGAGCCAAAGCATTGTCAGACCGGTGCATTACTCCTACTGCATGGATCAACACCAGCGCATCACTTCAGCTGAGGTCCAGATCTTTGATGTCAATGCAGCCATGATCAAGGTACTTTTGGTCAGGTGTCCTCACTGGGTTCCTGTATCTGGCCTAGGTTTCATCACGGTCAGCCTGAACATTTGACTGTCGCTTTCTAGTGCAACCAGATATCCCAGGTAAGCCCTTATTTTAGTTTTTTCTTTAAAAATTAGTATCTCGAGTTCTACTTAAGGGATTTTTGTCTTGTTCTATTCGTTAATAAAGTTCTATTTTTCTAATCTGGTGTGGAATCTGTGTGGTGTTTTCACTGCTGCTTTACTGTTTGAAGTGTTGGAACAAATACTTTACACATTGCCTTTAAGTTAAGCATGACTGATCTGAGCCAAGTTACCACAGGGTGAGCACAGGTTAATTTAGTGTTTGGCCGCTTCTTACTTGGACTAGGATTGTGGATTTTGCTAGACTAGGGCTCATACCCCAGGGAGCCTACAACCCAATTTCTAATAGTCTGGAATGTTCCCTTTCTGGTGCGCGGCCTTGGAGAACAGGGAGTGCTGGGTATGCCTACTTTGGCAGCTCCTAATGATGAAACAATTGTGACAAGGAAGTGATGAAAAGGGCAAGCTTGGACTTCTTACCAGTAATGTCTTTTTTTCAATGTTTTTTTCTTCTCTCAATACTTCTGGTTGTGCATTCTCCAGACTGTGCATGGCTTTCGGACTGCTTTGGTACTTGACTTAGGAACAGTCTTGGAAGGCGTGGTGCTTTATAGTTTAAGCTGAATGAGAGGAGTTTTTTTTTAGGTGGGCAGACGTTGCCTGCTTTCAGGGTTTTTACACACCTCATGAGGGAAAGATTGGGTGGAGACCAAAATATTAGAGTAATGCAAATACCAGTACATCAAGTAATCATTACTCATGCTAAGGGCTTCCACAACACAGTCCTACACGGTTTTCTCTAATCTTTGCCGGTTTGCCCCTGAATGAGATTGTCATAGTTCAGGAGGTGTTCAGGGAAAGGGTGTTTATCAGAAGAAATGGACAGTGAACATAGACTGAGGGAGTCCTTGGTAGGTTTTTTTGTTCGTCGTGATCAGTTGTCATTTTCCATTCAGGAGCGTACCCTTAGAGAAAGGGCTGTATCCATGATGCTCATAGATATGACTACCAATAAGTAATTTATCCACCCCTTCCACTGAAGGGGGAGACCCGGTTTCAACTGAGGACCGATGTGACAGACTATCCATACAATTCCCTCCAGACTTGTACTTGAGCCCTGGGCGTCACTTTCGGCAATTGGTCTAGGGTGGCTCCCCCAGACCGAAGGGCAGTACTGTTGGCACTCTCCCTGAGCTGTCAGCGCCTAAGCACTCCACACGGGTGCTAATGTGTCCCTTCCACCATATCCCATTCCAGCTCACGCCTTTAACCAGCCTTACCTTCTACCATACTCCAGATACAAAAATAATCTTCCAATTACATTTCTGGTCACAAAATTAATTTGTGACCATAGTTTGCTTTGAAATGAACTGGTCTATTGGCCCAGTGGAGCTGGGCTATTGACTCTTGAACCATTCTTGCCACATCGTAGAAACCCCTTCACGCATTTCCAATGGCATATGCTGAATAGTTAAGCTGCAACTTAATTCTGAAGTGAAATCCAGGAATTTATGTACTGGTTTTAAATCTATTTTTTTTATTTTGGATATTGTAATCAGACTCCAAGCAATGCATCAGATACATAGGCATTAATCATTGGTCAAAAGGCCAAAATCTAGTTACTTGGATAGTAAGATGGGAGGGGTTCTGAGGTGTTCAGAAGACAGTGTAAGACAATCAGCAGCCAGAGAAGCAATGCAATTACTGCATCCACTGAAAAAGGGACTAAATGCCACGTTTTTCAACGGGCCTGTTAGAACAAAGTTCCCCAGCTTGTGCCAGTTGGCTCATTCCAACCATTATATATTTCCATTGATCTGAATTGCACCTGAATTCTTTATGGCTCTTTTTGAGGGATCACTAACTTGAGGGACCAGGCTGTATTATGTGGAGTGCTACCAAGGACACACTTGATGTGCCTGCAGAATGGTGTGACATTAAACTAATCTTACCACTGGTACCCCAGCGATGAAATACCACTATTTAACAAGGTTCTGGTTGCTGGCAGCTTTTTCCACCAGGATAGCTTGAATCCTGTGGCAACGCGACCCCAAGTCTGAGCATACCTATCCCACTTGGGTTAACAAATGGACAATGTTGAATAATTTTTAACACTCACCCCAGTCAGATCTGGGAACAAATCAAATTTTTTTGTGCTTACCATGCCATTCTAGTTTGGACCCAGCCGTATGCAAAGCCGTCCTAATCTTAATCCCCATGGAAACATTCCAGCCTGAGCTGCCTTCCCAGATCCTTGCTGGACCAGAATAGGCATCCTGCCATCAGTTACCAGGTTACAGAATGCTGAACAATGTCAGTCACCCCCATGATGAGGGGTGATACCTTGAAACTGGTCCCAGGATGCTTGCTATGGGTCCAGGGAGGACCTGGCATGGCAGTTCTGGCTGGACTGTTCCCATGGGAAGCAGTCAAGACTGATTTGCATATAGCTGGGTCCGAAGTGAGGCTGTGTGGTGAGCAAACATAAGATGGCTTAAACCGAGATCTGTGACTGAGGTTGAATGTTTTATTTGTTCAGCATTCTGTCCATTATCTGCTCTTTTAGCCCTCAGTGGAAGAGTATGTCCAAATATGGGTCCAGTGCTCACCGTGCCACTGGATTCAAACTAGCCTGGCTGATTAAACTGGTCCCAGGAGGCTTGTCCTGGTCCAGGGAAGACCTGGCCTGGAAGTTCCGGCTGGACTGTTCACATGAGGAGCAGGGTTAAGATGGATTTGAATACAGCTGAGTCCGAACTAGCTTGATTTGTTCAGCATTCCGTCCATCAACTGTTCTTTTTGATGTTGCTAGGGTAGTCTACACATGGTGGTCAGTGATAAATTCAAACAAGAAACCTACTCTACCTCTCCCTGCAGCTAAAAGAAACATTGCCATAGATCCATCTACATGTGGCATGCAGCTGAAAGGCGACACTGCCTCCTTCCCTGTGGGGATGGCTTCTAGCAACCGTTTTGGTACCCAGTTCACATGCTCCTTGCCTGGTGCTTACTAATCTCCATCTGGAGTGGCATGGAGCACCCAGTTGTCGGGCCCAAAGGAATTGTCCCCAGGGACAGACTTGGAACCCAAAGCAGCCCTGATAAATGTTGTTGCACCCGCTCTGGTACAGTGCATAGCGATCAAGCCTGACCATTACAATACGTGTTAGAGGAGGACTGAGGGGGGAGGGAGGGGGAAGGGGGTTTGGATCTACCAAAGTACATTTTTGAGGAAATATGGTGCATTCTACAACACATTTTACATTATATGTTTAAATGTATTCACTTTTAAAGCATAGTAAGTGCTGATCTTACAGTGCACCAGCATACAGCAATCCGGGTTGTGACCCTTCAATAATAACCAATATCACCCTCCAACAGGGCATCTCATCTCTCTAGAGTCCCTCACATGTTTTTAATTGGTTTAAAGTGCCTCTCATACCAGTGTAGGGTGTTGGAGCACATTACATCTCACTTACATATAGAGAGACTATGAAAAATGTGTGTAAATTAGCGTATGGAAAATTTTACATAAGATAAAGAGGGCTATATGTTGTAACATCCACAGATCATCCCTACTGGTAGGCTTTTTTTTTTTTTTTTTAGAGTGCTTGGTCTGCACAAGTACAAACTTGGGATTCACAATGCAACACAGTGGTTAGCGTTGGCTTTACTAATCAGAATTTATTTCTACCAAAACTAACCCTTTATAGCAACATTAGGATCATCGAAAACTGATGACAAACATAATTTCTTCACCTGTATCATGCATTTTGCTTGCAGCTCTTGGATGGCAGTACACAGCTTGTTGTGCTAGATTATGACAGACTTAACTGCAAAGTAACAATAGGATCTGTGACAACAGCAGTAAAACACTGAGCTATGCGCATAAAATATGGTTCTATGATTTGCACTGTAAAGGTTCTTGACATGAGGCATACTAACTCTGCACTACCTTAGATGAGCCAAAACTGCCACTATACTAAACTCTGATCTCTCTCCAGTAGGCTAATTAATCTTCAGAGTTACCTTGATACTTTTGATGCCTAAAATCTGATGTATACTAGTAACTCTGCAGCAGTTGCTTTAAAAGAAAAAACTGCTAAACCAGCCCCCAGTAACAAAATCGGCCTTCCCCTCCTTCCAGCTTCCTGAGGAAACACCTGATGTCCCATACAGCCAGTAAAACCTCGAGTGTTACCAACTTGGTGGTCTGAGCCTGCCATGTTGCACACACAGGCCCTGGAATCAGGCGGACCAGAGTGACAGCTGGTTCTGCAACCCGAAGATATTCTGCATGATCCTAGTCTGAATTATATGCCAGAGCTGGCCATCCTCCAATGTACTCTGTGGAGAAGACCATTGCCTGGCACGGTTTAATAACAAAGATTTGTCACTTGTGGACAGAGCCAAGGGCCATTGGTTGGGTGTGCAATAAACTTGAGGTGGGAGGAGTTCCATTGTCAATGTGCTGTCCAAAATTATTCTTAGTCTAAAAGGCAAAGTAGGTATTGAAGTTGAATGCATATTTGTGACAAGGTGAAGATGGCTGTAAAGCTTGAATTAATCTCAGCCACTGGCAAGCGCTCAGGCCACATTCCAGTCCTTAGTTTTTCACCCACCATGCCACCTCAGTTTGGACCCGGCCATATGCAAATCCGTCTGCTCCAATGAGTATTGTCCAGCCTGAACTGCCAGACCAGGTCCTCCCTGAACTAGAACACAGGACCCTAGGACCAGTTTCTCCTTAATTAGGGCTCATCTGCCAGATGGTTTCAGTGGCACAGGACCCACCTCTTGGAATAGTCATCACACTTAGGGTGTCAACTACACCAAAAACTTGATGGGTGGAATGCTTGAATTAATCTCAGCCACTGGCAATCACTCAGGGAATCCCAGTCTATCCTTTTTCCACTTACCTTGCCACCTCAGATTTGACACAGGCATTGCCTGCCACTTCATTTATGTGTGAAATTTTCTTGCTTTATTGAATTCTATAGTTCCTACTTGTTGGTTCAAACGTACTGTATATATCCTTTACCTTTAGTATTTTGATTTGAATAGAATTTTTAATAGTAAATCCTGGAACATGCTCTATGGTTACTAAAATGACAGTATCGAGTTTTGACCTTCACAACACTGCCTTTGAGCTAGGCATGGACTAGTGTACCAAGTTACCCAAGAGGGAGAGAAACTTGGGAGGCTAACTTTCTTTCACAGAAGAATATTTAGAGTCCTGTGTTGTCGAGAACACTCAGATATTTGATATTGCTAATCTGCTTCCTGAGACGGTCATATATTGGTACCATTATATACCTTTCAGACTTTGCCCTTGTAGATTTCAAACGGTCACATATTGTAACTATTGTATGAACAAATTAATCTACAGGTATATTGGAGCTACCTCTGTGGAAATGATACGGTTCCAATAAGAACCACTTCCTATTTGAATCGTTGAGACACCCAGACATTGTGGCTTTGAGCTCATTGCTAGACAATGCAAATACATCATCAAGCTGTCCAAAGTACTGAATGCCTTTGTTGCCGGTAAAAGCCATCTTTTTCATTATTAAAGGTGGAGGGGATTCAACGCCCCTTGTGCCTGCTAGAGTGGTGGCATAACAGGAGTCACTTGAGGATGGAAAGCATCTTTGGAAACTGAGCCGATTTAACTAAAGGCTACTTTTTAAATAGATAAACAATATTTTGGTGCGAGTGAGTTACCACAGATTGAAAGAAATACATGATTCCAAACTAGTTTTGCAGGGGTTTTATTTTTTTAGAAAAAATAGTTAAACAAGCATTATATAAATGAGGTCAATATAAGCACTTATGGTATACATGTTCCTTGGTGGTAAAAAGCGCTGTGAGGTGCTCCTAGCAGTAGCTGCATCATAAATCAAGCACGCGCTGCATCTCGCGCATGCATGCAATATTTCAAGTAAACTAAGCGTTTACATTGCAATTTAATTACAACTTCTAAATAGAATGCATGGCTTAGAACACAGAATCGGAGGCCGTTTTTGGATTACAGGCACGCGGGCCAACTCTGAGCAAAGAGTTAATGGAATAAATGCTGGGTTTTAATAGTTCGCTGAGCACCGCTGAAGCAAGCAGACAGCAAAAATCTTTGGTCAGCTAGAAGTCCACCAGCTGGAAGGAGGCCATCTAATTGTCAAAGCCACACAGAGCCACCAGAATAGTTTCGTAATCTCCTTTGGTTTCATCCTGTGAATGTAAGCATAAAACAAACGATTTAGAGTCTAGAGCCGCTAAACAAGCACAGCAAACAGAATGTGATGGCTAATGATGAGCAGAGACCAAACTTCAGAAATGCTTTTGGTTTGTGCAGTCTGAAAAATGCAATATAAAAGCAAATGAAAGGGAACAGCTTGTTTGACCCACAATATGGATATTAACTATTCTCCAGTTGTTTCCTTGCTTCAGGAATGCTTTTACCAGACTATTTCAATTCAGGATTATTTACCCGTGAAATAATACTATAAAATACATACACACTATATACATACACACTATATACATACATACGAGTCGACCCTCCTGAGTCTATACTAATTTTAGAATTCTAGATTAGAATTCACTTTCTGCTGCAATGTATGTGCTTTTATGTACACAAGCCACCTCCGCAATGGATCCTTATTCCCGAGGGCTTCGTCTCTCTAAGTATATTTTGCCTAAAACAAGTTCAATCCTATAAATCCTAGGGGCATTTCAATTAATCCCTTTATCACAAGCTTGCATGTCCTTATCCAGACATTGTCAAGTTTTGCAGTAAAAGTAAAACAAGTTTAAAATGGAGCAGCTTGTATCCATTGCTTTGAAGCAACTAGTCAATTTGCAGTTCTCTCATAAATTCCAGTTAGGACCCATCAGTAAGGTAAATATTTCCAGAAATTGAACTTTGACTGCAGAGAAAATTAAAGATAATCTGATATAAGCCCCTTTCATTTAAATTTGTGCATTTAATTGAATCACTCCGTATTCAATTGGACTACAGATACATGCATATACCACCATTTGCATAGTACAAAGCATCTTTGTCATGTCTTCAAAAATCTACTACCTTTGAGCCTCAATGGAGCGTGAATGACTTTAAACCCCTTTCATTGTAAACCATGTTCAATTATGCAACCGATTAATAGCCGTTTAGCACCTTAGGGATTTTCCCGGAGCCCCCTACTCCTCTGCATGGTATGCAAGTTTGATTACCAATCAATCCATATAATGCATGTGGCTCAGATAGGACACCCTTTCAGAATTCCTCCTTTTCCTTCAGCATACAAAATACATAAGGGTTAACCTCCGAAAATCAAAAATGCATATGCCCACAAGCTTGCAGTTAGGCAGGTTTGGTATAGTAGCAATGTTCCCGTACATGGATTGCAGGCAATGCAAACAACTCAATGCAACTTAACTGCATTACATTGTCTGTATGCTTCTATTAGGTTTGTCAGTAATGAGGAGCGACAAAATTAATTACCAAGATATTTACAATGGGGCAATATGTCTGTGCTTTGTATGAGCATTATAAAATGACTACCCGTGTCAATTCAATTCGTTATTCGGTTATTAAAACACACAATAACCATAAAAGTTCAGATAAAATCAGTTAATAAACATAACAAATTCATCCAGAGCACCAAAGTCAGTTCATCATAATTCAGGATACAATAGATTTCCATTATTTAAATACATTTTTTTTTTAACGAAGAAATTGATACAATAGTTAAAGTGTTGTCAAGTTTCTGTGCAGCTAAAAAGGCAGGGCGACAGCGATTTATTTCCATGGTCTTCAATAAAGGAACAACCCACCTTCGTCTGGGCATTGTGTAAAATTTACAGAAGAAAATGTATCCGATTGTTCTGACAAATCGTCACATGGACATTTAATCAAAATTTTCGACCAGTCATTCCTAGCGGGGAAACTAAGTGACCTAAATAAGAAATTAAATCTAAGAACAATTGTTACTTACCTGTAAACAGGTGGTTCTCCAGTATTGGTATCTTTCATAGATTCACATGCTTGAATATTTCCCGTCGTCGAAGTGGGAGTCCCACGGTACATAAAGATAGCAATAATGCTAATATATATAATAACATAATAAAAATAGAGAATACACACTGAAAAACCTCTACAATGGTTCCTCCATAGGAATGCATTATAAAGAGAAAAACTCATTTGTAACATAGTGTCATTATGTTAGTCCAAACTGCAGCCAATCAGGCTCAAGCACCCTCTAGAACCTTCTCCTCAGAAGCTCCAGTCCTCAGATTTTCGTAGCACCAAAGTGAAGTAGAGTGCATGAGGAGAAGAGAGCCTCTGAGGGGAGGACGGGTGGGTCGCATGTGAATCTATGAAAGACACCAATACTGGAGAACCACCTGTTTACAGGTAAGTAACAATTGTTCTTCCAGTATTAGGGGTGTCTTTCATAGATTCACATGCTTGCTTAGATAGCAAGAACCTCCTTAGAGCTGGGATTGCGAAATAAATTCTCCAAACTTGAAGACAATAACATACAGCTTAAAAGCATATAGCAATCACAGAAAGAAATGGAGGAGGGAACAGAGGCTCACCTTATTTAAAAAGATGACGAAGCACTGCTTGCCCCACTGCGGTATCCGCTTCGATGATGGCCTCCAAACAGTAATGTCTGGTAAAGGTGTGCCTGCTGGACCATGTCGCTGCTCGGCAAATCTGGTGTAGAGGCACCCCAGCAAACAAATCGGTGGAAGACGCCATCGCTCTCGTCGAATGTGCCTTCACTAAACACTGTAAAGGTTTGCCAGCTTGCTGGTGACAAAAGGATATGGCTGCTGAGAGCCATCTTGCAACTGTTTGTTTTGTCACCGAATATCCCCTCCGCATCCGTCCATATGCTACAAACAGTTGATCGGATTTACGGAAAGGGGTAGTCCTTGAAATGTAAAATTTTAGGCAACGTTTGATGTCTAAAGAATGTAATCGTTGTTCCGCCGGAGATCTTGGATCCGGGAAAAAGTCTTTAAGAAGACAGGTTCGTTCAAATGGAAATCAGTAGGTACTTTCGGCAAAAAAGGATTGGTACGAAGTGACACTCCATCGGGCTTAAATTGCAAATACGGAGGCTTGATCGTGAAAGCGTGAAGATCACTAACACGACGAGAAGATGTTAAGGCCAAAAGTAATGCAACCTTCCAGGTAAGATACTTGATGTCTGCTCTGTGAATTGGCTCAAAAGGAGGCTTCATAAGCTGTAACACCACCACGTTGAGGTGCCATACCGGAGGAGGGCGCCTAACAGGAGGAAACTTCCTGAAGAGACCTTTAAAGAACTGTCGGATTATTCTGGATGAACAGAGAGACGTTGAACCATCGTGTCGAAAGAGTGAAATAGCTGCTAGAAAAACTCTCAAGGTGGCATGAGAGAGACCAGACTGAGCGAGGCTCAGAAGGAAAGGCAAAAGCTGTTAG
Organism: Lissotriton vulgaris; assembly: GCF_964263255.1. Taxonomy (NCBI): domain Eukaryota; kingdom Metazoa; phylum Chordata; class Amphibia; order Caudata; family Salamandridae; genus Lissotriton; species Lissotriton vulgaris. The sequence continues at coordinate 926,293,653 of NC_141689.1, read as the reverse complement.
AGTGGAATTGATTGGATGGATATTGAATGCAGCACATCAATGACAAAAACGCTTCCATTTTAGCTTGTACGTTTTGATGGTTGATGCAGCTCTAGCAGATGCTAGAATTTCTCTGCATTCTTGGGGCATATCTAAATTTGCAAATTCAACGTATTCAGGTTCCATGCCGATAATTGAAGCGTTGATGGGTCTGGATGGCAAATTCGACCTTCGTCCATCGTCAGGAGGTCTGGACGTGAATGCAGATGAAGGGGTGTGCATTGGGATAACTGAAGCAGTTCTGAGAACCATGCCTGTCTGGGCCAACGAGGGGCAATCAGTATTAAGTGGCAGCGTTGCCTGCGCATTTTCCACAACGTCCTCGGCACCAACGGGATCGGTGGAAATGCATAAGCAAACAGCCCGTTCCAATCCATGAGGAGGGCATTTCTGCTGGACTCTGGGTGGGGATGCCAGCTTGCGAAGGATCGGCACTTTCGATTTACTGGGCTTGCAAAGAGGTCTATCATGGGACGACCCCAACGGCGGAACACTAGGTCTAGAGTCGGCTGATGTATCTCCCACTCGTGAGTGGATGACGTGGACCTGCTCAGAGAATCCGCCAGGATGTTGGGTACCCCCGGCAGATGGACCGCCGTCAAAGAAATTTGATGACGAAGAGCCCAATCCCAAATCCTTTGAGCCAGTCGAGACAGTGGCTGAGATCTTGTGCCGCCCTGTTTGTTCATGTAGTGCATGCTGGTGATGTTGTCTATCTGAACCAGCACCGACTCCCCCTGCACTACGGGCAAGAATGATCTGAGGGCTAGGAAGATCGCCATCAACTCCAGCCGGTTGATATGCCAGGTTAGTTTTGTCACCGTCCATTTGCCTTTGATGGAAAAATCCTGGAGATGAGCGCCCCAACCCTCCATGGACGCATCTGTAGTCAACGTCAGATCCGGAGACTGGGCTAGAAACGAAGTTCCTTCGTCCAGATTGGATAGTTGTTCCCACCAAAGCAAACTGTTCATGCGGGACGTTACCCTCACCAGGTCGTTGAAAGACCCCGACACCTGGCTCCATTGCAGGTCTAATTCTTCCTGTATAGGAAGAGTGCGCAACCTGCAATTTGGGATCAGTGCGTTACAGGACGATGCCATCCCCAGAAACGACTTTAACGTCCGCACAGAAACTGACTGCTTTGACCGAATGAGAGAGACCAGACAAACTATCTTTTGAAGACGTTCGAGGGAGATGAAGGCTTTTGACAGGTCCGTGTCTAGAATTGCCCCCAGGAAGTTTCTTCTTTGCAGCGGTGCAAAGAGTGACTTCTCCATATTGATGGTTAACCCCAGTGATTCGAACGTCTGCTGACATAGACGTGTGTCGTGAACCAGCTGTTGAGGAGATTGGGATTTTAGAAGACAATCGTCCAAATAAGGAAAAATCTGATCTCCCTGAAGACGCAGATGAGCCATGACCGGAGCCAAAACTTTCGTGAAGGCACAAGGTGCTGAACGTAGGCCAAAAGGTAGCACCTTGAACTGATAGTGTATTGGACCTAATTTGAATCTCAAGAACTGGCGATGCCGATGGAGTATTGGCACATGAAAATAGGAGTCTTGCAGGTCTATTGTTAGAAAATCTCCGCTGCAGAGAAGTCGCAAGACTTTCGATAACGTCCGCATGCGGAAAGATTGTTGTTTTAGGAAACAAATTGAGAGCTCTCAAATCCAGAATGGGCCGCCACTCTCCCGTCTTTTTGAGAATGAGGAAAAACCGTGAGTAGAAACATTTCCCTCGCTGAGATACAGGAACCACTTCGACTGCACCCTTTTCTATCAGAAGACGAACCTGATGTAGTTCCTCGAGATGGGGAGGTGGCGGGCCTGATGGTGGAGAATTTGGAGGAATCTCTGAACTCCAAGGCATGACCCCTGTGTACAATGTCTAATACCCATTGGTCTGATGTTATCATAGACCACTGGGAATAAAACTGCGAGATTCGCCCTCCAACTATGTGGAACTAGAAAGTCATTGACGTTTGTTGTTGGCACCCCTATAGTTAGATTTTCCTCTATAGGGCTTTGACTGCTGCTGACGATTGGACTGCTGGTTGGAGTAACACTGGTTTCCTTGATTGTACTGGGACTGCCCTCGAAAAGTGCTCGAAGATGTGCCTCATCCACGCGCACCACGAAAAGGCTGCTTTTTGAATTGTAAGGATCCAAGCGACTTTGCCGTATCGTTATCCTTTATCGATTCTAGTGCCTCATTGATGTGAGAGCTGAAGAGACTCACTGTCATACGGCATGTCCAGTATCTTCGACTGGACATCCAGTCGAAACAATGTGGATTTTAGCCAACCCTGACGCCGGAGAGCCGCAGCACTGGCAAGGATACGAAAACCAGTACCCGCAACGTCCACAGCACAGTCAATTATCTCTTCTGATGCCCTCATGCCATCTTGAAAGATCTGGTGCGCTTCCGCTCTGGATGCCTCCGGAATCAATGAGACTAGCGCAGAAATTTCTGACCACATTTGTCAGTCGAAACGACCTAAATGGCCAACGCATTTGCGACACGGACTGATGTAGACGCCATGGTTGAAAACTTCTTGCCAACTGCATCCAAACGTCGACCCTCTCTATCCGGTGGAGTAGTGATAGGAGTTGCAGGGTTACGTGCTCGTCGTTGTGCTGCCTGGGTCACCACTGAATCCGGCTTAGGATGCGAGATCAAGCAAGCGGGCGAACTAGTCGGGCCCTATATTTCTTTTGCTGACCTGCACACTGGTATCGTTTGACCTCCTGCTCTTCAGCTCCTAGCGCTGCACGGTCGCTTTATAGCGCTGCACTGTCGAATTTATTTATTTAATTGCGCTGCACTGTCAAATTCATTTATTTAATTGCGCTGCACTATCGCTTTTTATTTAAATAGTAGCGCGACGTCGCTGAGGCAGTAACTCTGATTTTAGATTGTGTGTGTAAGGCTCTTTTCCCTAAAACACGCTGTGCATTTGCTGCCCGTGGCTGTGCTCGCCTTTGACCCTCCATTTTGTGTTGTTTTCCCCTGGTCCGCCCTCCTCCCGCCACCGCCTCCCAGCTGCTGCCCCTCCCATCCACGATTAGTATCCTTCCTCGCTCCCGAGCTCTCTGTGACCGCCTGGACCCTCCTTCAGTCCGGTTGCTCCCCCACGCTCCAGCTGACCTGCACACTGGTATCGTTTGACCTCCTGCTCTTCAGCTCCTAGCGCTGCATGGACTCATTTATTTATTTAATTGCGCTGCACTGTCAAATTCATTTATTTAATTGCGCTGCACTATCGCTTTTTATTTAAATAGTAGCGCGACGTCGCTGAGGCAGTAACTCTGATTTTAGATACAATATAGCTGGTTGTGCGTGTAAGGCTCTTTTCCCTAAAACACGCTATGCATTTGCTGCCCCTGCTGTGCTCGCCTTTGACCCTCCATTTTGTGTTGTTGTTTTCCCCTGGTCCGCCCCTCCTCCCGCCACCGCCTCCCAGCTGCTGCCCCTCCCACGCTCCGCCCCCCTCCACCATCCATTTATGACCTATGACCTAACGCGCAGCGATTGCGCCCCAGTCGCGCCGAAGGTGCGCCAAAGGTAATCCCGTCTACGCCCGTCCGCGCCTGGACCGCGCCAGAGCCCCTGGTCCTCGTAATGTCCACCCCTCCCGCATTACTTACGATGCCACCACCCTCCTAGCCCTTAACCCCGGCCGTTCTTCCAACTGCGTCCAAGCCGCCCCTGGACACACCCATGGACCCTTTTCCTGCAACTCCTGCAAGTTCGACGGCACCAAGAACAACTCCTCATCTACGAACACACAACAGATATCCGACCCCAACCACCTACAATGCATCCTGCTCAACACCCGCTCGGTCCACAGGCACGCCATTGACCTCTGGAATCTACTAGACACCATCTCTCCGGACGTCACCTTCCTAACAGAAACATGGATGAACGCCACATCAGCCCCAGACATCACCATTGCCATCCCGGAAGGCTATAAGATAATTCGCAAGGACCGTACCGGCCACACAGGAGGAGACATCGCTATCGTCCATAAGAAATCCACCCACATCTCAACCAGCTCAGATGTCAATCTCGCCAACTCTGAACACCTTCATTTCCAGATCCACACCAACCCCAAGACCACACTCAGAGGCACCCTCCTTTACAGGCCACCAGGACCCTGCGCACAATTTAGTGAAGACATCACAGACTTCATCACTCCACACGCGCTCCCCTCCGAGGATTACATCTTTCTGGGAGACCTCAACTTTCACCTTGAAAAGAACAACGACCGCAACACCACCACCCTTTTGGACAACCTCGGACTTAAACAACTTGTCACTACCCCCACCCACATCGCAGGTCACACACTCGACCCTATCTTCACCTCCAGCAAACATGTCTCCTTCAGCCACACCACAGCTCTCCTTTGGACTGACCACAGCTGCGTTCACTTTACCTACAACAAGCCCACATCCAACAACCACCCCCAACCCACTCTGCAAAGAAACTGGAACAAAATCACCATCGACCAGATCTCCTCATCGCTTCTTCAAAACCCCCCAGCCCACTCCTCAAACACAGACCAAGCAGCCACCAACCTCACCCAATGGTTATCCAACAGCGCCGACATCCTAGCACCACTGAAAAAACGACAAATCAAACTAGGCAGCAAGAAGGCCTCCTGGTTCAACGATGATCTTAAGAAATCCAAGAAACTCTGTCGCTCCCTTGAAAAGGCCTGGAAAAAAGACCCAACCACCAGCACCAAGGACGTCTTCAAAAACGCCACCCGCATACACCACCAACTGATCCGGAATGCCAAGAAAGCCGCTTTCAAGGACCGACTAGATAACAACGCCCACAACAGCAAGGAATTATTCAACATCGTCAAGGAATTTACCAACCCCTCAGCCAACTCCAACGACATCACCCCCTCTCAAGCCCTCTGCGACTCCCTAGCCTCATTCTTCCACAACAAAATTACAGACATCCACAACAGCTTCGACAACCGACCCGAAGACCAACCCACCCAACCCCCTGCAGGACCCCCACCCCCCCTGAACATCCTCAATGACTGGAAGCCAATCTCCACTGAGGACACCATCTGTCTGATGAACTCTATCCACTCAGGATCCCCCACAGACCCATGCCCTCACCACATCTTCAACAAAGCAGACTCCATCATAGCACCACACCTTCGAGACGTCATCAACTGCTCCCTCAACTCCGCAACCTTCCCGGAAAGCTGGAAACATGCCGAACTCTGCGCCCTCCTGAAGAAACCCACAGCTGACCCCACCGAACTAAAAAACTACCGCCCTATCTCACTCCTTCCATTCCCGGCCAAAGTCATCGAGAAAGCGGTCAACAACCAGCTCGCCGCATTCCTCGAAACCAACAAATCCCTCGACTCCTCACAATCCGGCTTCCGAGCCAAGCACAGCACTGAAACCGCCCTCATCGCAGCAACAGACGACATTCAAACTCTACTAGACAATGGAGACAGTCGCCCTCAACCTCCTCGACCTCTCCGCAGCCTTCGACACGGTCTGTCATAGCACCCTTTTACAACACCTCAGAAACGTCGGAATCCAAGGAAAAGCACTGGAATGGATCACCTCGTTCCTCACCGGAAGAACCCAGAGAGTCCGCCTTCCACCATTCAAGTCAGAGGCCACTGAAGTCATCTGCGGCGTACCACAAGGATCTTCACTCAGCCCCACCCTTTCAACGTATACATGAGCCCCCTCGCGGTCATCGCACGCCAACACAACCTCAACATCATCTCCGACGACACTCAACTGATCCTATCACCCACCAGAGACCCTAACACTGCCAAAACCAACCTGCATGAAGGAATGAAAGAAGTAGCCGAATGGATGAAGCACAGCCGCCTGAAACTGAACTCAGACAAAACAGAAGTCCTCATCCTAGGCACCTCCCCCTCCGCCTGGGATGACTCTTGGTGGCCAGAGGCCCTAGGAAAAGCACCCATCCCGACGGACCACGCACGGAACCTGGGCGTCATCCTGGATTCCTCACTCTCGATGAACAGACAAGTCAACGCCGTTTCTTCATCTTGCTTCAACATTCTTCGCATGCTCAAAAAAACATTTCGCTGGATCCCCACCGAAACTAGAAAAACAGTCACCCACGCTCTGGTCACGAGCCGACTGGACTACGGAAACACCCTCTACGCCGGTACCACCGCAAAACTCCAGAAAAAACTCCAACGCATCCAGAACGCTTCAGCCAGGCTCATATTAGACATCCCGCGTAAAGAACACATCTCTGGTCACCTGAAAAGCCTCCACTGGCTCCCCGTCAATAAGAGGATTACTTTCCGGCTCCTAACCCACGCACACAAAGCACTCTACGAAATCGGACCCGAATGCCTCAACACACGACTGTCCTTCTACACCCCCTCCCGCCAGCTACGATCCTCCAACCAGGCCCTTGCCACTGTACCTCGCATCAACAAAACCACCATGGGAGGTAGATCCTTCTCCTACCTGGCAGCTAAAACCTGGAACTCACTTCCCACTCACCTTCACCTTACTCAGAACCACCTAGCATTCAGAAAGCAACTTAAAACGTGGATATTTGACAAGTAAGTCCCCACCCTTCTTCAAGCGCCTTGAGACCCTCTGGGTATGTAGCGCGCTATATAAATTTATTGACTTGACTTGCATGATTTTTATTCCCTCCTTCCACACAAATTCGATAATGGGTATGGTGTGGACCGGTTTGTAAGGCTGGTTCTTAAAGTCGTAGAGAAAGCAGTCTTCCTCTCGCTGCGCTCTTGGTAATTTGAAGCGGTCTGCCGCCTTATCCATCAATATATGGAAGCTAGCGATGTCAACTGGAGGTGAATCACCGGAGTCACCCGGCTGAGGAGAGGGCGTTTGCATTAGATAGTCATCGAATTCTGCCATATCCGGGTCTTGGTCATTATCCGTATCCTGGGGAACTTCTCCTTCCTCTTTCCGGCTCTGCCTCATCTACCACCTCTTGTTGAGAATTAGTGGGGATAGCTTGACGGCGCCTTTCTGGAAGAGCAGTCTGCTTTGAAGGCTGCTGCTGATATGGAGTAGGCTCCGTTATCTCAGATGTAGCATGGCTCGGAGTACCCTGAGGTGTTGGAGGAAATCTCCTATTGTAATCATCCAGCTTATGCTGGAGGTTGGAAAACAGATACTGGAAATGTTGCCATTGGAACCTGTACATATTGTTCCTCCTGCTGGTAATCGTCCTCCTCCTAGTAGTCTTCAGAACTTGTGTCCTGACACTTAATAATCAAGTCCGATGGACTGTGGGCATCACCAAAAACATTGTCGTCCGCAATGGACTCTGTTTCCTGGTCATTAGCCAACACCGGTGAGGGAGGCTGGAGAGTAGGAGGTGGCAACTGGAGTGAAGATTCCAGGGAATTGCCCATGGAAGGCTCTGTAATGACTTGAGTACTTGAAGTGTCCAAAGGCACTAGAGGCATAGTGGCGAAAGACATTGATCCTGAAGTGGATGCTGCGTCTTCCTGCTGCCCTCCAGAATGTAAAGGCAAAGCTGCCGACGACGTAGCCGTTGCTGACTTAGTCGACGTTTTACCTGGAGCAGCCGTCGACGATGACGTAGACACAGCTGCCGGAGACGGTGATTTTTTTAGATGTAGTAGTCGACGAGTGTCTTGCCACAGCAGTCAACGGAAGCTTAGTCGACGAATCCTTGGGTGTTATTTTCTTCGTCGACGAAGCAGTCGTCGACGAGCTGGTCGACGGAACTTTCATCGTCGACGGGACCTTCGTCGTTGAACTAGTCTACGGGACATGTAGTGTCGACGATTATTTTTTTCGTCGAAGGAAGCTTCTTCGCCAACGAGATAATAGGGATCGTCGACGAGATTGAGGAAATTGAGGCTCTTGTCAATGTGAAAGCAGTCGACGAGACAATCGTCACAGCAGCCAATTTAGTCGTCGGAATGGTCGTCGACGAGCCCATCGACGACCGCGCTGTCATAAGTGTAACACATAGAGGCTGGAAAAGACGCCTGAGAGCCAGGTCTCGTGGGCGTAGACGCAGAAGTTATAGTAGCAGTAGGTTTTACTTGGGCTACAGTCAAGGCCAGCTTTTTCTTCTTCAGAAAAGGAGATGGTAACTCCTGAGGCTCCTCGCTCCGTCCAACCCTCTTCAACGTCTACATGAGCCCCCTCGCAGCCATCGCACGCCAACACAACCTCAACATCTCCTACTCCGACGACACCCAGCTGATCCTCTCCCTCACCAACGACCCCGCCACCGCCAGAGCCAACCTACACGAAGGGATGACAGACGTAGCCAAGTGGATGGTGAGCAGCCGCCTGAAACTGAACTCGGACAAGACGGAAGTCCTCATCCTGGGATCTTCACCCTCTGCCTGGGACGACTCCTGGTGGCCCCCCGCCCTGTGCAGCGCACCCAAACAGACAGACCACGCACGCAACCTGGGCTTCATCCTGGACTCCTCCCTCTCCATGACCAGACAAGTCACCGCCGTCTCCTCGTCAGGCTTCAACATCCTGCGCATGCTACGTACGATCTTCCGGTGGATCCCCACCGAGACCAGGAAGACGGTCACCCAGTCCCTCGTCACCAGCCGTCTGGACTACGGCAACTCCCTCTACGCCGGAACCACCGCCAAACTCCAGAAGAGACTCCAGCAGATCCAGAACGCCTAAGCACTACTCATCCGGGACATCCCCTGTCGCAGCCACATCTCCGGACACCTGATAGATCTGCACTGGCTCCCGGTCAACAAGAGAATCACCTTCCGTCTCCTCACCCACGCACACAAGGCCCTTCACAACCAAGGCCCAGGATACCTCAACAGCCGCCTCAACTTCTACGCTCCCACACGCCCTTGCCGCCGTCCCCCGCATCCGAAGAGCCACCGCAGGAGGAAGGTCCTTCTCCTACCTGGCCGCCAAGACCTGGAACTCCCTCCCAACCCACCTCCGCCTGACCCAGGACCACCTCGCCTTCAGGAAGCAGCTCAAGACCTGGCTGTTCGAGCAGTAGCGGACCCCCCCCTCCCCCCCCCTAGCTCCTTGAGACCCTCCGGGTGAGTAGTGCGCTATATAATGCTGTGATTGATTGACTGAACACTGCCATGCTTGGAAGCAGCAGTTGAAGGACCTGACTGGAAACTCTCTGCGTCTGACAAAACTGCGTCTTTGTCCTGAAGGCGCTTCAACCACAGAAGAAGACGACCCTCCCGGTCTGAGAGTTTTAGCAGGAAAAGGTCTACAGAACTTGAAGTCAGCCACCTTGTGGTCTGGATATAAACAGTAAATACACTTTTGGTGGGGGTCTCTCAAACAAAGGCAGTTTCCCACAGGAAGAGCAAGGCCTAAACAAAGACTTCTTACTTGACATCTTGAGAAAACAACTGAAATAGAAGAGTTGAATGAAGAAAACTGAGCAGAGCTCAGGGAGACTCCCTTCACACGACGTGCGGTAGAAAATCTGAGGACTGGAGCTTCTGAGGAGAAGGTTCTAGAGGGTGTTTAAGCCTGATTGGCAGCAGTTTGGACTAACATAATGACACCGATATGTTACAAATGAGTTTCTCTTTATAATGAATTCCTATGGAGGAACCATTGTAGAGGTTTTTCAGTGTGCATTATCTCTATTTTTATTATGTATTATGTATGTATATATATATATATATATATATATATATATATATATATATATATATATATATTAGCATTATTGCCATCTTTATGTACCGTGGGACTTAGATTCACATGCTTGAATATTCCCCGTCGTCTATGAAAGACACCCCTAATACTGGAGAAAACTAGTTATTAAAAACCTCTCGTAGTCACCAATTTGTAATTTAACATATGGCTGCATATATATATATATATATATATATATATATTTTTTTTTTTTATTTTTTTTTTAGAGATCACAATTTACTTATGGGCAGCCACCGTTATTTTCATCATTTCTGTGGTGGTTCTGCGCTCATACAGATAGGTCAAGCATTTTTCCTTCAAGCTTTCCTGGAAATATTGCACAGAGAGGATGGCTCATTAAAATAATTTGCCAGACCCAAATCCGTGAAGAACTTCACGTAGCACAGCCATCCAATTTTACCACCCTTTTCTAGCCCAACCAAGTTATTCATGAACGGTTTAACCCACATTCATCCGTCGTCCAAAATTCTGTGCAATAGCAGTACCGGGGCTGTCTTTATAATATGTTCCAGATATGGTTTCCAAAGTTCTGCATGGCAGACGTATGTGGAAACACTTTTTGGAACGGCTAGAAAGTATTTCATGAAAAGGTTTTCCCTGTAGCTTTATACACTATTAACATTTCCCCAATAGGTTGCCTGCCAATTTTTTTTTTTTTAAGACCATTATAGATTTGCAGTACAATAACTTTCTAGTCTTAATTGTGGTGTTCCATAGACCCATATGATCGAACATAACTCTTAAATAAGAAAAAGTTGAAGTAAAATCAACTGGGGAAGAACCAATAAAAACTGCCTCTTTATGTGCACCCAAGCCACAGGTCATGGTGAAAGTCTTTGAACAGTTTATCCTCAAGTCCAAGCCTGTCATAAAATCTGCAAAGGAGGTAACTAAGCTTTGCATGGCCAGCGGAGTTCTGGCCATCAAGACTGCGCCATCGGCATACAACAATGCTGGGACTGATCTTCCCCCTCCATCGGCATATCCCTGCACTCCTTCAGTAATGTAATCTCCACATAATTAATATAGAGTGAAGAGAAACGGAGCCAAGATGCAGCCTTGTCGTACTCCCCTAGCGATACCAAAGGATTCTGTACATTCACCATATCTAACTCTAGCAGCTGCACCTAAATATAGTTCATGAAGGAAATTAATAATTGATATATCTAACCCCAGTTTTTCCATAACCAGCCAAAGTTTACTTTGTGGAATGCAGAAGTTAAGTCTATAAAAGTTAAAAACATTCGACCCTCCTTGGCTTTTGAATATTTTTCTATTAAAATATGCAAGTTCAAACACTGGTCAATTGTACTAAGCCCTTTCCTAAAACCATATTGTAAATCGCTGATTATCGTATTTGCATCAGCCCATGTTTGAAGCCTATTTAAAATTACCCGCCCAAAAACTTTAATGGTGGAGTTCAGAAGCGATATTGGGTGATCGCATGGACAGCTAGCCCCCTTTTTAAATATGGGAACTATCAACGATTCACACCAGGAAGATAAAAGGACATTTCGAAACGTAGCATTGAAAAGTCGGGTGGGAATTGGGGTCCAGAGATGTACGTTATTTTATATAGATCCACCGGGACACCCGTCAGGGCCGGGTGCCTTGCCCCCCAGGCTTGCATTAATACTAGCATTCACCTCTTCTACAGATATCAGGTACCAAATTATTCTTAAGATGGCAGTAAACTCCAATTATGTTTTTCTGTATTGGGCAATCTTCCTCTTGTCTCAGCAGAGTATAGTTCTGAAAAGTGCTTCACCCACTTTCAGTTATGGCTACTTCTATTCTAGCTGAAGCGTTATAATTCAAAAAGGGGCATTGACCGCTTTCCAAAAAGCTGCAGTATCTCTGCTTAATGATGCTTCGCATAAAATATCCCATGCTTCTTTTTAAAAAATATCTTCTCTTTTTTAGAGTCTGCTTATAAACATTTCTGCAGTCCTTGATTAAGATACTGTCTTTAACTGGGGCATTTAAGGCATATTTAAGGTTTGAATAGGCCTTGGTGCAGGCCGTGTCACACCAGCTCTTTTGAGTCTTTAACACCTTTTGATTCAACCCATAGTAGCTTCTTAATTTGTCATTTAATTTATAAGACGTTTTTTATAATATCAGCATCTTCAGTATTCACATCCGTGCAGGCGTAAAACTGGGGCTCAGTACTCCTTACTAATTTTTGAAGAAAATGTTCCGGGACAGTTTTTGTCCACTTTAAAGAGTAGCCATTTTTCCTAACCATAGAGAGGTTATCTACTCGTGTTTTAGGCATATCCTTTCCGCGTAGTGCCCTAGATCTGCCTTGAAAAACTAAACTAAGGGGCAAGTGGTCACTCAATGAATTTGAGGGTGTTAAATGCCTGAATCATACCCCAGTGTCTGGCAGTCATGATTATGTATTCAATCGTTGAATTTGCCCCTCTACCACTAAAGGTGGGGGGAAAATGGCATCTCAGGGCTGGCCAGTTTATTCGCAAAACCCATGTCACACCCGAAGAGGACTTCATTTAGGTGGTCCCCACACTTGGTGTACTCAAAATGGCTCAGACTGGTATCTTTATCCAGCATGACACCACGTGTTCCTCTCCCCTCTTGCACATAAAGAACAATTAAAGTCTCCTACCCATACAACACAGATCTCTCTAGATCTTCCTTCCACCATAGATTTTATATTGCCCCCTAAAGACTTAAAATATAGTCCACGTCCTCTCCCGGGACATTATAAAAATTTACCGAAACCACATGGTCAATAACAATCCTGATAATATGATAACACATGTTAAAACAAATTCTACTTTAGTGCATAATAACATATTGGATACGTAGGTGCACAAGCCACCTTTAGCCCTACCATGGACTGAGCTAATGGCTGGGGAGAAATAAGTTTTAAAATCATTGACATGATCAGGGGTCATAGTCCAGGTTTCTTGGAGACAAACATCGTAATTGTTCACAAAATTAACCCAGTTTTCATTTTCCAGTTTTGACCTTAGACCTGCGTTGTTCCAACTCACGAATGACCAAGTTTCCTTGTTCGTTTGGCTAACCACTGTGTCTGTGGTACACTTAAGCTCCAGATTAACCCCTAAGGATGGGTTTTCCTCTGAGATACTACCAGTGTCAAGCAAAATAGTTTCAGGATAACGTTTGTGTAAATTGATGGATTGACATTTAGGGCCCGATGTAGGCCACCAAATACCAGTCGGTAACTGCCGAATTCGGCCGTTACGACCGGTATTTGGTGATTGAGATGTAGGGGGCTATATTTTACAGAATCGGTAAATTTACCGATTCTGTAAAATACCGAATCAGTAATTTTACCGATTCGGAAAATTCCTGATGTAGGTAGCACTGTATCCAGTGCTACAGGCCTTCAGAATTTGGTATTTTACCACCCAATACAATTGGGTGGTACAATACCGAATTCAGGTGTACATGCACATCTGTGCATGTACCTGTGCCATGTGACACAGACATGCCCTTAGGGCATGTATGTGCCCCATGGCACACAAGCCCGTACTGGGGTGCTAGAGGGTGTCAAAGTGACACCCCCTGCACGATTCGGTATTTACTGATTCTGTAAATACCGAATCGGTATTGCCCATTGATTCCTATGGGCTTCAAGGCACATAGGAATCAATGGGCAATACCGATTCGGTATTTACAGAATCAGTAAATACCGAATCCTACCGATTCGGTCATTCTAAAATTGAGAATTACCTACATCTGCCCCCTTCCGATTTACCGACTCTTAAATACCGAATCGGTATAATTCAGTATTTAAGAGTCGGTAAATCGAATTTACCTACATCGGACCCTTCGTTTTGGTTGATGTGTTCCTAGCTGTAATTTATTTTGCTATGATAGAGGCACCTTAGAGTTTTACCTTTTAAATTCCAACTATTCATGTGATATACTTAAACAAGCTCTGATGTCTGAAAATTAAATTTGTAAAATATCTTTCTAAAGAAAATTCCTTTTATTTCAAGTAACAAAAATTTGCTAAGCTCGAATTTTTGTAAGGTTATGTTCTAGTTTAACTGTCGAAGGAACCCTTCTGTAGCTAACCCCGTACCCATCTTTGCATGCATTTTTCTATTTATGATTTTTTTAGTATATCAAGTCAACAATGCGGTCTTTAGGCCAGCCAAAAAAGCAAATACAATAACAAAAAATAAAAATCATACAAGACAAAGTAAGGTACATATCCTGAAATAACTAGTTAGTGGAAATCTATTTTCAGTTCAGATTTAGCCCATCAACAGCAAGTCTAAAACCAACAAAACCCTGACAACATTTGAAGGATCAGGTAATAAGAAATGGCAATTTTGTCTTCTCATTGATGTCATACAAGACTTGACGTACCATCGTCAGATTATGGATCCTGTATCATTAGGGTAGTTCTGCAGAACACTACCACTGACCGAAGGATAGACTTTAAGTGCTTATAGATCAGTACACTTAACCCATCTGGTTCTTGCCTGAAACACTAAAGTTTAACAATTCTGTCCAATTGGGTTTGGGCTAAACAGCCCCTTAGGATAGGTCTGTGGAGGACAGCAGGGAATGATGAACGAATGATGTGGATTGGCTTTCTGCTCCCCAAGCTTTTGACGCCTCAGTGAAACGAAACAAGGGTTTGATGTAGATGTATCATGGCACAGTCAACTGACCTAAGAACGCCCTGGTGCAGCGGCAATATTACTTGATTTTGTAAGGAAACCAACTCGTCATGTGCATTCTTTTGACAAAACACTTGCCTTGTTAGGGCTTGCACAAAGGTCAGTTCACTTGAGCGCTTATTACCTCAATTTGCAAGCATGGGGTATTGGCACTCTCAAGAAGTGTCATTTCTCCGAGCCCCCTCATACAGGTGTTCTACTGAAAATCCGTCAAAATTGAAGAGATTGTGTGTGCATCTCAAACAGACATTTAGTATGCTGGATTTAGGTAGTATAGCGCAAGTGCACCCAGCCGCCCCTGAATAAATTTTTTAGCTAGCAAATGCCTCCAAATGGTTTTCATGTCATGGATCGGCGAAACACAATTTCAAGTTGAATTCAATTTTGCATTAAAGCCATGCTGTGAGGGAAATAAACAAGAGTAGGACTTGCACATAACTTCGATTCCTAAATTGGCACTCAGACGGATATTAAATCTCATAGCATAACAGCAGATAGTTGGTGTAGTGTTCATCCAGGACGGGAAAGGAGTCTAATTGGTAAAGTATGATGAGAACCTGAAGCGAGCAAGCCGTGTGTATAGGTGTTGTCAGTTCAGGAGGGCATAACTTATTAGAAAATAGAAGTGGGTGTTGAGCAATGATATGGCATTTTGCAGAGACCGAGGTAGGTCGAGACCAGCTTGTAGGAGTAGTGTTAGTAAAAATATTTTACCTGCACTTAGTTCATGGCTATTTTGGGTTATGTTACAAAAGATTTGATTAATGGGAGAAGTGAAATATTGTAGACTAGTAATTACAAATTGTGAGCTATTATGAACAAGAAAATAATTATGGTTAACATACAATTCATGGACCGGATAATAACGCACCAAGAATTTGAGAGAGGCAAGTAAAAAAATAATGCAAAAAAGGAAATCTGTACTGGACATGTACCCTGCTACCTTTCATGTGTTAGGAGAAGTATGAGCATCAGGGACTAAGCTGTAGATCACTTATCGTTTGGGATATTCATAAAAACCGTTTTGCTTGACAGACAGCTCCAATGTAGAGAATAAACACAAAATACTTACCAAAATAGCCTGGCGGAGAAATATGCCATACTTCCGCTTGTAATGCACCTTGATCTCATCCATATCAATTCCAGATCGGGAAACCATGATTCGGATTAATTGCTTGTCACGAGTTCCAGATCCCTGTTTGGAGTGCAGGAATGCTTTGTTAGCTAGACCATATTAATGCATATTCTGGATATTATTCTTGTAGCATTCCCTCTCAAACATTGTGGACGAATCATTTCATTTTCATCTGTACTCAAACCCAATTTAGACCTGATTGGGGGACTCTAATCCAGCTAGGTTAGAACTTCGAAACCAACCTACCAGTCTGCTGCCACATCAGTAGGCAAATTTACCTCTTATTACAGGGGTGGAACTGGCAAAGGAAATACCCATAATTGCACGAGTCATCTATATGCCTCATAAGTATTACTAGAGTCCCCCTTACTCTCTCTCTCTCTCTCTCTCTCTCTCAACTCCAAACCTGCAGCGTGTGCAGCAGTTGGATGAAAACTCGCAGGATCTCCCCATGCCCTGGAAGGGGAAACCAGGCTATCACAACACAAGAGCTGGCAGGTCCTAACACGGCCCCATCCCCTGTTGTACTACAGATCATGAATACAGCAAGCAGCAGACCTTGTTCGCAACCTCCAAAAGAATTTGTCAAGGCCATGACCATCCTGAGCTGCGCAGAGAGAAGTAGGTACTTTTTGGAAGTAAATCATCATCTTCACTCTCGAGGGTGATGAAAAACGAAAAATTCTTAAGTGTGAAAATTTCCTTAAGAATCAGCTGAAATTAGGTTTTCACATACTTTAAAAATGTGTACTAAACATTTAAAAAGCCTCAAATGTTTTTAGCGGGACAATGTTTGTCCGTGTAGTAATCGCATATTAAACAAATATTAGTTCCGATGCTTGATGCGACTGTCCAGGAAATACAAGTAACTTAAGCAGCTTGTCATGTACTGGACAGAGCATGCGGAACACTGCCCCTTTTTGGGGTTGTAACTTAATGTTCCATTAATTATCTGCCACTTGCACGCCCCAGTGTTGAAACTAATGAAATGCAGGTGACCAGAAATGTCGAGAGTTCTTTTCAATACAAATTGAAAACCTCTAACAGGGAGATATAAAGTAGCCCCATGCTTCGAATAAGTTTTATAGAATTTGGGCAAAATAGTCAAGAGTCGGATTAGAACTAGATTTCCTTTGACAGTTAATACAACATCTTTACAGACAATGCAAAACAAGGTACTTTATCTTTCAATAGACACTCGTTATTTCTTTGGCAAGCAGCGGTTGGCGGATTTCTTAAATTTAGACAGAACTCCTCACTTATTTCATGGTTTATCCGGTAGGAACAGTCAAAATGTTAAAACAATAACACGGATAGAGCTGGAAAAAAAAATTCATGATGTATCTATGCCACTACAGCAATTACTTTGAGTTCTACATACAAATTGATTTTAAAAGCAGTGTATATTATACACTTGGTTTCCTGAAGTCATGCCCCAACACACATGATGAAGAAATTGGCTAAAGAAACACCCTTATAGAGCAAAGAGATCCACTTAATCTCCTGCTTACAGTACCAAAGTGAGATTTACTTTAACATGTTAGTATCCATTTCTTCATTCAATAATGAAATTATTCCCCATTGAGTTCTGTACTCACTAATAAACCGAAATATAAATCTCTTAATGATTTGAGATTCGTCATGTTTGTATTGGTTTAGTTTTTAATTCTCTACCTGTGTGGGACTGAAATAAAGATTTCAGTCCAGAAGTCCTCTTTCTGCATCCAGAAACGATTGAACTACATCCTGGGATAGTTACTATGTCCATATGAGCAGAATTATTCATCAAGTAACCTTGCACCTTGCACTTGGAAAGCTGTAGGCTGGATGGCATTCCTGGCATAGAATCTAACATTTTGAAGGTTCATAAAATATTGGCTTTTATTTTTATTTAGAGGGTCGATCATCTACTTTGAGTTATAATCTGCAAGCAGACAGAGGTTATAGGGTTAAGAGTAAAGTATATTACCTTCATAGACAAGTACAGTCGTTCAGCAAAGTAAGATGGCTTGCTTACTGCACATTGTGCTGCAAAATTAAAAAGATTAATACATGATTATACTTGTAAACATTCATAATACTGGTACAGTTCTATAACCTCTAATGACATTAAACACAAAAACTGTATTAAACAAAAAGGAATATTACAATTTTCAAATCAAACAATTATAATACGGATCATTGATAAGAAAATTCCTGCAAATACTTCGGTTGCCAGAAAACACATTTAAGGGGCTGATTTAAGGTTTGACTAATGGTACTCTGCAGAGGTATGGCCCTCTGCCACCCTGGCAGTCTTATTGGGCTACGCTCCATTAAGTTTAAAAGTGACCACATGCCCAGAAGTCATCTCCATATCCTGAAGGAAACTGCTTCCACAGTGGTTCCGTTTAATATTTGATGGATAGAATCTGTAGGTTGACAGCAGTTTTTCTTTTTAATTATTTCACTTTTAGATACCAACTCCTTAATAAATAAGAAAGTAATGACCTCCAAACCTGGATTTTTCACCCAAGGTGGGTAAAATGGTTTCCCCTAGTCCAACACTGCCAGTTTTCATGATGGTGACTGGTAGAAATGAAGATATTACACCTTCAAAGTTAAATAAGGCAAACAGTGTAAAATCCTTCCCATGGCCCCCGTACCCCATCAGAGAAAGCTTTCCATCCAACAAGACCTAACAAAGCACCACTCTTCAATTCTACCAGTTTCCAAGTCTGCAGCCATTTTCCAACAAACCTTCTACACAACATATATAAAAGAAGCAGTCAAGGTCGGTCATTAAAATATGGTAGCTAAGGAGTAATGTCTGATACGCAGTAACATCAGCCTTTCACTGTTTAATTGATTTGATGGATGCTATGTTGCATTCCAGAATAATATTCTTTTACATGGCAATTACCACGGTTTTGTTCTATAGTATAGCTATACCCACTGGGTGAAACTATTTAGCAACTTCATGGTACTCAATATCTAATTTCAGATGGAAAAATGCTGTGTTGGCTAGATCAGGAAAACAAAACTTCTGTTCTGCAAGTCACACGCAGATATTAAGTGCTTAATTTGCGACTTCCTAAATCAATATTGTAAATTTACAGTGCGGACAAAGTATAGGAACAATATTGAATTATGGCAAGTTAAAATGACATTCCAGCAATAAATGGATGAACAATACTTATATTCCATAGATGAGCACTGTATTGACACGATTCCTAGAAATAAAGAGCATTTGCAAAGTACTACTGCTCTTGTCAGAGAAACCTTGAAGCATGCATTAAAGTTGGAATAAAGGTACATACCAATAGCTGAAAGGCATTTTTCAATATCGCCCTTTAGCTCAAGATCCAGGGCCTTGTTCATGTCATGTTTACTGTAGCTGGTATACCTCTGAAAGACTAAGCAAATAGGAGTGGGTTAGTTCAAGAAAAAGGAGAATCCTTGAAGTACACTTGATGCAGGACCATCATTCTTGTAGACAGGAGGTGTTGATTACTTTTGATTCATTTGAAGAATGTATTAGCCGTATGCCTAATGGGTACTGAATTGTCCTTTCAAGATAGATTAGTATGCATTGCCTTAAGTATGACAAAGTGGTTTCACTTAAAAAAAATGAAGTGAAAGGATGAGAAACATCACCTACACATACCCACTGGTGAAAAGAATTAGCTTAGCAATAAGGAAGAATCATATTTCAAATCGAGACAACAGTGCTTTGTAGTTTCCATAGATTTTAGTGGGTTGCACACTTGGAGCTAAAATTCTTAAAGACAGTATCTGACTAGGAAAACAAAAAGATGTCAGGGTAGCTTTCTGTGGCAAAGGGCATATAGGCAAGGTTTGTAAATATTGCCAAAGTACTTGGAAACAGATGCCCGATAACAATGAAATCTCACTAAATTTGACAGGGAGTAGCCAAGTCTAGAAGTCAAAGCTTTCTCTTGAAGCATAGAGGTGGCAGAACATATACTGCAGGAGCACATGTATCACTCAATACATAAAGTGTCAAAGCACAGTTGTTTGCTTAAAAGAAATGCATTACTATTAAAAGGAAACTAATCTTCACTTTAGAACAAAGTGCAGCATCTACTTCTGCCTGTTCTTTTAGCACACACTCCAATACCTCACTTAATTTCTAGTAAAGTTCTATGGGATAGCTTCAAGGAAGCCTTGTGTACAGCAACACTGCTTAGCAGCAGTGATACAGTTAGAGTCAATCATTGGTCGGTTAGCCTATAGGCCTTAGTCATAGCCAACTAGGAAAAATGACCAACAACTACTGCAGTTATACAAGTGTATCCGCTATAACCAGTAATTTATAGGAGTGGGAGAACTGCTCTTTAGCAGCAGATGCAGGGTGTAAGGCACGGGTGCACATGATCAGATGCAAAACAGAAGAACAGCAGCCATGCAGGTTAAAGCATGGGAGCGGACATGATCATACTCACAGAAAAGTGAATACAGCAATGCAGGTGTAGCACATGGTCCCTGGCTGTAAACAACCCCGAGAATGCAGCGTGCAGTACATGAACTCACATTATCAGGCACAGCAGAAAATGCGGATTAAATGCACATTCAATATGCATCACTCAGCAATCAATGCACACCAAGCCTAGGAGAAGCAGCAGTTAATGAAGAAGTTACCACACAGTAAGAGCAGGATGAAGGATGCAAGCTTTTGAGATCACTCATGGGAAGAAGGCAGGTTGGGCATGAAAGTGGGTTCAAGTTCACAGTCTACTTAATAGCTCCAAAGTCCTCACAGAAGATTCTGAATGCTGAGCTGGAGCACAGACTATGAAGGACAGGTGCCCTACAGTACGCCTCCTGGGTTCTTAATCAGCCCTGGCTGTAGAGTCGTTACCCCTACCATGAGTCATAGAAGATTTCGGCTTCTGGTTCTCACCTTCTTCTGCACCAGCATGCATCACTTGTCCTCAAAAGAGGACACTGGAAATGCTGAAGATGTCACTCTTCGACCAGCTCAAGGGCTGAACGTGTCACTCTTCTACCAGCTCAAAGGATGCTGACCCAAGTCAAACCTTTGAATCAAAATAAAATTTTGCCTACAAACTCTAAGTGGAACCCAGTGCAATTAGAATGTATTTTTCTTTGAGTGAGTCAATCTGCATGGCAACTAGTTTCAGGAAAAAATGTTCTTCTCACTTTGTGTATTGCACTGGGGCAATATTTCTCTAGCAACACAGAGCACATTGGTGTGGGGTCAAGCTGCTCATTAAACACCTTCAGAAGCCTTGGTCTTGCTTTTTGGCGATTCCTTCCTTGTGTAGATGTGGCTTTGTCCAAGTCCCAGAATCACCAGAGGGAACGGTTTCGCCCTGGCCTAGTGAAAAGGTCTGCCCTTTTCACTAAAGGACGAGTATTTCAGTTTTTGGATTACAATATCTTAGTAGACAACAAAGTCTCAATCCTTCCCTCAGGCTATCGGGCATGATTACAATGCAAATCTATTCCAGTGTAGGTCAAAGAGGGTAATCAATGCCAAAAGGTTTGCCAATTAAGATAATCTGAGATTCCATGACACTACAGAGTGTAGGCTTTAACATGGGACGACAACTACCATCCACCCTTAAAGCCCCATAGGTTTGAACATATGTGTCTGATAATAAATAATTCAGGGCCCTGCTTTGGTTGTAACTTTTCATGAAACGCAGATCAGATCCATCACATTTGGCAAGTTTTAGAATTAAATCAACTAGTTATGTTGAAGAGCCACTGAAAGGAGATCAACTTAATTTAGGTCTATAGAGGGCATTCTCACAATGCAACCATCAGGCAAACCTAAAGCAACATTTACAAATGTGCAGTTACATCAAATTCTCCCTCACCTTGGCCAGCTCCTGCGACCAAGTCAATCTCCAAGCTTTCAAACTCCGCATCACAAACACCATCACCCTGGGAGCAGCTCTACTCTACCGGCCAGACAAAACAAAAAAACAACTTCAGAAATGCCATTGCAGACCTCATGGCCTTCTTTGCACTAAACTCCAGCTTCTTCACCCTCTTTGGCAATCTCATTTTCCACCTGGAGGACCCCACCGACCAGAACACCTTCAACCTCCTAGAAAACCTGAACATACTTGGACTTCCGAGTGAAAGATCCTACCTGCACTGCTGGACAGGTCTTTACCTTCACCAAGGTCTGACATGACGGAGGTTGAGTCCAAGTCCAACCACTCACCAGGGCAAACCACTCCCTCATCCAAATTGAGCTACACCAAACCTGCAATTTAAGAACCACTCTGACCAAAACCAGACGCAACTGGAACACAATCTTCAAGGTAACTTGCACCACAAAACTCCTAACTCCCTGCCCAAGCAAGGGGAGACCTCTATCAATCCATTGACAGCTTTAACAACTGGATAGCCTTTTGCGAACACTGACACATCAAAACCATTACCACCTCTCGGACCAGACCTCAAGCAAGCTGGTACGGTGACAACTTGCGGCTCTCCATACCCCACTGCTAGCACGGATGGAGACTCACCCACAACAGACAGATCTTCAAGTGTCCAGTCCGGACCAAACGGATTGACAACAGCACAGATAACAAAGGAAATTCTCCTCCAAGCAAAGGAATTCACTTCCCCTGCACCACCTCCACAACCATCCCCTCCTTGCAGAAGCTCTGCTACTAGCTCACACTATACTTTCATAACAAGATAAGCATAACATATGACGACTCTGCACCCCAAACTGACTTCTCATTTGTCTTGTGGGGATGCCAAAGTGGAGAACATACTAGAAACCACCAGAACCTGCTGGTGCACTACCACACCTACAGAAACCACTGCTCTATCCTCTCAGGAATTCCCTTGGACCCCTGCCCACACTGACTGCACCAAAAAACTTGAAATCAATCTGCCCCTCCATTTGGCTGATCTCAAACAACTCACCACCTCTACCTTCCCAGACACATATAAAAGCATCACCATCCTCCTGCTACTGAAAATAAACTATAGCTGATCTAAACACACCAGTAAACTGTAGACCCTGTTACCATACCCAGTGGGAGGTCTTCTAAAAGTCAATAAAAAGGGATGGGCAACAACTTCAACCTATTGGATCCATCTCGATCAGGATTTAGACCAAACCACAGCAACTGCTATACTCTCTCATGCCAGTAGTAATTGCCTTGACTCAGGGGTCGTTCTTCCCTTCTTCACCACACATCGGTTTTGAGATTCCCCCCCTTATTCACTGGTTAACATCACACAAGGCATAGGATGTTGTCAGATGCTCCACCCTGTTGTATATTGGTTAGCCTTGAAGCCCTGTCCTTTCCCCACACAGGGCTAATGGATTTACACATTGTTTGAGAACTTGGGCCCACGAAAGGTTCTGGATATAATCCCAGAATTGTGAAGCCACTGTGGGGCTTTGTTGGATCTGGCAAGCTTGAGCTAATCGTGGTTTCCACTCGATTGAATGACAGCAATCTTCATCCCAGAGTGTCCAGGTTGGCACCAGGATTAGGTTAGTGTCCCCTTGAGCACTTTCCTGACCTAGTTTCTCGTCACAGAGTGCCCGATTAACCCACGTTCTCCACCCCTAGGTTGCCTCCACACTGTCCTGAAGACTCGCAGCCGAGGTTCACAGTTGCCCTCCACAGGTTAGTCGAGTCAAAACGCCAACGCCCTCTACTCATACTAGACCTGTGCCTTTCCTTCCCCGCACTACATTCTGGAAATGCATTTGTTGCATGTATGAACCAACTGAAATATTTTGTAAACAAAATGTCACTTGCGGCCAGGTCTTACTGGTACTGGTACTCTGACCAGTAATTGTTTAAAAATATGATTTGTTTTCTCAACCTATGATCTTTTCCTCTCAAACCTCACACCATCACTTCCCTACTCCCCTTTCTTGCTTCCTTTAGGTAACCTCTGACCATTGCATATTAATGTGCTTAATGGGTCTATAAATAAATAGAAACACTTATGATACTTGTCACTGTGGTGCTTCTGTGTTGTTTTCCCCTTTGTTCTTAATTAGCATATGCATTCAGAAATATGTATGCAATTGTAAAATGATAGTGTCTCTCTTAAGGATTACAGACATGTGTTATAGTTTTTGACATAACACATGATTGATCAAGGACAGTATTGAGTACACGCCGAATGCATCTCGGACCAATTGTTTGTATTCCCATGTCAGTAAGTAGGCACGCGCATGTGAGCTATTGTATGCAAGCTTCATCATTTAGGCAATTATAGGATGCCATTTTATTTACCAATTCACAATGGATTGCTAAATTAAAAAACAAACATTTAGTACAAAAGTGTTTTTTTAAAGCAGAGGAAACAATGTGCTTTCTGCCCTCCCAAAAAATTGGAGCTGGTGGGAATAAATAAACCAAAAGTAGAGCTGAAGGAGGGAAAAGCAAAACGAGAGAGACAGCAACAAAGAGGACGGGGGTGAAGCACATAAAGGGGAGAGCCAACCAGAACATGGTGGAAGACAGCTGGCGAAAAGCATCTGAAAGAAAGTGAACAGAACATGAGGGAGAGAACAACTATAGTGTGGAGGGACAGAGGATTACATAAAGGACAGAGCTGGGGAAAAACATGCTCAGGAAGTGCTTAACAAAAAAGAAAAAAATGTAGTTCCCTAAAAGTGAGCAGTGGAAGGACACAAGCAAAAAGATGATACTATGCTCCAAGAGAGTGACAAACAGGAAGGCAAGCCAATGAAGAAGGAAGTCAGTGTTGCACTATAGCCAACTAATGGTAAGAAATGGACGGGGTCCAAGACCACTATTGTTGGCACACAATCTGACTTTTATAACCAGACAGCTTTTGCTGTCTGGGAGACAAGATCAAAAAGGTAATGGAAAAATCCTTCAAACCCCTCAGCTACTGGCAATCGCTTTGGGTTGCATTCCAGCCCATTGTGTTTTTTTGTTTTTTACAAGGGCAGATAGGAACCACCACATGCAAATCAGTCTTACTCCTGCCCCAATAGGAACATCAGGCTTACACTGCCAGGGCAGGTTCTCTCTGAATGATAACCCAAGCAACCCCAGATAAATTAGAGCTTTGTAGTGAGGACAAGCAGTCAAGTGTTAAAGGAGGTGGACTTGCATAGGAGTGAATAGTAGGGTCTTGGGGTTCCAAACAGTAGATACCGTTCAAAGTAGACACCTACATGTTTACTGGCATTCACAAACATTTGGCAAACCCATTTCTACTTAGACCATAAACGCAAGCATGAGATTACCACTTCCAAAATTGGTGGCGGCTGCAAAGAAAGGGGCTTCTTCCAAGAGCAAAACTTTCTCAGAGAATTGACACAAGTGTTTATGATAACTAATTTGTATTGATTTTTGTTTGCAACAAAGAAAACAGCACTGTTCAAAAATACATCATTAACGGCACGACTAAGGCACAACATATCATATTGGCATAACAGGGTAGACTTACATAGGGCCGATATCAGCATACCCACTCCCAATCTAAATAGCGTATCAGTCCAAATTAGTCTTCCATCACCCCAACCGACGAAATTTCTTAGGACAATCCCATGCCACATAAGAGCCTTTCCTGCAAGGCACACCAGTCCACCACTCTGTGCCAGCGCTCCAATGTAGGTGCAGTAGTGTTCAGCCAGTGAGCTGCAAAGCCCCTCTTGGCTACTGCTGTATTAAGGAAAAGCTTCTCAGCCCTGTTGCCATCCAACCCCTCGGTGATGCCCAGGAGAACGTGTTTAGGGTCAAGAGGAACCTCCCAGCCAAAGACCTACATGAACTTCCCAGTTACAGATTCCCAATAACCCTGTATCACAGGGCAAAACCATACCATATGATAAGACTACCTGGGAGGGAAGACAGCAGGGGCGAGGGCATCAGATCGAAGCCCCGGGCAGTGAAGACGCAGCAGTGTGAGATAGGCAGCATGTAGGAAGTATATTTGGACTAGTCTAAGCCTTGCTGAGACTGCAATTATTTAAGAGCCAGCAGGGAGTCTCTCTTCAGTCGGTGCATTCCAGAGTCCCGAGCCAACCGTCCCACTTGTTCGAGTTAAGAGGGAGTTGGGGAAGGGGGGTGTTTGTGAGGGAACGGGAAATACGCGAGATCCCTCCCCTTCCCAGGGAGAATTGCAACAAGTTCAAAAGCACAATTGCACTTCACTGTGATATATTTCTAGAAGGAAGGAATAAAAAATAAAAAATAAATTTAAAACCCTTTCAACACGCTTGAAATATATGCACAAAACATTGGCTCGCGCCATGGTTTTGAAGACTGTTTAGACTGTGTAAATACTCCATCTCTGTGCTAAGCATAAAGATCAACACAATGAAGTCATGTTGGTTATGCATGCTTAGTACTTATGCTATATTTTGAAGAGATTTAGAAATACTAAAGAATCTTTCATCATTTCAATGACATGTAAAAAATAAATCAGAACAATGTTTATTGGGGGAAATTGCTCATTGACACCTACCCTTACGAAGGTGTGCAAAGCTTCTTGTAGTAAGGATCTGGATGAACACCTTAACATCTGTTCCTTTTCTCCTTTCTCCTGCGTCATACAAGGCCTGGTGAAAATCACAGAAAGAAGAATAGTTAAGTTAGTTGAAAGAAAGCATTTTCGAAACTCATACTGTATATTCAATTTGTTCAACACTTCTTCCCAAATTGTGTAAAAAAAAAAAAAAGCAATCAAATGGTCCTATTTAGGAGAAAATGAGTACACGAAGTTTTCAAAGAATTTTCAGAGAATCAGAACATATGTTCAATTTATTTTTCCAGAGACAGTTTTCAAGCAACTGGACACTCATGTGGTTAATAGGCCACCATTGTGGTGATTGTTTGCATGGAGTTTTGAGGAGGATTTCATATGGCTTTAAAGACTGAGCACCGTTACCCCCTCCCCCTTCGCACTTCAGCACTTAAATTTCAGTGTAGGGAGTAGAGCAGTACAAGATTTACTAAGGAGGTGGTGTGGAGATAGAGATTCAAAACCCCAAAACTCATGAATTAACACCCAAAATAGTTGTTTAAATATTTATTTTGCGCAAACCAAGACCAAGGAGACATGAGAGCGTGGAATAACAGCTCCCTACTTGGCTAATTAGGTCATTTGAATTTGGCAACCCCATCAAAGTCTCCCAAGCCACAAAGGAGGGCTGAAAAACTTCCAGCTGAGAGTATAAGACAGTCATTTTAGTAGCCAGGATCACAGGGTCTCACCACAGATCCTTGCTATACTATTTTCACCCTGGGATATTAGCATGCAGTAGTCCCCTTTACGTTTGTGCAGCTTCGCCTCACCATGGGCAGCTACAACAGTAGGTAGCCAACACTGCCTTTTCTGGGGCAGATTCCTAATGGGACACCGCCAGCAGTACACTTAGTTTGCAAGACAGGCTTCTCAAAGTGTGATCCTCCACACCTCAACCAAGAAGTTGCAGACGTCCCAGCTAAGGTCACATCAGCTGACTTGGAAGGTGGCAGTCAATGTCAGATCTGCAGCTCAGAAGTTTCCCAATGTGCACCAGTTAACCAGATCTTATTACACAAACTTTGTGTCATCCACCCTCCAATACCACACTATCAGGCAGAGCTTTTTTAGGTCTCGTCCTACGCAATGCGCATGCGTTGCATAGGAGGGGACCTAAAGCTATCAGCAGAGCTTTTGCAGCAAAGTGCACGCGTTGCATTGCTTGCAATGCGTGCACATCTTGTCAATTTCCTTTCGGGAGCGCGCGGCGCCATTTGGTCGCACGCTCCCGAAAGGAAGTTGCCCATGCCCCCTACCCCTGCTGCCATTTGCCCCCGCGCCTTTCTTACTCGTGGACTCCGGTCCAGCTGCTAGAAGCAGCTCCCGTACATAAGTCTTTAATTCTCCTGCTTTTAAAATCTGCGCTCTCGCCGTCCGTACGTGTTTGCAATCCTCGCTTTATCCTTTTTAATCGCCTCAGTTTTATTCTGCATCCAGAGGAGCTTTGAATCCGAGGCGCTAGAGGCCTCTCCTCGCATTGTAGCGCTTTTATTTTGTATTTCCATCCTCCCCTGGTCTGCTTGAGGGCGTTTTTCACAAATGCAGGTTTTCTTCCGCCTTTGTTTTCGGCACGGAGGAAGTTTGGAAACGCTGACGCTGCAGCGACTAATCTGAAATAAATGGAAACAAAAACCCCCAAATTCCTTCGGATTGGGCCTTTATTTCTATTAAAAAAGATATTCTAAAAACGTGTCTGGGAGCGAAATGGTATCCATACTAATTGTGTTAGGTTTTTATTTTCTTCATGGGTTTCTTCTTTCAGATTTCTTTATATCCATCTTTCGCTGGGGCTCACTTCACACCCAGACAGGGGTCACCATTGTTTAGTTGTTGCAGGTTTGCAGCACTGGGAAAAGTATCTGAAAAACGCGATGTTTTAATTAAAAAGTGTGTGGGGAAACGTACCGAGGGACCGTGGTGGGCTGAAGGCCGCGAGCCCGTGTCCCAGACACCCCGGGCGTCTTTAGACCATAACACACTGCAAAAACCAACACAAATTAACCAGAGAGGGCACAGTTGATCAAGTTAAAAGAAACGAGAAAAACGAGAATAGAAAAGTCTGCGAAGCTAAACCGCTATTTTGGATGTATTACGGATTGGAAGTAATCAAGCATGAAGGCACCTTCTATTAAGTGTTAATGAGTGCCCTGTCACGGGCGACATCATTAGCCAAAAAAGCATTGCATTGTGTGACTTGTAGTTTAGATCATCCATATAGGGTGACCAACCGTCCGTAAATTTAAAAGACCGTCCGTAATGGGGACTTCACGTCTGTTGTCCGTGAGGATCCCTTTTACGGACGCCTTTTTGTCCATAATTTTGGCTATTACAGGGAGAAGCACTGCTCCCCTGTGAGAGGCCTAATCCCCCCCCCCCCCTTAATGAGGCCACCTCGCGCTCCTCCTGGAGCACAAGAGCAGCCTAACCCGCCCATTGAAATTCTGTATGCGGCGGATTGTCACATACAAAATGACAATGTGGCAGTCTGGGGGTGTTAAAGCATGTGGCAGCCTCCTCCTACCGTAGTGTACAGCAGGGCAATCTGTTAGACAAAAGGTAAAACGCCCATTCTGCAACGTGAAAAAAGCTGTTTATTTAAAGAAGCCTGAAAAACAAGTTAAAAAGAAGGGGTTATTGTTCTTTTACTGTCCCATCATTTTAGAGAGGTATTTTCTCTATTATATTCAACAAAGCCCTGGTTACTGCCGATGAAACTTATTGCCCAATAGACTTGGTGCTGCTGGTGTAAGTACATCAGAACATATGCCCTATTTAGGCAGGATGGTGTGATGAACTCTTTTCTGTTCAGGGCTGTCAGGGAAGGCCCGGATGTCCTGAACAGAAAAAAAAATTAATGACCTATATCTTGGCGGAAGGTTGCCAGGTGTCAAGGTCATTAGTCTTTGGTTTGCAAAACTCCTGCTTTGGAAGTGTGCTTTTCTTAAGCAAAAGTTTGCCTTTGAGGATGCATGAAACCAGGTGGACGCTGAGCAAACTTATTGCTTTCAGAGGATCCATCTCTATAAGGTGGCTGGTAGTAAGCCAGGAAAGCAGAGGTAATTAATCCCCCCCCCACCCGCACTGGCAGATGACCGGCCACCCGCCTAACTCTAAATGAGGGCCTAACTGTGCACTTGTAAAGGCGCCATGGTCTTCTGTCGTCCCACACCTCCCTCCTGTCAACCAAACAAGAGTAACAGCTGCAGTGAACAAAAGGCTGAACCTCACAAAAGAAAAGGCCCTCTGAAAAGGCACATCTGAAAAGGCCACCGTCGCAAGTCAATCTATTCCCATCTGGTCTCTAAACCACCTAATGCATCAGGAATAAAGATAGTCTGTGGTGCTACCTCCAACCAACCTCTAGTTTGTACACCTTCCTTGCATAAGAAATTCAAAATGAATTCCACTTTTCCCACTGCCATCCTTGACACTTCACAGATAGAAGGCAGATATATGGGCCTGCAGCAAAAAGTCTAATTTCAAAAGAATGAATAGACCATTCTTTTCCGACAAAGCCAATAGGCCAACCAGCAAAATAAAAGAACATTCAAAAAGTCCTGTTCTGCCGCTATAAATAAACATGCAGATACCACTAACCATCTAGGACAATTAATTTGAGTACAGTGTTCCTGTTCACTATGGAGAGCATGGATAGTGAACCCCTCCTGACCACAGAGGCGGGCTCTGGGTCTCAATACTCAGTTGTCTACACGGACTTCACAGCTCACTTATGGGAGACATGCATGCTTGAAAAGCCATTCCCATCCCAGTAACCTAATGAAGATAACAAAACATTACACAACACACGACCTTTCTTTGGGCTATAAAATTCCAGTGATGTTCTCCACTGAACGATATCCTTCATTTGTGGCATCAAAGTTCCAGCTCCCAGGTTCAATTAAATCCCCTATTACTTTAATATGGAGCTCTAAATATGAATGTAGTTTAATCCGTTGTAAAAACAATATTTAAAATAGACTAAATTATATACTCGAAAATTCGAATAAATACGTTCACCTCAATATTTAAAGTTTTTAGTTTCGGTGCTTCTGGTAAAACTGCATTAGTTAACATTGAAGTTTTGTACTTCTTGTTTTAAGTCCCCTCAAAGAAATCAAATTGGTCTCGTTAATGAAAGAGGCACAATATGCCAGCCTTCTCAAAGCCCATACGAAGGAACAAGCTTTCCAACTAGAAGTTGTGCACTACAAACTGGGCAAGCATGTTGCCAACTATGCCAGGAGGACAGCATCCTAAACAGGAAGGGGATTTTTTTTTGCCCTGCCACAAGATTTACAACGTGTAATTCACTGAACACCAAAAATATATAGAAGCGGATTAAGGCAGTGGAGAACATTTGATCTTCTCTTATGCTGCTCTGGAAACTAATCAAGTTGTGCCTTATGTTTTTAAAAGGTATTAGGCCTACAAGCTTAAAATCACTTTGGTTTGAGAGGTTACTGAAAAAGTGTGTATCTACTTACGTGAGCGGAGGTCTCAATGAGGTCCATAATGTTTGTAAGAAACAAAGCAAACCATTTTTGGGCCAATTTAAATTCAGCCCTTCCAACTAGTTGAGCACAAATTGTGATTGCTCCATTTTTTTGCTTTCATCTTCAGATATCACCAAAATGGAAAAGAATATTAAATTGGCCCAGTAATGGGTGCAACTAGAATTACTGTTAGCAGAACCTTTTGTAATGTGGCTCTAAATTGAGTTGGTAAATCCTAAACATAATCAACATTTTAATGTTAATCACATACCTACATACATATTTACAAAGCCATCATGACCAGCTCCTCTGATTTTGAGGACAAGCTCAAACATCTCTGGTGACTCAGCACATCTGCAGCCAAGACACCATCAAATTGTACACTTACTAGCATAAAAAGGAAATGAAATTAAAAAAATAAAAAAAACACAAGATAGCAGGTCTTTTCCATCTATGCATGGAGGATCTTAACAGCATCCTTGTACCTATAAGGACCACCCCAATGTAGCTCTAATTTAGGAAAGAGCTGAAGGCGTTTCGCTTTATAGAACATTACATCACAATGCAGTACCAATCTAATAGGCAACTACCTAGAGTAGTCTATGAACGAGTGCTTGTCTTTGACCCAGTAAAGAGCTCCGTTGCCTTTTTGGGTAAGTTTGCTCTATATGAGAGCATCCCTAATTGGACAACTTGCTTCATTGCAAAGGCTTTCCGGGACTTAAACACTATTTTCTATCAAAGAAAAAGGCGAACCCTTGATGAAGCACTACTATTTTAAAATGTGATTGAGGTTTGCCTAGCCGGAGACCAAGATAAAGAAACTTTGCACTGTAGAAAAAAAATGGGCAAATAGAGCTGTGCTTGTGCGGCTGCTTAATAGGAACCGGGAAATTGTGAGTTATGCCAATGTAAAGAACAGTCTCGGGACAAACTAACTGCATATTAGTTGTAATGTATTTTCAAAGTCTACTGCTTTCCCTAATACAGAAGTAAAAAAAAAATGTTTAAATGGAGCAACATTCCCAGGCACTTCGTTTAGTGAATAAAATGGTTAACAAAAAGAAATCCATGTGAAGTAGTGTGGCTCACTGGTTAGAGGCGGCAGACCCGAGAGCAGAGGACGGCCCGGGACCAGGGTTCGATTCCCGGCGCGGCAGGTTTCTGGACCAGGGTCAGCGGACTCGATAATTCTCTCGCCTCGGTGCCCACTCTGATCAGCGATCACACTCGGCAACTCTGGGCATTAGCTTGCCTCATCTTCACTAACGGCCCCACCAGACCGCCGGGGATGCCTGGTCTCACCCTGGAGATACCCATTAAGGGACCATCTCTCAGGGAAGCCAGGAAGGGTTTCGCAGCGGTCGAAGCGCCTTGGGACCCTACGCGTAAGTAGTGCGCTATATAAATGCCAATACAATACATGTGTAATATAGGATAGTGGTTTTACAAATCCGTGTGTCCATATTTGTGTTTTTGGGCGTGTCCAGACAAAGGCTCGGGTGCGTATATCTGTGGCATGAGAAAGTGTTGGAATATAAATTCACACGAGTGAACTGAAGAACAAAAATAAATGAGATCACAAAAAAATTGTATTAAATGGAATATTCATAGTGTAAATTGCAATAAAGGTTGAAAAATGTTCGTGATAATCACAATGAATGCTGTGCACCTGGTAATGGAAGGAAACTCCCCTCCATCTTTAATTATGTCCATGTTTTAATAGACATCTTTCCAGCAGAATCAAAATAGTTAGCGGTTTGTTGAGAAACATTGTTCTCATTTACTCTACACCTACTTCAAACATAGCCGAATGCTGCAGAATTCGTGGTGAAAAGGTTTTTTTTTTTAACCATTGAAAGGTTTCTGCATTAGTTATTTAATATCAATGGGAGAAATGCAAACCGACAAATTGTAATTAAGTCCTTACCCTTGCATCACTATCGACAAGGTCATCATTCACGCGATTATCTTCACTCCTTTCACCCTAAAATATAAAAACTATTTTTTAGAAGGCAAAAAAGGATTTAAACTTTTTTTTTTTTATTTAAGTATTGGCAAAAGCAAACCACGTCCAGATATTTTTATAAATAACTATGCATAAACACCAGACGTTTCTAGTGGTCAGATTCAAATGAAACTCATTTGTTATAAATCATTTAGCAGTTATTGCGGAAACCAAACCAAAAAGGCCAACAGGCGTACATTAACACGATCCTCAGGTGTGAGCCCTCTCAATGACTGAATTTAAATAAGCATTGCACACATCATTATGAAATGGAAGAGAAGCAGGTGACATTAACAGAGCTATTGTGGTTCATATTAAAAGAATTGAGCTTTGAAAGCTATACCTTGGCTAGTTCCAGCAGGACCTTCTGGAAATCTCCACTTGTATCACCAGCAAGATCTTTGGAGAGTTCACACTTATATGCTGCAAAAAGTAAAGGAGATTCAATTACGCTCTGGCAATAAACGGGGACTGCAATCCATTTCTAGGACCAAGGCTAAGAAAGTATCTGCAGGACAATCCAAACGATCAACCGGCTTCAAAGATCTCCGAATTGGGACTAAAATGGTGAAACCATTTTTACGTGGACATTTTCACTATGGCCAGTCTAGTCTGATCAAGAACAAAAATAAACAAAAATGCACATAACAGATTATCCTTAGCAAAGTAAGCCGAACGAGAAATAAGTCAATAATTGCTCAATAAGTCAATGCTCAGTGAGTGGTATATAAAAAAAAAAAAAAATTCTGGGCCTTTCCCTGCATAGATGGAGATTTGACAGCATACATATATGACTAATATACCAGTATGGCCTGGTCTACTGAATCACAGATTGCCAAAGTTCAAGACATTGTTTCTACCGGTATCAACACAGGTAGGTGTGCTTTGTTTATGGCATACATGGACATTGTTCGTGGAGTGTTGGGAATATTTTTTTGCGTTTGGTGGAGTTGATCCAACTGAATAGAACTGGTGGCTTTTCTTCCTTCGAGTACCCAACATAAATATAGCACTATCTAACTAAATGTTGTAGTAATATTTGGACACTCCGGGTGTGTGCACTATAATCCCAGCCAAAAATTGTGCACTTTTCTTCCCAAATACTCACTGGCACTGGTTTAGTGCTTGTGATGGAATGAATCCTGACTGGTGGTCACACAAGATTACGTTTCGCTCTACAATGGTCTTGTAACTTTACTTTTCCAAGCAAAACTTTGAATGCTGAACAATTCTTAATCTGTTCCCTTTTTAATCTGTATAGAAGGGGGTGATAAGCATGCTTTGGTGACTAGACAACTGTGCCTCTAAAAGCCATTACCAATACTCAATGTAATTTAGGAGTTTTGCGAGAAAGATTTTATGCCGCCAGATAGACTGGTTTCTAATGCAGGTTCAAGGCTTGGATTTCCATTGTAAAATTAGATACTCTGTGGTCATCTGAAAGAGGAGAATGATGAGTTGATATGTGGAGGACTAGTGAAATAAGAGGACTGCACATTGTTAAACAGAACCACAAATATATGAGATCTTAGCCTCAGAAGTATAGCCAGTCTTAAGAGTTACTGAGAAGTGCAGGGAATGTTCAGCGCTGGATATTCCTTGGAAGGTGAAGATTTCCATTATATATTTTAAGCCCTCGTTCTGCATCAGGCCAAATGAAACATTTTAGTGCACATGGATGCTTTATGGTATATCCTGCTATGAGATTAGCACTGTTTGACAGTGCTATGTCATTGGTATTCCACGTCCCAGCACTTTTTCATTATATCCAGGACATTGCTGTAAAATTTGTGGCTTGATTTAATCTCGACATTTTGTAGCATAAGCCGGCATGTTGAAAGCTCCTGTGCAGTTTTGAGATGAAAAAGTCCCTAGCATGGTAATGAGCGTTAACCCCTGCCCTGATGGCCCAGTTACAGGGAGATCTTAATCTTTAGTAACAAATGGTGGTCATGGGTGGACCCGGACCATGCCCCAGCTAAAGTGATCTCAACTTTGAAAAACAAATAGTTGTCATTGGTGGACACAAGCCATGACCATAGCCCATCTCACGGATTGTCTGATGGGACCGGTAGGGGCGCACAATGCCTTACACTCAGGGGTGAGAGGCTACAGGTCTTTCCAAGAGGTAAATAGCCCAAGCATAATGGTAGCAGCATATCTTTAAGCAGTTCTCAGTAGCGTTGCCTGGACGGTTTATTTGTACCACAGGTGGGCATTTGGCCCACTCAATTGAAGTTACATTGCTGTGGCTTAGCCTGCGCTTTGCCTCCCTCAGGGTGGATAGAGGGTCCGAAAAGCATATTCATTATACTGTGAGCTTTTAGGTATGTATGCCTGTGGTAGCAGAGCATGGAAGCCAGCATGTGGGTCTTTATACCGAGCTTTGTTGTGAGCCAACCCGTGACAGTAGTGCATGGAGTCTACCACAAAAAGAGGGGAACAAACTACCATACGTCCTCCACAGACAAGATCCATAAGACGTATGGTTTGAACATGGGCAATAGATCAATTCAAAATAAGCCAAAGTGTCCCAGCGAGAGCATCACAAAGAAATGGATGGAAAAGCCTCACCCGCTTTCTTGTGGCATTATTCAGAGGCAATTGTGTCCCACCTTAGTTAGATAGTAGGTGGTCTCAACCACCAACGGAAGGAGATCTTACAGCATCTTTATTCTGATAACTGGGGACGATATAAAGTAATAAAACTACCTCCGTGGAAACCATACAGAACTTCAAAGACACACAAAACTACATTTGTGTCTGGAATTGGATTAAAGCAAGGGGAGCTTGAGACGTCCAAAATTTCAAACTGAATTTGTGCTGAGCTTTTTCGTGCTGATGTACAACTTTAGCCTGCTTGGACCAGGACTTGGGACCAAGGGTCTCCCACTTTCCCATGCTGGATGACGACAGCAGCCAGGAGTGCCAATTTATGCCTAAACCAAGCCCAGAGGACCCTGTAAGGAGAAAGATTGCCAGGAGGGAGTGAGATCCAGTGGTGCTTCTACTGATTGGATGCCAGGACCAGAGCGTGGGATTCAGGTCCATCAAGACGGCGGCAGGAATCGGGCTGTCTGCCTTTGTGTGCTGGAGTGACCCCCATGGGCAAGGTGAATCCCGCAGTGTAGAATAGGTTTCATCACGACTGGTGCCGCTCGGATGAGAGCCGGACCATCATCCTCCATGACGATGTGACCTGTGGAAGTCCTTTCCCTTATTGGTACGGTTTCCAACCCCTGTATGGCAGGTGAGGGCTGTGCAAAAGATTGAGGGCTGTCGTCCTCGTGCATCGCTTTGACGAGAGGGCTGTCCCACTGCGCAGTGCCTTGATGAGGAGGATCATCCTCATGTGTGCCACCGTTTATGATCCCCAGTATGCCACGCTGGGAAGGGGGGACATGTTGAAGTTAAAGGGCCGTAGCACTGAGGCAGTGTACAGTCCCGAAGAAGTAGGCGCTGGCCTGTGGAAGAACAAATGACAACTACCCGAATCCAGGAGCACCCAAGACCTGCTGCTGGGTATGGAAAGACCTACAGTTTGACAAGAGGAGCACTATCAAAGCCTGCAGCCCCGATCACAGAATCAAGAGCTCTGTTCATTGCTGGGTTGCAAACACATTCCAGGCACTTTGCCTGCCACTCCAGCAAGAGCAGGTAGGACTGAATACCTGGCTGCCAGGCCTCGGTGGCAACTTGCTGACTTGGGCTCTATGAGGTGGGGACAGTTGACTTGCCAAGCCATGTGGGACTTCTGAGACTCAAACTCACTAATGGGGCTTCGCTTGGATGTCAGTTCGCATAACTGGGGAATACCAACGAATCTTAGACAGGTAGGTGAGACTTGAGAAGCCGGCCCGAGGACTACTAGTGAGCTGCATAGAAAAAGGCGGTGTGCATTATTTGTGGGGATACATATTATACTGTCTGTTTGTATATAAATGCGTCCTTTTATGTAAAAGTATTTGACCGGACAGTCAAATATTTGGGATTGCTGGAAGTACTTTGAATCACGAACATGTGTTCATGCTACACCTACCTCTGCCCCAAAAAGCCTTGGTCTGCTTGGCCTATGCTACTACGGATAGTCAAGCGCTGAGGGGGTAGTTGGCCCAAACGCCCAGATGTCATAGTAAGTCAGTCCCTGGGAAAACCAAGAGTAAAAAAGCCACAACCACCACATCTGGGCACAGCAGCTCCTGCTTGCCCCATGACAATTTGAAAAGGGTTTTGACAGAGTGAGTGAAATGCTATAGTAAATGGAATTTCAGGCTCCCTAGCTTGAAATATGTATGCAGTTTATGGGTTACTGATTGAACTGCTAAGACTCTTAAGGATTCTACTATTCAGTATCCTCGTTTGGATGAAGGTCATCTCTGAATTAGAGAGGAAGTGGCAGATAGTGGAAACTGGTGAGAAGTGATCAGACAATGATAAAGACTGTACAGTAAACACAATGTTGAATGCAAATACAAGGCCCAAGGTTCGACCAGCTGTCGGAGTAAGGCCATGTGCAGACTGCATGATTTACAAGGCATTCATGTAAATTGATCAATTGAGATGCTGGGTTTTGGTCTGCATTGTCAATCTGCAAGTGGAGGTCTCGAAAGAATTTTCTGAGCAATAACTTTGAGGTGCAAGGCCAGTTTTGTATTTTATCCAAGAATGGATTTCATCCCAGGTGGAGAAAGATTACAAGCTGTCATTTATTAGGACTCTGGGAGACATGGTTAAAAAACTGTCAGATTAGAATGGTACTCCAATCTTGATTGGCTGATGGAGTTATTGAGACTCAATTTTACAATATGGTTGTCCCTGGCATCTACAAACCCTGATCAGACATCAGTGTGGACATTAATTTGAAATGGCCAGGTTGTTTCAAATTTCTTGGGTGGGTACATGAAGTTGTTTCAACAAAGTGGGTGGGGGGGGGGTCCCATAGAATCTATTTTAAAGACCAGCGAGGAGAACTTCCCCTAATCATAATCAGTAACAATACAACCTCGGGTCTAGAAACTTGCACATAAATCCTGTATTAAGATAAAAGTGTGATGGACATACGGACTCTCTCAAAGGTGACATGCTACACCTTAATGCTCACATATGGGATTTTAGCATCTCAGACGATTAGTAAGCCTTTTTGAAAACATCCCGGAGATCCTTCCTCACAGTGAGGAAGTTGTAGCCCTCAGTAGAACTAGGATTTCCTACTGGGAGGAGGAACCAATATAATGAAGCATGTCACCTTTGGTGAGTGAGTGTTTTCTTCCTTCAGGGATAATGCCCCCCTTTTGATCTAAAAGAAATTGAGAGTCCGTATGTTCATCACACTTTTATCTTAATACAGGATTTATGTGCAAGTTTCTAGACAGAGGTTGTATTGTGTTACTGGACACCCGAAGTTCCATTGTGATGGACATATATGGGTTGTTGAATTACACAATGTCCCTATTTAAAGAACCCAAGTGCGGCTGAAACTCGTTTCATTTTGCCCAAAAGATCTGAAGGAGATTATATTTCATTTAGTTGAGGTCTTATGCTAAGGCGGTCCTGGGATGCCTTTTGTGTAGTTTGCATGAGGAGTGCGGTGTTGTAGTGACATTGTTGGACCAGGCCTTCGGGCCAGATTTATGAATGGACGGGTGGCAGTTTCTGCCAATGTATTTTGTTGTTAGGTGTAGAGCTGCTTCATGCAGAGGCAGCCCTGCATCAAACACTTCCTTTTTATCCCCCCCGCCCCCCCCAAAAAATGCTCACCTCACCATGGGAGCCATCTCCCACGGCGATGGAAGCATCAATATCAATTTACTGCTCCTCACAGCTAAGGTTTGCCTGGAAGTGACGGAGAGTAAAAATGTCCATGTCCGTCCATCCTGATTGGCTGGGTAGAGCTATATATCCCTTTCACCTTTGGGTTTGGTGGAGACTAAGTAGTCCTTGTCGCAGTCAAACTTAAGGGATGCACATACCAAAATCAAGCGAGCAGACCTTCATCTTGGCAGTACATACACTGAGTCGCTGTTGCGATGGGGTATCCATACTGCCAAAATATAAAATCATCCTCTTAACCATGATAAAGCTGGTTGATATGAAGTGTCTATGGTGGGGAGATTTTTCTACTTTTTCCTGACTTAATGCAAGAACCTTTTTTCATTTGTAACCCGTTAGACCAGACATCCTTGGTGTGGTTTTCCCTAAACTTTTTGCCTTCAACCCTCCTGTTTTAGTGGACTTAGTTTTTGCTGGCCTTAGGACTCTGGGCGAAGGTGACCCACTCAGTTAGTCTTTGCTGAAAAGGCTACCTTTTTGGCAAAAATGGCAACTGCTAGGCCACATAGGAAGCTTTTTCCAGGATGCACCTATCTGACATGGAGCTGTAATAGTGGAAATAGCCCTTGGGTATTTTCCTTATATTTTCGGTTTCCATTATACACGATATGGGGACAGTAACATTACAGACGGGTGCACTCTGAGTGAAAGATGTGACCTTAGGAATATTTGTGTATGTCAAAGATACAAGTTCCATGGTATTCAAGAACACTCTTGAGTCCAAGGTTAGAACTAGTCTTGATAGCCCTGAAACATCCAGACAAAACACCTGTCGACTGTATCGCTGTTCTTACGGAGATTTTACAACCAAGCACTATACTGGATACATAAGCAGTACATTGAAAAATAAATTAGACATGAAATATTTCGTCTTTGGTATTACTTGTACAGAAAAACACTGTTCAATCATTGTTCTGGTTACTGTGCTTTATATTTGGGTTTATTCCAAAGACACATTTATGGGAGGTCATGGATGTATTGCTCTATCTTTATTTAGTACTATAAAAGTCGTGTGAAGTTTTTCTATTACACATGTATAATATTCTTTGGTTGGGTGCTCTGGACATTTTGATTTTTGGATGTTTTTTGGGGTGTAGCTTTGGCTCCATATTATAAAGACCACTTTGCTGTTTAGGGCCTCGTGTAGGTATCCTTCCACTGCCACCATAGAAGTATCGAGTATGTAGTTTGAAGTATTGTAATTTAATTTTAAAACTGATTTTAAGCCACAAATCTGAAAATGTAACTTTTAGAATGTTGGCGTTTTTCCCCCCAAATATTTGGTGCTGCCATCCTGGGTCACATGACTAGGTATAGCTGGCAGTTTTTTGTGTATAGCTCCGAGACAGTGAGACAAAGGGGGAATATGTGTTGGCACGATGTGCAGCCTCCGACTTGATAATGAGGGGGTTGGGGGAAAGGGGAACAGAGTGGTCACATTATAAAGGCTCTCGCTTAGTACCCTTACAAATGCCCTGCCTCAGCAGACCCCCAATGGGGTTCACACGTATTTTGTGCCCCCAGACACGCTGGGTCAGGGTAGAAAGGCAGCAAATCCTAAACCACTCTTGGGTGGAAACCTCCAGACCCTTTCCCTACTTCAAAACTTGTACCGAGTCTAAATACTGGGCCCTCAGACCCAACCCTTCAGTAAACATCTAGGCCTGTGGAAGCCTCTGAAGGATACTCAGTGGCCTGATTGAGAAGAACTGTACATGCATCTTGAACGAAGGGCCACCAGAATAAATCCACGGGCTAGTTAGCTGGCCTCCTGATCAGAGTCTCAGGACAGGAAAAGTCTCTAACCACCTCAAACCCTGCACTTAGATTGCCTGCTGCGAGCCCTGTCCCTCAAGTGGGGCCACTCAGTCATGGACCCTTGAAAGTGGGCCGGACGGTGCTCTGCCATCCCAGCTGTAGTCTTTTGGGCAATTAATCCATGTCGCAGGACCCAGCAGCACTTCAGAACTGCCACTGAGACATATCCACGACACAGGACCTCACAGCTCTAAGAAGCAGCTGCATTATGCAGAACATAGCCTTGCAAATCCCCCGTACAGCTGCTATGAAACATATCTTCAATGTAATGCCTCACATCACAGGCCCCTGGATTCCCTTATGATTGATGTATCTTTGATGCAGGACCTGGCATCAAAGTGCGCTACTGCAAGCAACTGCCGCTGTGTGGCGCATCCTCAACTCAGAACCTCACAACAGTCTGCAACCAAGAATTAAGGTACTTTGTTGAGGGCCTAATTTGGTCCCTGTATTTGGCACACGCTGTGTTGTGGACGGCCTGAACGAGACTGTAGCAGGTCTGGCGTAACCAGATAACCACAGTTACCGCTTTGCATTTTTAAGCACACTTTTCACTTCAGTTGTACATCTCTGGTTGTACCAAATGGCTTTTTGTCAAATAATGAATTAAAAGATACTCTTATTTTTGTAAATTGGTGTGAGATTTCTATTGTGTTGTGTTTTCACATAACTACTGTTAGTGTGCTGCATAAACAC
Organism: Lissotriton vulgaris; assembly: GCF_964263255.1. NCBI lineage: Eukaryota > Metazoa > Chordata > Amphibia > Caudata > Salamandridae > Lissotriton > Lissotriton vulgaris. Next base: position 926,252,704 of record NC_141689.1, on the reverse strand, counting down.
TTTACACATTGCCACCAAGTTATGCCTGACTGCTTTTGTGCCAAGCTACCAGAGTTAAGCACATGTTAATTTGTGGTTTGTTTGCCTATGTTTCACCCTGACAAGAATTGTGGTTGTTTATGGAGTAGGATTTCATCCCCCTTAACCAGTATCCCAATCTCATACATATCCAGTATTTTTCTGCTTTAGTTAGCTTTTGAACACCTGCTTCACTAAATGTGTTTGAGTTCTTTTTTTTAAATAGTTAAAATTAGCGTGTTACAAAAAACATTACATTTTCTAGGCTGGCCTACCAAAGAGGACTACAGCCAGTTATCCCGATTGCAGTGTTAGAGGCACAGCTTATTTTTTAGACTGTTCTTTACATCACAATCTACATGCACTCTTTCCTAAAGCACTGTACATATCCAATAATAGTTTACACAATATACTTGTATACAAGATATTTTGCATTTTGTGGTGTGCAGCGCTTCTCAATCTTCCAAGTCCAGATATGAGCCACACCGACTACTAACAAGATTCACCCACACAGCCTGCAAACAAGTTCTCCAGCATAAGCAGAGTCAAAATGATTGAAATGGGTTTTGTTTCGGAACCATAAACTTGTAAGAGACTTCAAGATCTGTTGGGACTTCCAAATGGTTTATTTGTAATCAAGGGGAAGAAATGAATTAGGAATCTATTTAGAGGGAACACAGTTTCATTTGATTTCAGTACTAGCCAATGCGCTCGCTGAGAAAATAAGTACCTTTCAAGTAAATAGGAAATACAATGTAAATTCAAACAAGGGAAAGTTTTATTTTCACACAGGGCAGCCCTTCCAATAGCACAATTTAAGCAAGATTGATCAAGAGAGTGAACTTTGTCTGGTGGTTATTGGCTGAACATGTTCGAGGGTTCTTAGGTGGACCCCAGTGATCCACCTACTTCTGGTTCAGAACCTTTACACATTTTTGTGATTGTAACCACAGGTTGTACAGCACACACACTTGTAAACTAAAGAGTTTTTTTTTTTTTACTATTAGTGTTCAGTCCTCACTGATCTCATGGACCGTACAGAACTCTGCAGGACGTGTGCGGAACTAATGGTCTGCTCGGATAAAAATGTAAATTCTATGTTGTAATATTTCGAAGTAGCTGCACTATACAGATGCTCTTTGAGAACGAGTGCAGAGTCTGAAAATGCAGATTTGTACTTGTGTTTGGCTAATACGGATCCTGGTCTTACTAGCACAAGTGCATTATTTTGATGTTTCTCCTAGTTTTGTACTAACGCATTTGAGATAGTGTTAGTAAGCGTAAATTTACCATAACGACTTTGATTCTCTAGGGCAGCGTTTCCCAAACTGTGGTCCGCGGACCCCCAGGGGTCCGTGACACATTCCCAGGGGGTCCGTAGGCAACAGTTTTAAAAGCACAGAAACATTTCTTGTATAATTAGCAGCTTTCCAGCAACAATTAAAGTGTCAAGAGAATGCCAGTGATTAATGTACCTGCTGGAGAGCGAGGAGAGTTTTGTTCAGTGGCAGCTTTGATTTAACTAATGTAGCACAGAGGGTTAATGTGCCTACTGCAAAGAACATGTAACATGCATCTTAAAAAGCAGAATTGTATGTGCCTAGGTTCGTGGTTACTGCTTTTGTCACAGAGATTCCTTTATTACTGTGCACTTCATAAGTGACAATCGTAATCTAGCAGAGGGACCTATAAACTGTCAAAGAGCTGCTTGCAAATTGCATGGTACCAGTTAGTAACTTATATTTTGTCCCAGTTATTCATTATCCTGATGCTGCTAAAAAGATATATATGGGTGGAAATACATTTTAAATGTTAAAGTCAATGCTAGCCACTGTGTTATGCTCTGAATCCTGAGTTTGTGCTTTTCCCGACCAAGCACTCTTTAAACATTTTATATACACACCGATTTACATGTATGATTCAATGTCTCTATATGTGTGTGATGTAAAGTGCTCTGACATCCTACAATGGTATGAGAGATGCTACAAAACATGAAATACGTGTGACAGAGGGGCTATTACTTCAATATAAAATACTAAGGGCCAGATGTAGGATCTGTTTTTAAATGCGCGAACGGGTTCATGAACCCGTTAGCGCATGCAAAAACCTATTGGGCCATGTACATAGCCTATTTCGCGAGTCGCAATTTGTTTGCGACTCTAAATAGGTTTTGCAACTTGCTATTTGGAAGGGGCATTCCCTTCCAAATAGGGAGTCTCAAAACCATGTACAAATGTTTTGCGGTCGCAAAACAGTCACAATTACCACCTACTTCAAGTAGATGGTAATGCATTCGCAAATGGTAAAGGGTCCCCAGGGGACCCCTTCCCATTGCAAATGCATGCAAAATTATTTTTTAAGGTCAGGCAGTGGTCCCAGGGACCCCTGCCCTTAGAAAATGAAACGAAAACGTTTTTCTTTTTTTTTTTAAATGCATGGTAAACAGGCTGCAATTTTGTTTTTTAAAACTGCTTTGTTTAAAAGCAGTCCGAGACATGGTGGCCTGAAGAGCCCAGCAGGCCACCATCACTGGGAGGGCTGGCATTCCTAATGGGCTCGCAAATTGCAAGAGGCTCATTAGCAATTTGCGACCCCATTGGGAATCCCAAACAGTGTTAAACACACTTTTGTACATTTCATTTAGCGACTCGCAATTTGCTACTCGCAATGTGTCGCCAATTGCGAGGCGCTAAATGAAATGGTCGTACATCTGGCACCAAAATCCTTAGTACTTTGAGTTTTTGTTTTGTGTGCACACGTGTGTATTTTTTTCGAATTACTGTTTTAATGTTTGAAATGTAACTCATACAAATTGCTTGGGGGTCCCCGGCTTCCAGTGGTGACTCAATGGGGGTCCTCAGGAGTCAAAAGTTTGGGAACCACTGCTCTAGGGTAACTGCAGAGCAACCTTGCAGGAAGTGAATACCAATGTCCTAAAACAAGTATCACTTACAAAATGTGTTTTACGGTTTACCTTCTCTGTAACACCTATTGATCTCCCGGATCTCCTTGTTGGTCCTCGATGCGAGTATTTCAATTAGAGTGTCTTCATCTGTTCCAAGGCCCTATGTGGAAACAAAATTAAATTAACGGTTAGTACAATACCACAGCATCTGGCATTACAACAGGAAGAGCAGATCTGACAGTTACTTCCTTCCCCAAAAATGTAAAATACTGAAGCAGCACATTTATCACAAAATTTCAAAATGCATCTAGTCAGCCAAGTTTAAATTCGGAAGACTGTCAGAACTACAAAAAAAAACCAAAAAAACACCTTTCACCATAGGATATGGACGAAAAAACAAACAAAAAAAAAGCCCGTTTAGCTACCGGGCACGCCCTCAGCTACCAGAATTCTCCTTTCACTTAACATGTTTAATGTAAAATGAATACCTTGGAAATGTTCCCCAAAGAAAAAATGATATTGTACCAACAAGTCAGTGCACCAGTATACAAGGCATGTGTGGTAGAGGAGAGTGTATGTTGGTGTAATCTGTGTAGGTTCAAGTGGTAAGGTAGTAGTACCCCTTACTACTGGGTGATATGAACTTTTGGGTATTTCTAAAATGCAACTTTTATCAATGTCTTTGGGTTCGAATCACAGTAGGAACGTGGCAAATACCCTTAAATCTATGCAAGCTGTAAGTGTTTATGCATGCTTTCTCCCCTACGGCTGTTTTTGCACTGGTGTACACAAAAATATTTTGTGCATTACATGGAAAACATGGCTTGCGTGATGTACACTGTTTCCACCCGTTACTACTGCCGGTTCACCAGGATGGGTGCCTCCATTCACGAGGGAGGGCTCAAGTTGAATGGTTCTAACTTCCGAAGAAAACAACGGACACTCATGGAGTCCAAAATTCATTCCATTTTATTTAACCAAACAAGTTTTGACCACATGCCTTTCTCAATGTTTGCATCTAAATGAAGTGGACATGATTTTAGTAACTTAGACCTGCTCTAATTGGAGGATTACAAATAAACGTAGGAAGCGGACTGTAACACTCAAGTGCATTATTTTGCTTACCATTTTGAATGTAAAATTAATTTCCATGCAATTATTATATATGTGGGCTAGTCCAAGGTTTCCAACTTAATTTAATAGTCACTCATGACAAACACATTCTCCATATAAAGAGAACGTTATATACAAACATTTGCCTGCAATGCTAATGCTTCATTAAGAGAGAACATGGAGAAATGCTCATAGCCGAACCAGGTTTGTTTGATTAAATTAAAATCTAATTAATTTGACACAGCAGGTGCCCGTTGTTTTCTTCACAGGTTGTAACTATTCATCTTATCTTCACACACAAAAAAAACATTTTCTTTGCCACCCAAAAAAAATATATTTATACACGTTAAGTGGGATGGGGTTATACATGAGGATGGTAGTAATATTTTAATTTTCATAAAAACTCTAGATATTCACATGAAAAGCACTTCCATTTAAAAAGCAGGAAACCTAGGAAGTTTAGGAAGTATAGTTGCACAGCCATAGATTTCAGATGTCAGTGATATAAAGCGAGGTTATAAGCAGTGCAAGTTATACTTATGTCAGTTATGCATAACCTGCAAATTTGCCTGGTTTTAGAATGGTAGTGCAATGTCTGAATTTCTAAGCTTTAACATGAAATAATAGCTTAGGACAATCAATTTGCGGCCAACTACTCACAGCTTTTGGCCAAGCCTTGTGCCCAGCTCATTGGCCATGTGTAGCGGTGGTGGGTTGTTAGTCTTACAACTTTGGCTTTAAATAAAATTTAAAAAAGTAAACATTTTTTTAAAAAGATTTGCAAGTGTCCCATAGGAGCACAGGAGGCTGAGCTGGGTCCTGTGGCAGTGCAACATTTTTACTTATTTTTGGCCCCTTGAGTGGGTCCCCTGACAAATTGCCATGGTATGCCTACCAAGCCTCATTCTAAAGAGTTTAACATTATTAGGGCTCATGGGCAGAGTCCAGTAATGGTAGCCACGCCCTATTTCTTCAGGTTGAGTAAGTCAATCAAATTATTTGGTCCCTCAGGAGTGTTGCAGTCCAGACCAATCAGAATGCTCGTTTCCCCCCCCCCTCCCATCAGTCTGGAGGCAAAAGACATCTATATATTTTGAACCTTAGTTTATCTAAAACCGCTGAGTAGACTTGCACCAAATCACAAATAGCTCACTGAGTAAAGAGCCTACTTTCTGCCAAATTTGGTGCAATTCTTTTCAGCCGTGTTTCAGTTATTGTGGTCTAAGTTTTCCTATGAAAAATGTATCAGGGGAAAAAAGCTTTTGTTACTCTTTTCCCCTAGTCCATGACGGATCGCCCAGAAACTTCCCTAGTCCATGACGGTTCGCCCAGAAACTTTCCAGGAAAGACGATTTTTGGGGGATTTTTTTCTCTTTTGTGAAGATTTAATTGCACCAAAGTTCCTAGCAAAACAAAAAACTTTCTCCCTATGAAAACTCAGACTCACCTACAACTACACAGTAGCAACTTCCACTATGTTATATATAAACAAGTGTGCAAATTTCACATTAGACCAGAAGAAAAATGAAGTATTGAAGCACCACTTTTGTCCAAGGATTGGTTTGAGACATTAGTATGTAGTATTACCTTAGTGGCTAGTTTCAGTTCCTGTGCATCAAACTGAGCAGGGGTCTTCAGCAAGGCCAGAACAACTTCCTCATAGTGACCGGAACAAGCTTTCTTCAGGGCGTCTTCAAGTGACTGAGCAAAGGATAACAGATTTGCAAAGTCAGTAAATTAGCATGCAGCCGAATGCTGCATCTCACACATGACAAAACAAATATATAATAAAATAATTCTTCCAAGGTAGAGTTAATGTACAACTAACAATAGGATTCTGGAGTCACAAAGCCCTGCTTAAAAATGTCAGAACTCCATTGTTCAAGTTTTGGCATAGGAATGCAGAGAGTTCCAACTTTGATTAACAAGCCTTAGTAGGGGTTTCAGAAACCCAATGTTAGTTTTGCAGGAGTACACCGAGAGGCTGATATTAACAAGTCAAGAAGTCAGCTAGAAAAGTGCATTGCAATTTTTTCTATACAAAGTAAAGAATCTCTTTTTAGAGAGTTTTTCAGCCAGTCCCATGAAATTCTGTTCTGCTACCCTTTACCACCTTGGATACAGTTATCAGAAACAAAGCCAGCATGGGAAGAGGGTGTTCACACCCTATCCCTAAGGATGACCTGCGGACCAGCAGTCTAAGGCAGAGGAGTTTCAAAGAAGCCACCCCCTTGGAAATGCAAATCTGGCTACCCTCACAGGAGAGGATGCCAACCCCCTTTGTTCAGAGCCCTTTGGCACCTGGACAGGTGGGAAAAAAATAGTCTTCGAGCCTACCTGTTGGTTCAGCCAGATTGGTCTCCCAGTCAAAGCCTGTAGCCTCTTTATGCAAATACCGATCCCCATAAAGTAACATTGGGCAGCCTTCCCTAGTGCTGCTGCTGGCAGTGTAGACTTTAAATGCAAAAGTATTTCTACTGAAAAACGATAGCGATATATGCACCAGAACAAAGGTTTGATCAGGTAAGTAGATATGTGCTATTCTTATAAATTGGTGTTTTCTCCTTATTGACTCATGTGCATAATTTATTGAATATTGTGTATATTTGCAGATATTCAACACTCCTTTCCGGCAAGCCTAAGCTGCTTGACCACACTACCCCCCTAGTAGAACACCTTGTGATTGCTACTGCAAACAAATGCCCACTCATAAGGTAATTGCACTAAATCCCTTTTTTGATATATTATAGAAAGAGGCAGCTTACTACATATCTTCTTCCACAGAGGAAATTCATTGAGAATCTTCCCTCAGATCGTTACCAGGTAACTTGCTCTATTTTCATGGATTTATTTTCTTGTATTCAGTGGACGGCATTGTTTAATGCCATCAACTTTGTCACGGTATTATTCTTTAAAATGGGTTATCAGTGCCTCATTGTATATTTTTTTCCAGATGTTTATACAGTCTTAATTTATTTAGGTCATTAATTCGCTTTGGTATTTCATTTCCAAAACTAATCATTTTAGGTGTTATACTTTCTGCATTATACAGACAATTGATTGAGTTCTCATTTGCCGCACTGTGGATACCTAATAATAATAATAATGCACATTTGTAAAGCGCCCAATCACCCGTAAGGGTCTCTAGGCGCTGGGGGCCGTCGGGAAGATTAAGCAAGCTATTGCGCAGAGTCACATGGTGCTGGGCTAATCTGCCGCCGGGGCCGGGGATCAATCAGTGATCCACAGATTCCGGAGTCAGTCGCCCTAGCCGCGGCGCCACACCTTTTCCTAAAGTGCTGTTCTTATCAGGCGGGGGAGAAATAGCCTAGGGGATGAGGGCGCTCAAAAAGACTTCAGGCTTGCTCCTGGGTGGTACAACTCAGCCTTCCATTCTTCTGAGGTTTTGTTTCTCTGGGTCTGTTAACACCAATGACAGTCACAAGTAGGCCCTCTACACTCAGATTATAAATAAATGTCAAACATTACGGTGGGGGAGGACCTCGGGGAAATTTATAGACCAAGCTCCGAGTACAGTCCCCAGTACTCAGAGCTTGGTCTATAAATAAATGTCCTCATGCGGCTTTCAGCTCAGTAGGAGAAATATTACCATAGACTTGCACGGTCATGCTCATGAAGCAAGGCGTTGAGGAACTGAAACTGTAGTATAGTGGAGGTTTGTCCCAGCTCTGGTGAGGAGAGAACCTGGGTAAAGATGTCATGTGCTGGGCAAGGGTCACTTAGGAGTGCAGCGCCCCATCTTGGCACAAGTTTACAGTTCAGCCAGTATTAGGAGCGCCCATTTTTCAAAACTTGACCGTGCCAAAGTGCATTAATTTACTGGATATTCCTCCAAGTTAAAGCATGTGCTTCAGAAGGCACAGCTTCTAAACAGTTTTGGGTTTGCCTCTTTCGGTTCGGTCTGAAAATCATGCACAAGTTCCAAGAAATATCTTGTTAAATGAATGCAATTTAGAAAGCGCAGGCACATAAAACCAGGCGCTCAGCTCATCATAAAATTACCCCTATAGCTCTGGGCTGGTCTCATTAAAAGCGGTGTTAGCTAAGCGAAGAGCAGTGACCCTCTTCTCCTGTGAGATGTCTAAAGTTCATACACATTACTCAGACACTCTGAATTAATGTAGGAAATGCAGACAGAGCAGAGATGATCTCACTCCCCTTCTCACTGGTTTGAGTAAAGTTCATGCACAAACTGACATCCGAACTGTATACACACACACCACATGCAAAACAGATGCTCGACTGCACTGAGCCAGCAGAGCTCTTCATAATGTGCCTCCTTACCGGAGAGAATGATGGAGAAAACGCATGTGACTAGATCTACAGAAACAAAGCCTACCGAGCATGGTTGCTGCAGGCTTGCTTCGAAGATTTCAAATCTTCGCCCAGGGAACGTTGCAAGAGTTTACATAGGAGCAGGAGACCTGCCCCTCACACTGCAAGGCCCAACCTATGCAAAGCAGAGGTACTCACCGGTCAGGAGAGATGGTATTGTCAGAGCAGTAGACATGGTCTCTGGTCTTGGGCAAGTGGTCGACCAGGTTATGCTCCAGCAGCCCCCAGGCCTAAGGACATTTGTGTATCCATGTGACCTCATTGATGCACAAGGACAAACACACATTTCAATTCCACCCACCTGCATCGCTCTGGTGGTGAACTTTAACCAACCTGCTGCTGTTTATGGCTGAGCACTGCTGTGAGAACTCCTAAACAATCCCTTCTAATCCTCTTTGCCTCTCACACAACATCTGTCGGACATGGAGTGAATCACTCATTTGATACTTTTTGCCCCATACCAACGATCTGTAACCATTTGACTGGCTGGTCAGATCCGTTTGGGGAGAGTAAGAGCTGCACAGGCCATGAGGCAGACCACTACCCAGACACTGCCTTTGACAAGCCTCCCACCTCCAGTACTGTGCAGACATCTGGATCATAGGCTGTAGCTCGGGGTTAATTTTATTGGTCTTTATAAAAAGGAGTCTCCAATGTACCTCTGCTTTGTTTGTTGGGCAAATGCGAAACGCCATCTTTTTTTACCTTCTGCAATATTTATGGCCCCAAGCAGCCTGTAAAAGAATGCTGGTGGTGAAAATGGAAGAACCTGCTAAACATCACTGGGAGAAGGAAAGTATAGCAGCAATGGATTCCCATGAAACAGTCTGGCTTGGCGAGCAATGTCACAGCAGCAGCAATCCAGGAGGCCACAAAAAGTCTTCCAACATACACAATTTCTACTTTCATGTTTGTGAGCATCTGTGTCAGAATTGTAATAGTAGGAAGATAAGGCTTGGTTTTTGTAAAATCACTAATTTGCTGGAAGCCTGTAGGTAACTGTATATAAAACAAAATGCACAGAACTCAAAGGAAAAATAAATGCAACTTAAAGTCATCCAGGGGGAAGCATATTTTTCTGGTAGCATAGGTGATCGCATTAACCAACTGAACTCTTCTATCTATGGGTGTACTACTCGGACAATCCCGGATTTGAATGCCAGTCGATGTGCTGCGGAAATAGTGCTGGATATTTATAACGCGAATGGGTTCAAGCAGGCAACAGAAAGCAGTGAACTAAGTAATTAGTTTATGTATTACACAGAATAAGATAGGTTGCACACAGGCTATTGCAACATGTGCAAAAGAAATGTGTATTAATAGTCCTTTGTGTTTTTATTAACGGGCTGATGGTGCATAGTGCAAACGTTTATTGTTTCCTTTAAAATGGAAAAAAATCCAGATTGTATTAATTAAAACTTCTACTGGCTCCAAAGCAGACTTCAGATTTGCCAAATAACCGATTGCAAATATTTACATTTCTTTCTGGGTGCAGGCACCCTGGACAGAAGGCTATTTAATCTTTAGCTGAATCTCCTTTACCTCACTTCATGGTAAAAGTCACTTCACACCTTTTAAACCTGTGGCAACACAAACGTTCAGGAACAGTTGTTTTTCCAAACAGAATGTCTGGGAACTGTTAAGTTTAAATTGATAAAGCATGGGAGGGATTAGACTTCAACATTAAAACAGATCTGCGTTCAATGTTACTCGTTCCACAGGACGAGATCACAACAGCCATTCCATGCAATGGTTTGTGGAAATGGCCTTCTCTTGCCATGTCCAGACTGGATGGGACAACATCCGGACAGGTCTCCCAGAATCACGTGGGGCTTTGCGCACGCGGTTCAGTACACGGCCACCAGGTGGAGTATATAGCACTCACCACGGTGATCACATTACCTCACTTCAAAGGCTTCTTCACAAGCCCCATATCGAGCCCTTGTGTTCGTCCTACGGATTACCTGGCGCACAAAGCTACGTAGACGCTCAAGTACCCGTCTTGACGCACTACACGAGAACTGACAATCTGCCGCCAGCGCCAAGTAGAACAGAACAAGTGACAGGGCACTGGCGAGGGAAACCATTATGGACAAGTGAAAAATGGGTGTGTGTGCGTCGGTGGGTGTGGGGAAGGGCGGGGTGAAATGAGTTTTCAGCTTTGGATGCATCCGTGGGGAACTAAGTATGCAGACAGATGCATGGCCCAAAAAATAGTACCTCAATTACAGGAAAACAAGAAACTAACAGGCGCGTGCTACCAGTAAAAAGTACTCTGGAGAAGGTGGCTCAAAATAGTTTGTTTACATACTTCTGCCATAAACAATGCTTTTCATGCAGATAGATTGCCTGCTTTGCGGCAGATTACCTTATAGTAATAAAAAAAATGCTCCAGGCCGGGCTGCAATCCAGAACCTCGGGCACTCCCTACTTAAGAGGACCACTCCTCTCCAGCTGCACAATACGAGCCTGTGAATCCACGGCACTCCCCACTAGGCAGCTCTCCAAGGGCAGGCCTCTCCCTCCCAGTCAGACATGAAGGGAATTCAAATAATGTTGCTACCGCCCATGCACGCCCGCACACGGCTCTGCCACCATCGAGCGCCCTTGGTTAAGTTATAGGTGCGGTGCGCACAACCGGGGAACAGAGGCGCTGAAACAGCAGCTAAAGGGGGTTGGGCCGTTCGGTGGCTGTAGCAGATCCGATGGATAAATGGTGCTTGGCTGGGCACTGCCTCACTTTTAATTAACAATTTTAACATTTTCTGGGGAGAGGTGGAGGCGGTCAGGGAAAGAGAATTGGTATGCATAGGAAGCAACCACGGCGAAACAAAATACATCCTGAAGCCCAGAGTGGGCCCAATGTGCAGACCCCTCTATTGCTGCCTGCAACAGCTGTTTATCGACACATTAACTACTTCTTGAAGTATGCCCCATTGATGCAGATTTCTCTTTGGATACTGGTTTTACCAGAAGGGGTTTAAAGATCACTGCTTAGAGCCAATTATGTCCCTTTAAGCAGTATAATCGTTTATTGACAAGCTATGGCACCTGCATCCCGTACTTTGCTTTGTGTTTAGGAGGCCCGTTTCAAGCTTCATAAAACCAGATGGTCCATCAATAGGAACAACAATCCCTCCCGCTTACCGATCACTACTTTAGCCCATCACCGCCCCGAGGCACACAGACTGAACTGCATTCCACAAAGGAGAGCTCGAGTGCGGGTATGGACTTACGTGTCCACGGAACAGCGCAAATACAGGCAAAATACATGGCGGGAGCCTTTTTGGTGGGGGCGCAAACATTGGATCACCCATTTATAGAGAACAAGAGTATGCTTTCAATAACGTTACATTTTAAAGGGGAAATCCAAGCCATCCACTTACCTTTCCAGTGGCTTGCTGGTATGCAGCTTTAATCTGTTGCCGCTCTTCGTTGTTTCTCTTCGTCAAGACATCAGTGATGGTTGCTTCATCAACACCTGAAGAAAGTGTATAAAAACATTTGGGAAGTAAATGAGGTAAATCGTGTTATGGGTAAGCACATCTTTGCAACAGCCTATAATTTAAACAGCTATGAATACATTTATATTTCAAGGTCCAGTTTTGCCAAGTAGTGTACTACAGTGGTTCTGTAGCGATAAGATCACTCGGTGGTGTTATTTGTGTAGATTTCAACCTGTTCCGAGACCAAACCTATATCCCTCACCCCCCCCCCAACACTGCGTAGTATTCCTTCTAATATCTCTGTGGACACTCTGTGCAGGTTTTGAGTACTGCATAGTTGGATGGCAGGTGACCAGAAGAATAAGGCTTCAGTGTAGCTGGATTATTTGCCTTCTGCACCTTCATGAGGAGTTTCCCAAGCACCTTCATCTAATAGTGAAAAGAAATCTCAAAGTCCCAGAAAAGGACGCAATATTAGGTAAATGGGCGAGACTGGCTGTTGGCATCATAGGACAGGGGCACAACTGCTCGTATGTGCATAAGAAAGTCTGATGGCACAGGTCTGAAATGGTGCTCCAGCCGCAGTCCAACTGTGTGGAGATGCAATCAACCAGTGCTAGTTGGAGTACTAGGATGCCAACTGAGCTAAGGACATAGAACTAGTTGAACTAGGGGTCAGTCACGGAGACAGGAAGAGTTCTCCAACTTTAAGACAGTAGATTCATGGAAAGGGCTAATGCAAGAGTATTTTCCTGGGCACCTAGCTTTGATCTATTCTTATTGCACAAAAGAAATGGGGGTGGTTGCTACGAGCATTGTTCCCGGTCTGCCCTGCACAGCTCATCAGAAAAGGAGACTAATATTGGAGAGCCTGGACGACTTACTGGATTAAGGAGCTTGGGAATCGAAGGTGTGGCAATGCTATAAGACCTTCCATGCCAGGTGAGGAAACATTTACCTGAACAGGAGCTGCCACCATGAGCCTGCAGCTTCACCTGTTTTCACCTTTCTACTACTGCAAGAGAGCATGGAGGCAAAGGGAGATGTCAAGCGCATGCAATCGAATGTGGCGCAAGAGCGGGGAGGAGGGTTTTGTCTGAAAGAATTGCAAAAGGTGTTTGAGTCTCTCTGCATGTCTCACATAACAACTGCCCGGGGTTTACCAATAACGTGAATAGACCTTACACCTCCCCTGCCAGAGTTTTGTCCCTGTGCTTGAATGATGCAACATTGCACATGTGGTGCTCTGTGCTGTACCTGTTCAGCAGATCTTTGGAAAGCTTGCCCTAGAGCGGATTAGACGGATCTGTTCAGCCTAATTTAAAGTGGACCTACTGCTGCCCATGAGGAACCTGATCAACGTCAAAGGAAATGGTCCACCATTTGCTATACTGTACCCGATTTGCGTGGTTCGAGACAAACCCCAAGTACATTACGTCAATGCTTATGCATAGGTCAATGGAATAGAAGCTTGGATTTGAACTAATCATACAATACTTAATCCTTTATTGTTTTACACTTTTACAATATTGATGCCTTGTTAGAATTTAATTGTTACATGTTGACATTTCGAAGCTATAAAAATAGGCTACATGAGAGGCAAAGCAGCGAAGTTCCAGGTATAGAAATTGACGATTTTATCAGTTTGTTCAAAGGTTGTATTGCCGGTACCCGGATAAAAAGGTTATAAGGAATTATTCTGTTTATTAGATCTTCCTATTTCACAGACTATTTCTCCAGTTGACATTTTACTTTTTGCACGTCTATTTCAGACAAAAAAAAGGTGCAGATTTAACAAACAGTTTCTCCAACCTAGAGTCTTGGAATGTGGCTTGGATGCAAAAGAGAACTTGCCATTAGTTCATCTGGTTACCACAAGGGTGCGTGTCCAGCGGGCTTAGGTCCACTTCACTGGTAAATACATATTTAGTTATTTTTACTTCACTGAAGGTTCACATTCTTCCTTACGAGCCTGTCTAAAGGTTAATATATTCCTAAACAAGCCTTGTACAATTCACTAGTGTTGCAGCCCCATTTCCTTGAGAACAATGCTTGGCCAATCAAAAGCACCTCTCAAGTGCTTATGTTCAGTGTGCTGGGTTACACATGGGACAACACCACGGGGCAGCCTGAGGAATCATGCGCATGCCACTAGCATCTTACTCGGTCCTGGTTTGGTAGAAAGTAGAAGCCAGCAAGGAGTTCACAAATACCCAATTTTCAGCAGAACTTGTGATAGACTTCCATGGTTAAGAAATGCATAGTCCCCTTGGGTCAGAATCAGCATCATTCTCCATGGCATGAGCGTGCAGATCTACAATAACTGGCATCTCCCATGCAGGGTCTATAGCTCTTCAATAATATGTTTGGATGACAACAGGTATCGTTTACTTGAGCTTCTTACATAGTACTACTTTACACAGGGGGGCGGGAGGAATATGTGCTTTACAGGGACGGTTGGAAATGAGGAAAGTGTCCCAGCTGTAGATTCAACTGTAAGCAAACTAACAATCGTAACTTCGAAACCGGAGCAGAGAGAGATTAAGTCGGCAAGAGATGGGTAAAGAATAGTTGACAATTGAGGGGTGAGGCAGGTCAAGAGGAAACCAACATGGGTGCTAGTCTTTCCTCATTGGATTGAGATGACAAGGGAATTATACAGCTGAGTCTTAAAAGTAGGCATTTAGTTTTTTTTCTAAGAAAACAGCTAATATTTTGACATCTTAGATCTTCGGGGGAAAAGTTAGGTAATCATGGGGCGGCCCCAGAGAAGGACGGTGAAGTGGCAGAGTTATTGTTGAATATTTGGTCTCAAAAACCGGTTTCCTTACTTCGGAGACATTTTAGGGACGGGAGGAGTGTAGATAAGATGGTAGTTGTAGCATTATGATTTGTAAGTGAGGCATGCAATAGTCTTGGATTAATTTACTACTTCTGGTGGCTAAAGCAGCTCCCACAAGAGTGGTGTTATGCCATCAAATGTTTGCAGACCCATAGTCGGTCCTTCAGCCCAGTAAAGCAGGTCTTTTATAGGCACCAAGTAGTTTTAAGGAGTTTCCCGGAGTAAAGAGTTTCTGAAGTCTTCGTTAAAAATGACTAAAGTTTTGAGGATAAGCGATTCTGATTTAGTAGGAGTTTAAAGTCACATCAAAGTGAACGTCATAGCACTAGCACGTTACCATTCAATAAATGTGTGGTGTTATGGAGAGATCTGGGTCCCATCTAAAAATAGAGATTTCAATTAATTTAGATGAAAAACAGCCGTTTCAGTCTTTCAATGTAGCAAGTGTTTACTTTAAATTGGCCTCAAATTGAGCTGCTATAGTATTATGGTATTTGAAATACTGCATCCTTCACGGTCTCCAGGAGAATGCAAGTAAACAATACAATATATGTTAACTGTCTAAACACAAACAGTAACTTTGTAAAAAAAAATGGATATTAGAATTTTATTTTGCAATATATATTATATACATACCAAGATCAGAGGTCATGTGCATTTGATAGAGTTGGGGGGCGTGGCTTGGACGCCGATCGGGATGGCGGCGTGAGCGCGCAGCTCCGCGCGGAATCCCGCTAATTCTCCTGTTTTTCGGGACCCTAGGCGACCCGGAGACGACGTTCCTGCCCTCTGAAGTGTATGGGGACAGCTGGACGTACTCGGAGAGTCGCTGGGGGACTGCTGGCCCCGAGGAGATCGAGGAAGAGGCGGCCGAGGTGTAGTCCGGGGTGTGAAGAAAATGGCGGCGGGGAGGTCGGACGGTCCCGAACTTCAGCCCTGAGTCCGGCTGTCGCCAAGCAGCGAGGGACCCTACACCCGACTGCCCGACGCGCTGGGACTGGCGGCGCGATGCCCTGAGACCGGGGGACGTTGCCCGATTCACCCAGGAGATCAGGGGTTCTCGTCGGCCACCGCCCTAAGACTCATCCTCCCCCCACAGGCCCAGTGGGGGTGACGGAACGGAGCTCGTCCGCCTGGTCATTGCTCCTGAGACCATTGGCGGGGACATAGCACTGCCCGGTGCCCGGTGGCCGGCACGGACCCACGGGTGTACCCGTAGTACGGGTGGCCGGACTTGTGACGCAGCGCCCTGACATGGCGGCGATCGGAGGGCCGATGCCCGGGAGCCGCGAGGGGGGCTCGGCGACACCGACCCGGCTGAGTGAGAGTCCCTCCCCGGAGCTTGACCAGGAACAGCGGCTGAACCGGCGCTTGGATGCCATCCTTGAGGCGATCACCTCCACTAAGGAGGCATTGCACAATGACATTGCCCAAGTGGCCACGGGCCTGGGGCTGCTACGCGCGGATCACGCGAAGCTGGCGGATCGGGTCAAGGATCATGACCAACTGTTGCTGGACCTGAAGCCATCGGTGGTGACCGCGGCGCACAAGATCACGGACATTTTGGCCCGACTGGACACTCTAGAGCGGAGGGCGGAGGATGCCGAAGGCCGCAATAGGCGGAACAACGTGCGGGTCGTAGGCCTGCCGGAACGGATTGAGGGGGGGGATGCGGTGGCCTACATGGAGAACTGGTTCCGCACTGTGGTGGCGCCGGAGGGGCTTACTCCATTTTTCACTCTGGAGCGAGCTCACCGGGTGCCCGCTCGCCCGCCGGGGCTTGGCCGCCCCCCCCGACCGATGGTGGTGCGGCTCCTCCACTATAAGGACCGAGACCTCCTCATCCAGCGGGCCAGGATGTCGGGCCCTTATGAGATGGAGAACAGCAAGGTAACGATCTTTCCGGATTATACGCAGGCGGTCCAGAAGGACAGGGCATCGTTCCTTGCTGTGAAGAAGGAGTTCAGGGAGGAAGGCATCCAATACTCCTTGCTCTACCCGGCCAAGCTGCGGATTATCATGGATGGCACCACACACTTTTTCCAGACTCCGGACGAAGTCTGGCAATGGCTTGAGTCGTACAGAGCGGGGACGGACAGGACGCACCAAAGTCGGCGAGACCAGCCCAAGCAGCCCCGGGTGCGGCAGTCACAACGCATCAGGTCCCGCAACAGGCGCCAGCGGGAGAAACGGGAGGCTCAAATGGCGGCGGAGAAGAGGGATGCACTCGCGGCGACGGCGGCCATAACAGGGTCGCAACAGAACAGTGAACGGGCCGAAACGGACTCGGGAGGAGAAGGCAGCAGAACAGGAGAGGAACTTTCGGAGGCGGAGAGCCAGAAGGGGCCGAAAGTGACCCCACAGACTTCGGATGATATTTTCTGCGGCTGAGATAGACTTGGGGCTAGACCGGGACTTCATGGTAGGGTGATATCCTGTTGCTGGAGGGCGGGTTGCCGGGTGGGGGAGCTGAGTGTTTCGGAGGGGATGAAGGGCGGGACGCGGGCTCCGCTAGCTGGGGTCGGCGGCGACTCACCCCCCCTAGGCCCTTAAGGTCGACTGTGGTGGAGACCACAGGGTAAGTGTGCGAGGAGTTGGATCAAGGTTTGGATGGGGGCGGCCATTGGGTTCGTGTGCTCTGTCCTGGGGAGTGGGGTTTGGGGAAAGTTTCAGTTTTGGGATTGTTTGGGGGGGGCAACTGCATAGGGGGGGTCATGGACCGTTGTTGTTTGATTCGGACTGTACGGAACTGGAATGGGGACATTACCTAATTTGAAATGCCTAACGTGGAATGTCCGGGGGCTGCGGACTATGGTGAAACGTCACAAAGTACATGCATACCTGGTACGCAGGGGGGTTCAGATAGCTATGCTCCAGGAGACTCATCTCACCAAAAAAGAGTGCGCTGCCTTGCAGAAAAGATGGCGGGGCCAGGTCTTTGGCACCACTTACTCAGCGTATGCCAGGGGGGTCTTGATCTGGGTGAGGGCGGGGATACCCTTTCAAGTGCTGAATCAGGTGATAGATCCGGATGGCAGGTTTGTAGCGGTGGAGGGGAGATTGTATGGACGGGATGTGGTTTTCTGTTGTGTTTATGCACCGAACACTGACCAAGGCCGATACTTTGATGGCCTCTCGGGGTCCTTGGCCTCTTTCCTGGCGGGTCCGATAGTGCTAGGGGGGGACTTCAACTCGATTACGGATGTGGCGCTGGATAGGTCCCATCCCCCTAGTAGACTCTCCTGTGCGCAGGCTGGCCGCGCACAGGAAGGACTGGCAAGAACGATGGGGGTTGCTGGATGTCTGGAGGGAGAGGCACAGGGGAACAAGGGATTACTCCTTTTATTCCGCTCTCCATGATTTACATGTCAGGATCGATTCGGTGCTTTGCGGGAGCTCCCTAGCCCCATTGATTACCCATGCTGAGTACCTTGCTAGGACTATATCCGATCATAACCCCCTGTTGGTGCATATTCAGTGGCAGAGGGAGCGCTCAGTAATACCAACATGGCGGCTTCGGCCGGAGACGCTAGAGGATTCTGTGTTCGACGATGCGGTCCGGCAGGGCATTGATAGTTATTTCGGTGTGAATGACGGAACGGCGACGAGTAGATCTACTGAATGGGATGCAATGAAAGTGGTAGTGAGAGGGGTGTGCTTGGGCAGGTTCTCGAATGCTCAAACGACTGTGCTGAATGACTTAATGAAAGCGGAGGAAACTTTGAGGGACTTGGAGCGCCGCAGGCCAACTAGGCCAGGTCTACAGGCCCAGTTATTGGAGGCGAAGGAAGTGGTAGCCGCGGAGACGGAACGCTTGAGATGTTATGACTATAGGCAGTACATTATCAGGGCACACGCAGAAAGGGACAAGGTGGGTACCCTCTTGGCCAGACTAGCTAGCCCGGAACTTAGGGGTTGCCCGATCCTCAGCATTACTAATGCGCAGGGAGAGATGGTGTACTCCCAGGCAGCTGTATTGGACCGCTTCAGGGGATATTATGAGGACTTGTACCGGAGTCAGTTGGGAGTGGGGGTTCAGGACATCGTGGAGTACCTGGGGGAGAGGCCGCTTCCGGTCCTGGACGAGGACGACGCGAAGGACCTGGGTAGCCCGATCACACTTACGGAAATTCGAGTAGCTATCAAACATATGGCCCGTAACAAGACGCCCGGGGTGGACGGACTGCCAATCGAGTTCTATCAGCACTATGTGGACGCTCTGGCGCCCAGGCTGCTGGTGGTGTATACAGAGGCCTTCGAGAAGGGGGCATTGCCTGGCTCCATGCGGGAGGCCTTGATAGTACCACTTCTCAAGCCTGGTCGGGATGCCGCGGACGTGAGGTCTTATCGCCCGCTGTCCATGCTGACGGTGGACTATAAGATCCTGAGTCGCATCCTAGCCACTAGACTGGCCCCGCACATGACGGGCCTGGTGCACAGGGATCAGGCCGGGTTTATACCCACGAGGAGCACGGCGATGAATATCCGCCGCCTGGTGGGAATAATGGACGCCATCTTGGATGGGGAGGGAGCGCCGGCGGTTCTGTCCGTGGATATCGAGAAGGCCTTCGATAGTTTGGAATGGCCTTTCTTGGATGGAGTGCTGGAGCGGTTTGGCATGGGCGACGGGTTTCGAAGGTGGACGAGAGTCTTGTATAACTCGGCGACGGCGAGAGTTCGATTGGGCGGCCTGGTATCTGCCGCGTACCCAGTGGGCAGGGGAACACGACAGGGATGCTCTCTCTCCCCTCTGTTGTTTGCCCTGGCGATGGAACCCTTGGTGGTCCATGCGAGGTCAGGCGACCGATACGCGGGAATAGCGAGTGATGGGCAATGGCATTATATATCGCTCTATGCGGATGACCTGCTCCTGTACCTAGCTGACACCTCGGGGGCACTGGTTGGAGCGATGGATCTGCTGTCCGAGTTCGGCCGGCTGTCGGGCCTTAAGGTCAACTGGGCAAAGACCTGCGTGTTTCCGCTGAGAGCGGGATCGCCAGCCCCTAGCAGCGACTTGGGTGTGGCATGGGAACCCTCTTGCATCACCTACTTGGGTGTCCGCATTTACCACTCGGCTGCTGACCTTTTGGAGGGTAACATTGGCCGTTGTGTCCGGTCACTGCGGGGTAGCTTGTCTTTCTGGTCGACCCTCCCGCTGACAGTCCTGGGCAGGATAGCATTGTTGAAAATGGTGGCGCTCCCACGCTTCCTTTATTATTTCCGAACGCTACCTGTCTGGATTCCCCAGGGGGTGTTTAGGGAACTGCGGTCAATGATTACTGGCTTTCTGTGGGGGCACGGCCGTCGCAGAATAGCCCTGAGCACGCTACTTCGCCCCAAGCTGGAGGGGGGCATGGCCGTGCCCGACTTTGAGCTGTATTATTTAGCGGCGCAGTTGCAGGTCCTTACGCAGAACGTAGCTAGGGTGTTCCGGGGGCCGGAGGAAGACCGGGGTCGGGGGATACAGCGCCACGTGCTGTCATACATCATCTTGCAGCAACGGCTCGAGTTACGGGCCCTCACCATGGAGGAGCGGACGCTCCGGCTGTGCTGGCAGAGGAGCCTTCGGAGGGCGAGGGCACCGCGGCCTTATGCCCCGGAGATCCCGATCGGGATGTTGACGGCTTTGCCGCACGGAGGAGATTGGTCCCCGTTGTTGGATTGGGAGGAAGCGGGGTTGCAGGTGGTAGGTGACTTGTACATAGATGGGGCGTTGGCGCCGTTCGACGTGCTCCGGGACCAGTTCGGACTGCCTGAGGGGGGCTTCCTCCTACACGCGGCTGTAGTGGCTGCCATGCAAAAGCACTGGAAAGAGGGGCTCCTGGAACCCGCGACGACTATGGCGTGCCAATATGTGGTGATGGCGGCTGGTACATTCAAGGCTGTGACGTGCCTCCATAATAGGATGCTGAACGAAGGGCTGGAACCACTCCATGGGCTCAAGGCTAAATGGGAGGGGAGCGTTGGCCGGCCCATACCGGATACGGCATGGGGCCATATCCTGCGACGCACGTGGAAGGGCACCAGGAACGCGCGCTTTCAGCAGGTCCATTTCTATGTGCTCCATAGGGCCTATTTAACTCCAGAGAAACTACAGCGGCACTTTCGGGTGCCGGATGCCTGTTGCCCCCGGTGTTCGTCCCTTGGGGCGGACATGGACCACTTGTTTTGGGGGTGTCCACAACTGGGAACCTATTGGGCGGAGGTAGGGGGACTCCTGAATGAAGTGACTGACAGGGAGGTAGAATTCGACATGGCGGCGTGTCTATTGCTCTGGTTCCCGCATACTAAGCACACCAAGGTGACAAGTAAATTCATAGATCTGGGTCTGATATTGGCTCAAAGGGAAATATCGTGGCACTGGAAGGCCAGGGGTGGTCCCTCACTGCGTAGATGGAAGAATGAGTTGCTGCGATGGTCTGACTGCGAGAGCGTGCTCCGGATGAGGCAAGCAGTGAAGTTGGGGAATGAGAAGGCTCTGGATGCGGCGCGTGCATGGGAGTTAGTGGTACAGGCTCTGCGTGATGCTTTGGTTGAGGATGAGGACGGCGAGGACTAAGCCGCTGGACACCGCGGGGCGAACACAGAAGTATGCAACTACGCACTGTAGTGGAACCATCCAGTTCAATAGGGCGAAGTACACACCTTAGCAGTTGCCAGGGGGGGGGGGCTTTGGGGGGGGTTAGTTGCAGGGGGGTTTGGGGAGGGCCGGAAGCCATTGGAGGGTTGCTGGTTGAGGCCTTGGAACCACTGGGACAGAGGGTATTGAGTGGCGGGCAGACTGATTGGGTGGGACGGCCTGGCACGAAGGCCCGAATAGCTTAGAGCAGGCCCCGACAGGGGCAATCACGTTGATTTCCACGGAGATGGCTGACGGGAATGTTGTTGCGGGTGGGGGGGTAAAAGCAGATACATGAAACGACCTTCCGCCAGGGTCCCAATGGGACGTACACTGTGTTGTGTTCCTCTCGAGTGATTTGATATGCCGCCCGGCCTCCGGGATGCGGGCTGAATGGCTGTGTACAACTGTGAACTGTCATTGGACGGGGGGAGCCCACAAGTGCACTGGCTGTTTAATTTTATCCTGTGGTTTATAACTCTGCAATAAAAATATAATTTAAAAAAAAATGTGCATTTGATAGAGTTGGTTGTCTATTCAGGACATCTTCCCTTTGGTGGCAAGTACATGTATGGCAGTGTCCTACAAAGTGTCTGGAATGGAAGCACCCAGTGTAGGGCTTTGTAGGCTATGTTGCGTCTGCTTAACCAGATAGGCAGGTTACTTTACAATCAAAGAAGGAGTCATTGCAACCACAGACCACAAAAATGTCTTATGCGCCCATAGTGTATAATGACTGTACAGTTAATAATCAGTAAACTGAATTTACATTTATTATTTTTCATTATTAATTTAAATCCAAACTGACATTTATTTATAAAACTACTTTGAATTAATGTAAAACATAATTTATTCTTTTCCGTTATAATTTATGTTCCTCAAAAAAATGTCTGGTGTGGTATAAACCACACAGAAAGATGCAACCACCACAATGTATGTAGCCAAGTTCAGATGAAATTGTTGGAGGAAGAAGTACTTCCAAGTTTTGAAGCCTGTTAAGCAGGCATTCCAGTTGATGTACACCTTGTAATTGAACATTTCGCGAGCTAAGGTATGTTGCAGTCATGCCAGAGACACGTTGCCGCACTCTGTGCTTCTTGAGTATGCATCTAATGTGAGATCCAAGAGCTAGCACACCGTGCCATTAACCACATTCTTCAATTGCACTAAACCTACTCGATAGACAAGAACTTCATTTCACTTTGATAAACAACTGGATTTCTAGTTTAGGAGAAAATGCTCTGCTCAGGATTATGGTTGGTATGTTTTTGCATATACCCAATGGCAGCACAAACGTAATTGCTGAGTCAAAGTATATCAATATGTTGTATAGAACACATGAAAGTAAGATCATAGAATCTCACTGTCTAGAGTGAACCTTCTATCCCTATAACTTCAGTGACTTTGTCCCACAGTCAGAGCGCCTGATAACATTACAGGCAGGTTAGAGTTCCAAGGTGATAGAAATGTCGACCTATTCTTAATAGGGTACGAATGGACCAGAGGAAACACATGCTTTCCTGCTGCTCTGATCAGGGAATACTTCATACACTTCAGAAGTGATGGACATTTAAAGCACTTTTTGGTTGCAAAGTGCCTTACGGAGACACCGGTTCCAAGGACCCCATAAGGTGGTGGGTGGATACATGGGGTGAGGAATGAAGCCAGGAGGTGTATATAGAAGACTAGCAGAGGGAGACAAGCCTTAACCAGGTCATACCTAACAAAGGAAAATGCACAAGTCACAAAAAAAAGATGTGCCCTGGTTTTCCAGTGGTAGAAACGTATCTTTGAAGATTATCACAGCCACTCCAGTATGAGGCTACACAGCTGCTCTTGAATGGAAGGATGGGGAATATATGAAGAGACTCAGATGCTTACATTTGAAACTTGGCAAAGTAGCTAAGGGACTGCTTTTCAGATTCTCCAATATATCTTGGCATGGCTTTCATTCAAACGCCACAAAATGAGACATGATCCTAGGCTTTGTCACATCTGTGGATCTGCTCCATTTAAAAGCAACTGGCAGAAGCAGTTCATTGGGATATGTGCCTGCTGGGGGCATGTGTTGTACAAAGAAGTGCAGTGTAAAACCTCATATGAAAAAGGCTTTAGTGTGTGAAGTTGACTTCACTAGAGAGGTAGCTTAGTAAGACTACTGGAATTACTCTTTTCAGTACAAGTTGTGTGGTTTTTAACCCAATAATCTGCATTACCAATACTTTATTGTACACTACAAGTAGGTTTGTGCTTGGTCTGTAGTATGGTCTTTCCTCTGCCACAACTGGAGCACTAGTAATCCTCCATATCCACACTCTCGCGGTCGGTCCTTTTTGTTTGCTCTGTGGGTTCTGGTTCACCCAGTGAACTACAGCCCTCCCAGACGGTTCCTTCTCACTACTCTGCACTCATATTCAGATTGGCGCACTCTCCCAGCCTGTGACACCGGACCATGTTTTTGCTATTTGTGCCCTCTCTTCCCAATCTGTGTCCTCTCTCAGTGCAAGCCCAGTCTTCGTCTGTATCGGTTTGCTCATATTTCCCTCTATGTCGGTTCCTTTTCTCACAATCTATGCTCCCTTACTGCACGGTTACCACACTCTATTCTTTTTCACCCTGTACTCCCGCTCAGTTTATTTCAACTTTCTGCTACCTCGGTTTCCTTTTACCGTCAATGTCCACTCTTCCAGTCTATGGCTTTGTGACAGCTTTTTCCAGTCTACATGCTTCCTCTTAGCATCTGTCCTCTCACCATCTTTGTATTTGTCGCCCTGGGTAGTGGGAGCTCCAACTCCCATTCGGTGCTGCCCACTGCAGTCTGTACAGACCTATGCAAGTTCAAGGGCATTGGATATATTGCACCGGGACTGGTCTAGCCGTCTTCTAGTCTTGGCACCATCTTAGTCTATGTTCACTATCGAGTGTCACCTGTCTGTCGCTCTTGTATTATGCACATTTGCTGCTCCTTTTTCCCAGTCTGGCCCCTTCCCATTTGTACAGCCTAAATCAAACAAGGTCAACTCTTCGTAACTAGATTTCTCAGCATGCCGTGATCAGACGTGTGGAAAATTAATTGCTGGGAGTTGTAGATTAGTCATGTTTTATGTAGGAGCCCTTGCTCGATTTGCATTTTTAGCTGGAGGCAAACATTTGTCTACCATGAATTGCAGTTGGAGCACTTCAACTTGTGACCTCTTTTGAAGTCAAAATAAAGTAGTGACTGTGTCCAAGGGGGTGCACCGCCACTGCTGGTACATCCAAGCCATCAGCGGTCTGATAAGATTTATTAAAACCAAATTAGTACTGTATTTTACTTGCACTTGATATAGCACAAACTACTCACTCCTGATGGGATAGCTCTGCGCTCCACCGAATAAAGACAAGACAACCAATCAGAATAGCCAGGTCTACAGAAACGAATATGAAAGGGGAGCTTGTTCCAATGGTGAGAGGCAAGGTAGGAAAAAGACAGTCTGCGAAATCTCGAAATACAGATACAGCAGGGACTTTACAGTAATTTGCCCTTTGATTTAAGGTTTCTGCTAGGGCAGAACTGAGTGAGTTTCTCCCATAGGTAGGGCAGGCCCTTCACAACCAAGGATCTGTGAATGAGACAGAGAAGCTTCAACAAAGACTATTTTCTCACTGGAAGCCAGTGAAGAGTTTTAGTGTAGGGGGCGATGGGGAGCCAGGGAGAAGCTTACAGACGAGGCGTGCAGACATCACCTGCAGTTTGGAAAGGAGCAATTCATTAGCAGCTACCTGCAAGGAATCCCCATAGTTGAGGAGACTCATAAGGAGAGCCTGAATAAGAGTTCTCCTTGACCTCAACGGGAGCCACAGGAACACTTTAAGCAGGAGCAAAGTACCAAAACAGGTACCACAGATGTACATAACCTGCTCTCAGGGATTCTCGACCAAAACACCAAGATTTTTACCTGCCTTTCTTGGGCAAGGGGCAGAGCCTAGCTCTGAAGGCCACCAATCTGACTACTAGGCCTGCGACTTGACAAACAGCAGAATCTCGGTCTTGTCTATTGAGCTGTAAACAGTGGAGTCATTTGAGCAGTTTATGGATCTTGCCACAAGAGGATTATTTGCACGTGATATTATATCA
Source organism: Lissotriton vulgaris (assembly GCF_964263255.1). Taxonomy (NCBI): domain Eukaryota; kingdom Metazoa; phylum Chordata; class Amphibia; order Caudata; family Salamandridae; genus Lissotriton; species Lissotriton vulgaris. The sequence goes on along the minus strand of NC_141689.1, from coordinate 926,227,288 downwards.
AAGCCACAGGATTGAACTATCTGGGCAAGGGGCGCTACAGAGGTTCCAAAAATGTAGGGCTTAGGGAAGAGCCCGGAAGAGGAGGGAGGGTGACCACCTTGTCAAAGGACATGGTTCGAGATTTAAAAGGATCAACTGAGACCATCTGGGTCCTATTTGCCCCAAAATATCTTTAAGCCAGTCCATGGCCTTCCCATGGATAGCTATCTCAGAGTCTACAGACCAGGATAGAGTGAGAGACAGTATCATAAGCAGCTGACAGGTCGAGTAGAACCAGCATAGCCGAAGTGCTGGCATCGAATACAAGTCTGATAATTGGCTACAGTCACCAATGCAGTTCCTTTTCTGTGGAAAGCTCTAAAGCAAGATTGTATGGGGCCGAGTAAGAAAACTGGCATACCTACGCTTTTGCAGAGCGGAATAGTGCACAGCAAGTCTTTCTTCCACACACCAAAACCGAAAGTTGGCTAGGGGCATAGTATCCTCCTCGGTCATGGTGTGTTTCTAAGCTGGCTTCATGACTTACTATTATTTGTCTCCATTGGGAAAAGGGGGGATTAAACACTCCATTGGGAGAGGGGGGATTAAACGCTCTACCAGTCCCTTTATTTCATTATTGCAGGTTTAAAAAGCCACAGAACGTGCACTGTCCATCACCACCCCCTTTTGCACTGCTGTGTATGAGAGCATATCTTTGCTTTGGATTTCCATAGGATATTGTTCTTTGTCTACTCTAACATACTGCTGCATGCTGTTCCACCACCCAGCCCCTAACATGGACATTAATTTTTAATGAGCAAATGTGTTCAAGCTCATCATAACTGTTTCAATTAGTGAATAATTTGTCATACTATTTTGGTCATAATTACAACGTTCCCCATATTGGATTCACTTTTAACAGATAGGATAATTTTGCCCTAGAGAAAGAATTGTAGATTGTGGGTTTGTGATAAGTAATTTTCATCTGTATTTCTTCCTATGTGGTCCTCTTGCACCACTGTCACAAAATCGAGGTCTCAACCGAGATTACGAGACCAACCTAGAAACACTTGAAAAATCACAACACACAAAGATACCCTTATAGATCAAAGGGACACTGCTTCAAACTAGTAAATAGCCGATTAGAATCGAGAGGATATTCTTCCCCAAAAAGGTAGCCACCAAAAGGAATTTAAGAGGAGTAATGTAGTCAAATAACTAAAAAAAAATTAATATCAAAGAACTTTGTTCCACATAGGTGGCTTGTTGCAATGAGAAAGGAAAAAAGCAGGGTGTGGAATAGGAACCCGTTCTGTAACTATATAAGCCGTGTAGGCTAGAAAGCCATGGTTGAGGTTCTCATCGTTTATTATCAATGCATCCTTACAATCAGGCTAATCCCCTAAAATCAGAAAGGGGTCTAAGGGAAATTCTCTAAAAAAAAGTGCTTCTGCAACGAGTCCAGCTATGCGGAGCTCAATGGACTAGGTCTGTAGTCTGATTATCCAACAATCTAGGCAGAGACACTACATGGCTCAGCAAATTCAAGTTAATTTGAACATTCCCACATAATTGTTCAGATTAGAAAAAGTGTATTTCTTCTTATTATTGCAGCGCTTAGAGCTTAACTAAAGATGCCATGATCTTGCTTGTAGGAACAACTAGTCTCACGTTGACGTTAAATGAAATGGCATGGATAGTATGCAGAACTAAAGTGAATAACTGGTCAATAAGCGGAAACTGTATGGAACATTAAGTGTATTGCGAGTCAGTTACACATGAAGCACGTACAACTACGTTGGAGGGTTTGTGACCTTGTCTAAATAGTATTGAACAGCAGACTAGAGGCCCACGAAGCAAGAATTCCATATTAAAACATACAAATGATCTTTTATCTTCATTCAAATGTACCTTTAGTTTTTATTGCTTTGTCCAGAGTTGCAGCATCAGTAGCAGCACTGAAGCCAGGGGTTGTTTTAACTTTTGAGGCATCATCCTAAAAAAATAAAATAGTATAATTGAACTAACACTCGAGGTTTACTGGTCACTTTTCTTTCAAAAACACAGGTTAGGATTGTAATCTTCAAATAAAAAAACGAGAAGCTTCCATTGTGTCATTTGAAACGTTAAATAATTTATTATAAGTGTTCAGAGCGATCATCTTAAAAAAAACTTTTAATGTTGATTTACAGAGAGAAAATATATTTGATCAAGATCCATTCAGGTTGAATTGGAAAAACACTCGAGCATAGCAAACCAAGTAATCTTTGAATATCTATACAAAAGAGAAAATTGTAGCAAAGGGTACTCAATAAGAGGTGTACATTTTCATTTCACTAGTAGATGTGTAATTAGAGGTAGAAGCAGTCAAAAGAACGTGGAAAAAACAGATTAAGCTGGTCATATACCTTTAAATCACATGCACAACTGAGGACCATGTGAAGCAGAAGGGGATATGCACATATATTACAATTCATGAAGAAAACGTTTTCTGCGGTTGCCATTGGTTTCAATAGATCAAAAATTGAGTGAACATTTTTTAAAATAAACAGAAAAAAAAAATGTATTTACCTTCAAAAACTATTTTTTTACAAGAAATATTGTTCCTTCATATTCCTCAGCCTATGAATTCTCGTTCCAGGGTCAGATTGGTCCAGAAAATCTTTCCCTGCAACGACTCACCAGCACTGGTAGAAGGTGCCATGCTGCTTAGCCGCTTTCCAAACGCGACATCACTAGAGTATTCGGCACCAACATTTGTTACACATCCGTTCCGTTAACGTGCACAACCAAGGATTACAGAGGAGAAGAAAGCCACAACAGTGAAAACTACACAACACTACAAGTTTGCTTACTAGGGATCTCATTAATCAAAGCATTAGTTCATTGGGAAAGAAGGAGTTCTGAGGGATCAGTGGAAAAGTCATGTATTTACCAGAAACGGTTACTGAATGTAAGCAACTTTCTTCTGATGGATACATCTTTCTGCAGATTCCTGACTATTTTAAGGAGTTTCAAGTGAGTACCTCCCCGATACGTGATTAAATTGTGCCAATTAACTTAAACAGATCTTACATCAAAGCTCGGCCAAAGTACCAGCCTCGGTGTGCACAAGACATGAGGCAGTAGAGCTTTGCATAAGTAGGCAAAAATAACCACGTATACCTGCCCAGCAGCTGTCAGCACCTGAGTGGGCATTGGAAAGAGCCTTGTAAGCCACCACAGTCCTGGTCGGAAGAGCAGGGACGCTCTCCAGAGTATATGGGCCTATGCAGACATTCCTCGTTCTAGGCTGGAGGCAGGAAGAGAGACGGAAGAGTAAAAGACGGCTCTGTTTGAAGTACATAAACAACTTTGGACAAGGATTGGCTGGTGTGAAGGACCAACATATCTGGATAGAAAATTGAAGAGTGGACAAAGGTCAGAGGTATTCCAAACAGAAATAATCACTACGAGCAGAACTGTTTAGAGTAGGTCGTCAAACCGGTCACCTGTGCACGGACTTGCAAAGATATGGAATGAAGAAAAAAGGAACAATGAACTGATCTGGAAGAACAAAGTAAAGTAAACCCTTCAGAAAATTTGCCACTGGTGGCAACTTTAAAAGGGAAGGTTGGTCAGAAAGACAGAGGCAGGTGTGCTAGTTAAAAAATAGCCTTAACTATAGACACCGTCAGAGCCTGTTGTGCAAGGGGCACGGCAGACCTCAAGAAATTGGAGGTAAGATGCAGGATCACTAATGCCTTCCGTCACAAATGTTTGCACAATTCTGCTTCAACGGCCAGTGTACATAGATTGGAGCACGTTTCATTGTCCCACAATGACATCTGCAACTTAATCAGGAAGGCAAAATGATTCTAGGAGGCACTGTTCAATCACCGCATGTAGCCTTGACGTCTAGGTATTAGGGAGGAGGGCCCTTCCGTCCCATTGCGAGAGCAGGCTTGCTCCGAGTGGAATGTAAGAGAAGTGCCAAAGTATCAGCTTACTAGATCCACATTGTGAATGACCTCGACTGCACAATCAGTTTTGTGTAATTTTCCTTCACTTTTCACAAAGTCAGGACAGAAACAGGACAGGTGGAAATGCATGCAGCAGCCAGCTGCTCTTGAAGTGTTTCAAGGAGGTATCCGCCATCTCAAATAGACAATCTTCTAAAGAAAGGCATATCTCAAAACACTAGTGCAAACTTTCAAAGCACGACAACATGGTGGGACAATTGAACCTTTAGATCAAGAAAAAGCGTCTGCAGAGTCAAGGCTACACTTTCGATTGGTTTGGATACATCCTGGCCATCACTCCATGGGTGAAAAAAACCTTTCGTACAAGGCAGTGTAGGAAAGTAGGATCTTCTTTCATGGTTACCCACACTTTTTGCTTGGTGTCAGTATGGTTTTGACTAGTCGGACTGGGATCCTGCTAATCAGAACCCCAGTCACTGTGCCTTCTCCCTAAATTGACCATGGTTAAGTACATCTGTACATCCACAAATGCTACTTGGGTAACACATGTAAGGCCCCAGTATATGGTGCCAAGGTATCCAGGGCATAGGTAGACCAGGCGTTTCCCATGGGCTGCAGCATGTTTTGTGCCACCTATGAGAGACCACTCAAACGGACTACAGGCCAGCCATTGTTGCCTGTGATACTTTCCTTATATCTGAGCTCATCGCACTTAAAACCGATAAGTCACTCTTCTGGCAATCCCTTCAGTCCTTGCGGCAGGGTGCTCTGTTATAAGTGTGAGGGTGCCCCTAACATGAGCGGGACAACCCTACAAACCCAGAGTAGATTCTCTAAGCTTTGTGAGGTCAGTCATTAATACGCATAGTGGACAGCAGTCATTGCGAGATGTCCAACTGTATATTGGCTGCACCAAACCCAGTCATGTTTGGCATCAAATATGTTGGAATCATACCCAGAGATTCTAGTATTGGACGTATGATCCCATATATTTGGGGGCTTCTGTAGTGTACCCCCGTACAACCGGTACCAGCCTTTCAGGGTCTGACAGCAAGCTAGAGCTGCTGCATTTCAGAGACAATTCAATTCCGCCCTCCTGCTATAGAGCCAAGCTCGAGCAGGGTGAAGCCAGAACAAAAAGATTTCCTGTTGCAGGGAAATGTGACCACCTCCTTGCTGGACAGGACTTTGTAGTTGGCTGGGGTTGGGGCACTTGCCAGCACCACTAATGTGCTTTGAGGGGCAAATTTGCCCTCCTTGCATACTGGTTTTGAACTTGTTCAGGGGAGTCCTTGGCTACCGCTCTGGTGCACAACTAGACAAAGGCATGGGAGTATCATCCCTCTAGTGTCCCTTCCAGAGGAGGGGCTAGAACGTTGTTCCAAACTTCCCTTAGGGAACTTAAGGACTTACCTCTGGGTGAGTCCTCAGATTAGTCGTGGAACTGTTAAAAGTTCACTTCTACAATGTCCCTTGCTAACTGTGGCCTCGCAGTACACCCTTGTAATCCAGTTCACCTTAATCTCAGGGCATACACTGTTAGTACTTCAAAGATGGGGTGGCGGGGAATAGATACCTCCCGCCCCGCAATGCTCCCGCTCGGCTGCTTGATGCGGTGTATACAAGGGTGGCCCCACTGCGGTATGCTTTCTCCTGCGAGACCAGGCTTCAATCGCTACCAAAACCCTTTTGAAGTAGCACAGGTCCCCACTGTAGCACGGGACGTGCAGGCTTCCAAAAGTTACCCCAGAGGGGAAGATGCGGCCTGTACCACGGCTCCGTGCACATTGTCCCCACTCCCAGCGTTGGTTACCTTAGACTCAGCGGGGCAGGCGGGTCTTCTGGTCGGTCTCAGTCGGCTTTACTTTCTGGATGCTCTCCAGTCCTATGCGGCAGCCCTGCTTCCTAGGTGCGCGTAGGGAAGTCCTTGAGTCGGGGACCAATCCCAGCGTGTTCCCACAATGATGTGTAGGGAGTCCTGGCTGGCGGGAGCCAATCACTGCGCGGCCAGCCGATGACACGGCCGGAATCCCGAAGGTCAGGAACCAATCCCAGCGCGGGACACCGATGACTGTCGGGACCCGGGCCAGCAGGGGTGGTTTCCCCCCCAGATTTAGTTTCCCTTTGCGAACCCAGCCTGCTGCGGTGAACTCTGGCCGTACTGCCTGAGGAAAGGGAGGCCGGTGTGAGAAGTTAACCTGGTATATGATGTCCACTATTCTAGTGGGCACCCTGCACCAGGCTAAATAGTGGATTTAAAGTCAACCTTATAGACCAGCTATCCTAGTGGTAGCATGGACAAGCAGTCTTAGTCTAAAACTTCAGAGAGCATGTAAAGCCAGCTGTTTTACCAATTATAATCCCTTTAATATCAAATGAAAGGACGCCACACAAGGTGTATATATAATATATATATGTATTTATTACTAACAACCCCTCTGAACTCTTTGAGGTCAGAGATCGAGATACAGTACAAGTTACTCAATAAGCATACTTTGTTGCACACATACAATTCTGCCCTAGGGGCCTCACGAACCATATACTAAGTAAGTGGTATAAGAACCACTTCAGGAATAGTGACTAGGCATAGAGCCTAGGGAATCACTGGGGATACACTGAACCACCAAGGGATTGGAAGTAGGAGGCCCACGGGAGACTTGTGCAGTGTCTAGACACACATGCAAGTTACCATAGAGTTAGAATGGGAACGTAAAAGTTACAAAGTAGTTGATTCAGGACACTTCCGGATGGACTATAGTAAAACCCTTTTAAACTAGGACACTTGGATAGTTAACACCCACGGGAGCACGGGAGTACTAGAGTTACCTCACCCAGGTGCATAGGTGTCTTTTCGTGAAGGGTTTCGTTGCGCTTTCCTATGGAGAGCTGCAAAGAAGTGCAGCAGGCGACCAGAAGTAGTATCTGGGTGGATCGGAGTCTTGAAGAACCTGAAAGCAGAGGGGACAGAGTCTGGGTCACTAGCCAGTGACCAGGAAGGAACCAGGCGATGTCGAGATGCAATCAGGTTAAGAGGGGGAAGCTTGTCTCTGCAGCCACGAGGACCAGGGGGAGTCGACGACGACCAGGCGCTGGATTCGAGCTGTCCCACAAAGGATCCGCTGACTGCGGTGTCGGTATCCAGATTAAACCCAACAAGCCTTGACAAACGCAATCCACGCAGGATGGGAAGATTGGCTTCAGGTCAGACCAGCAAGGCCCGGGGAGCTTCTCCACAGGGAAGCTGGAGCAAGCCCGGAACAACCAGGCAAGTGGTGTAGTTTCAAAAGGAAGTCTTCGGAGGGCTAACTAACCAGCGGGCTAGCAACCAGGAAGACGAGTCGAGCTGAACTACAGACGCAGGCCCCACGCGGCACTCGTGGAGGGCTGAGCTTCGGTGCAAATGCTGCTCGGGTCGGAGGCTTCTCAAACCCCAATGCACAACTTCGAGGCTACCTCAGAAGCTGCATGGTTAGCAAAGAGCAGGTAGTCCAGGATGTCCGTTCCCACGTCTCGTGTCCGCCATGGGTCTCCAGTTTGCTGTGGATGTGGATAGGAGTCGGAGAAGTCTGGAAGTCCAGTTCCTGAGTCGCTGAGTCTTCGGGTTTCGGCGGGAGCGTCGACAAAGCAAACCGGCAAGTTACTGTTGGTGCCTGTTTGCACAGGGTGGTCACTCCTTGACCACAAGGGAGAAATCTTCAGTCTTCTAGTCAAAATAGAATGTCGAAGGTCCGAGAGTTTCGTTTCAGACCAGGATAATCTAATGTCTCTAGACACAGCTCCTATCTTTATACTAAACTAAGGGGCTGGATTACCCGCTAGGTCCCTCCTATGGGTGGAACCTGGGAAGGGGAGGTCTACACCCCTTTCCCTTTGTCCAGTTTCGCGTCAGAGCTGGGACTGGAGTGCCCCAGCAACTAGTTTGAACCGGGCTATGCCTGGAGCACCAAGTGTGCCCCAGGCAGTGTCTGAAAAAGCATCTTTCCATTGAGCCCACCCTGCCCCAATACACTACAGGCTGTCTGGGGAGGTGTAAGCATCTCCCTTGACAGGAAGTCGATTGTCCAGGCCTCCCTTGCCGGAGTTTCATCCAGCTGCAGGAGGTCAGAGTTGTGTCTGTGGCAACAGCATCCATTTTGTGATGCTGAGGCTGTTTAACTTTAACCGGGTAACTACATGTCTTCTCCCTCTAGAATGGCGGAATGCTACCCCCGCTGGGGGGGGTAGTATTCCAAAGTGTTTGACACCTTACGTGACATGTTTTGATAAAGCCAAACCAAAGTGAGCATTAGCCGCAAGGATTATAATGCACTTAAGAGTATATGGTATGGCTAGATCATAGAACAGCTATAAGGACATGGTTCCGAAAGCTGCAGAAGGGCTCAGCTCATGCTAGAGCACCCTCTCACATAAAACCAAGCACTCTGCCTTCAGGATTGTCAAGGCCTGCCATAGGAGTGACTTCTAGGCAGATGTCTATATATTAGGTTAGTTATAGGCATACTACATCTAAGCAAGGGGTGATGACACCACCTTGCCCAAGCTGAGTGATCAGCCTGTGGTGTCAAGTTTGGATGGCCATCCAGGGGTGGCATAATACATGCTGCAGCCCCTGGTAGGCCTTGGATGCACCTATGCCCTGGGTACCTATGGTACACTATACAGGGGCTCACAAAAGGTGACCAAATTCCCAATTATGTACCTAAAGTACATGGTATCAATTTAGAGAGAACAGCTTGGCTGTGGTTCTGATTAGCAGGCCCACAGCCCCACTAAAGTAAAGAAACAGGAGTATCACAGCAAAACGTGGGGGTGGCCATAGGAAACAGACCCTACTCTCCTACACACCTCCCCCCCCCCCCAAACGCAGCGACATTAAACTAACCTGGACCAGTTGAGTCTTCATGTTCTAAGTGGAAATATCTTGAGTCCATCTGCATTACCATGGTCAGTTCCAGGTCTATTTTCCACTGTAAAGTTCATCCCCTGTAGGAAAATGGACCACCAGAGTAGTTTGGGATTTTCACTACAAATCTGATTTAGCCACAAGAGGGGCTTATGGTCTGTCTGAATCTTGAAGCGAGTACCAAACAAGTATGGCCTCAGCTTCTTCAGGGCCCAAACCACAGCAAAGGCCTCCCTCTTAAAAGCTGACCAACGTTTCTCTCTAGGGGTCAGCCTTCTGCTAATAAAAGTAATGGGCTGGTCTTGACCATCTTTATTCAATTGTGAAAGAACAGCTCCCACACCCAACTCAGAAACATCTGTTTGGACAATGAATTCTTTGGAGTAATCTGGACTTCAGAATAGGTGCAGAGCACACGGTCTGCTTCAGGTCATCAAATGCCTTTTGACAGCTTACTGTCCACTGAACTTTCTTGCAGGTTAAGTCATTAAGTGGTGTCACAATGGACCCATAGTTCTTAACAAACTTTCTGTAATAACCAGACAGGTGCAAGAAAGCTCCGACCTGTGTCTGAGTGGTTGGAGGAGTCAAGTCCTTTATGGTCTGGATCTTGCTCTCCAGTGGTGGAACCTGACCTTCACCTACAAGGTGGCCCAGGTACACAACCTTACTCTGCCCTATCTGGAACTTAGTCGCCTTGATAGTTAGGTCTGCCTTCTGTAGGGCCTCCAAAACATTCTTCAGGTGATCCTCCAAAGTGGAGCTTAAGACAGCAATATCATCAAGATAAGCTGCACAATAGTCATCCACACCCGAGGAAAGTGGCAGGTGCATTCTTGAATGAATGGCGTTTTTATACTGCGCAAAACTTAGCCCCAAGGGGCATCAAGGCGCAATGCGAACAGACATAGAAAGTCCAGACTCCAGATAACTAGACCAGACGCCATTGGGAGAGCAAGAATCTAATATGCTTGAGAAAAAAGCCAGGTTTTGAGAAGTTTTTTGAAGATTGTCAAGGAGGATTGACTGGTAAGCTCAAGGGGAAGGGAGTTCCACAGTTTGGGAGCCAAGGTGGAAAAGGCTCTACCTCCCCATCTAACCTTAGAAAACCTAGGGACTACCAGCCTATTCATTGAAGATGAACGAAGCGTTCTAGTGGGGGTGTAGGCACACAGAAGAGATCTAATGCCTTCAGATCCTGAGCCATGGATAGCACCATGGGCCAGACAGAGAATTTTGAAGGAGATCCTAGAAGGAATTGGGAGCCAATGAAGGTCCCTTCTGGCCATTGTTGCAGACGTCCTCCTACAGAGGCTGAGAACCAATCTGGCTGCAGCATTTTGCACCATTTGGAGGCGATGGATAGAGCCTTTATTGATTCCACCGTAAAGGGCATTACAATAATCTAGCCTTGATAGTACTAGGCCAGTTATTGCTTGTTTCCTGTCTGCCAAGGACAGGTAAGGGGCAATTTTCTTTAAGATTCTAATGGTGCCACAACAAGTAGACACTGTCCTATTTACCTGAGGGTCGAAGGAAAGGGCGGGATCAATTTGTACTCCAAGGTTCTTAGCAATAGGAGTGGGAGTCGGGCAATCGCCCAGGGATGGAGGCCACCAGTCCTTTGACCAGAGATCTTGGCTCCCTCCGAAGACCATAACTTCGGTTTTTTCACCATTCAATTTTAGGAAGTTACATGTCATCCAATTGGAGACTGCCTCCATACAAGCTCTAAACTTGGAGGCGATCTCACAAACTGGCTGGGTGATGGATACCAAGATCTGTGTGTCGTCAGCATAGGACAGCACGTCCAGGCCAAAGGATCTTACTACCTGTGCAAGTGGGGTAACATAGATGTTAAACAGTAAAGGGCTCAATGAAGAGCCCTGGGGAACCCCACATTGCACCTTTTGGGGATCGGAGAGGAAGTTGCCCATTTTTACTCTCTGCTCCCTGTGATGGAGAAAGGAGGAGAGCAGACTGAGGGCAGAACCTCCTAATCCGATATCTTTGAGCCTGGAGATTCTTCAAGCCAAAGGGCATTACCACAAATTGGTAATGACCTCGTGGGGTCGAAAATGAGGTTTTAGCTTTTGCATCAGCTAGTCTAATCTGCCAGTAGCCAGCCGTCAAGTCAAATGTGCTCAAAAACTTGGCAGAAGCCAATCAGTCAATGAGCTCATCTGCCCTTGGTATTGGGTGGGCATCGGTCCTAGTGACAGCATTGAGACATCTGTAGTCCACACAAAACCTCATCTCTTACCACCTTGGGTGTGAGGTTTAGGCACTAGGAGAGCCCTTGGGCCAGTCCTGTAGTCCGAGGGCTCAATAACTCCCAACATCTTTTGGACCTCTGTCCTGATACAGTCCCTGACATGATCAGGTTACCTGTAGATTTTACTCTTCACAGGCAGACTGCCACCAGTGTCCACTTCAAGGGTGCACCAGTTTGTCTGACTTGGAGTCAGTGAAAACATAGGTCTATAGGACTGGAGAACTTGTCTGCTGTCCTGTTGCTGTTGGTCAGTGAGGCTACCTGCCAAGGCTACACCATCAACTGAGCCATCGTCAGGGTTCTGAGAAAGCAGGTCTGGGAGCGGGCCACTCCCCTCCTGTCTCATCTGTAGCCATGAGCAAGCCATGTCTGCCCTGTCAACATATGGTTTCAGCCTGTTGACATCAAGCACCCTGTGGGGCTCCTAGGTGTTCCCAGGTCAACCAGATAGGTTACCTCTCCTTTCTGCACAACAACAGTGTGGGGTCCAGGCCATTGGTCTTTGAGTGCTGCTGGGGCCACTGGCTCCAACACCCACACTTTCTGTCCTGGCTGGTACAGTCAGCACAGCCTTTTGGTCATGCCAGGTTTTTTGAAGTTCCTGGCTAGCCTAAAGGTTTTTAGATGCATTTTGCATGTACTCAGCCATCCTGAAGCGGAGACCAAGTACATAGTCCACAGTGTCCTGTTTAGGCTTTGAGAGATAACTCCCATCACTAGACAAAGGGGTCCTCTTACAGGATGCCCAAAAAGAAGTTCAAAAGGGCTGTAGCCAACCCTCTTCTGTGGGACCTCTGTAAGCAAACAAAAGGCAGGGCAGAAGGATGTCCCATCTTCGCCTAAGCTTTGCAAGTAAACCCTCTATCATGTCCTTTAAGGTCTTGTTAAATCTTTCAACCAGACCATTGCATTGTGGATGGTAGGGCGTGGTGAACTTGTAGTTCACTCCACATAGCAGTTAGGTACCCCGACAAAGTTTGCACCTCTGTCTGAGACAACCTCCTTCGGAAAACCCACTCTTGAGAAAACTCCCAGGAGGGCTCTTGCCACAACAGGTGCTGTTGTGGTCCTTAGGGGAATAGGTTCTGGGTATCTGGTGGCATAATCCACTACCACCAGAATAAACCTGTGCCCAGATGCGGTTTGGGGATCCATTGGTCAAAAATTGTCTATCCCAACTCTTTCAAAGGGAACCCCCACCACAGGTAGTGGTATTAGGGGGGCCTTTGTGGTGCCACCCGATTTGCCATTGGCTTGGCAGGTGACACAGGAGCGACAAAACTCCTTGGTATCTTTTGACATGTGGGGCCAGTGAAAGTGAGGGACAAGCCTGTCCCAAGTCTTGTTCTGGCCAAGATGTCCTGCTAAGGGAATATCATGGGCTAAGGTAAGAAGGAAGCCCATGAATGCCAAATGTATGACCAACCTCCTGGAAGCACCAGGCTTGGGGTCTCTAGCCTCTGAATAAAGGAGCCCTTCATCCCAATAAGTTCTATGGGTACCTGTAGCATTCCAAGCAGCAGCTTGCTGTCTGAGGGGTTCAAGAGAGGGGCAGTCCAATTGCGCCTGCCTCAGGTCTGCCCTTGAAGGTCCTCCTGTCCCAAGAAACTCAGCCTGATCAGGTTCAAGCTCTTCTAGGACAGTCTCACAGTCAGCTTCCTGGGAAGTCTGATCCAAAACATCTAAACCAGCAAAACAAAATCGAGCACAGTGTCCACAAAAATACAGGAGGCAGAGGCAAAAAGTCAGGGGAAACCACACCAAGGATGCCAGGTCTAACAACTCCTGTGCTTTTGGCCTGTGGGTCCTCTCCTGCTTCAGAGGGCTCCCCTGCTTGCTCGGGGGCTGCTCTTATGCACCTGCTTGTGTCAAGTTTCTTGGACTTGACAAGTTATTTGCTCTCTACGCCAGTTGCAGCTGCCAAGGCTTGGTGGTACTCCCACTGGACACCAACCCCCTGGTTCTCAACTTCTGACATGTGACAGCTCATGCACAGCTCGGTCTTACTCTGGTGCCTGGTAAGCACAGCTGCAGCGACAAGGTCACCGCCAACACTTCTGAACTGTCCAACATCGGTGAGCAATGCTCTTCCATGTCTCCTGGTCACCACTAAAATCGCCATAAGGGTTACCTGGATTGGTGCAAGGTTTTTCACTTAAATAAGTGTGCACCATAAACTGAGCCAGCCTCACACGTGTGGTAAGTGGATAATTAAGTTACCAGTTCCCGATTAGATTAGAGCAAATTCTGAAACTTTCCCTCACTAAAATGTGAGGCAAATGCATGTTCCTACCCAAAGTAGGATGTCTGCAGGGCATTTTGGGTAATGAAACAGAGGGATCCATAGAAGCCAACACCATGATGTGTAGATGCAATGTCATTAAAATGATTTTCCTCCCTAAGGTTCTATACCATAGGTCTTCAAACGTTCTGATGCAGAGACCCCCCTGTCAAAAACCTTTAGGCGTAAGGACCCCTTCCTGACGAAAATTTCTAGAACTTGAGCCTCCTCATTATTGCTAACTTTCGACAACCATAAAGGCCTCCAATTCCCCCAGCAAATCATTTATACATTGGGGAAATAAATTAAACCGTGTTTAGCAAACCAAAGGTCACTGTTTGGGGCGTGGTCAAAGGTGTGACTAAAAACAAAGGGCCTCATTTATGAGACACTGGCGTAGGGTGGCGCCGCAAGTCTTCTTGCAGCGCTGCCCAAGGCCAATGTGAAAGGGCAGGAAGGCACCTTATTTATGAAATGTCCCCCTATGTTGGCACACAAATTGCTGCCTAGCGCCAACGTAGGACGGATGGTTTTTGTGGAAGGGGCACCTTCATGCACAAAAACAATCCTGAGAGGGGTTTTCCCCTCTTTCCATGTGTGTTGCAGAATGCAGCACACATGGAAAGAGGAAAAAACGAGAAGAAATTAAAACATTTCCCCCCGGTCACGCCTGCTGTAGGGAGGCGTAAGGTTTGGCACTGCCCCAGGTTTACATGGTTTTGTAAATCTGGGGCAGCGTCAAAATCCATGGGCGTTGTGTGGGAACACCCTCCGCAATGCCTATGGAATGCCTACTTGACAGAGTAAGGCAACACAGCGACTTGCGCTGGTTTGTCTTACTCCATATCTATGAGGCCATGCAAAGCCATACAGGGTGACTTTGCCTCGCCTCAGATAGGATTTAGATGCTTGTGCCACAAAATGACGCTTCAGTGGCGCAAGCCTCTCATAAATCAGCCCCAATATATTTTGTTCATTTTTAGGTCTTTCACCATCAGGTAGCTACATACAAAATAATGGGTAGCTTAAATGAAAAATACGTTTAAAATGTTGTTACTCAATGGTAAATGCACTCACTATACAGTACACTATGTAACCTCTATTATTTAATGCACTGCATAGGTCAGTGTGTAACCAGAGAGCCACAGAATTAAAATTGGTTGGTGCAGTGGAAAAAAGTGACTTGTGTATTTTTAGTGCTTTGAGGTCACAGCCTGTGACAGAAAGCACTGTGAATTCATAAGTCATTATTTTTATACTTGCTTCCAAAATGTAGATTAGTGTAATATCAGACAGTAAGTAATGCATTTTTTTGCATATCTGTCCCTTCAGTACCTTTTCTGGGGTACTAAGCGCTGTGTAAATACAGTTTGTTAAAAGCACTCACTTCACATCCCAGTTGCTAACCACCACACAAAAAAACATTTGCAAGCAGAAACCATGGCATGGAGGCTTTGTTTAAGGATCGTTTTACCCGTCTGTTGGGCCTCTTAGTTTTACATCACATGACACTCCATTCACATCAGCTGAAGCATTTTAACTGCGCAGTTGTGTTTGTCCAAAAGGAAGAGCACATTTTGCATTCCAGGCAGAAGTTAGGCCTGGAAATGCGCGACCCCCTTCCCAGGACTCCAGGCCCCCCCTGGGGGTCGCAAACCACAGATTGAAGACCTCTGCTCTATACTGTTTCAGAGCTATCCCCTTGCTGATGGACCAAACCTGGTTTAAAAAGCTAGATCGGATTGGATCTTGGTTTCTATGGGCAGGGAAACGCCCGAGAAGGGCTCTTAAGTTTATGACTCTACCCAGACACAGGGGAGGGTGGGCAGTACCTAATTTTCAAATCTATTACTGGGCTATTGCATTAAAAAAAATAGGAGAATTATTGGATGGAGGAATTTGGGACGGTCCCGATAAGTCAATATATTATTTAATCTACGGGACAGAGGCTAGGGGACTTTTGTCATATAGACTTTCTTATTTTAAAAGGCTGAGTTTTAAGTTTTTGCTTAGTGCCTTTTGAGTCTGGACGGCGGTCCATAAATTGTTTGGAATCGGACGGTTTCACATATACTCTTTCGTAAGGAATACTCTTTCCAGAAATTGTGTGATGCGTATTTTAAAGAGAACAAACAATTTTTTAAATATTTACAGATTAGAGTTTCTTTGTAGAAGAACTATTACTTGGGCACATATTCCGTTCGAACAGCTGGATAGGTTTATGTTTGTATCTATCCTTGGTACCTTGTCTGGAGCCACCAGTGAAGGGTGGGGGTGGTATAATAATGAAAAGAGGACTTAAGGCATAGTGGTTAATTGTATTTTTTTCGTTTCATCCGTTTCTATGACCGACGTCCTAAAAAAAAAAAAAGATTTAAAAAAGGGGAGAAGGAAAAAAAAAAAAAAAAAAAAAAGAAGCCAACACCATGGATTTATCAGTCTCTAGGTTTCAGGAAGTCCAAGGGCCATAGGGTTCCCAGTTTGACAGCTGACCCAGAGCTTGATTAGTGCAACCATTCACCGGTGCAAGTGAGAAACTTTGGTTTTATCCCCTCTCTGCTAGCTCCTATGTCAAAACTACAAAAAAAAGGAATCCAGATTTCCCTGTTATGAGGCTTGAGATGCTCTAAGCCCCAGGGAGGAAATTACTGTTGGGCCTGTTTGGGAGTGCAAGGCATGACGTCTGGGTGGGTCACTCCAACCATTTTATTTCTGACCATTTCTCCCTGGAGTCTAGTAGGCTTTCAGCCTCTTGAGGAAGATCAAGAGTACACCTCCTCAATCTATCCCCAGGGTGGTCTGGGGGGGGGGGGTGTCAGGGGGGAACGCAGAAAGATTGTGGTCAGTTCTGGGACACAGTCAAAGCCAGATGCCCAGGTGGGCTGCCACACCACTTATTTCCATGCCACATATGGGGCTTACTTGGGAAGACAGATTGGGGGTAAAACCTCAATCAGGGAGATCCTGCTCTCTGGTGGCTAGTAGGCTTACTGCCCCACCACCTATCTAGGCAGAAAGACAGCGGTGTCCAATGGGAGTGGTGGGGGGGTGGTGGGACAGTTAACTCCAGAAGGGCTGTTTTGCTCCTAACAAACATTTTCCTGCAATCTAGTTAGTTAGATCTCTACTTGGTAATTAGCCCCTGGGTATTCCTGAGCAGGGATCCACTACTGTCCCCTAAGTGTTGCCTCTCCCATCTTTAAGAGTGCTTGGGAGCAGGTAGTTATGCCCCCTTCCTCCCCCCAGCACTGATCAAAATTAAACCACCTATGGACTGGTTCCACTTCTAATTTAAGGACATCGCAGTAGCTGGAAGAAAAAAAAATATAGAAGAATTATTTCAGGGCCCAAAGGAAGTCTATCCTCCGCATTATGATTTTGCTTTTCTTTTTTTTTTTAAGAGAAAATCCTTCTGGTGCAAGCAATAGATTCATTTTCTCAGGCAATACAGTGGACAAGACGTTCACATTCCAAGGGACATGTAAAAGGTTCATCTGGGCTACTTTTATTGATTTTTCTTACTAAACTTAGTGCGGGCCATTGACATTCATCGGAATCACTTGTTGAACAGTTGATCCTCGTCTCGCCACCCCCAGCCAGTCTAACTTAGTCTTGAGCTCTGCCCAGGTTAATGAGGTGAAGACAAGGATTCCCAAATCTCCTTTTTATATACATTAACTGTCCAGTCATTTTAGGAGCATGCCCATACCAAACATTAAGGCTTGGGGCCACTAACCTCTCACCTAGAGATAGGGTTCTTAGAAAAAGTGCATTGGTTATATTTTACAAATATTTGTTAATTTTCTGCCACTATAAATGAAGCAAATATTCTAGCTTTGATTTGCAATTAAAATATATATATTTTTTTTTTACAAGCTGTGCATGTCACCACATCTTTAGCACAATCCTGGTTGCATTTCATCACAATACATCACACACAAATTTCCCAATCAAGTTTATCTAAACGTGCAATTAAACAAAGCCATCCCTTTAATATGAAATATTGGGAGGGTTTGTGATCTGAATCTCACACATCCACATGAGACTGGCTCTATTTCGGTATAGGTCACTCACATTGCTTGACTATCGTGGGTCCAATACCCAATGTACGTGGTCTCCAAAGATCATAGTGTGACCATCAGTGTGGGAGGAGACCATCAGTGCCACAAGGGCTTGCAGTTAAAAATCACTGGACCAAACAACCATGCTGGCTACCACCACAAGAGGAGGAGTTTGGTGCACCATTTAAAGCAGATGGGGCTGTAGAGAACAGTCAGCCAACGTAAGGATTTAGGGTAGGGTCAAACCATCCACCAACCAATTGGAGCCTGGAGTAGAGGGGTGGTTCCTTCATTCCCCTATACAATACTCCATCCTTCAGGCAGAGTGGGACACAACCAACCTCTAATATCCATAATCACACTTGCACCTTCCCATTTAAAAGAAGAGTAGCAACCTTGGGAAATTGAAAGGTGGTTAGATAGAGGGCACAATGGAACTCAAACCCATAATCCACCTTCTCCCTTTACAGGCCACAAAAGTTAGGCAGAACCCTCATCCATTGAAAAATTAGATAAAAAGTACAAGGTTAGAACAGAAAATATTAAACTTATCAGATGAGAAGACTGGATTAATAGTTTAATTGTTTAGTTATGAACACTAAAAGCCATTGAAGACCTTTATGTGGGAAGAAGGTCGGACTATTAGATTCTACACTAAAGTCAGACTGAGAAATCCTAAACCCTGAACATCCTGAAACCCTGTGTGTCCTGTCATTTGTATACCCATTTCTTTCTGTAAAGAAAGACTCATAGTTCCTTGTAACTATGTCCCATTGCAATGCAAGTTCTGATCCAAACCAAACTTCGACAACTGGAGCTAGTATAAATGGCATGCATCAATTTATCAATGGGTATCAACGTTCCTGAATAATATTCTTTCCATGCGTAATATTTAATTTCACTACACCAAAACAAGGACTAAAAACAAACTTACGTAAACAGATGTAAATAATTATACTTACACGTTGAACTATGTCTGCATGGGTATCCAGAAAGCAAGCTTCCCGAAGAAAAGTAGATACAATGCTCATTTCTGTATGAAATAAAGTAAATACTCATGATGTAATATCACATTTCAAAACAGAACAAAATTCACGAACTAACCTTACATTTTAGCATTTAGTGGTGCCTTAGATGTCAGATTTTTTTTTTTTTTTTTTTAAAGTAATTTTTATTGTAGACATACTTTACACAGGCCAATAGTTGCACATATTCAGCATCATTCACAGTGCTACAGTCAGGTTCATCAACTTCTCGTGAACACAGCCTGCAGGCCCACATCCCGGGGGCCGGGCGGCGGCAGTAATTTCGCACCCCCATGCCTGGTTGCTCTTCCTCAGGAGTATGGACTCGGATTTGTGTGTGCCTACTTTTCCGTCCTCGCCTAATGAAACCCCGAACTCCCCCCCCCTAACTTGCCCCTCAGTCCCAAAAACCCCCTATCCCTCCCCCCCCTGTTCCCTCCTCCCCCCCCCCCCCATCATCCGCTCGGGAACCTCCCGTTGTGTAACTCTAACCTCGGGATCCAGGCTTTCTCCTCCACCGGTTCTCTTAACACCAGATTATTGTACTGTGCTGACCCCTGCCACGTCTAGGTCCTCCCCGTCATCCACTATCTCACTATCCCTGAGGCCTTGTACCATTACCTCCCAGGCCGTTGCTTGTTCTAGCGCCCTCTCATTAGCTGTTCTACGCGCCATCTGATACCTATGCGTGCTATCACAGGCCGCCCACTTCAGGAATTAGTTGTTCCACCGCCTATATGTCGGGCTCGCCCTTGCCTTCCAGTTTCTGGTTATCTCACGCTTGGCTACCATTAAACCCATATCTATGAACTTGCTCGAGAGCTTGTTTTTGGGGGTGTGTGGAAACCAATGCAGGATGCACGCCGCTGCATCAAAGTCAACAGTCCGGTCCGTCACCTCGTTCATGGATTCACCCACGGCTCGCCAATAGTCTGATAGGGCCGGGCATGACCAGAGCATATGCACCAGCTCGGCTCCATCTGCCGCGCAGCGGGGGCACCTCGCATCAGTCGCGCCAAAGTACCTCAGGATTCTCCCAGGGGTCATGTACGCCCTGTGCAGTATGTAATCATGGATAACTTGAAAACGAGCGTTCCTTGTGCTATTACGCGCCCTCCGCACCAGCTGCGCCCACGTCGTGTCCGGGATGGGCTTACCGAGGTCAGTTTCCCATTTGAGTTTTAGTGCATCGAGAGGCGGCAGGTGCTCGTGGAGCATTCTGTTGTATAAGCAAGATACCGCTTTCACCGTTCCCGCCGCCATCATGGTGTACTGGCACGCCATGGCCGTCTCCGCCTCCGCCAGTCCCAGTCCCCAGTGTTTCTGCATTGCTCTCGTCACAGCTGCATGAAGGAGATAGCCCCCGCGTGGGAGGTCAAAGCGTTCCTGGAGGGCCGAGTACGGGAGGAGCTCCCCGTTTTCGAAAAGGTCCCCTACCACCTGTATTCCTACCTCCTCCCACTGCTGCAGGCGGGACCAATCGCCTCCATGGGGCAATGCTGTCAGCATGCCCAGTGGCATCTCCGGGGCGTAGGGGTGCTGAATCCCTGCCCGCTTCTGTGCCCTGTTCCAGCAACGCCGAAATGTATCCTGTTCAAGGGACAGATCCCGGGTGGCGAGTTTCTGACCTAGCGCGATATAGGCTAGTATGTGTCGTGGCGTGCCCCGCAGTCGTTTATCTTCCGGGCCTCGGTAAACCCGAGCCACCTCTTGCGTGAAGATCTGCAATTGGGCAGCGAGATAATAGAGCTCGTAGTCTGGGAACGCCAAGCCGCCCTCATCTTTCGGGCGGGTGAGTGTCGCCAGCGCCACTCTACATCTGCCCGTCCCCCATAGGAATGAAGTGAGCTGGGAGCGAAGTCGGCGGAAAAAGGAGCTGGGGATCCAGATCGGAAGAAGTACAGCAGCCGCGGGAGGGCCACCATTTTTAGCAGCGCTATCCTACCAGCAATGGATAGCGGAAGTGTGGCCCAGAACGCCATGCTACCCTTCAGCCCCCTGACGCATCTCTCCACATTGCCCTCGAACAAAGCCGTCGCTGTGTGATAGACGTACACTCCAAGATAGTGGAGACAAGTCGGCTCCCAATGAAGCAGTGGCCTGTGTTCTGGGCGGGCCGCGTCCTCCTTCAGTGGAAAGAGGCTCGTCTTCGCCCAGTTAACTCTTAGGCCCGAGAGGTCGCCAAAACGTCCCAGCAGCTCCTCCGCCCCCTCGAGCTCAGTCGCGTCATTGTCCAGGAACAGCAGGAGATCGGCGTACAGCGAGATAAACTGTCGCCCGTCACCAGTGTGCACACCTGCGAAGTATCGCCCCCTGCGGGCTTCCACAGCCAGCGGTTCGATCGCTAAAGCGAACAGTAATGGGGACAGAGAGCAACCCTGCCGGGTGCCCCTCTCCACTGGGTATTGGTGGGTGCCTTAGATGTCAGATGTAACGCATCGATATAATATCGAAAAGGAACTTGTATTCATAAATGACAAAGTACTATTTCCTTCCTTTCTGGTCTTTTAGATAATATGCTAGCGATAGCAAATATCCACATTCCTGTGTCGCTATGTGCGACAATGTAAATTCACTCCTTATTTTTAAACAGCAAGCATTGTGGTTCTGACTACTTCGTTTGGAAGCAGCTCGGCGTGGGCTACTAATCAGCTGCTTGCAGCATTTAGTGTGAATTTACTATGCACGCTGTGAACCATGTTGGAATGGACCTAAAGCTTGTTCAGACCCTTTCTCTGTGGAGTCAGAAACCTAATGTACATAATTTACTTTGTCTGCTACTTGAGACAGAAAATCATGATTTTTATTGCTTCATTAAGGACAAACTTTCTCCCTCAAAAGGGAGATGGGGCAGGGCTATCTTAAGGCAGCCATGTGATCACAGCTAATCAAATTAATGGTAGTAACCCAAGAATGGTGAGAGCTGAATACACTGAATGGAATAATCACAGAGGTTCCGAAATGGGGTGGGGAGGGGCTACATTCCTGGAAAGTCTTCCTAAAGACATAGCCGCCGTTTTCTAAGATGAATCTGCACTGGTTATAAAATGAACTAATAACCAATTGATAAATAGAAAACAGGTTTTTTGATGGAATTGCCTGCAACCATAATGAATGTAGTAGGATTGGGGAAGCAGACAAATTCTATTATATGGAGTTTATTTTCACAGAGTATTAGTTCAAGAAAAGAAAAATGAAACCTAAAAAGAATGGGGATTGCTCTTAATAATATCGAGGGCGCTATTAACTCACTACTGCAGCACTTTATTTAGGGATATCGACAGCCTTAACACACAAGCCTCCGGTCACCAATTCGTCAAAAAGTGACCAGTAAATACAAAAATAGAATAGGCTACGGGAACAGCCCCTTACGGTCACCTGATTCAACGTATTTTTTTTTCACTGATTGACTAGGAGGTCCATCAAAAGTATGGTATATTGTAGATGGTCCCAATTGTGCTCTATTTGGTGATGAGGTACCAAATAGCCTACTTGTTAGACTGCAGATGTGACAGAATGTGTGTACTTTAGTTTATGTATTTACTATACCTACACAATTACATTTTAATTACTTTTATAGTTTATAGCTTTTTTGTTTTGGATGCATTTAGCAAAAGTATCTACTATGCAATAATGTGAGTGTTTGCCTTTTACATTCAAGACTTACAAAACAACTTTTGACTCCATTTTAGAATGCAGTTCGTCGAGGGCACAGCAACTATGCTAATTGAGACTGTTCAGCAAAGTGGAGCTACTCCAAGTGTCATAATAAGCTCATTTGAAACTCCTCAGACACACATATTCAAAACACTGCACAACGTAGGCCCCACCTACCTCAATAAAGTGATGTCCTTCCACCAACCACCCAGGCAATTTCACTTGACTCCTAATTACACAAATCCAACGCATAGACAAACAGATCAGGGTGGGAGTTCTTACATCACTTGTAAAGCGTGGAACATCCCACCGCACAGAGCTTCATCTTTTCTTGAATTCCGCAAGATGCTGAAGACCTGGCTTCTCAGTTAACCAAAGGACCCAAGGGAGGGCTTGCAACAGAAAGCTTCACAGCACCAGGATACCCCACGCTGGTGCATTTTACAAATACACATAACAGTACTGACCCTGCTCCTCATGGAATAATTCCACTCTGAACTGCCAGGAGCAACTCACTCCAGAAGAGAACACAAGCTATTTTCCACCTTGTTAGGATTCCTTTTTCAGGGTGGATTGAGGAAGGGGAAGAAATGGTTTGGTCGGAAAGAGTAGTATAGCTAAGGCTTCATTTTACAACACTGTTCGGAGGGAGGTGGTGATAAGATTAGGATAGGGACAGACCGTTTATTCCTTTCCAGTGTAGTACTGAGCAAAGCAAGCACTTAAGTAGCACCATTATTTGGAATCTAAAGAGGCTAAATGACTAATGTAAGATACATTGGTCTTTCATATAGGAGGCGAAATGGGGTGGAACTTACTCTCATACAACAGATGCACAGCTTTATTATTCTCAGCGACTGATAATATGAACTGCACAGGATGTCCCATTTTGGATGCATAGAGTACAGAGAAAAGGAAGACCAGAGTTTGTCAACAGGGTGTGGGGGGGAACTAAATTGCCATGAAATGGACCTCCTGAATATGTATGCATCCAACTGGATAGATGCGCTGTTCTTTCATAAAGCGCTGGAAGCTGTTTCCTGTACTTGTTGGTACATCTCCTGTGGGTGGGTGCTTTGAACTGTGTCCTGGACCCCTATCATAGCGCAGTGAAAGTCCCAGCCACAATTACAATATCTCAGTCATTAGGCGAGATGATGCAATAATGGAGTGGCCTATGTGCCAGGAGGAGACTACCCCCTGCTACGAGTGCATAGCTTGTGAAGAGCATGAATTGTGACTATCTGGACAGGACCCAGTCTGACCATTCTATCCCATGACTTGAATATTCACAGAGCAGACTCAAGTTGTGGATAAATGTGGCTTTTCTACAGCGAGGAACTGATGGATGATGGGTTAAGGTTAGACCAGCATGCAAATATTCCATCCTATGTTGCAACTAAGTGGGTTAAGTATCCTGTTAGTGTTGGGTGAATGGCATTCAACGCACACAACAGCAAGGAACTCTTCAACATCGTCAAAGAGCTATCCAACCCCAACGCCGGAAACAACGACCTCGCCCCTTCGCAAGACCTCTGCAACTCCCTCGCCTCCTACTTCCACAACAAGATCGCGGAAATACACAACAGCTTCAGCACTCAACCGACACACGCCACGACCGAACCACCGCCCCCCCCCCCCCACCACCACCCCCACCACCACCACCCACGCCTGGACCCCGATAGCACCGAAGACACCGTCCGCACGATGAACTCCATCCACTCCGGATCTCCAACCGACCCCCGACCTCACCACGTCTTCAACAAGGCAGACGCTGTCATCGCACCCCACCTACGGGACATCATCAACACCTCCTTCGGCACCGCCACCTTCCCGGAGAGCTGGAAGCACGCCGAACTCGGCGCTCTACTAAAGAAGCCATCAGCCGACCCCACTGACCTAAAGAACTACTGCCCCATCTCGCTGCTCCTGTTTCCTGCAAAAGTCATTGAGAAGACCGTCAAACAGCTGGCCGCCTTCCTCGAGACGAATGGATCCCTCGACACCTCGCAGTCTGGCTTCCGGGCCAACCACAGCACCGAGACCGCCCTGATCGCAGCAACCAATGGCATCCGAGCCCTGCTCGACAACGGAGAAACAGAGGCCCTCATCCTCCTGGACCTCTCCGCAGCCTTCGACACGGTCTGCCACCGTACCCTAGTGCAGCGCCTCAGCAACGTCGGAATCCAGGAGAAGGCACTGGAGTGGATCATCTCCTTCCCCGCAGGAAGAACACAGAGTCCGCCTCCCCCCGTTCAGATCAGAAGCCACCGAAGTCATCTGTGGCGTTCCTCAAGGCTCCTCGCTCAGCCCAACCCTCTTCAACGTCTACATGAGCCCCATCGCACACCATCACAACCTCAACATCTACGCCGATGACACCCAGCTGATCCTCTCCCTCACCAACGACTCCGCCACCGCCAGAGCCAACCTACACGATGGGATGAAAAAGGTAGCCGAATGGATGAAGAACAGCCACCTGAAACTGAACTCAGACAAGACGGAAGTCCTCATCCTGGGCTCCTCGCCCTCCGCCTGGGACGACTCCTGGTGGCCGCCCGCCCTGGGCACCGCACCCAAACCGACAGATCACGCACACAACCTGGGCTTCATCCTGGACTCCTCCCTCTCCATGACCAGACAAGTCAACGCTGTCTCCTCGTCGTGCTTCAACATCCTGCGCATGCTACGGAAGCTCTTCCGGTGGATCCCCACCGAGACCAGGAAGACTGTCACCCAGGCCCTCGTGACCAGCCGCCTGGACTACGGCAACTCCCTCTACGCCGGAACCACCGCCAAAATCCAGAAGAGACTCCAGCGGATCCAGAACGCCTCAGCACGACTCATCCTGGACATCCCCCGCCGCAACCACATCTCCGGCCACCTGAGACCTGCACTGGCTCCCGGTCAACAAGAGAATCACCTTCCGTCTCCTCACCCACGCACACAAAGCCCTACACAACCAAGGTCCAGGATACCTCAGCCGCCTCAACTTCTACACTCCCAAACGTCAGCTTCGACCGGCCACGCCCTCGCCGCCGTCCCCCGCATCCGAAGAGCCACCACAGGGGGAAGGTCCTTCTCCTACCTCGCCGCCAAGACTTGGCACTCCCTCCCGACCCACCTCCGCCTGACCCAGGACCACCTCGCCTTCAGGAAGCAGCTCAAGACCTGGCTGTTCGAGCAGTAGCAGACCCCCCCCCCCTCCACCAGCGCCTTGAGACCATCCGGGTGAGTAGTGCGCTATATAAATGCTTTGATTGAACGTTGTGATTCAAGGGTTTTGGATGGGTAAAATGTATGGCATGCAAAAAGCAGATAGGATCCTGAAAGATTCTGGACTGAAGTAAGGCACCTCGATGTGCATTTATAAAGTTAACCCGCTAGAGAAGCGTAGCCAATTCAGGAAACCTGGTTCCAGGAGCATATAATAGGCTAGATAGGTTCACCTATGCAGCATATAGGCCGTGCTTACAAATTGAGAGGATAATACCAGTAGACAGCTATCACGGCTACCCGAGAGTGAAACCTCTAGACAAATATTTAACATGTGCTGAATGCTAGCCGGGGAGATACGATAATGTAGGAAGATATACATCAAGTGCTTCACTGATACAGGTCATGTCTGTTCCCAGTGGTGAGGAAATTAAGATATTGGAGGGCTGCTTCACTATTACATTCTACTGAGAACTAAAGAGACGTTCGAGATTGTTATTTAGACAAGAGCTGTCCCATTATTTGAAATTTGATTAAACTCCTGTTACACTCTTCAGTGTGCCAGGGTTAGTATTAAATGCATTCCTCTGAGAAGTGGAAGCTAGAATGGGAAATATTGGCTGGGTGCCCACTTAATGAATAAGCAAGACATGAGAAAAAGGATTATTATAGAATAATGGAAGCATTGGCATTTCTAAAAAAGAGGCTGTTGCCACTGCGGTGGGGTATGAATGACACCCTGCCATCTTTTGTGTTTGGGTGCCCACTTCAGCCACATAGGATTTAGTAATAGAATCATTGATGGCTACACTCCATTTTATACTATGCACGAAGGGAGCATTAAGTTTGCAAATAGCACGCATGTCGTGGCATGGGGCATGTATTCAACTTAAGACAGCATTAGTTGGTGCTAGGTTTAAAAGTGCACAGTTTACATGGGTTAATACACCTAATGGTTCTCCAAAATACTCATCCCTCCAGGTGTTTGTTGAACGAGTCCTGCAAAATCTATACACATGATACACTCCTTAACTCTTGCAGTGAAATATTGGAAGTAGGTGGTTTTTGATGCGGAGTGTAGTTGGGTCTGCATAGAAAGCCCAGGAAAGAGAAAATAAGACATTCACACCTAATGCTGGGTACTGGCCAGTCATCGAATTCCAAAACACTGGATTGGAAATGTAGAACTACCAGTGTATAGATGGCACAGATATGTATTTGAATGGGCAGTAGCTGAAAGTATAGGATCAGAGTTAAACCGGATCCAAATTTAGGGGAGGATATGAACAAGTGGAGGGAACTGATGACCCTTGTTGCAATCTCAGGAAGATGTGCTTCTGCAAATAATGTGCCCATGTATACATGTTTTTAAAATGTACGAGTTAAGATAGGAAAGTGGTGCAGTAGTAAAAAAAAGAAATTAAAAAAAAAAGCATAGAGACAATTGTGAGAAACTGCCATCTTTCTTGCATGATATGTCCCCACTTTTTCCTGAATGGCTGATGTACTTTGACTGAGTGTGCCCTGGGTTCCTGCCAATCAGGTACCCAGGGCCTGTGTTCCTTCACTAAAACTGCATTGAAGCCTAAACACCATTGGCATGTCTGGCCACAGGTCAGCCCCTGGTAAATTGTACCCTAGGCACTGAGACCAGAGAAGGCCTCTAAGGGCTGTAGCACTTCATGTGCCACCCTTAGAGGCCCTGTACCCTGACACACACCCACTGCCTTTGCAGGCTGAGTGTCTTGGTGCAGAGTCAACATTGCACACATCCCTGTGCGCCCGGCCCACAAACAAACTGCCCTGGCATACCTCAGTTACCCCTCTAGATGGGTGCTCACTGCCAGTGGTGTGGGCACAGGTGCATGAGCCCTGTACCCAGGGCCATTCCTGGGCACTGTAAGTGCAGTGATGCCATTAGGAGTATATGGTGCTAGGAGGTTGTCATTACAAACTCCACAGCACCATAATGGCCACGCTGAAGACTGAGAAGATTGGTATCAAACTTCTCAGCACATTAAACCTGCACTAATGCCAGTGTGGGATGTAATGTAAAATGCTCTACAGACGGCATTTTAGAGATGCCCCCTGAAACCTAACCAACTCCCAGTGTCCTGCCTTCGTGGCTACAGAGGCTGCCACCACTAGACATGTTTCTGGACCCCTGGGTCGAGAGCTTGCCACTCTCAGGGGCCTGAAACAATGCACATGCGAGGTGCCAAGCCTCCTCAGAATGGGCAGGGGAAGCTTCAAAGGCATGCAGCCTTTTGTGAGCTTCTCCAGGCCACTTTGTGCTCAGAAACTGAACCGGGAAACCCCAAGTGAAGAAAGGGGGTGTGCCAACCTCTGCCAACACCACCCCTCAGGTGGGAGAGGCGAGGTGAAGCACAACTCTGGGCTCTCCCCATCTTTAGGATGGGGAGCCCTACCCAGAGACAGGCTCCTGCCCCCCTCCCACAGGAGAGGGACAGGATAGGAGGTGTACACACCACAGGGAAAAGACCCATTGGTCCCTAGCAGGGATGCTGCTAGTTGTGGTGCGCTTGTTCCAAATCTATACTCTGCTTGAAATGTCATCGCCCATTGTGTCTGCTGCTACAATAGCGTTTTTAACTTCAAATTGTTTTTAAAACTTGCACTTTGTTAATCACTCATTACCTGGCCTCCCTGGCCCTGGTCCGACGCGGCAAGTGCCGTTTGTTCAGAGGGCTTCCGGGAGCTGCAAACAACTTCCAGGGAGGTTAGCGCACTAGTCTTCACGCACTCACCAGTATTTAGGAGGACCCTGATTAGCATGCACAGCGGACGTGCCAAAGGCATGCCTGTATGCACCTGTCCGCGCCTGGCCCGGGCTTAGGGACAGAAACCCCGCCCGTGAAACTCTGAACTCAGTTACTCCCGAGAGTATCTAGTTAAATGGAGACAGAGGCATGCACCTTCATGGTCCTCCAGACTGGACCCTCTGAAGGAGCCAAAAGAGTGCGTGAAGTGTGAGTTGCAACTTTGATTCAAAACAATTAAAAACAATTAAGCAATTGTCACCATTACAGCTGGACACCGCCAAAGATAAAAGCCATGTTACTTAACGTATGCTTGTCAATTAAACACCGAAATTGCAGAGATGAGCGAGTCATTGGCTTGATTTGGTATTTGTAACTGAAACCTGGGCCGACGATACACCTGACCCAGATTTGGTGCAAGGACTCCCCACTGGATTTTATATCACTAGAGCAGATTGAACTCACAAGCAGGGTGGCGGGCTAGCCATTAGTGCCAAAGAAGGAGTATCCGTAACAGCGTCTCCTTCTGGTACCTCAAGACTGAAATGCTATCATTCCAGATATTACTCAATATGAATGACTCCCTAAATGGTTTACTAATATATCGACCAGATAAAGCCCAGACCCCTTGCTGGATAAAATAAGTCCCTTTCAGGAAGCCAGTATCAATTACACCAATTATTTTTCTAGGTGATTTTAATTACTATCTAGAGAATCTTAGATCACAAGAACATTGAACTCATCGATGTCATGTCAGGTTTCACTATGGAGCAATTAGTCAAAGAGGGCACTCACGTCGCAGGACATAGTCTTGATGGCATTTTTACCTCTAACTCCAGGCTTAAAATACATGAGGTCTTACCAGTTTCTTGGTCAGATCACAGAGCTGTTAAATTCATGATTAAGGCATCGTTCCAACCAACAGCAGTGATCAAACCACCCGTGACATATACATATCAAGACTGGGCAAACATTTATACTGACTGCCTTCAGACATCACTACTTGAAAGCAAGCCGAACATGGTGACAGATATGAACACGGCAGTGCATAATTTAACATCATGGATAACTAAGACTAAACACAGCGGCACCTCTAAAAACTACTTCCTCGAGAAGGAAAAAAAAGCCTTCCGAACCTTGGTTCTCGGATACTTTGAGAAACCAAAAACAGTTATATAAAAGAATAGAAAAACAGTGGAGTTCAAACTAAGACAGGGATCTGAAAAAGTATGCTCGGTCATTGGCCACATACAAAAAAACTAATTCGAGGAAAAGAGTAAATATTATACAGCCAAAATTTCAGTGGCAAAAAATTCTAGTAAAGAACTTTTTACTACCGTTAAAAAACTAGCTAAACTTCCAGCCAAATCCAAAACTGAACACAGTCCAGACTTCTGCAATGTGTTGTACCAGACTTTTGCCGATAAGGTGGAGACAGTATACAAAACTGTAACAGAAATCCTCCTCCCAACGAGTCCCCTTGCTTAGGGATAGATTTGTATCCGATGGTACCCAGGTTCCCCTTCTCCCCTTTAAGGGAACAGATTATCTAAACTAAAGGAAATTAAATCTGGGGCCCCTACAGATCGTTGCCCCCCTAAAATATTTCATCTTTTTCCCAAAATACTCAGCGAACTACTAAGCCAATTGTTCTGAGATTATAGATTCTGGGCAGTTCCCTGAAGTATACAAGTTAGCTTCGATGTTACCTTTGTTAAAAAAATTTTAAAAAATTAAAAACTAACACTTGGACCTTGACGAGCCTAACAACTATCGGCCAATCTCTAGAATTACTTTTTCTTCAAAGGTTCTGGAGAAGCTGCTTAACATCCAGCTCAAAGCCTTTATCTCCTCAAACAATCTGTTAGACCATTCCCAATACAGGTTCAGAGAGGGCCATGGAACATAAACTGCTTTAATCACAGCGAGTGAGGAACTCGGGAAATAATTGGACGAAGGATGGGTGGCCGCCTGGGTGGCCGCCTTAATATTGTTAGATCCATCGGCAGCCTTAGATACAGTCAACCATAAAATATTACTTGCCAGACTGACTGAGCTGGGTATACAGGAATCCGCCACCACTAACGTCACATCTCACAGAGAGATCCTTCAGAGTTGAAATGGCTTAAAATTGAACGGTGGAAAGACCGAAGTACTGTTGCTGGGTGCGAATCCTCCTGTCTGGTCTCCAAAATGGTGGCAGACGGATTTGGGTGAGTGTCCAACACCAGTGTCCAAGGCAATAAAAATAGGGGTGATCTTTAACAGTCGGCTGACATTCGACTGCCAGATCAACAGTCTTACTGCCAGTTTTTGGGGTATATTAAAAATTATCAGTTCCTTTATTCCCCCTGATGCTCTAAAAACATTAGGAACTGCTCTCGCCATCTCTAGGCTAGATTATGGCAACGCCTTTTACGTGGGGATTCAGACACAACACCTGAAATAACTCCCGTCTGCCGCATGCAGCAGCCAGACTGATTTTGAACATTCCCAAATATGGATCGGTATCCCAACAACGAAGAGTTCTGCACTGGCTGCCTGTAAGGAAAAAAATAATTTTCAAGTCATTGTGAATTACATTTAAGGCGCTCCAAGGCAGGGGCCCTTTATACCGGACGTCACGCATAAAATACCCTGTGCCTTTCAGGAGCCTGAGATCGCTCAGCAAAAACTGCTGCAAGTCCCCAGGTATAGACAGGCACATTGGGGAGGTAGGAGCTTTTTGCTAGGAACTGCAAAAACCTGGAATCTCCTTCGAACAACAATCAAAAGCAGCCCGAATCTCAAATTATTCAGGAAATCTCTAAAAATATTGCCATTTCTAACAGACCTATAAAACATGCTTTCAGCACATTCTTATGCACGTTCCTCTGAGTCCTCAGTGCCAAGAAGCCCTTGGCATTCGCTGCACTTTATAAATTTAAAAATCAAATACCTGTAACGCTCCTAAATCTAGTATTTAGGAGCACCCTGAACCTTCCTTCCTCAGATATAGATTTTGAAACAAGACCTGCCTTGCAGCTGCTAACAAGAGGACAACAGCAACTGACTTGGCCCAAGCCCTACAGGCCACTTGATCCTTGAACCTGCTAAACCCCGGCGTCTCCAGTGGTCAGCAACCTCGAAAACCACGGAGGACCCGACTGCCTTGCTCATCTAAAGACTGGGACTCACACCAGCAGTGATTCTGCTCAAACAGCACCAACCCCTGGTGCCAGCCAGGAACCGCGAATCCAGCACACTCTGCACTTGCAGAGTCCAGCCTGTGAATAAAGACCAAGAGGATGTCCTGGCGAGTGTGACCACAAATCTAGTGCCAGAAGACCCTCTTCGATGCTCCTGCAGCCGCCAGCAGACTCACAACAAAGGACCCCTCCAACCACGACCAGCTGAGGGTAAGAGTTCCTGACAACCAAAGAAAGCCCTGCACTTGGTGACCCATGGCCCCCTGTGCCCAACTCCTGGGTGTCTACCTAACCTACAGCTTCCCAACTTAGCTCTCGAAGTGGTGGTCACACCTGAAGAATCTCCATCCCCAAGTCTGCAGCCTTTGTTCGACATCCAGCTTTCCCTTTGAAATACACTGGGTGCTTGACAGCCCAAAAGCACCCTGCACCCAGCCGCCCGAGTGCCACGGGGAGTGCAGCATCTGTCCTATCCTACTTCCCCACTTGCTCTGTTAAGTGACCAGGAACTCAGCTTCCACAACTGCGTGGCCTGCCTGCTCGCCACCACGGACCGATGGCCCCCCATCCTTCAAAGGATCAAATTAGGCCAACTCACTCTGCACCCGGCTGCCCCTGTGCCGCTGAGGGTGTAACAACTGTGCTTTCGTAAACCCAGCATCTAACCCCAGAACCTTAACTCTGCCAGCTGAGTACTTAGCCTATGGAAAAAATCAAGTTATCGGTGTTTGGGTAACATTGGCTGGGTTTCACTCATAATTTCTTCTAAGTGTCAAGTTTTGCAACTTTAAAATATTCCTTAAATATATAATAGTCTGAACATCAAATACGAAATTACTCACCTGTGATCAGGAGAGACCCTAGTGCCCAGCACTGACCCTCAAAAGTAATTTACTGCTAACCCAATTTTCCTCCATAGGAAGACATTGCCTAGTTTCCAAGTGTCGATTTTCAAAACTTACAAATATTCCTTTAAAATCGCCTGTGTAACAAAAAAGATTTCTTTCAACTGTTGACAGGAAATGCACCAGGACTGAATCCAGGATCCAGCCAGAGTAAGAAAATAATTTGTAAAGTGATTTTATTGCATTTACTTAAAACTTCCCATTGAGCTCAATGTTATATTGTGTTTAACTTGTGTTGCTTATTGCAACAACTGTATCTATTGCATGTAAAAAAGTCTATTGCCACTTGAAAGTATTCAATTGCAACATCTCATTCTGAGAAAGTATTTATGATACCTACTTGTGGTTCTAAAACAAACAGCTATATATTTTTATATACAAAACAATTGGCCTAGAGTTCAGTTCTTGAGTGTGAGACCATTTGCTGACTGAGTGTGTACAACAAATGCTTTACACTGTCCTCCGATACTGCCCAAACAAGCTACCACTTTAGAGAGTACGGTTATATCTAACTTTAGCCTCTGCCAAACCTCTGGGGACTCTGCACACCGTACCCTACTTTGGTCCAGTATATAGAGACACTTTCTTACAACAATGGGTGCAGAAACGCATTTTGAACATTTATAATCATTGGTCTGAATCCGTGGCAGTTTCACGTTATTACATATTGGAGTAAAATTAAACCTACATTTACTTAGCTGGGGTGTTAATGGTAAAAGGTTCTTCAGGACTGAAACACAGAGGTTAAAACAGATAGGCGATAATTATGTAGTCCTTTACCAGCTATCAATGAAGTTGTAGCAAGTTCTTTCCATTCCATGATGTGTTGAACTCCAAGGACGCCAAAAACATTGGTCTGTACTTGACTACTACCAAGTTCGAAAGTCTATAAATGACAAATACTATAAAACACAAGTGGGTGTGCGCAACTTGTTCTCCATGCAGTGTGTGTGCCTTTATGAGGCAAAGCATGTAGAGGTTAAAGAGATGAGAGACCTATGTTATGTTAAAAGCATTTTTACTGCGCACGTTCACCAAGCGGTTTCATGGCGCTCCTGACAAATACGGAAACTTGGGCGGAGGTTTTACTCAAATGCTGAATGAAACAGGAAGGTTTTTAACAGTCTGCGAAAACAATCATAGCTGGACAGTGACGAAGTGCCTTTGGGAGTGAGTTCCAGGTGGTGGGGGCCATGACAAACTCAGACCTCCATGCTTTTTCGGTCTGGTTTTGGGGACGACAAGTAAATTAAGAGATGCGGAGCGGAGATCTCTGTGGGGAACATAACGTGTCAGGCAAGAGGAGATAAAGGCAGGGGCTAGATCTGATAAGGCCTTGAAGATAGTACATCCAAGCTTGAAGGTGCAGCGTTTGGTAACAGGGAGCCAAGGGAGGCTACGCAGAAGGGGAGTGACGTGCTGATGTTTCGACTGGTGGAAGATCAGGCGGGCTGCCTGATTCTGCACCAGTTGTAGCCTATGAAGATGGAATGCTGGAATCCCGACATACAGAGAGTTAGCATAGTCAAGTCTGGAGGTGATAAGAGCAAGGATGACAAGAATCAGGGCATCTCTGGTGAGGAACCTGCTGATTTTACGGATCCTCCTTAGATGGAAAAAGCAGGATGAGGTGACTGCATTGATTTGTGGCCTCATGGAGAGGTCGCCAGAGATGACCACCCCCAGACTCTTCACAGTGCTAACCGGACTGGGTGGCGCCCCCAGTGATGAAGGCCAGAAAGTGGGATTCCACGGGTTAGTAGGACCCCCCACCAGTACAAGCTGTTTTTTTGGGGTTCAGTTGGCTATGAAACATCCACTCTGCGATGCCAAGCATGGTAGACTGAAAGTTGGAACAGGAGGGAAGAGGATCAATGGGAAAAATTAACTGAAGATCGTCCGCATAGTTGAAAATAGTGACCGGGGTATTGCGGAGAGAGGCTAAAAGGGGCTATAGATACAAATTAAACAATAGGGGTGATAGCGCGGAGCCCTGAGGGACCCCGCAGGATAAAGACTAGTATGGTGCAGAGAAAGTAGACCGGTGCAACGCCTGAGTCCGGTGGTCCAAGAAGGATCTGAGCCAATCGAGGGCCACCCCCTGGATGCCGGCATTGTTGACACGGTCGATCAAAATTGCATGATCGACCGTGTCAAAGGCCGCCAACAGGTCCAGAAGGACAAGGGCCTGTGAGATGTTATTATCGGCACCTTTCCTAAGGGCATCCATGATGGCCACAATGGCCTAAAGTAGGAATTAGATTTTTCTTATTTCAGAGTGTGACCTTTAATTACATGTTCATGTTAAGAATCTGCAATTAGATGTTCAGCATTCGTGAGTGGAGGCGGACAGCAACTTAATTCCATTTGCCAGCTTTCCTCCATTCATCAGGTTTATGGTGCACCCAACACTGGGATAGAGCCTTAAGTAACATGTAGTTGGTCTCCAATAGTTTTGGGAACTAGCCATCAAGCAAAAGACCTCAAGATTCAGGTTCTATCAGGACATCTACCCATCAGGTAGATAAGATGAGGCTTTGACATGAATATTATACCTCATGTTAAGCAAATCACAACACCAAGATTTCAATAAGATAAGTACATCTCGAGTTACTCAGAAGTGGGAACAATGCTTTGAAATGGGACAAAAAAGCATGGTTGTCTAACCAAGTTTCCCCATGGTGCGATCTTTTCACTGAAAACCACAATATAGGTAGGCTCTACCTGTGAGTAGGCTAGATGTAGATGTGGGGCAACCGGATGTTCAGAACGAGCATTTCTACCATCCGTTCTAGCACCCAAGTCATGCTATTCCAAGTCTTGTGCCCTGGAATTAAGGAAAAACAAGAGAACCTGCAGTAACGGTCCAAATCCACATGCGACTCAATTCTGTGGTCAAAATGAAATGGGTGCATGTGCTAGGTAGCAGTAGGGAAGGTGTCAAAGGATGCAAATGGCAGGCAGGGGATGAATGCCATGGTCCCTTTTTTCATAGGAAGGGTTCAGCAGGGTCTGGGCTGCACTTGCAGGCCAATCAGCATGTGATTTTGATGGCCTATTTTTCCTTCCGGTGAAATGGAGCCTGGCCTTCTAGCATTAGGGCCATCTGGGTACAGCAACACCTGGCTATGTATTCAATTGGAGTAGTATGCACTGCAGAGGACAAATTCTCTTATCCATGGTAAGCAAATCCAAACTTCAGGCATTTCTGCTTGGTTCCCAATTTGCCTGCCACAAATTTAACAAGCATTGGCATAGCCAATAGGTCTTGCTTTTGGGACTTTACAAGTATTTAGGTATGCAGCACAATATCCTTGGTGCAACAACACCTACTGTTGCATAGCTAAACACTTACATGATCCCAAAGGCGAGACCTATTGGCTATGCCAATGCTTATTTATACTTGATCAATTCATCTCAGGAGGATGGAAGCGGAGTCTGCCTGGTCATGAGTTGAATACACGATTTACAAAGCATTGCATTTTTCTGCGGTGACTAATCTCGCTAAACCATCCTCTAGGCTCCTTTAAAGTGAGATATTACAAAGGAGTCACATGGGCGGGGAGTGGGCATACTTGGGAGGACTTGCCCAGAAATGTTTCAACACATCCACAGACCTATGGTTTTGTCACCCCATCCCCATGACGAAACGTTTGCGATGTACCCCTGCTAATGGCAGGGTAAGTCAATTTCAATAGGAGAGGAAACACCCCCAAAGTTGTTTGAAGGTGTAGGCAGGAGGATTTCTTAGCAGAGAAAACTTCAGGATGTAGAAACCTGAAGAAAAACAAAATGTGCAAGTTAAGGGGTTCTCGTTAACAATGTTCGTATGAGCAATTGTGCACCACTATAAATGCACGAGTGTATGGAATTCCCAAAAGAATTCCAGGACTCTGCCTAGGATAGCTGGCAGCCGCAGCTTCCTGAGAGTCATCGTTATTTGAAAATATCCCAAAAATCAGGAATTTACTCCAGACACGTGTGGAAGTATTTTTTCCGCTTTGTATGTAAATAAGGCTTTCTGCACTACAGGCTCTGTCCAAAGTCCTTCTTTTACTTAAATTTATTGTTATAAATGGACAGGAGTCATTAGCAGGACTGTACTAATTGTTAATTGTGTGGCGGGGGTTCTCAGACTGCTTGCATTTATCAAGGTTCAGGCTAAGCATTCACAGATTTGTCAGTTTACAGGAATGCATCGCTGTACCTATGTACTGATTCACCTGTGCCCAGTAATATTTTTATTTAAGTTGTTTAATGAGGCACTAGCCATCAAGGAGTCCACTATTGGCGCTTGAAAGCTTTGTGCATGTGCATCATGTACATCAAAGCCTAGCAGGGCTGTGACTCGAGCCTGTCAACCAGATGTGCTCAGATGCGCTACTGATTATTAGAATGCGAGGAAGGTGATTCTGGAGAAATAGCAGACACCAGGCCCCGCCTGTCAGATCACGTTTCCAACTGCTGCCGCAACAAATGACTGCGTATAGTGCCCATTTCACAAAGAGCGGTTGAAATCAGAATTATTATACTTGGAACAAATTTAAGACACTTAAGGAATTTTCAATGAATTCCGGAGTACACATGGAAACATATGGCATCCATAAGACTTACATGGATAAGAGGCTTCTAAAATATGTAGCAGGTAGAGGAAATCTGCCATTGTAAGCAGGTAGAGGAAATCTGCCATTGTAAGCGCGCTAACATTAAACAAGTGCTCCGCGGCAGAGTACTCGTGCATTCAGAGCGTTTGCCTTGCAGGAGCGAGCAGCAGTAGGCGTGAAAATTGCAAATAGATGACGCCGCTGCTCGCTCTCGCAAGGCAAAAGCTCTTCATGCACGAGTATTCACTGGAAACATTGCAAAACATGCATGAGTTTCCAAAAAGTACAGTGCAATGGCAAGAGGTCCCTCAAGCAGCGCTTGCGCTCTGCGTAGGCAAGATCTGCAAAGGGCGAAATACTGGTAAAATGCTCTGTAGCACAAACATTTCTCACTCCTTGCAGGAAGGAGTGGATGGAGTGACAAATGCATGTGTCATGCAGCATTACCAGGGTCTGGACAACGCAATTAACAAAGTGGTAAATGCATTAAGTGACGTACATTATTTAGCCCCTGGCCATGCCTCAAAGCAGGCTCCCCAGCTAATGAGCCTGTGTGCGGTGCCTTGATCACAGAGTGCCAGGAAGATCCTGCACACAAGCTTCCCTGCTTCTAACAACTGTGTTGTGCTTTCTCTTTTCCACCTGCGCAGCAACACGGATTTTACATTAATTTTGTGTTATAAATTTTAGTTCACTCAAATGTAAATCTTTGAATTGGTTTAGGATATTTGACATTATTGCTTTTATTTTATTCCTCAGATGGTGGAGGCTTCATCTGCAGAAGTAGGTTTTTCTCCGACAGGGCCTGGCACAAGATGGACTCCTCTGAATAGGTCAGTGACCGGCCACCTGGTCGTGTCAAATGCCTAAAACCACGTGTGAAATTGTTCCCCTTTCACACGGGGAGGGAGTCCGAGAACAGCGTGACCTCAGTCTGCACTTAATGAAATGATGGGTTAGTTCTTTAAGACAGATTAACGACCATTTTTAAAACCTTCTCCATGCGAGTGATTGGGTCCCTGTTAATATTTCACATTTTCCATTTCATGCATATTTGCTGTTGCGTTTCAATAGCATATATGAGTTGCGTAGTGCATACTGTGAATTGAGTCACCTCTAGTTATGTGGGCGAGTAGGGCTGTTCATTGGCAGGCAGAGTTGAGTGCTCAGGAGTTGACGCTGCAGGCTCATGTCAATGGGTCATAATTGTATTCAGTTTTGAAGCCTATGAAATCATTAGTGTCTCCTCAAGAGTACCCAGGGTATTGGTCACATATGTGACCATTAATATAAATAACTTTTTATATGAATGTTGGTGCCAAGTGTGTACATAAACATGGACAGTGCAAAAAGAAAAACTAATACTGCATTAACAGGTATGGACAGAGAATGGGTATGTTGAAAAAGGTGACAAGGAAGTACAGAGATGTACAAGAAGGGGGGAATGTTTGAGGTGTTAAGATAGAGTATAATATTATTTAACTCGTTTTGTATTTTAAGCTAAGTTACTGGCTCAGTATACATTCAAATGCTCCAGTAATGGGTTCTCTTTTATATTCCTTAGGGGGGGGGGGGGCAGGTGTAATAGAGAGTTGAAAAACAGTATGGTTGAGCCCAGATAGAGATTCTAAAAGCAGTCTTTAACTGGAGCACCCCATACCTTTCCTACTAGTATACTAGCTGGATAGATGTGAAGTCAGAGGAAAGTAAAGTGGATGCAATCACCCATTCCCAAATGAATTGCAGGGTATGTGTACGCTCTTCACTATGACTAAAGACCAAGAATGCAAGGTCTCATTAGAAGGTAGTTTAAAATCAAAGAAAATAAAAATGGGTTCTTGGCATGGCCACAGGACGACCCACTAGATTCAACATTACTAAACATGTGTTACGTTAGCTTTTAATACAGGTCTTAAAATGGATAGATATGGTCAGAGCCTCTACAGAAGATTTAAAAAAAATATTTTGGCGATTTTGCTCTGATCCCGCGTGTATCTTCATGGCACGCCCAGGCTGCACAGCCCAGATGCAGATTCAAGAGCCAATCCGGAGGGCCCCCTCATTGTGAGTTACGCCACGTCAAACTGCTAAAAACGAGTTCCTGTGATGGTGGTTCCTCCTATAAAGTTTATATGAACCAGTGAACAGAGACTTGCGCCTTTTTTTGGTCCTTCCCGCGTCGCCTACTGCTGCTGCAGGTCTCGGTTTGCTGTGCATGTGAAATCCCGTTTTGTAGACACTGTCAAGAAGCCAAAAATCACGTAATGCTTTGTCGCACTCAGTGAACTTGAAACACCAGTCCCGAAGGACTGAGAAACAGGAGAAGCTTAAAAAGCCACACCCCTCTTCAAAATGTTTCTGGAGCCCATGACCGTGAGCTTCGATCACTGTCATTATATAACGGACTGCTCGGGAAGAGGCGTGGACTGAGGTGAGGCGAGGACGAAGGTGTGCGGCTCCGCAGAGCAGCGGCGTCCCGTACCGCAGAGCGGTTTGCATGCCAACGGCTTTGCAACGCTGGCAATCACCAACATACACTAAACTCCGAGAGCTCATTGGAGGGCGGTCTTCCACCACCACGCTCTCAATTAAGTACACAGTCGGCCATTTTATTTCTTTTATCGAAATGAAACAGTCATTTCCTGTGACTCATTGTCAGAGCAGCAGTTTCCCGAATGTTTGCATCCTTTATAAAAAAAAATACTTTGTAGCTTTTTCCGCTTTATAATAAGAGCCTTTTGAATCGAAAATAACAGTTCGAGTACTTCACGATGAACAAACCATGTTAAGAAAATGTAACAAGTGTGAAGCCCACTTCTTTACGCCCAGGGTGTTCACCGGCACTCACTCGCCCCCGCCCACGAAACTGAAAAGTGTTTAAACTCAAACAACATGCTCCGATTTCTAATCGGTAAACCAAACTAGGCAGAAAAATGATAAACTTACTTGCTGCGTTTCTGAGGGATAGCTTCTCACTGCAAGGTCTGAGTCAGAAGAGAGGAGCCTCGCCTTCGGTCGTTTATGTAGCCAGGCAAAACCACACCTAGCGACGGAAGAATATTCCTGTGCATCAGTGATTGGTCCTTCATGTCTCAGGCAGCCTCCTCTCCGCCCCAAGAAACGAACGGTCCTTGAAATTCTCCTTTAGCAATACTTTTGTTTCAAGAATGATACATATAGAAACATAATTAAGAAAAAGGTTGCGGCTATTTAACTGGTAACCCGGTAAATGGTGATTTTTCTTTACTATTTATCCGTCCTCCTGGCTAAACAGAAGAGTGTATGTATTCATTCAATTCAATAAACCTCTATTCGATTTTTGTGTAAAATCATATGAGCACAATACAATTCATTACAGGAATAAAATACAATAAAACAGTTGATAAAACTTAAAACGATTATACAATAAAGGAGCGCTCTGATAAAGTGCATTCGCTCAGCAGTGAGGAGCCGACACTCCTGTGCAGACAGCGGTTCCCAGAACTATGCTCATAATCTATAATTATCCTTCCATCGATTTCCTACTACCTAGAGTAATTTTTAGGAAACAATCAACGGTGTAACAAACATCGGGACTGCCTAACATATGAAGATACGTTAAGGCATCCCTGCATTTCTTAAAGGCAAACAGTGGCGGCTCTTTGCAATGTCAGAGGAGCCTCACCCCACTGCCTGGCTCAGAGCCAGCAAATGTAAGATAAAATAATGTTCCTGCATTGTTTTATTTGACAATTGCCAGCTCTTAGCCAGGGCTGTTGGGAGGGACAGGGCCGAGGCATGGGAGGGGGAGGAGGAGTGATATGTGCAGTCCACTCCCTAAGTGCTCATGTTTGTTTGGCTAGCTGTCTCCGCTGTCCAAAACACACATGTGCATTTAGGTTTTCTCCAGCCCAGCTGCATTGAGCAGCCGGGCTGGGGAAGCCCCACAGACTCCCTGGTCCGAGCAGGGCGTCTTTCCTGCCTGCTCAGACCAATCAGTGCGGGGATTGGACAGGGAGTCTGTCCCAGGGGCTGCTGTGGCGAGCAGGAAGAGGAGAGGCGGTGTGAGAAGACGCAATGCTGGAGGCAGACGGCAGCCAAAGTTGTTCATTTTAATTTAATAAAAAATATTGTATTCCCTCCCCCGTGCAACGCCTCCTGCGCAACCCCAACGGCTCCATCACTCTTTGTTCATGGCGGCCGCCGCTGAAGGAAAATGGTTTCAGAATATGCTTAAAACAGCATAAAACTAATTATTGGTAACATTTACAAAATAACATAAAA
Source organism: Lissotriton vulgaris (assembly GCF_964263255.1). Taxonomy (NCBI): domain Eukaryota; kingdom Metazoa; phylum Chordata; class Amphibia; order Caudata; family Salamandridae; genus Lissotriton; species Lissotriton vulgaris. The sequence continues at coordinate 926,186,189 of NC_141689.1, read as the reverse complement.
TGTAACAGAGATTGCTCAGCCAAATGGGTCTTGAAATTCTCTTTTAACAACACTTGTGTTCCCACAATGATACAGTGTATTTTCTCTTTAAACAATGGCCTTGCAAACAGCAGTGACACGTTACCATTGACCCCACCGCTGGCTACATTGTAGAAATTCTGCACAATTTGGCAGGCAGCTGTGCAAATAGAAATAAAACTGCTGTCTTTACCAGGATATAGAGCACAGATTATGTACTGCCAAAGAAACTTTACTATTTACCCCGCCTGTGGCTAAGTAGCATACGTTATGCTCTGTTTGGCCATTAGTCGAGCAAATAGCAGATCGTTTTTAGGTCTGGCCTATGCAGCGCGCATGCGCTGCATAGGAGAGGACCTCATGTCATCGATCAGCTTTCCTCCACAAAAACGTACACGCGATGCATTACTTTCTATTGCAACGCGTGCACGTTTGGCGATTTCCTTGCAGGAGCGAGCGGCTGGCGCCATATGTTATCAATTATCGTGGTGCCAGCCCCTTGCTCCTGCAAGTGAATTGCGCCCTCAGGGCGAGGTGCGCGCACTCCTCTCCTGCTGCCGGCGGCCTGCTGCGCTTGTTTATCTTGAAAAAGCCCCTCCCTTTTATATTTTTGTAGTGTATTTTTCTTCTGTTGGCTTTTTAAAAAAAACATTTTTTTTAACTTTGAGCTGTGGTAACTCGCACGGCTGTTTCAGGTGGTGCACAGCTGTGTTTTCTTTGATCAACACAGCGCATGGCTCGCTTCCAATTTTACCATGGCGGCCGCACTTTTCTTGCCAGCTCCCTCGCTGGCACTCCCTTCCCTGTCTCATCTCTCCGGCCTACACCTGGTGATTGCCATTGAGGACTCTGGTATGCTAACCCCCCCCTTTCATATGTGTTTGTTTGTAGTGTATTTTTGTTCTGTTGGCTTGTTTTTTTTTTTTTAACTTTGAGCTTTGGTAATCCGCATGGCGAGGCATGCCGGCCGCTTCAGGTGGTGCACAGCTGTGTTTTCTTTGATCAACACAGCGCATGACTCGCTTCCTATTTTACCATGGCGGCCGCACTTTTTTTTATTAGCATACTATTTGCCAGCTCCCTCGCCGGCCCTCCCTTCCCTGTCTCATCTCATCGGCCTATACCTGGTGATCGGCATCAAGGACTCTGGTATGTTAAGCCCCTCTCTTTAACATGTGTTTGTTTGTAGTGTATTATATATTTATTGGTCTGTTGGCTGAAAGGCTATGGGAGCTGCACACAAGCCAGTCTAGTTTTTTCTGGAATGCTTAGTGATTCAAGATGGGTGAAAACACAATTTAAAATCAAATTAATTTGATTAGATCTAGGGAGGTAATGTGTGTTGCTCCAGTAATTGGCGTTTCTCCAATAATGTGCATGGCGCTGTTTCAAATCTGTGTTTTTTTTAGACGTGTGCTGTGTTTAGGGCACCTTCCACTCCTCAGCTATACATTACTGTTTGAAAATGCACATCCCTGTGTCGCACGAACAGGAGACAATTCTGCAGCACCGTAAAAGTCACTAATGTTTTCTGCCACATGTGAACAGCTCTCCGTTACTGGTAAGATGGGTCTGTTTAGTCACTGCAATATATGTTGTGTGATTTTTGGCCCAAGAAATATTAGCTGTCTTGCTCCCACTTCAACATTCATTAAAGCCAAAACCGCCTCCTTCCTTTCCATTACCACCCACCCCTACTTCGTCATTTAGCGTTGTTGGAACTTGTGACTGGGGTCGGGGACTGTGCATGAGGCAGGTAGCTATATTGTGGCTACCTAGATCTGTAGAGCTCCTCAAGGAGCTTGGGGCTCGACAACAATGCCCAGCTGGCTGTCCATGTCTGCTTGTTCCGTACCAGCTGCACAAGGACGCGGGAAAGAAACATCGAAGCTCTGCAAATGTAGACTGGCCTGAAACCAAATACAGCTCCATCACTTGTTCTTCTGCAGTGAGACGCTCTGGGAGTCAGTCAACCGAGCCTGCCAGTCAGTTCCCTGTGGTAGCATCCCAGAGCGCCATCTGTCTCCTGGCAGCAGTGAACATCTTCTGCAGCTCTCTTGTAACGCCACCCCTGCAGCCCCACCACTCCACCGCAGCACAGGCATCCGCGCATTTCTTCTCCACCTGCAGCTGAATTACATTCCACATGGAGAATAAGAAGCAGGTTCTGAATTTTGGGGCAGGGCCTGCCAAGTTGCCAGCGTCTAGAGGCCAACGACTGGATGGACTCTGAATCTGCTTACCTGTCGGGACGCTGAACCTCGGTCCCTTGTTGCTGCTTGTGTGCCCTCTTCCAGCGCTGCATCCTTGAAGACAGCACCATAGCCGACAGGTCGGGAGTCGACAGAATAGGAGTTACTGATGGGGAGGACGAGCCCATAGGCTGTACTATAACAAAAATTATTAAAACACTACTCGCTCCCTTAGAAGCTAGGCTTCATGGTATTGAAAAACTGCTTCATGATATACACAAGGACATATGGTTTCAGGATAGCCTTTATGCCAATAGGGCAACTCTTGCAACCGCTCTAGCTAGCAAACCCCGGCCTGTGAGTAAAAGCTCAGTAGTGGTTAAAAATAAGACACCCAAGAATCCGTTGCCGAATCTCCCTAACCCTGTGAGCAATAAAGAGAGTACTCAAACCCCTATATTAAATAAGCCCACTGACCAAGGTAATCCAAAAGGACCTGTTACCTTTACCCCAAAGCCCGACTCAGCCCCCCTTGAAAAAATCATGACACGGCGAAACATTCACCTACCGCCGGATGCCTGTCCCTATGTGATCATTTTGACAGGGGTCACGGAACTAGCCCCTCCAAATTCAGAAACTTTCCAGGCACTTAAAAATAAGGTATGCCACTGGCTAGCTAATAACTATCCCTTACCTTCCAATTTTTGTGGCAATATCTTAATGGTTGAGAGAACGCCTTGGGTGGGACATAATAGGAAAAGAATACAGGGGGACTGTATAGTAGTGACTTTTGAAGATTCCCGAATTGTGGAATATATTTGCCGGGGGAATCCTCGAAATAATGGTACCTTAGTCACGGCCAGGCCTTTGTCCTATTTTTATATGCCTATTGAGCAACGGGACAATAGATGGAGTTGGCTAAAGGACCCCAATCATCACAGGGGAGGGAGGAGGCAAGAGGTGCCTAGGGACATGAATCCCTATAGTTGGGGTGGGGGCAGGGAGGAGGGGTGGAATCTAGTTCAGAGAAGAGGAGGAAGGCATAACCATGGCAATAGACACCGTGCAGATAGTTTTAGGGGTAACGGTATGATTATTGGTCACTCAAATAATTATACCCAAGTTCCCCATGTACTAGATAATCTCTGCAATATCCCAATGGCAAACCAGTATGACTGCCTGTCTGACTTAGGTTGGGTGGATTGACAACTGGTGAGCATAGTGTCAGGAAATGCTAAAGGAAACAGGATCATACCCGTTTCACCTGCAAAAGTGGCCCCGGAGATTGGGGCCCCTAGTGTGGATACCAGGGTATCAGCTCCAGTTGCTCAGGAGCTCGGTGAGGGCAGGGATCTAGTAATTAGTATTAATAGTCGATTGAGTGGTAGGGAAGCCACCAGAGGCAACAGACATAAAGGTGGTAACTTGGAATATGGCTGGGCCAAGGAACAAAGTTGCTGATCATATTTGGAGGGAATTTATAGGTACTGCAGACATCATTGGCCTACAGGAGACTTGGGACACAAAGAATATACTTACTTTGAATGGCTATATCACCTACTCTCTCCCAGCAGTTACTACCACTAGAGGAAGAGCGGGGGGGGGGGGGGTTACCCTAGTGGCAGCTAATATTCTTGGAACACATACGGTGATTGCCACAGGTTCCCCTTACTGTTTGGCAGTCCAAATTGCCTGCAAAGGGGCATATAATGTTTTAATTGTAAATTTGTATAACTCTTTTGATAGAGCCACCTCAAATAGCAACCTGACAGCGTTAAATTCCTTCTTAGCAGAATATAAGGAGTTGACTGAGTCTCAATGCTTTATAATATTACTGGGGGACTTTAATATTCATGGATGCCCAGATAAATGTTTGTCCACTGACCTATTTGCCCCCATTGAACAAGGTGATATTCATTTTGAGCATACGGATCAGGGGATCCTATTAGAAAACATCTTGGCTGAAAATTGTTTAATGATACCCACAGGGATGCGGTGGATATACCCACTTTTAAGGGAAATGGCAGCGGGTCAACTATAGATTTTATCTTTATAAGCTTAACCCTGGGGAGTAACATAGCAGGCTATTCTCCTGTCTAGCGATCATAACCCTGTCTTTCTATGTGTTAGAGGTGTCCTTAGCCCATCTGAGAGCTCATTGAACATGGTTGATAAACAAGATATAGGGGCACAGACCAGGCACGTAGGATCAAATGGTGTAAAATTGTCCCTGAGGACTTCTTAAGTATTCTCTCCAACATTAGAGGGGAAGAGTTGTGTATATGTATGGATGAGGAAGCTGGGGACAAAGAGGTAATGGAGGCATATCAAAAGGTCTGTCGCCAGGTTATGTCTGATTTGATGCGTTCCGGTAAAGCTAAAGATTCGGGGACAGTCGGCTGGTTTGACCATAACTGTTCAGTAGCCAATCGTAAACTGAAGGAGGCTCTGAAATGCAAGCCAGTCGACAGACAATGTGTGGCCCTCTTAAGGAAAGCATATAAAGCAGCAGTAGAACAGAGGAGACGGGAGATCAGGGAAGATGCCTGGGCAGAATTGACCTCCATAGATGTGATAAAAAATAGTGCCAAATTCTGGGCAGTGGTCAATCAACCTTACTTTGTTGACTCCAGCAACAATGTCCTAGACTATGGCATTCAGGAAGACAAGTGGCTCACCCATTTTAAGTCAGTTTACGAACAGGTGACTACAGGGGTTGATGTCTCAACCTCGCTGAATAGTCATCCTTATACTTTAGTGGTGAATGAGGTTGAGGTGGCTGAAGCCATCAGTAAAATGACAAGCAATAAGGCCCCTGGCCCTGATGGCGTACCAGCCGATCTTTTTATATCCAATATAGCAATATGGTCTAAAGTCTTATCTAATGTATTTGATAGAATTTGTAAATTCGGTATCCCAACGACCTGGTTGCAATCGGTCATTGTACCTATCTTTAAAAAAGGTAACAGAGGTGACCCGGGTAATTACCGCCCAATTTCCCTTATAGATTTTGCAGTGAAGGTCCTAGGCAGAGTGGTTCTGTGTAAATTAACTGATAGACTTGAGGAAACGAAGTCTCTATCAGCATTACAGTATGGGTTTAGAAAGGGGCGCAGTACGATAGACCAAAGCCTCAACCTCCAATTGCTGATTGGGAAGTATACCATAGCGAAGCAAGGTTGCTTGTATATAGCATTTATGGACCTGTCCTCGGCCTTTGACCGAGTGAACAGGTCCAAGCTATGGGGTTTGCTCCTAAAGATGGGCATCGATGAAAATATAGTATATTTTTTAGCCGATCTCCATAGGGACCTCACAGCCACAGTGAGATACGATCGTAAGGGGAATTGTACGGGTAAGATAGGTATAACCAACGGGGTCAGTCAAGGCTGTATTTTAGCCCCCTTATTATTTACTTTATACATCAACGAGTTGGCCAGTGTGTTAGGAGCAGCTTGTAAGGATATCCCGAGGGCAGGCAAGTTCCCCATTCCCGTATTATTATATGCGGATGATGCCGCCCTTTTAGCGCGCACGTCAGTAGGGCTACAAAGTCTTTTAAATTCATTTTATGAGTTTATATCCTCCTTGGATCTTAGCGTTAATTATACCAAATCTCATGTCATGGCCGTGGGTACAAAGGGCAGGCATAGGAAGCTGATGACACTCCACTGTAATGGGAACAAGTTATCGAGGGTAACTAGATTCCCATATCTGGGGGTGGTTTTGATGAAAGTTCCACCTGGCTTCCCCAATTGTCTGAGAAAAGAAATGCTTTTGTCCGGTCTATTTTTGCAGTTCTGGGTTTTTCCCGTAAATTGGGGGTAAAACAGTTACAGGCAGGCCGCTAAATGTGTTTCCATAGCCATGTATGGCGCAGATCTATGGGGTTTTAAGAACGTTAAGTTGTTACAGGTGGCAGAGGACAAGTTTTTGAAGTCCATTCTATCAGTACCACAATCGACCTCAGGTTTCATAGTGCATCAAGAATGTGGGGTGGATATCTAGAAGACCGGATTGCCATTGCACCCCTATTAAAGTGGATTGCGGTTTGGATGAACCCGGAATTGGAGGTGAACCATGAGATCCTGAGGGACTGTCTTACTTTAGAACATTGGGAATCCATTCCATGGCTAAAATATGTTAAAAAACTTGCAGCCTTACTAGGTCGCCCAGAATTGTTTGATGAGCCGTCCAAACTAGTTAAGGGAGATACGAAATGGGTCAAGAACACATTTAGGCTGCATAAAGGGATGGATAGAGTAGGCTATGAGTTGACTAAGTCAACCGTGAGAGCACATCAGTTAGTAGTAACAACAGACCATGACCTAGAACCATATCTAAAAGTTGTTAATAATGCTAATCACAGATATTTACTAACCAAGTTTAGGCTGAATAAATTTCATCTCCTTCTCTCTGGGCGCCCATGTTGGACCAAGGCATCAGAATTAGAATTGTGTACCTGTGATGGATTCTCGATAATGGACACTGCTCACTTCATGTTCTTTTGTGGTTATTTCACGGACATTCGGAAAAAATTCATTGTACCCCTACTAAAGGACAAAGGGTTTAAACAATTGAAACTGGCCCTATTGTATCTTCAGCTACTGTCCAATACGTGGGAAATCATTCATTTTGCTACATTTTTAACCATAGCCATGAGACTAAGGAAAAAACGAGATAGTTTTAGATAAAAGTCTCGCAGGGTCTGTTTTTAGAGTTTATAAATAATGAATTTTAAGCAAACTGGATTATCTGTGTATGCTTTTTAAATTTGCACATGAATTTGGTATATATTCTGTATAGTTTTTATCTTTTTAAGATATATTTTTTGCTGTCTGTTAACCATATTGTAATTTGGTATCTCGGCCCTTCTTTTCTTTGGGACTTTGTATACTTTTGTGGTTTTTGTTATGAACCGAATAAAGTATTTCTAGCTGGTTCCGTACCATCTTGCCTTTCGCCCTTCACCACCGTAGATCATCTATGTTGAAAAGTAGTATTAGCATGTTTTGGTGTAAAATGTTCATAATGCAGCACACTATGCACGCTTTTGGGAGAATTTGTGGTGTGCACCAACACCAGCCACGACCTACATACTTGAAGATCCGAAACCCAAAGGGCTTTAGTCTCTCCTGCTTAATACGTTCCTGATCTGCATGCTTTACCACCTGCCCCCTCTCCCCTGAAGCTAGAATGCTGCCAGTGATGTGAATTACACTGCATCTGTGACTGCCCCCCCCTGCTCCTGTGATATCCATTTCAAACAGTTTCACAACCATATGTCCCCCTCCACCAGTCAGCAATATTGAATATTTGTGTGGCTTAAATAGATGATTCCTTTAGCCTGTATAGCACATTCTCCCAAAAGTACAACCGTTAGTTTTGTACAGAAGGTGGATGTTTACCAATTTGCCCAAGATCAATCTTTGGTCGGATAGGGCTAGCTGGGATTCGAACTCCAGCTCTGGACATTTAGCATCAGACCACATCTCTTGATTATCACATCTAGTCCCTTTCTGCCTCCTAAGGGGACTATTTTTAGGTTGAAATGTGCAATACCCACCAGAACTGTCAGATGAAGTCAGTAAATAAAACTCTTGCTGAACCAAGGGTGCCAACCCAATGCATTCAAGTCACTGAGCTATTTTTGTTGGTGGTGGGGTAGCCTGTGTGCATGTAAATTAAACTGTGGCCGAACCATGGGCGGCGACTTAATTGCCTTAAAACAGTAAGAGCAACACTGCTCTGCACTGCCGGCTACTGAGGCACATGGGAAGTGAATGTAAGTGGGTGTGGCATTAAGAGTAACGGACATTTTATTATCTTTGTTAACTAGGTTTGAGTATCTGCACCGTCCCACCATCCTGTGCTTATTCCTGCTACTTTTAGTTGAGTGTTTCTGTAGCACCTACATGCTGATGAATTCCACTTTAAATGCGCTTTGCAGAGAAATGCATTTTAGGCACTAGTACCTCTACCGATATTTCCTTTTATTTACTTGAATTATCTATTATTGTTTTGATTTACTGTTACTTTTTGCTATGTGTACGCAATTTACCTGTTGCTGTTTTGTTGCATAACTATCCTTCTCTGATTGTAAAGTGTTCTGATATCCGCAATGGTCTTGTTCGCGCTCTATAAAACTTTCAAAATAAATAAATAACTTAATATACATAAAAATGCACAATACCCAACAGAACTGACATAGATGAAATCAGCAAACAAAAGTCTCTGATTAAATGTTGTGTTGATGAAAGCTTTTTTCTTCGTCTGTAGAAGTGGTCAGGGAAAGTTCCTATCTGTGCAAGAAGGTCATCAGAGCACACGTATATGTGTCTTTTATAAAAAATTACTTTCATTGACCAGGTTACGGAACAGCAGTGTTAAATGCTTTCAAACAAAAAAAGGCAGAGTAAAAAACGTTGTCATTTACAATATCAATAGCTCTACCTTTTTCAAATGAAAGACCATTTGCATAGCAAATGCTTGCCTGCTGAATGATATTGGTGGTAACTGACTCTGACTGTATCCTGGGCTCTGCTAACCAGGCCCGAGGCAATGTTTAACAAGCATTTGCAATGTAATAGGTCTCGCATTTACGTGAGTATATGCTATTGGCATTGTAAGTGACAATGCCTTTTGTTTGTTTTAAAAATGAAAACAAAAATAAAAGGTATTGTTATTTGCAATGTCAAAAATGCATGGCTAAACTTATAAGGTCCCAAATGCGAGACCTATTGGCTATGCCAATGCTGGTTACTATTCATTCTGCCAACGGCTACATAGCAAACATTAAGCATTATCTTATCCAGCTGCTGGTGAAATAGCTGGCATTATGTACCATTTGGCAGCAGTAATACAAACAGCAAAAAAACTTCATTATTTACCTGGCCGCAGGCTAAATAGCAGACATTTTGTCATATTTGGCTGTTGGCCATGCAAATAACATATACATGTCACTATTTACTCAGTTGTTATGTTATGTTATGTTGAGGAGATTTTTATGTTGCACATATCACTAAAGGGGTGTCAGAAGGGGGCGAGAGGAGTGCACCTGCTCTGACTGTGAACCTATTGGAAGAGCCAGCTTTTCACCTTCTTGCAATATTCTTGTATGGAGGTGGTAACTCTGATGTGTAACTAGAGGTGACCAGGCATTGGGAGTCAGGTAAGAAAATGCATGACCTCCGGCTCTACAAATGCAGGGAACATGGGAAAGCAAGAGGTTGGCGGTGTGGAGGCGTGTAGTTGGTGTAAAAAAAGGGGTTATTAGTTGAAAGGGGAAGAAACCCAATTAAAATAATGAACCCAATCCTTGTCAGGGTGAACCACAAATGTCACTAACTAAACCTCTACTTAACCCCCAGGTAGCCTGCACAAAAGTAGCTAGGCTGTACTTAGAGGCAATATGTAACATATTTATGCAGTAGTCAAACAGTAATAAATTGGAGGGCGTGGCCGGGCCACCAACCAAGATGGCCGCGTAGCGCTGCAGCTCCGTCACTTCACCCGATTTCCTATCATGAGCCTGCTTGTTCTCCGATCCATCCTTCCCCTAAACGGCCACCGGGGCTGCAGTGACGCGTTTCCCCCCCTCAGTGGGGCTGTTGGGGTCCGTAACCTGCCTGCAGAGCTGCAGAGTCGCTCCCATCAAGAGCGGATGTAATTGTTCGAAGAGGCCCAGGGTCTGTGTGGCGTGAGGCCCATGACGTCATTTTCGATTACTGGAGGGCACATGTCAAGTGCGGCTGTGAGCGGTGTGACCTCGAAGAGCTGGTTCCGACTGGCGGTTTCTCCTCAGGAGCAGGACCCTTCCGTAGAAGTTGCCGGCTCTCCACCCTTCAGGTAGGCCGGCCTGCGTTGTCCCCGGAGGTCCCACAATGATAGGGGCTGCGGGCGAGCCTGGGGGCCTGCCATTCGGCTGGTCAGGCCGCTCATGTTGGGGACGGGGAGTGACCAAATGCCTGCCTGCTTGGACCGAGCAAGTATGGAGCCCGGATATCGCCCAGAAATCTTACTGGGCCTGGATTTGGGGAGAAGCGCATGCAGGCCTATCTTGCTACGCTGACTGCTATAGCCGGCCTAGGTGACACTGCGTAGCTGAGCCCAGAGCTACCGTACGCTGCTTTTTTTCTGTGTTTGGGGCACCCAGAGCATCATTTGAGGTTTGCGCGGCTGTGGATTTCTACCTGCCCCACCCGCATATCTTCCGATCTGTGCACACTTGACTCCTGCGGGGACCGTGAATTTTTGGCCTGCGCCCTTAAAGCCTGTGTAGAGTGGTAGTGGAGTGGGAGTAAGGGGCTCGGGCAGCTGCTTCACCCCCCCACCTCTTCCCCTTTTTTGCTCCTGGCCTGTCGTGCTCGTCGCCCGCCATTGGAGGTACTTTTTATTTATTCCTGTGTGCCCTGGTGGGTACTGCTGCACCCTGGTTTTCAAGTCGCTGGCTGGTCTTCGCGGCCTCCGGCGCTACAAATGAGATGCGCTGGATGGTCACTTCAATGTCTTGGAGATGCGCCTAGGAACAATGGTGGCCCGGCTTCACATGCATGAGGTACTCTTGGACACGGCTGAAGGCAGGGTGTCTGACCTCGAAGATGGAGCGGCCCAATCTACTAAACGTCTAGACCGTGTGAAAAAAATCCTCAAAAACGTCACCATGAAAAATGAAGATTTAAAGGCGAGGAGCAGGCGTAATAATGTTCTTATTCTTGGTGTCCCAGAAACTACAACTACTGGCCACATGGGCCTTTTCGTGAAACCCTGCTGTCAGATCCTTTTGGCAAGGAGTCATTCACTTCCACCTCTTTGGTGGAGTGGGCCCACTGGGCCCTGGGCCTGCGCCCTAATCCTGGGTGCTCCCCTTGGCCAGTTATAACCCGCATGCTGTATTTTCATGACAGAGACACTGCGTTGTGACTGGCAAGAGAAAAGGGTCCTCTGGCATGGCAAGGGTCAATTATTTTGCTGTTCCCAGAGTTCACAGAGATGGTTTAAGAAGCCGGACAAAAATACACTGGGGTTAAGGCTGCCCGAAATGTAGGCCTCCAGTATGGCATGCTTTATCCTGCGCGTCTCCTTGTTGACGTTGATGGCAAGTCTCGCATGTTTGATTCCCCCACGGCTGTTCAAGAGTTCTGTTGTGAGTACAAGGTGTCTAGTGGGGGTTAAGATAAGGAAGCTCCAAGGGGTTCCCCGCCCCACAGTTGGTCGGTGGCCAGCGCAGACCTATTTTTCTCTGAATGGTCAAACCTGGGTCAGGCTCATTCCCGGAAGGGCTACCTCGCACAATCTTTGCACCATTTTTTCGGTCCTGCACCAAATTAATCCTAATCTGCCAGCCATCGCTGCCTTGCTGGACGCCACGAAGGCGTTTGATATGTTGGAGTGGCCCTTCTTATTCTACATCCTGCCGCGTATGGGCTTTAGTGACATCTTTTTGCGCAAGGTCAGACTCCTTTACACCAGCTTCACGGCGCGTCTCCGTGTAAACGGCCTGGTCTCAGACCCCGTTCCCATCGCCAGAGGTACGCGTCAGGGATGTCTGCTTTCGCCAATGCTTTTTGCTGTGGCGATGGAACCCCTGGCCGCCAGATTGCGACAGCACCACACTCACAGGGGCATTGGGTTCTCTTCCCGGTCCCTGCTAGTTTCAATGTATGCGGATGATGTCACATTTTATATCCGTCATCCTCAGGAGAACCTTAGTCCTTTGGTCCAGGAGATCATTCGCTTTGGAGGGCTATCGGCCATCCAGGTGAACTGGAGTAAGTCGGTTCTGTTCCCCTTGACTGATGTTACTGTGCCATTCTCATCGGACTTTCCATTCGTGTGGGCCTCTGGCCCCACGCGTTATTTGGGCATCTGGCTTAGCAGGGATCTGGATGAACTTTGGAGATCAAACTTTGGGTGTGTGGTGGACCGGTTGGAATCCAGGATTCCATCGTGGAGCTGACTTCCGCTGTCCTTGGCGGGCCGTATTGCAATCGCTAAAATGGTTGTACTCCCTAAATTTCTTTCTCTGTTTTTAAATATTCCTATCCCCCTTACCTCCCACTTTTTTCGCAAATTACGCTCCCTAATCATTTTGTTGGTCTGAGCGGGTAAACCGCCAAGAGTGGCTTATGATATTCTTACCCTACCCACGGATGCCGGCAGAATGGGCGCACCTGACTTTCGGCTTTACGCCTTTTGCGCTCAGGCCAGCTTCCTGCACTTCTGGATCCACCCTTCTCCTTTTCAGCCTCATGTCGCAGTGGAGACAGATGTGGCGTCTCCCTGGCTCTTTTCTACAGCTCTGTTTGCACCTGCGGTGAGCCCTCGGGCTGAGGTCAACACGGTTGAGACGCTCCGATGGGCCTGGTCTGGCCTACGCCGGTTCGCTGGCGCTTCCCAGATTTCTGCCAACTCTATGCCCCACTTCAGGCCTCCAGCATGTCCATGTGTGCGAGACGCTTGGGCCTAACGACGATCACAGATCTCTACCCAGAGAATACCTTCTATACGCTCCCTGATGCCTCAGAGTTGCCGGACACGCTTCTATTTTGCCAGTTGCGTGCCACGTGCCGGAAGCTACACCCTACCTTCCCTCAGCCTCCACCCAGCATTCCAGCTTTGGATTTTATTTACACCTCCTTGGCCCCGCATAAATTAGTTACCAAATTGTACACTCTTACCTTAGTGTCCGCCCCTATCTCTTCGGACCGTGCTCTGGAGGCATGGGGTGATGATCTTGGTGCCGACATCTCGCCGGCGGACTGGCTTTACTACTGTAATCAAACAAAAAAGCTGTCGCCGAACTACTGCCTCCGGTTGATCAATTTTAAATGTTTGCATAGGCTGTACTGCACCCCGGTGCAGCTCCATAGGCTCGGCCTTACTCCTGTTGATAACTGTTTGCGTTGTGCTGCACCTGCAGCAGATTTAGCTCATCTTGCCTGACTCTGTCCTAGGGTTTTGGAATTCTGGCAGGCGGTGTGTTCCACAATTTCTGACATCACTGGCGCAGCGGTACGCCCGGATCCACCTTTGTGTCTTCTTGGTTCCATCAAGTTCTGTCCTGATGTCTCTCATTGTGATGCTGCTGGTCCTTGCCAGGCGTAGGGTGGCCATGTGCTGGGGCCACCGTCTTGCTCCCAGGTTTGAGTGTTGGCTGGAGGATGCCTCTCGGTGCCAGACTCTCCTAACAGAATTCTGGGATTTAATGCCTGCTAGGTCCCAACCTGTTGACATCTGAGGCCCTCTGGTTACCTACCTTCTTTCCCATCCTCGCTCCAGTGGCGCTGCCTCTCCCGCGCTCCCCACCGGCCCTGGGTCTGTGGCGGCCGCCGGCGTTTTAGTGTCCTGCCTCCCCCCACCCTGCCTAGTGTGCCCCTGCCCTCGCTTCCTTTGCTCTCCCCTGCTGTTTTTGCACTGTGCTGTCTCCTCATGAGGGAGGGACCTTGGTGAGCTGGTGCTGTGGAACTACCTTTGTACATTTTCAAGGTGCCGACAGTTGTCATCTCTTTGTAATGTAATGATTGACCTGCTTTCTGCTTTATGTACTATTGCACTGTGATATTGCACACTGTACCTTGTCTTCTTTGATTTTTCTCAATAAAGGTATTTGAAAAGCAAAAAAATAGGATGATGAATATATGTACTGTTCTTCAACAAAGTTGAGTATTTGGTGTGTGGCTTCTTGGTTCCATCAAGTTCTGTCCTGATGCCTCTCATTGTGATGCTGCTGGTCCTTGCCAGTGTGGAGTACGTTGGTTGGCACACTTCACTAATGCATGTTGAGTTACTCCTGATTTATTGTTTATGGTGTTTACGATTTGCATTCTGTCTCTTAGTTAGAAGGAAAGTTTCCTGTTTTGGGTTATGCAGCAATGGATGGGGGGGTAGGGAAGTTCGATATAAAAGAGACTTACTGTTTATTGCCCAGTTTACTCATTGTGAATTGCTGGAATACTATTTTGAAATACACATAATAATACTCTTGATTGGGTCACAAGTCTATGTGGGGTAAAGTGTCAGATTTTTTGGACCTAACCATAATCACCTGGAATGTCAGGGGCCTGAATAATGTGAGGAATGGGAAACAGGTATTGTATTACATACAGAGGCACAAAACAGGTTTGGCATTCTTACAGGAGACACATCTGCCAAAGGCAGCTACCACAGGGTTTGCTTCAACTTGGGGCCCCCACCGTTATTGTGCTAATTATAGCACATATGCCAGAAGCACAGCCATATTGATACATGAACGCTTGCCCGTCCAACTTTCTCAGGTTCGCAATGACGCTGAGGGGCACTACACAATAGTGGTGGGTCAGTTATTGGGTTATCACAACTCATTTATTTGTGTGTATGCACCTAATGTCGACAGTCCTGATTTTTTTCACAATCTGCATACTCAGCACAGTTGGAGGCGGATTACATTTGCGTGGGTGGGGACTTTAATCTCCTGATAGATCTCACACAGATAGTACTGCTGATACTCCTGATTCTAAGCCCTGTGTATGCTGTGATTTAATGGATTTGTGCGGGGCACTTGACTTGGTGGATGTATTGCGGCACTGCCTGCCAGAGGAGGCCGCCTATACCCATTACTCTGCACAGCACAATACCTTGAGACAATTAGACCTTTGGTTGCTGTCCCCTAATTTGGTCACCTGGTACCAGGCATTACAACACTTTTCCAGAACGTTATCCGACCACTCCCCAGTTGCCCTAATGGTGAGGATCCCCAGGGCAGAGGGTTGCGATAGGCAATGGAGATTCCCCGGGTGGGCGCTGATGGATGAAATGTTCTGCACGGAACTCGGCAGTGCTATTATTGAATGCTTTGAACTAAATAAAGGGTCGGTACAATCCATTGACAGATTGTGGGAGGCGTTCAAGGCCAATATGAGGGGGATATGTATTTCCAAGCATGCTGGTGTACTGCGTCACCTGAGAAGCATGCTTTTCCGCATTGAGGAGCAGCTGGACTCGCTGGATCGTGAGCGGATAGGGCACACTGAACCTTCTGGACCTGACCGCCAGCTGAAACTCTTGGCAGAGTTAAGGGAGGCTGTAGACAGGGAGACACATTTTCTAAGTAAATATGCTACTGCCAGGGGCTACGGGGAAGGTGAGAGACCCGGCCGCACCTTGGCGTGTCTCCTCAGACCCCCAGCAGGGTTATCATGTATCATTAGCCTATGCTCCGCCAATAGACAGTTGCTAACCGGCACGTCAGACATACATGACCAATTGGTGGAATATTATTCCTTACTCAACCCGCACAGCCCATAATGCTGAGGATCAAACCATGTACTTAAGAGTGATTGCACTAGTATGGTTAGATAATGCTAAGCAGCAATTCTTGCCTGAGCCATTTTCCGAAGAGGAAATTATTAGCGCTATAGATGCCATAAATGGCTCGACAGCCCAGGGCCTTGATGGGTACACTGGTAACTTCTATAAGGCCTATAAGACCCTTTTAGCTCCTCATCTATTCGAGGTCTACAGTGAGTCGCTAGATTGATAGGTACTTACCCCTAAATTCTTTGAAGCAGTAAACATTCTCCTCCCTAAGCCTGGTAAAGATCCAACAGTGTTTGGCTCGTACAGGCCGCTTTCCCTATTAAATCTTGATTACAAAATCTTGGCCAAAATGATTGCCATGCCACTGTCCCTCCTTCTGGATCAAATTATATCCCCATCTCCGCCGGGCTTTGTCCTGCATAGGTCTACATCTCTGAATCTACGTACATTGTTCTCGGTGATTCATAGGATTTCGCCAGAGGTGCCTGCAGTTACTGCCCTTATTGACACAGAGAAGGCCTTTGATTCTTTGGAGTGGCCCTTTTTTTCTAGCCATCATGAGGAAGATGGGCATGCCTAAGGGGTTTATTGACCTCACCTCCCTGCTTTACGCATCTCCCACAGCCAGACTTAGATTAAACGGCACTCTTTCCTCTTCCTTTAGTCTAACTCGGGGCATCCGTCAGGGCTGTCCACTTTCCCCTCTGCTCTTTATCTTAGCACTCAACCCACTGGTTCGACGTTTGCAAGACCAGCATATACATAGGGGATCGTAGTTGAAAACCGGCACAATCCTAATATCACTTTATGCAGACAACATCATCCTATATGTTCAGCATACCCATGAGAATCTTGCACCGTTAGTAAGAGAAAATATTCGATTTGGTGGTTTTTCCGGTTTGGGCATCAACTGGAGTAAATCTGAACTCTTGCCTTTAATGCCAGTCACTGCTAAATTTGATTGCGTTTTCCCTCTGTCATGGAGTGACACATGAGTTAAGTATTTGGGGATACTAGTCCACAGAGAAGCTGAACAAATTGTCCTTAAGCGAACGCGAAAGCACACAGCTATTGCTTTGTTATTGGCAAAATGAGGGGTATCGCTGCATTAGGGAAGTAAAATCATCCCTACCACAAAAGTTTGGTTCACCAGTCTAGTGTATTGTAATATGAATAGCGAACTGTTCTCCATTCCTCAATCCATGGCATACAGACCAAGGGACATCTGGAGCCCACTCAAGAGTTATTTGCTAGAAAAGGACTCTGCCCCTACTTCACAGCAACCGGCAAGGATTGTACCTGCAGGGGTGGGTTAGTCCCCCGCTGGTAGCTCAGATATAAGTACATACCTTTATAAGGCAGGTGTGGGTCTGTAAACCTTGTCATGAAGGAACGTATACGGGGTGTCTAATAATTGTTTACGTGGGAAATGTACACATTGTCCAGAACTATACTGTGCGTTATGTATTAGATACATTTCTTCCAGATAATGTATTCTGTACTGTTGTAATGAGTAATCAATATACCATCCTTGTTGTGATTCACTGTGAAAATGGAAAATAAAGTTTTAAAAAACAAAACAGTAATACATTGAAAACACAATACAAGAAAACCCCCAAACTAATTTAGTAAAATATTGTGCATTTTAGTAAATAAAGTGAGACCAAAATGACAAAAATCAGTAGACCCAAGATATTAGTTTTTCAAGTTTTAGGTGAAAATAGTGGCAAAAGCACAAAGCCCTATTTGCAGTTATGTGGTCGCACTGGACTGGGGGAAAGTCACAAGTACATTCCGACCGTGATGAGCGCCGGTCGGATACAGGGCCTAGGTTAGTCCATTTGAAGTATCATCTTCTCAATTGTGGCTGAAAGTGTGCAGGAGCAGGTCAAGCGTGACTGACATTCGTTGTAGTAGCATGAAGAGCCGGGTGTCCCTGGAGTGTTGAAATGTTAATGTTATGGATTCATTTTGCTAGTGTATTGCTCTATATAAAGTGAGCGTTTGCGGCACCATTTTAAGTTGAGCTGCCATTTTGACCCAAGCCCGAAACTAATGTCTGTATTATTTGTATGTCTGTCTCAGCAAAAGCAGCTGCTACACAATTTTTTTTCTTTCTTGTATTTCTCCAAGTTTGAGCTTAGCTGTGCTAATGAGAAAATTGTTGTTGTCATCGCATACCTTTCTCACTAGATAGGCCTGCTCCCACCCTTAGTGCTGCGGGTGCAGGCTAGGTAACCTTGATGTTGAGATAGCATGTACCCGGTCCTGGAATTGCAACTCATCCTTCTGTATCTCCATTGTTCACCTGCTACCAACTGGAAATTTTCATTCTGGGCATGTCTTTAGTGGTTTTGAAAATGTACATTATACGTTACCCTGTTGGTAGAAGTCAGTTCCTCTGCAGCAATCTTAGGAGGCTGGTCAGACCGGACTCCACTCGAGTGTACTCCTAAAAAATACCTTTGGTTTGTATTCTCTACTGTCTGACTGACTCTTTATTTGTGAGGAAGGCTGAGAGGTTGTCGCAAGTGACCCGGGTGGCCCTAATCCAGTCACTTCCTTCATTTGGCGCCTGAACAGGGACTCTATCGGGTGACCCGTCCTTGCCTGCGGACGGGTGAGGAGGACGGGCCACATCTGGTCGGATGGGCGACCGGGGATCCCTGCACAAGAGAGTCTTGTTCTCGTAGCTGTCCCATCTGTCTGACCGGGCGGTACCTTGTCCAGTGATCATCCCGACTGGGGTCCTGAACAGTGAAACCCTTGGATCTGACTGTTTGGTCCGAAGAGTCGGCAATGCAGAATAAACTTGTTTTTCACCTGTGTGCACCAGATGAGTTTGCTTTGGTTCTTTGTGGCTATGGCGCCATTTTGATTTGTATTTGACACGGTCTGCGGACCGTCTTTAAACAAGTGCTTGAATTTGTGTGAGTTCTTTATTTTGATTTGTATTTAATGAGGTCTGAGGACCAACTATGGTAAAGGTATTTGCAAATATCTCCTCTGCATAAACAGTGAACAGGTTTTCTTTAAAAAATGCAGCGCCTTAGTAAGGTGGTTTGTTTGGGCTGTTGTTGATGTTCTGCTGATGCTCGACTGGAAGAAAGTCAGCCAGTCTCTCCGGAAGTTACTCCAAATTTTGACATGTACGTAAAACATGGCCCTATTGTGTTTAGTACGTTATGGCACAAATATACGAGGGACAATGGCGAGTTGCAGTGGCCTTTGACGGGCACTTTTGATTAACAGAGCATTTATTTTCTACTGGAAAAATTGTTTGCAAAAAGGAGTAGGCAGTCGATGTTTGATTCCCTCAGAACATGGCAAAAGGAGGCTAACAGAGACAAATGAAAGCAGAGAAAGAGGCCCGTAACGGGAGAATGAAGACATTGACTCAAAAAGCTGTAGCACATGATAGAGAGAAAATAGAAATAGGAATAGAGTGTGCTGATAGGAAGTTTCTATTACAATGTGAAAAGTCTTATGTTGACTGAGAAGAAAATGATACATTTGTGGAGGAATTGTTAGATACTCGACCTCCACCTCCATATGCCCCTCAGAAAATATACCCTGCCAGGCCATCGCCTCAGTCTTCCGTTTCTTCTGTCTCTGCTGCTTCTGTTTCTTCTGCTATCGATCAAGCTGTCTCGGCCACAGCGCCTCCTGCTCTTTCTTTGACTCCGCATTCTGCGGCTACGATACCTGCCAGTCTCCCTGCTATGCCTATTGTTTCGGCATCTCTCTCACCAGTCCTCACACCTACGACACAGTCACCTGCAACATTGGTGCCTGTTACTTCTGTTGCGACTCCTTCCCTGTTCCCTCATCCCCAGACATTACTGAGCAGTGGAACGCCGGTCCATGGACTAGAGGACGGGCAATGGGCAACTACTGGGGTGGATATTGATACGATCGGATGTGGGAGATAAAGAGAAAAGGGTGGTAGCCAATCAGGCTAGTCAGTGGGCTTGTAACCCCATTTACAGTGTGGAAGATGTGTGGAGTATGATGAAATATTTTAAGCCATTTGTGACGCAGCATGCCCTTAAGCACATGTTGGCTACTTTGATTGTACTGTGGGAACAGTGTTTCAATGATTTAGCACCCCAGATTATTTATGATATTAGGGACCATATATATGCTGCTGATATGGCAACTAGTGAGGTTTTTGGTAATGTTGCGACTCTGGTCGCTTATCGAAGTTGGCTGCTTGAAAAGAGCCCGAAGACAGCATCACAGTTTCTGATGAGGTAAGTTCATCCCATATACCACCCTGAACTACCGGAGCTACGGGATCAGCAGAATATTGTTATTAGACCGAGGGTACAGCCCGTTTCCAAGAACAATGGGTTTACACGCGTGGAAAAGGAGTGAGGTTTTGTCTCTTAAGACTCAGCTACCTGGCCCTAGGAAAAATCCTACTGCGTATTATAAGGAATTGACTGAGGCCGCTTCATTGACAGTGATGGCACTTGCGGATCAAAACAATGCAAGGTGACAGACTTAATGGATAGCACTATCACTGTATCTCTGCTGCCGTATAAAGGTGATGGTGCGCAATACTCCGGCACCTGTCACCTTTTGGTGCCACTGGTTACAGATTACCAAAGTACATCAAAAAAGGAGGTGCTTTGAACACAACAGATGTAGTCCATTGTGGTTTCATTAATCTCTTCTTTTATTTCAAAATAGTTCATAAAAGCAGCCAATGCGTTTCGTTCCCCAAAGACAGAACTTTTTGGAACTTCATCAGGGTTGTAACAAATAACATAAACACATATAAGCAACATAGAAATCACAATAACTGACAGAAATGACTTATAATCTTGACATTAAATACATTTTCATAAATAGACTATAATTCTAACCTAACATTTTTTGCTTTCTTAACAGACTTTCTTTTATAAAAGAAAAGCTATTTTCTACATATATGACATAGGATTAGCACATTACACACATATAGTTAACACAGTTAAACTCGTTTATATAATGTATTAAGTCTTGTTTCTAACTTTCGAGAAATGTAAATATCAGAAGCATCAATGAAGACACAAGAACAGAGAAATGCAAGCAGACCAACTAAATGTGAAAAAACATTTATTTATAAAATGAGTTATATCAAGGAACAAGAAAAAGAGGAGAATAGGTAAGAACAAATACGAGAGAGAGAGAGAGCATCACCCAAGGCGATTGCTATCTTCAAGTCGAAGCTTCTTCACCTTATGTGGCATAATGCAAATTCACAATATGGTAATAAATTATGATTGTTCTTGTAATTGAGAGGTGCTCCAAAAATTTGACAATAATTGACACCTAAACAGAGAATATTAATTGTTTAGGTTCCTCAAAAGGGAACTCATGACAAATATCTATATGAATAGATTGGTTCCCTGAAGTTGTTAGACCTCACCTTTTATACAGAAATATGTTCAGATCATCAAGAAATAAAACACAGTAGTCCTTATGGAGAATTCGTCTTCCAAACAAGACATTTTATATAGGGACCTGAATAAAAGAGAGAAATGTACTCTATTAATACTAGAAATAAAGTTACCCCAACAAATATACATATGTACTTTAAGACAAAGTCAGATTAACGGAATCATTGTAAGATTGAAAAATATTAACTTACTTATGGTGAAGAGAAACTACAAGAAATTATCAATAATTGACATACAAGCAGAGAATAGTAACTTATTTGCTAGTTCCTTAGTCATAGAGAAGAAATGCATCCATTTGACTTCCTAAAGTCTTTACACCTCACCTTTTATATCAGGATGCAAATAAGCTTTCAGAAAATGTCTCAGACAAAGTTGTCCATGTGGAGAAATTGTCCTCCAAAGAGTGAAAATACAACCACCTAAAACTGAGGAGTAGTACAAAGGCCATAAGAATCCTCAATTTTAACACCATAGTAACCGTACTTCATAGTAATAAGACCCATGTAGAGCGACCGCATGATATGGAGCGAAGTGTATACAACCACCCCTTTGAATTTATTTCATGTAGATTAATCAATGGAAAGTTGTTAACACTACCTATTGGCAGACACTTACACTTTAACTCTTGAACTTTCTGTAATCATAGGTCTGTTTAACGATAAGTGCATACCACTCTCACATCGTCCCTCTGAAAAACAGTCACATACTGCGTTTAAATCTTGTGTGTTTTAGTAGTTAACCAAAAATGTTCCGATATTTTTCTATAATGCACTATTCTAAAAGGTACTAAGCCCCTGGATACCGAGGTCCATCACAGTGAAAATTAAAAACTAAAATCCATTGTCCCAATGAATATGACGTGCTGAAAAAAGGAACAACTTAGCACATACGTTATAATCGTGGTATGAGAAAAAAGTCATAGCGCCTGAATAAACACATCTATCACGAAAACTCAGTAATAACTTCACACATACAGTATAACATAATAGTAGGAAAATATCTCAATACATAGATGACCTATATCTGTTACTACAATGGATTAGACCTAGTACGCTACAGCACTCTGAAGCGATAGTCCACTCTTATTCCCTACATAATCTGTCACTAGTTAGTAACACCATGATTTATCGCTTAAGTCAGCCTCCTAAATTAATACATACTGTGATAAGCGGCTGAGCCTCCTTCCAGAAATTGCATTAAAAGTACCCATCGCTCGCACCATTTTTGTACCTCTTTAGTCACCCTAAGGACCGACACCTGTGCCTATGACGTGGTGTCCCTAAGGCGAAGGGTCATTCCGCTGTCGACACCCTGACAGCCATTTTAAGAAACACCAAGTATATTATAAACTGTCAAGCGATCAAATTGATAAAGTATTGCATACATATCTGAAATAATGGATCCACAAAAAAGTACCAATAATTAAAATTAAAACACCCTAATATCTGAATGCGATTCAGCTGTACTTAACACATCTATTAGTCTATAATAATGGAATTCGGCAGTCATATTTGAGTGGTAAATAAGTGGTCACACAATGCCTTAAAGCACTAGTCTTTAGAGGGTGAACAATGGCAGCCATATTCTGGGAGTTTGTCGGGATACATTTTTGAAAGCCAGTGAATTTGGCTGCCATATTTGAATGGTAAATAACAATCAAACAATACCTTAGCGCGCGTGTTTAGAAGGTAAATATTAGCGGCCATATAGTGTGAATTTGTAGGGATAATAAATCTCTCCATAAAATCATAAAAGGCCGTAATGCACAGATCGTCCCACAAATCTAGTACCCTCAATAATCGTTAGTTATAAATATTATAGTTGAAAATATAACTAACATGATATTTCCATTCAATAGGGCAGTGGTTCCCAAAGTGTGCGCCGCGGCGCCCCAGTGCGCTGTTAGGAGTAGCCAGGGGCGCCGCGCACGATGTGAGAAAGATAGCGGGGGCCGTGTGCTGAGCAAGTTTATAATCATGTTGTGAGAATGTGTAGCAATAAAATAATATGCGTCTTTTGACACCTACCTAAATGCAGCAAGTGAAGCTTATGCCAGCCAGCCCAGCTCACGGGGGAGTTACAAATGCCGCCTGCATAATTCGGGGTTTGGCCCAGGAGCGCAATGCCGCCATAGTGCCTACCTGCTTTCACAGACGCTGCCTCCGCATACGCAGCATGACTGTCCAACGTAATTGCTGCCCGCTGTGTTCTGCCGTGCCTCAGACGACCCTCTTCACAAGTTCGAATTAGGAGAGGGCTGAATCACTGCACGCTCATTAACGGGTTTAATTAGACAAGTCGAGTTTGAAAGGGACACGTTAAATAAATGTGCAGTGGCCCACAGTCTCGTCGGAAAACAGGAGTACATCATGCTCCTCGCAGAACAATTTAAGCAAACAGGTATATTTGAATGAAATTGATGGTGCAGTAAAGCTTCCTGGGGAACCAGAGTTATGTAAGGGAGAAAACACACTAGTGACATTTTTACTCGAGTTTATAAAGGTGTGAACAAAACAGGCACATTCATTCCTCTGCCTCTCTGCAGCGCTCCTTGATAATGGTAGCTTGTCAATTGTGGGATCGCACATGAAGGGGGCCATACAGCTATCAAAATATGTACAGCAAGAAAGGAAAAGAGAACGCACTGCTCACAGGTGAGTGGAGTGATCATTTCTGTGTGCAGGGGAAATAGGAAAGTGGAGGGGATGAAAGTGTGCACAAAAAAGAAGAGAATGAAAACCGAATAGGAAAATGACTACTTGAGAGCTATACAGATGCTAGATTCTAGAAATGTGTGGGGAGAAACGTGGGTGCATGCTTCAAACAGAGAAAGACTCTGGGGAAAATGGTGTAAAAAAAGAGAATGAAAGTGATTGAGACACCGATTCTTTTGTCCATGGGCACTATATATAACAAACTTTCTTATGTGTAGGGACCTCTGTTCCTATAACTGTTGTATTGTAGCATTCATATATAGAGCTTCATTCCCTAATGTGGGGTGTCAAAGCGCACTTTCAGACAGGCTGCACGCTACACAGTGGTTAGCAGTGTGTTGTATTTGTTGTGATCCTCTGTGGGAAGCATTTGGTGTTGTGCATGAGTGTCTATAGAAGTGCTCTTATCTTGTCTAGGGGCAAAGTGCCTGGTACTGTGATGGAGGAGAAGATGTTAGAGACAGGCATGCAGGTCTCTCAGTATATTTCTCCATGTTAGTGACAACATAAGAGGCCCTCCCAAATTAAATAAGTATAACACATTTTCTGGAACTGGTACGACCCTTCCCTATTTCTTACACTACTAGCCTAGAGATTACCTCAGACGAAACATTGAAGGGCTGATATGCAAGTTCAGCTCAGACTGCAGCAACCTGGGCATTGGAGAAGCTGTTACATCAACTCAGACTGGGCCACATATGTTTTTATTTCTGTGAAGAGGAGTGCAGCAGGGGATGGGAAATACAGGAAACTAATACTGACACTATACTTTCAGTCTGACAAAACAAGGGCAAGCAGCAGGTGGAAGAAGGAATGGACGGGGGTATAGCAAAGTGTGAAAGAATCAAAGGGGAAGTGAAGGAAAGCAGGTCCTGAAGGCTGAGAGAGGGGGGGGTAAAAGAATGTTTAAGATCAAAGGCAGAAACAAGAGGTGGACAAACGAAAAGGATGAGGGAATAGAAGACGCTTTAGCAGGCTTTTTCATAATTTAAAGTTTCACAAAGTGTAATTAACTGACCAAAAACCGACACAGCAGAGGCTGCAACTATGCAAGCTTCCCTAAAGCACCGAACAGGCACACATATAGCTGCTCTTGTTTTAGTTTTTAGTAGTGCATTCTTGGGCTTGTAGTTTGCCTTTTTTACATTATTATGCTGAGTATATCTCGCAACTCATGGCTTTCGAGAGCTTTTAGCTAAAATGCCTGGACTGTTCGGAGGTGTCATACTCACAGAAGGTGATGGCAGGAATGCTTCGATTAGTCTAATTATGGTTCACTTTATAAAGCATATTTCACTGAATCCATTATTAAAGCTTTTATTGAACAACTGCTATTTTCATTTTGTTACAAATATGATTATAAAACTTTCATCGCATCCCAATACATTTCAGGGAGACAACTGGAAGTGCTCTCGAGGTCCGGCTTACTTTTCTCCACCGGTAAAAAAATGGTGGGGAGCCGCGGCCAACTGCCAATTATGTCAAGGGAGCCGCAGGTCAAAAAAGTTTGGGAAACACTGCAATAGGGTGTAGCTGAATGCCTTGCTATAACTAGTTGAAAAAAAGAAGAAAAGAGAAAGGCCAAAGAATATTCTTGTATTCGTGCGTTGAATGACTAAGTAGTGCATTATGTTATTTTTCATTTGAAAACCAAACAGAAAATTGGCCCAATACGTTATACTATCCGATGTCACACTTCTCCGGAATAATCAACTGGCATTGTACCTAGACTTTCAATGAAAAAAATAGGTCATTGATTTCAGTCCATAAAAATGGATTTAAGATGAGAGATGTAATTAGGATGGTTTGAGGTGGACCTGAAAAATGATTATTTAGCTGTTTAAGAGAGAGTCGAAAGGAGTGAGATAGCAACATGGTTAATAACAGAAGAGTAAATATTATAGCAACACTATCTTTGCCACAATCCTTCCCCTATTTAAGGTTTTTTTTTTCCCGAAATTTTTTATAGCGCAACAAATACCCTAGGGTGTCTCGGCGCTTGTGGAGCTACTAGAAACCAACCATTAGCTTACTGGTTGAACAGCCATGTTTTTAGGAGCCTGCGAAGGCTCATCAGGTTCGGGGCAGTTTTAATAGCCAGTGGCAAGAGATTCCACAATTTTGGAGTGGCCACCAGAAAACGTCTGTCTCCCCAGGTAGCAGTTCTAGCACGCGGTACAGGGAGGAGACAGATGTTAGCCGATCTTAGTTGCCTGTTGGGGGTGTACAACTGAAAGGCTTCTCTGAGGAACCTGGGTCCGACGCCATGTACTGCCTTATAGGCAATGCAGAGGGCCTTAAATTTGATACGGCTCTCGACTCTCAGCCAGTGGAGATGGCGAATAGCAGGAGTGGTGGGTTTGCGACGAGGAATGTTAAGAAGGATCCTTGCAGCCGCGTTCTGAATAGACTGCAACTTCATTAGGACACGCTTCTGTGTGTTTAGAAAGAGAGCATTCCCATAGTCTATTTTTGAGAAGACTAAGGTAGAGACCAGGGTCTTTCCAGCTGAAGTAGGGAGGTAAGGCAGTAGTTTCTTAATTTTTTTCAAAATGAAGAATGCTGAGGAGACAACCTTGT
Source organism: Lissotriton vulgaris (assembly GCF_964263255.1). Classification (NCBI taxonomy): domain Eukaryota; kingdom Metazoa; phylum Chordata; class Amphibia; order Caudata; family Salamandridae; genus Lissotriton; species Lissotriton vulgaris. Next base: position 926,159,945 of record NC_141689.1, on the reverse strand, counting down.
TTGTATGGAGGTCAAAGGACAGTTTACTGTCAAAAATCACTCCCAGGTTTCTGGTCTTTTCTACTGGGGCAGGTGGAGGTCCCAGCTTTTTAGGCCACCAGATAGAAGACCATTCAGGAGAGAGCCTGCCGAAGGTCATAATCTCGGTCTTGTCCGAGTTAAGCCTCAAACAGTTCGAGGCCATCCAAGTACTGACCTCGAGCATGGTTCTCTGGAAGTTGGCTGCCACAGTAGGGCCATCTCTGTGGATTGCTAGAACCAGCTGAGTATCGTCAGCGTAGGATGTGAGCCGTACCCCATGGGCCTTTATTACCCTCGCTAAGTCCGCTACATAAATGTTAAATAGCATAGGACTTAGCGAGGAACCTTGTGGGACTCCACAAGGGAGTGCAGAGATAGGGGAGTAGAAATCTCCCAGCCTCACGGTCTGGGTACGGTTTTTCAGGAAGGATGCAATAAGGTCCCTAGCGGTACCGTCTATCCCCAGGGCTGCGACACGGTCGACCAGAGTAACATGCATGTCTACTCGAATTTCATTTACAAGGCTTAAGGTGGACCTGACAATAAATAAACATTCATAGTGTTTAAGGGAAAGTCGATAAAGATGACATAACAACATGGTTAGTAACAGAACAGCAAACATCATAATAAATCTGTGCCACAATCCTTCCCCTATATAAGAGTTGTCAACTCGAATCTCAAATATCCCATACATGTTTCTAACACCTTAACTCAAACTGTCATGATGTAACTCAGTTCAAGACGTAATGAAATTTGTTGTCAGTATTGTGACCATAGTTTATAGCCTGGTATCTACATATCCACTTGGCCTCTTTCTGCCTTAAGGTGAGCTCTCTATCTCCACCTCTTTGGTTGGCCATCACATGATCAATTCCGTGAAACCAAAATGTTGAGTCAGTGGCATGAACTAGTTTATAATTTTCTGCCATTGGGTACCTCATGTCCCCCCCTACTATGGCTCTGCGGTGTTCCTCAATTCTTAATTTGAGGTTTCTTGTTGTGCTACCCACATAAATGAACCCGCAGGCACAACCCTACACATAAATCAAAAAAGTGGTATTGCAATTTATGAATCAATTGATTGTGTACTGTTTCTGGTTGTTAAATGCAAATTTTTTCATTCTGTTTGTTCCAAAGATGCATAGATTGCAAGAATCACAAGTAAAAACAACCCTGGGGTTTCTTGGGTAGCCATGTTTTGGCAGATCTAGATGTTGTTACATTACTTGGACAGTTTGTCTTTCAATGTTTGTCCTTTTCTATAGGTAACCGAAGGGTTCTTCGTTAAGACTTTATTTAGGGTAGGTACTTCTAGTAGGATATGCCAGTTTTTCTTTAAAAATCTAAAGATTCTGTTGCTGTAAATCGTGTATTTGGTGATGAACCTAGGTTTCTCATCAAAGGCAGTTGTTCTTTTAGTACCTGTTTTCAATGTCACATCCCTATTCAGTTGCTGCACTTGTGATTTGACTCTATTCACATATCGCTTCCTATAACCTCTATCTAAGAACCGGGAACGTGTGTCTGCAATATTAGTTCTGAATGATGCAGCTTCATAACAATTCCTCCTGACCCTTACCATCTCTCCGCAAGGAATATTCTTTATCACTGAGCATGCATATGCGCTAGTGGCGTATAGCACTCCGTTGCACGCTGTCTCCTTTCTGTACAGTGTGCTCTGGACTGTTCCATTCCTTACATACAAATGGAGCTCTAAGAAGTTGATATTCTCCTTGTGATGGTTCATGGTTAATTTTACATTGCATGGGTTATCATTAAGGTACCTGAAATACTCCTGAAGACTTTCACTAGACCCTGACCACAGGCAGATAATACCATCAATGTATCTTCCAGAGAACACAATATTTTGGTCCAGGGGGGCACCTCTTGCCCAGGCATGCTACCTCTCATACCACCCCATAAAGGGGCAGGCATAAGAGGGAGAAAACCTTGGGGTAACTTTATTTCTAGTATTAATAGAGTACATTTCCCTCTTTCATTCAGGTGGCTATATAAAATTTCTCGTTTGGGAGGCGAGGTCTCCATAAGGACTATTGTGTTCTAATTCTTGATGGTCTGCACGTATTTCTGTATAAAAGGTTTGGTCTAACAACTTCAGGTAACCAATCTATTTATATATATTTGTTATGGTTTCCTTTTTGAGGAACCTAAACAATTAATACTCTCTGTTTAGGTGTCAATTATTGTCACATTTTAGGAGCACCTCTCAATTACACAAACAATCATAATTTATTACCATATTGCAAATTTACATTATGCCACATAAGGTGGGGAACCTTTGACTTAAAGATAGCGATATTGTAGTAATCTGCTTGTTAAGTAATGCACTTGTTCTCTGCCTGATGCTGTAACAATATGATGACATTTGGAATGTGAGGAAGGTTTGTTCTGGGAGATAGCAGTTGGAGAAGATAGGCTGAGCAGCCTCCTGGCTGCTCCTGGTGGGGCATACATTGAGACATATAATGAAACTTACTAAGATGTAACTTGGAGAATAAACCACTAACCACAAGAGCTGTCTACGAGACTTCTTTGATTATTACACTGGTGACGATTTAAAAGGAAAATAACCTACGGAGAAAAGAAGGCTATTTGACGGCTACTGAAATTTAAGGTACTAATATTACTAAAGACATTGAAGTATTTAAGCTGTCTGGCGCCCCACCAGTAACCCAGGCAATGATCGACCTAGGAAAATTAAATTAAAGGTGCCAGATCCACCTGTGTGTGAGACTGTAAAGAGTAACTGTAGTCCTGTTTTGAAAGTGTGAAGCTCAATGATATTTGGATAATATTTCGATGTTGTTCGGGGGCACCGATCTAACCTCGGTTTGAGACTAACATGAGCCATAGTGTGAACCCTTCACCTTTTGTACTACAGGGAGAACTGATGACTCTTAAATGTGGTGATGGCCCCTTTAATATGTTGATCGGGGGTTGACATCGAGCCCCGGTGTTAAGGAGTTAACTAAAGAGGTTTTGTCAGAAATGCGGTGACAGAGGGAAAGCACTTTAAAATGTGATGATGGGGGTAAACATCAAGCCCTTATGTGAAGTATTGATCCTTCGAGTGTCTTGAATGTGTTGTTTCGGAGGCACAAATCGAGCCTCTGTGTTAACCCTTGAGCAGAGGCAAGGAGAATTGGATGTCTGACCTGTTATATTTAAGCTCGACCGACCGAGTCACATGAGTGGTGTTTGTGTAGCATTGAACTCAAAATCTTTGCATGGCTCCTTGAGATTGTCATTTCAAAGGAAAGGGGGTAAAATGGATGCAGTAATGAGGTGAGCGCTTTGAGTTGTCATCGCAGCGCTGTGGAGCTACATGCACGTTTTGAGGAAAAGTGACACAGTGCTTTGGTCTCATTGCTCTTGTCTTAAGCTAATAAGTATTTAAATTAAATGTGTCCAGTACCTCCAACGAACAGAGTTGTGCAAGGGACCTGGCGTTTTCATCAGTGCGTCATTGACGTGTGGTTGTAAATGGAGGTGCAAGACACAGGCAGTCTGCGCGAGACACAGAGCGCATGGAGAATTACCGGTGTCACGATCTTCTGGAGTTCATTAGTGGAATCTTCTGTGATGACGTCTTATCTTCAGAGTTTTTGCTGCTGCTGATGCACGCTCTGCTGATTAAGCGTGCCGTGAGCCACTTGACTTGACGATAATAATGTGCCGCCTTTTTTAGGATGGCTATTGAACATTGCTGGGAGTTTTAGTAAGAAGCTTCCGCACTGCGTAAATGAATATGGCAATGGCGAGTCAGCCCGCAGCCTGTGATCTAAGCTCAAGACCTGGCTGTTCGAGCAGTAACGGCACCCCCCCCCCTAGCGCCTTGAGACCCTACGGGTAAGTAGTGCTCTCTATAAATGTCTTGATTGATTGATTGATTGAGTGTTGTATTGAATACAACCCAGACGTGTTGAAACTTTAGTGCGTCATTGCCTCAAGATCGACAGGCCTTGATAGCGCCCTATAAACTATAATGTCAATATAGAGCCTGATTAGAAATGAAGGAGACTCCAGAATTGGAAGAGTGTTGAAATATTGCTATGAGGGGTTCAGGTGTGGGTCAATGGAAATGAGAAACCCAGAACTGTACTGCATGAGATGATTGTTAAGTATTAAGTCACTCGCTCGGTTGTTGTGGTGCATGAGATGACTGCTAAGTCACTCAGTGATACTGTGTTGAACTTGGTGATATGTACCAATGTCATGTACATCTGCTTTTAATTTGCAACGTGTTATATTCTAAATTGATACAAGATGTGTATTTTCATTTGACAGTGTATTATAGGGAGGTAGATTTCTCCCTTTGGGAGGTTACTGTGTGTGTGTGGTTTTTATTGTGTGTATATGGTTTATAGGGAGGTGGACTCCCTCTTTTGGGAGGTGACTGCGTGTGTATAGTTTATAGGGAGGTAGATTCCTTTAAAATGATTTATAGGGTGACGTTAAAGTCTGATTTGATATTTACTGTCACAAGGGCAGTGTTTTCCTTTATTACAGTGTTTTATAAAGGTACTGGTACTGCATGGGAATGCAGTATGTGAACAGAGTATTATTGCGGAAGTGTGTGTCCCTGAACTTGTAAAAGTGTGCAGTAGGGGTATGTGTACGGTATATTACATTGCGTGCGATATTCCCTGGTCCTGCTATTTGTTTACATTTACTATTTCTATTTTACAGTTTATTACTTGCATTATTATTACTGCATTACTATTATCACATTTTACATTACTATGTTTATTATTACATAAGGAGAGATTTTTCCCTTGTTAGTACTGTGTTGTATTATGTTTATTTCTGGAATGTTTATCTTCTCTTCCTATGTTTATATATGTGTATATTCATTAATTTTGTTTAATCATTATACAGGGGAAGATGTGTAGTAATCTGCTTGTTATTTAATGCACCTTCCCTGCTCTTGTTCTCTGCCTGATGTTCTTACAATATGATGTCATTTGGAATGTGAGGAAGGTTTGTACTGGGAGATAGCAGTTGGGGAAGATGGGCTGAGCAGCCTACTGGCTGCTCCTGGTGGGGCATACATTGAGACATATAATGGAACTTACTAAGATGTAACTTGGAGAATAAACCACTAACTACAAGACCTGTCTAAGCAACGTCTTTGATTATTACAAATATCCTTGGGTGTATCTACGATGCTTTCTCTCTCGCTCCCATTTGTTCTTACTTCTTCTCCTCCTTTTCTTGTTCCTTGATATAACTCATTTTATAAATAAATGAAAGTCTGTTAAGAAAGAATTTCTTTAATGTTATAATTATACTCTATTTGTGAAAATGTATGTAATATCAAGATTATAAGTCATGTCCGTCAGTTATTGTTATTTCTATGTTGCTTATATGTGTTCATGTCATTTGTTACTGCCCTCATGAAGCTCCAAATAGTTCTGTCTTTGGATAACAAAACGTGTTGGCTGTTTTTATGAACTATTTTGAAATAAAAGAAAAGATTAATGAAACCACAACGGACTACATGTGTTGTGTTCGGTGCACCTCCTTTTGTTTAATGACGCTTGTGGATATCAAAATGTTCTTTGGTTTGGTGCCGGTTCATATCTGGAGGCACGTGCACACACAGGACCACGTTGTGTAATTGGGTGGTACCTCAATCAGATTAAAGCAGGGGCCGAGATACTGGCTTTACCCCATTAAATTATTACCTATATGCACTCTCTTGACCCACCGAGAAGGGTAGATTGTTGTCAGACGAAAAATTAGAGTGTGTCTGATTTTTTCACTCTGTTTGAAGGGGTTGTTCATTAGTAGATTTGTTATGATTTGCTACAAACCTGCCTCCTAAGATTGCGACTAGGTCACAGGACTCGGAGAGCACTTGGACTACGTCCTCCCCTTCTGTAATATTGAGTATGGCCCAGTATTATGACCACAGGGAAAATGAGGAGCAGGAGAAGGTGGAAAAAAAAGCATAAGGGCATGGAGCTAGAGGACAGAACAGAGCTCAGCACGGGTCAACATCACAGAATCATCCCGACAGTAACTACTTCAACGATAGTAGGGGTGGACAGTATTATCAGGATGACTATGACATGGATGAGGTGATGGGGATGTCTCACAGCTAGTACATCCAGGGACAGGGTGAAGGACCAGTTCAGATGCCTGTAGATCAGCGTGGTCCTTACGATACTGCAGATTTGCATGGCTCAGCTAAGAAATTTTTGGTGGATACAGGTGTTTTGAATAGCTCTATTTCTTGCTCGCTGGTCCCCGGGGCAGCTCTGTCCGGCCATAATAATGTTTCGGTCCGATTTTCTGATGTACCAAACCTCTCTCACTGACTATAGGTCATTTTAATGTGGATTCACCATTTTTGTTGACATCTAATGGTGGAGAAAATTTGATGCGCTTAGCTTTATTAAAGAAGTTGCATGCTACCATTTATTGTTCCCCGGAAGGTGTTTACATGACAATGGGCTAGAATGTAGTCAGCACTAAGCAATGTTTATTCAAAGATGCACCCCTCCCTGCTGAATTTAAGGATGTGCTGCCCATGTTGTAGGCAACGGGTGACACAGATGTAGGACTATTGCAGATACCCCCAGTTTCTATCAAAATAAAAGACAATGCCGTTTTGACTCGTATTCCTCAGTACAAGATACCACAGGTAGGAGAGCGAGCCCTGTGGCTAATTATACAAGACATGATTAAGTCATGGGTTGTCGAAGAGGCGACTGCGAATGTCTATAATAGCCCTATTCTTACCATTCTTAAGAGGGCACCTTCAAGCTCCTCTGATGATCATCCTGATGTTGATCATTTTGTGATTGACTTGGGCAGAATTAAGAAAAAAGTAGTTCCTCAGTTCCCGGTGGTCCTTGAGATTACTGCCTTTTTGACAATGATTCCTTCTACTGCTATATTCTTCTCTGTCATTGATCTAAAAAATGCATTCTTTAGTATCCTGATCGATCCAGATAGCAGGTACCTGTTTGGTTTTACACTAGCTGGTAGAGGCTTTAGATTCTGCAGAGCTCCTCAATGCTATACTGAAAGCCCTATTATATATAGCAAAGCTTTAAAAGTACAATTGGACTCCCTTACACTTCCCTCAGGTAATGTATTGCTCCAATATGTTGATGACCTCATCGCTTCTGACACTAAAAAGTGATGAAAAGACAGTACAGTTAAATTATTGCTGCATTTGACACACCACGGACAGAAAGTATCCCTTTCCAAATTTTAATATTGTTGACAGGAGGTCACCTATTTAGGTCACCTACTTTCGAAGGAGGGTGTGAGATTGACTCCTAAGCGCATCAGTACCATTGTTAAAATGCCTATCCCTCAAATTCAAAATGGCAGGCGTGCTTTTATTGACATTACTTCCTATTTTCGCCAATGGATACCTAACTATGTATTACTAACAAAGCTTCTGCTTGCATTAACCACTAAAGATGTGCTTGAACCCTTGCCTTGGACGCCTGAATGTCAGCAGTCTTTTGAGCAATTAAATGTTGGTCTTTTCTCTGCGCCTGCGCTTGGTACGCCCAATTATGCGAAGCCATTCGTGCTGTACGTACATGAGTTGGCTGGTCATGCACTTTAACACAGGCCTTTGGAGGTAAGCAACAGCAGTGTGCTTATTTTTCTGTACTTTTTGACCCTGTCGCAAGGGCCCTCCCAAACTGTCTAAGAGCGATTGTGACAATGGCCGTCAAAATAAGACAATCAGCTGGGCTCGTACTTGACACTGACCTCTCAATCATGCCGCCCCAAGCTGTGGATACCCTTTTGAATAAGACCAAGACGCAGCACCTCACCAGTGCACGTCTGACCGATTATGACCTAAATCTCTTTCCACTGCATGTCATAATTAAAAGATGTGCCACTCTGAGCCCAGCCACATTGCTCCCTCCCTTCTGAAAGTGAGGAAATTGACATCCATGATTGGATCTTCTGGACAGACGACGAGCTGAAAGGACGGGTAGATATGACTAACGTACCCTCCTATGATCCTCAAGGGGAACTATATGTCGATGGCTCTTGTTTCAAGTTACCAGATGGCACTACAACAGCTGCATACGCAATCACAACACTGTACACAGTAGCTGAGATGTCACCAGTTCCCTATCAGTCGGCCCAGGATGCAAAGCTCATTGCCCTTACTCAAGCTTGTGAGTTAAATGAGAGACTGGCTGTAAATATCTATACTGACAGTCACTATGCCAGCGGAGTCACCCAAAATTCTGGACGGCTTTGGTCAGAGAAAGATTTTCTCACTTCCCATAGGATGAAGATTCAGCATAGCCCCATAGTACATAGGCTTTTGTTGGCTTTGACATTCCCCAAGAAATTAGCGATAGTGACGTGCAGCGCACATAAGAACATTACTGATGATGTAGGTAAGGGGAACGCCTTTGCATACCAGACAGCTAAGGAGACAGCCCGAATAAAAATGAAAAGGATGTTTGTAGCAGGTCCGCTAGGTGGGTGCCTGAGGTCACCATGTTTGAGGATACGCTGGAAAATGTCAAGGAGATACAGAATGAGGCAATGATTGAGGAATTAGCAATATGGCAGGCAAGCACAGCACGTTTGGATGAGGAGGGGTGTTGGACTGATAAGTCAGGGAAACAGAGATGGATGCTACCAGATGCATATGTTCTTCCCATATGCAAAATGGCACATGGGCTATCTCATATCAGTGCTTAAGGTATTTGTTAGTTGTTAGACTCTGTATGGCAAAATGATAATATCTCAAAGATTGCTGCCCATTTGCTCAAATACTGTATGGTGTGTGTGATGCACAATCCTGGAAAACGTACCCCTACGCCACCTGCTAATTTTGCACCTCCCACTTTCCCTTTTGAGTTCCTCCAGATAGATTATATGTAAGTGGACCGAGTTAACAATTTGAAATATGTGTTAGTTTTTGCATTCAGTAAATGGGTTGAGGATTACCCCACCAAAGAAAATACAGCCATAGCGACCTCAAAGGTACTCCTGAAGGAGTTCTTTCCTCGCTTCGGCTTGCCCCGTTTGATTTGTAGTGATAACGGAAGTCACTTCAACGTAAAGGTCATTCAGTTTGTGGAGGACTACATATCTGACAAAAATTCCCTGCTGTGTATCACCCCCAGTCCGCTGGTTTGGTTGAGAAGTACAATTGTACTTTCAAACTGAAATTGGCAAAGATTCAGGAGAGCACAAGGTTGTAGTGGCCAAATGCTTTACCATTTGACCTTTTGTCCACAAGAACAACAGCACATTCTAGAAGAGGACTGTCATCCTACGAGGTCGTGTTTGGGCACCTGGCAAATGTCTGGGGTGTACAGCGTCCTTGTCGGTTTTCACAAATTGAATATCCTCTGTTAGTGGACTATCTGTATGAGTTGACTAAATGTTTGTGTACTATTCAACAACAGATCAAGGACTCTCTTCCGGCAGTACCCGAGGGGCCAGGACATGACATTCGGTTTAGTGACTACATATTAGTCTGCAATTTTCCGAGAAAGAAGAACTTGGAGCCAATTTGGAGGGGCCGGTCCAGGTGCTCCTTGCAACAAGCACAGCAGGCAAAGTCACCGTCCGAAAAAACTGGATTCCTTGTCAGCATTGTCGCAGAGTGTCTCTCTCCTTAAGCTATGACCAGTGGGTCAACAAAAGAATTGGGGGCTCAGAGTGGGAACAAGTCCCACGATTTGTTCCCTTTTCGGATGCCAAGCTTACGTGGGCCCAAACAGAGGCTGAGAATGATGAGGTACTAAATGCAGCAGTGCCCCTGGAGATTAAGGCAGTTCAAGAGCCTCTTTCTACTGGCCCCTCTGTGTCTGAGCCCCCTTTTATTGACCCCTCTGTGCCTGGAGTAGCTAAATACAATTTTCACCCAGACGGAGGAACAGTACACCAAAGGAGAAGTCAGATTAGTAGGGATGGACTGTACATGTCAGGGTGTACCTTGCCTATGGTACCAACAGTAGATTAGGGAGAGGTGAAATTGGTGCATTGTTCTGACATTGGACAGGATAGACTGAACATGCTTCCCTGGAAGGAGGTAGGATATCCTGGACGACGTGGGATTTCTTCAAGAGCTAGGATCAAAAAGCTCCACCGCCGGTGCTCAAGTGCGCCAATGTTGATGAACAATAGGAGTCTACCAGTGAGGCTCTAACGGACACTGGGCACACTTGCATTTTCTTTTAGTCTAATTGCATTCCATTTTTCCTAGTTCCACAATGTATCCATTTGGTCGGACCATTACTAAGGAAGAACAGCCATTTGCATCCCCACGCCCATGCCCAGAGCGGGGATGGTCCACAAAAAGTAAAATAGTTTTCGCATTCATAATTGCAATTGCATTGATTTTTTCATAGGGATATCTTGGTTTTTGGAGGACAACACCTGTTCCCCCTGAACACATGTTTGTCACTTTGGCCCCTCACAAAGGAGAACATCGAATAAAAAACGTACGCAGACAATGTATTTTTACAAATGTTGCATCAGGCCCATGATACCTCCAATGCTACTAATTGTTGGATCTGTGGATTGTTCCACTCAGTTACACATAAGATTGATGAGTTGTGAAGGGTGGTTTAAACTGTTTACTATGGTGCATTATCATTTTCAATTCTCTGCTATGAATATGACATATGCTGACTCCCGCACTGTGGTAGAACATATACGTTTCCATCAAGGGTTTACTCCAACATAGTTAGGAGAACAAGGGACCCCTGGTACATTGTCTCCAACAGCTTGTATGTATGTAGATGAGAAGGTAAAGGAAGAAACATGGCTTCAAAATGAAATGTTAGTTTTCCAAGGCTTCAATGCCACTGAATGTTTCTGATCTTTCGAAACCCAAAATATTAGTAAGGACAAAGGGATGCCAGTGTCAGTAGTCAACACAACAGCTGCTTTCTGTGTTCAGGGAATTGGGAAGGTGAAAGTAGGAAAGAGCATTTGCAATTACACATTTACTCTGAGTACGATTAGAAGCCGGCCTTTGCTCCCACAATATAATGCCTATTTTGTTTGTGGCTCCCAAGCCTATGTTTGGCTTCCTAGGGGGCATTCAGGTATATGTTACCTCTCTTTTCTTCTTCCTCCAGTGTATGTAGCACCATCCAATTACCACAAGGACTATCGATTGCAGCGTAGGAGTGCATATATTCATACGCTGACGATTCCCAAATAATTTTTTCTCTCTCCTCATAGAACACTAATGATTCTTCCCCTCTACAAATGGGTCTAATCAAAATAGCATCATGGATTCAACAAAACTTTCTTAAATTAAATGGAGAGAAAACCGATGTGCTTGTATTTGGTAAAAACAAAGATATCTGGGGCCCTCAACACTGGCCGTGTGAAATGGGCACTCTCCCCACATCCTCCCACCAAGCTCGAAAACAGGGCATTACATTGATGATTCGCTTAGCATGCACTCTCAGGCAGTGAAAGTAACTGCTACGTGTTTCGCCATTCTTAAATGACAAAAAAAATCTGCTGGATGCTACCACTCAGAAAACCATGGTCAATGCCCTGCTTACATCAAGGCTTGACTAAAGAAATGTGCTCTATTTGGGCTCAAACAAAGCCGTAACCTGCAGGCTACAGATGGTACAAAATTCTGCAGCCAGGATTTTGTGTGGGGTCCCAAGAGCTACATCCATTTCGGCTCATTTACAAAACTTGCACTGGCTCAGGGCTGAGAACTGAGTCAAGTTCAATGCCCTGAGCTTTATGCATAAAATCAAAACAGGAAACGCCCCAAAATATCTTCAATCTATGGTCTGTTCCTATTTCTCCTCTCGAAACGTCCATTCCTGCATGCAAGGGAAATTCATCATTCTCAAAATCAAACTATCCCGGATGGGTGGAAGGTCGTTTTACCATCTAGGCACCTCACTATGGAATGCACTACCTACAGCATTGCGCAATGAAACTGACTATATTCAATTCCGCAAATCCTTGACGACAAGGCTTTTTGACAACTAACCTGCTGTTATATTTCCATCTACGACTTGGATCTGCTACTGCGCCGGGAAACCCTTTTTGGGTAGCTGTTGCGCATTACAAATTCAAATAATAAAAAAAATAATAATAAAAAAATACCTGCCCCGAGTTAGAAGAGTTATTAACACAGAAGATATAGATCAGAAAGATACCACTTTGTAACAGTTGACATGTTGAAAAGTAAATGTTATGCATTCATTTTGCTAGAGTATTGCTCTATGTAAAGTTAGCATTTGCAGCACCATTTTAAGTTGAGCTGCCATTTTGAGTCATGACCGAAACAAATTTCTGTCTCGCTTATATATCTGCCTCAGCGAAAGCAGCGGATATATTATTATTTTTTTCCTTTCTAATATTTCTCCAACGTTGAGCTGTGCTGTGCTGTGCTGTGCTAATGAATTGACTGTTTCTGTCATCGCATACCTTTCTCACTAGATAGGCCTGCTCCCACCCTTAGAGCGGCGGGTGCAGGCACGGTAACCTTGACGTTGAGGTAGCATGTACCAGGTCCTGGGATTGAAACTCATCCTTCTATATCTCCATTGTTCACCAGCTACCAACTGGAAATTTCTAGTCTGGGCATGTCTTTCGGGGTTCTGAAAATTTACATTATACTTTACCCTGTTGGTAGAAGTCAGTCCCTCTGCAGCAATCTAAGGAGGCTAGTCACACCGGACTCCACTCGAGTGTACTTCTAATAAATACCTTTGATTTGTATTCTCTACTGTCTGACCGGCTCTTCATTTGTGAGGAAGGCTGAGACGTGGTGGAGAGTGACCCAGATGGCTCTAATCAGGTCACCTCCTTCAGGAGGTGCATGTTGGCGATTATCGTGGTCTGACAATGTAGGTGAGAAGTGTACATCTGGTGTTGCTAGGCATCCCGTATGGTCAGTGTCGACCCAAAGTGCAGGGCTCTCTGGGGCTTCATGTTGGCGGTCATAACAGTTGGTCAGCTCAACACTTCTGTATCTTCACCGTTTTGTCAGGAGGTGTTCACACTAATCCCAGCCAAGAGTCCAGGACCAGGGCAGCACCTGTTGGAGATCAGGACTCACTCCAACAGAGGCCAGCAGCAGGGCTCAGGCAGGTCCAGTAGATGCTGGTCAGCTGGGAAGTTGCAGGGTGGTCTCTTGAAGCTTGTTGTGTTCCTGCAGGTCACACAGGTGGTCAGCCAGCTGACCCTTGGAGTCACTCTGGGTAGCATGAGTTCAAGCCAAGCAGATCCAATCTTCCTTCTTCAGTTAGCAGGGCAATCATTCTTCCTCAGGTCGCTGGACAGTTCCAGGAGTGTTCCGATGAGAGGTTCTGAAGGTCCCATTTCAATATCTTGTGCCATCCTTTGTGTGCAAGAATTCACTGATCTACACCAAAAACAAATTCTGCTTCAGTTCTTCCCCTTCCCCTGGTCCTGGCTCAAAACTGTCTACGGTGTAAAAGGCAGGCTTGGTGTCAGGTTCTTTTTTGTGTGCTACAGACAGGGCCCTTGGTAGTGTAATCAGGACAGGACTCAACTCCTCCCCAACCCTTCTTTCAGGAAGATCCTCTTCCTCCATTCCTATGCCTCTTTTGTTTCTCTGTCTGGAAGCATTACACAACCCACAACAGCACAGCCATTCACACTCATGTGACCCTGGACAAAGGCAGAAAGGCACATTTGGTTTAGGGCACAAAAATCGGAACTTTCTAAAAGTGGCATTTTCAACATAGTAACTTAAACTCTGACTTTACCATTGAAGAGAATTTTACATGACAATTAATTTGTGTGCAAACAGCATATCTCTATCTAGTCCCAAACTGAAGTTAGCACTTATTAAGTGTAACAGGAGAAATAACCCTACAGCAGTGAAAAATTACTTTAGAAGTGTTTCCTTGCCAGGACATGAAAAACTTAAATCTACATGTCCTACTTTATAAATACTATACATATTGCCATGTGAACCTGTCTTGTGGTGACTTGAAGTGTAAAAAGGAAGGCGTGGCAAAAGAGTTTGTTTGCTAGGTCAAAATGCTAGTATGAAACTATGGGGCATATTACCAAGCAATAGCGATAATTATCGCTATTGCTTGGTTAGAGACAAAAATTTACCGCAGCGCTGCGGCGATTTTTACCGCAAATAAACCTTGGTATTACCAAGGATTAACGCAAATGCGGTAAAAATCGCCGCAAAGCATGAATATCGCTGAAAAGTCAGCGATATTCATGCATTAGCGAGCTAATGCTCTTAGCCATGTTATCCACCTCCCATTGGATAACATGGCTAAGAACTGCTCAGGGCAGGTGTTAGCTTTTGGAGATATTCCCGCTTAGCGTGAATATCTCCAAAAGTTGGTAATAGGAGATAGCGATGTTAGCGACAGTTTTCATTCGCTAACATCTTGGCACGCCCACTTTGCATCTCATTAGTGATAAATATCACTGACATGCAAAGTGGGGCCCAAGATGGTCCTTATCTCCTACTAGCTGTCACTAACTGGTGTTAGCGGCAGCTAGGTAATAGGGAGATAATTTTATCTCCGCTTTCTTGGCTTTTAAAGCCAAAAAAGCGGAGATAAACCCCCTTGATAATATGCCCCTATGTGAACAGATAATGGGTAACCCAATATACCCTTGTAGGTATGGGCAATGAATAACTCAGAACATGAAAGCCACAAGGGATTTAGTTCATTCACTGAGTAAAATTAATTCGATGGCATAAGTCAATAAAGTTAGTTCAAGGGAATCTAACTGACTAATATTCCTAGAATATCAGCTGAATTAATAAAAAACAATCAATGTTAACAGGAAAAACAAGAACACACGGGCAAGTGAAAAGGTCTGAAACAGTTTTTATATAAAGAATTAATCAAAGAGTTATTTCATGGGGAATCAGAAACAAAAAATAGAAAATTGGGCACAGTGAAGTTATGAACGGATGTACACAAAGGTCAGCAAATTAATACATAACAAATCATCAACTCCTTTCTTTGGAGAAGGCTAACCAAGTCAAACGATGAACAAAGGTGTACTCTTGAAGAAAGATTTAAAGCTTTAGGAGATGATGATATGGTCGACGTTTCGGTCTCCAATGCTGTTGTCTATGAGACCATCATCAGGACTAATAATATGCACAAAGGTTGCCCCCTATACAAAAACAATATAATAAAATTAATAAATTACCGTGACACAGATTAAAAATTTCTTTATCGGCAAACAATAACCATACAAACTAAACAAAGCACCGTGTGATTCACATATAATTGATGTGAATTAAAAACATTCATGATCATTCATTTTGAATCATACATAAAATCAAGATATATATTTTATCACATAGCAGAATTGAATTGAAGACATTCCTGATCTTTCGTTAGAGTTCATGTATTAAATAAACATCGATATTTAATAACATGGCCAAGTCACAGCACATATTTAAGACCAATGTATTTACAGCACACAACTGTACATAGAACATTACTGACATTCGTCGCTTAAAGCGCTTAATTAGCACTACGATAAAAAACACATTATACCATGACCCCACTGTTCACTGCACCATTGGGTTGTTGAAATAAGGAATTGCTTACTTGACGATATGGCAGGCAGTGGTACAGCCAAACGTGCTGATGGGCGAGAAGGATACCGCAAGTGTATCTGTTGTCAAAACAAGAGACCAACAGGGGGTATTTGTATCTATCTACATGTTCGGTAATTGATTAAAAAGACATCGTAATGGGTTTCGAGTCAGCAACCATACCTGCAGAGGATAATCAATATCAAGGCGTCAAAGGGATACTCGATGGAGTAATGAGTCGAACTCAAGGTATCACCAATTTTTGATTTCTAAAGGTGGGAAATTAAAATAAAATAATGACCCTGTGTAATCGATGAGGATACAATTCAATAACACACCTCGGGTCCTAACAGACAAAGCGTTGAAACCTAAGGATGACAGGGAATTGAGGCACAGTCTGGAATAGCGTGACCGACCGGACAGTTATATGAGGTCCTTCTAAATGTGGTTACGGGAGGAAATGAATGCTACAGTATTTAATACATGTGTCACAGGCTAATGAAACGAAAAGGACTAAAAACACAGTTTAATATGGCGATGAGAGATGGGCTGCCGTTTGGACAGTTCCTCCGCCTACGGAGGCATGTCTTTTCTTTCTATCTTGTTGAGTGGTATAATTTAGCTCTGGCACTCTATTCCAACTGTCTACATGAGTTTGTGATACCCGTTGCCAGCATTGTAGTTTTCATTGTCTCCCGAAACTGCTCCTGTGAGGACTTTAATTAATTCACTGGTCGGTCACGCCATATTAAACTGTGTTTTTAGTCCTTTTCGTTTCATTAGCATGTGAGATTTGTATTAAATACTGCAGCATTCATTTCCTCCCGTAACCACCTTTAGAAGGACCTTATATAACTGTCCGGTCGGTCACGCTATTCCAGACTGTGCCTCAAGTCCCTGTCATCCTTAGGTTTCAACGCTTTGTCTGTTAGGACCCGAGGTGTGTTATTGAATTGTATCCTCATCGATTACACAGGGTCATTATTTTATTTTAATTTCCCACTATTAGAAATCAAAAATTGGTGATACCTCGAGTTCGACTCATTACTCCATCGAGTATCCCTTTGACGCCTTGATATTGATTATCCTCTGCAGGTATGGTTGATGACTCGAAACCCATTACAATGTCTTTTTATTCAATTACCGAACATGTAGATAGATACAAATACCCCCTGTCGGTTTCTTGTTTTGACAACAGATACACTTGCGGTATCCTTCTCGCCCATCAGCACGTTTGGCTGTACCACTGCCTGCCATATCGTCAAGTAAGCAATTCCTTATTTCAACAACCCAATGGTGCAGTGAACAGTGGGGTCATGGTATAATGCATTTTTTATCGTAGTGCTAATTAAGCGCTTTAAGCGACGAATGTCAATAATGTTCTATGTACAGTTGTGTGCTGTAAATGCATTGGTCTTAAATATGTGTTGTGACTTGGCCATGTTATTAAATATCGATGTTTATTTAATACATGAACTCTGACAAAAGATCAGGAATGTCTTCAATTCAATTCTTCTATGTGATAAAATATATATCTTGATTTTATGCATGATTCAAAATGAATGCTCATGAATGTTTTGAATTCACATCAATTATATGTGAATCACACGGTGCTTTGTTTAGTTTATAGGGTTATTGTTTGCCGATATAGAAATTTTTAATCTGTGTCACGGCAATTTAGTACTTTTATTATATTGTTTTTGTATAGGGGGCAACCTTTGTGCATAATATTAGTCCTGATGATGGTCTCATAGGCAACAGCATTGGAGACCGAAACATCGACCATATCATCATCTCCTAAAGCTTTAAATCTTGCTTCAAGAGTACACCTTTGTTCATCGTTTGACTTGGTTACCCTTCTCCAAAGAAAGGATTTGATGATTTGTTATGTATTGATTTGCTGACCTTTGTGTACATCCGTTC
The DNA here is from genome assembly GCF_964263255.1 of Lissotriton vulgaris. NCBI lineage: Eukaryota > Metazoa > Chordata > Amphibia > Caudata > Salamandridae > Lissotriton > Lissotriton vulgaris. Next base: position 926,142,430 of record NC_141689.1, on the reverse strand, counting down.
ATAACTTCACTGTGCCCAATTTTTTGTTTCTGATTCCCCATGAAATAACTCTTTGATTAATTCTTTATATAAAAACTTTTTCAGACCTTTTCACTTGCCCGTGTGTTCTTGTTTTTCCTGTTAACATTGATTGTTTTTTATTAATTCAGCTGATATTCTAGGAATATTAATCAGTTAGATTCCCTTGAACTAACTTTATTGACTTATGCCATCGAATTCATTTTACTCAGTGAATGAACTAAATCCCTTGTAGAATGAAACTACAGCAGGCTGCAGTGGCAGGCCTGAGGCATCTGTTAAAACGCTACTTTAGTGAATGACACAATAAGTGCTGCAGCCCACTAGTAACATCTAATTTCCAGACCCTCAGTACCTGTAGGACCGTGTACTAAGGATTTGAAAGTAAATTAAACATACCAATCAGTTATAGGCCAATTATACCAGGTGTAGGAGGGAAAGCACAAGGACCACTGCTTGACAGAACAAAAGTGCCCAAAACCCTAAAACCCAACAAAACAGGTTCAGCAAAGGAAGGCAAAGGAAGTTGGAAACAGGGATGACCCTACATAAAAGGAGAGGTCCAATGTGGCCCCCCAGCCAAAATATAGGGTAGACTAATCATTTTCTCAATGGCATTCCAAGCTCCAGCAATAGAATATGGACTATGGCCCTCTTCTGCAGAGGCACTGGTTTAATGTCCTTCTGATCATAGTTGGATCTGTCTGTCAACACTCTCCTGAGCTACTGGACTGACCCATGAGGAACCCTTCTCCTCATCTGTGGACCCCTTCTCTGAGATTCCTAACCTTAGTTAGCTCACAGATGCATCCCAGTAGGCAGACAGTACCACCATGGCCAACAGAGTGGTGAGGCATATTCTGCCCCTTGGATCAGACTTCTGCCCCCCCCAACGGAAAATCTGCCTAAATAGTAAACAGCCAACAGAGGCCCCTGACAGCTGTCAGTCTAGCTCCTAGTGTCAAGAGGCAGGCCTAGACCATCTACTGCCCTCAAGGTCTCCACCCACGCAGACAACACTCTCAACACCGCCGAGCACCTGCACTTTCAGATCCACACCGACCCCCAACACCACCCTCAGAGGAACGCTTATCTACAGCCCCCCGGGACCCCGGGCTCAGTTCAGTTACTCCATCGCCGACCATACCAGCACCCACGCACTCGCCTCCACGGACTACATCCTCCTCGGGTACCTGAACTTCCACCTCGAGAACAACAACAACGCCAACTCCACCACCCTGATCGACAACCTCGCCTATTTCGGCCTCAGACAACTCGTTACCACACCCACCCACGCAGCCGGCCACGCGCTGGACCCCATCTTCTCCACAGGCACCCAGGTCGCCTTCGACCACACCACCGAACTCCATTGCACCGACCACCGCTGCATCCATTTCACCTTCAAGAAACCAAACATGCACCACCGCACCCAACAGCGCCCCCACTGCTGCTGGAGCAAAGTCACTGAAGACCAGCTGATCACCACCCTCTACCAGAACCCACCCACCGACCCCACCAACCCAGACGCCGCAGCCTGCAACCTCAGACAGTGGATCGACGACTGCACCAACACCCTCGCCCCGCTCAAGAAACCCTCCAACTACCATGCCAGCAAGAGAGCCACCTGGTTCACAGATGAGCTCTAAACCTCCAAACGCGTATGCCGGAATCTGGAGAAGATATGGCTTCCTGAACGCACACCGGACAACCACGCAGCCCACAAGGACGCCACCCGCAGACATCACCTCCTCATCAGAGTAGCCGAAAGATCCTCCTTCAAAGACCACCTAGATAACAACGCACACAACAGCAAAGAGCTCTTCAGCATCGTAAAGGAACTCTCCAACCCCAGCGCCAATGCCAATGACATCCCGCCCTCTCAAGAACTGTGCGACTCACTAGCCATCTTCTTCCACCGCAAGATCACTGACATCCATGACAGTTTTAATACCACGACCACCCTGACTACGCCAGACTCCACTTCCCCTCTGATCACCACCAGTGCCAACCACCTGACCTCCTGGTCCAACGTCAACGACGACGAGACACTCAAGATCATGAACTCCATCCACTCAGGATCTCCGTCAGACCCGTGCCCACACCATGTATTCAACAAAGCAGACGCAGCCGTTGCAGCCCAACTACGGAAGGTCATCAACATCTCCTTCGAAACAGCAACATTCCCGGAGGGCTGGAAGCACGCCGAAATCAACCCCCTCCTCAAGAAGCCCAAGGCGGACCCCAAGATCCTCAAGAATTTCCGGCCCATCCCCCTGCTCCCGTTCCCGGCGAAGGTCATTGAGAAAATCGTCAACATACAATTGGCCCGCCACATGGAAGACAACAACATTTTAGACCCGTCCCAGTCCGGATTCAGACGAAACCACAGCACCGAGACAGCCCTCATCGCCGCCACAGACGATATCAGGCGCCAACTAGTAAGTATGGGCGGAAAATCCGTTCCGCTCGCGGATTTTGCGGATTTTCGGTAAATTCGCAATCCGCGAGATTCGCGAATTTCCCGCAAAATCTGCAAATCCGCGAGCAGCGGATTTTATGGCTTGCTCGCACTGTTCGCGTGAGTTCGTGGCTTCCCAGTTCAACTTCGCGCCCCGCGAATAAGCGCTAAATTGCAGAAATACGATCTTAGCAAAACTGAAACTACTTACCAGGTTCAAAAGTTCAAGCTCATCATTAGTAGCCATTTCCTGTAGTGCTTCCTGAGGGGCCCCTCCAGAGTTCAGTTGCCTACTTGCAACTATTATGTGACCCTGCTCTGACCCTCAGAATAGTTACACATATGCCACAAAGGTCCTGAATTACAGCTAAGGGAGACAAGCAGGAGCCAGGCTGGAAGTTCAAATCCAGTGACACATTAATCAGCCCCTAATTCATTAAAGTCAGTTGGGGCAGGGCAGGTGTTGTAACTAATTTTGCAACAATGAAAGCACTTAGCAAGTGCAAAAGATCACTAATCAGGAAGCACTAAGGAAGCAGGTGCCAGCTAAAAAAATATTCTGTGACACATTAATCAGCCCAAAATGAATTCAGGTCACTTGAGGCAGGGAAGGTGTGCTTTGCTTTGCCACAATAATGTACACTGGACAACCAGAGGGTGCTGTGATGAAACAGAGGGTGGCATGGGTGAGCCAGAGGGTGGCATGAGTAAAACAGAAAGTGGCAGTGGTGACAGAGGGTGGCAGTGATGAAGAAGAGTGTCCCAAACAGGCTGGACACGTAGAAACAACAAGTACGCAAAACTTGCGACCCGACAGGTAAGTTCGCGTTTGCGAAATTGTACAAAAACCCTTGCGAACTGGCAGAAACCCGCGCGAACACAAAAAAAAAATCCGCAAATTCGCGAGAATTCGCGGATTGGGAGTTCGCAAATCCGCAAAATTCGCGAACGCGAGATTCGCAAAATTCGCCCATGCTTACCAACTAGACAACGGCAAAAAATCAGCCCTCATCCTCCTAGACCTGTTGGCCGTCTTCGACATGGTCTGCCATCGCACCCTAAGAACACGTCTCCTAGAATCCGGAATCCAAGAGAAGGCCCTTGATTGGAACATGTCCTTCCTCTCCGGCAGATCCCAGAGTGTCCGCCTCCCACCCTTCTGATCCGAAGCCACCGCCATTTTCTGCGGCGTTCCCAGGGCTCATCCCTCAGCCCGAAGCAGTTCAACATCTACATGGCCCCCCTCGCACAAGTGGCCCGCCATCACAACCTCAACATCATCTCCTACGCCGACGACACCCAGCTCATTCTCTCCCTCACCAAGGACCCAAACACCGCCAAAACCGACCTCCACGAGGGAATGAAGGCCATCGCTGACTGGATGAGGAACAGCCGTCTGAAGCTGAACTCGGACAAAAAAGAGGTCCTCATCCTCGGACCAGCCCCCTCATCCTGGGACGACTTCTGGTGGCCTACCACACTGGGAACAGCACCAACACTCACCGACCATGCACGCAACCTTGGATTCATCCTCGGCTCCACCCTCTCTATGTCTAAACAGGTCAACGCCGTCTCCACCTCCTGCTACAACACCCTCCGCATGCTCCGCATGATCCAAAAGTTGATCCCAACCGAAACAAGAAGAACAAAGACACTGGCCCTCGTCAACAGCAGACTGGACTACAACACACTCTATGCAGGAATCTCAGCCAAACACCTACGACGACTACAACGCATCCAAAATGCCTCCGCCCGACTGACCGTCAACGCCCCCCGCCGCAGGCACATCACCCCCATCCTGAGAGACCTAGACTGGCTCCCCGTAGACAAGAGGATCACCTTCAAGCTCCTCACCCACACACACAAAGAACTCCACAACACCGGACCAGCCTACGTGAACAGTAGACTGAACCGCCACACCCCCACCCACCAGCTCCACTCCGCCAGCCTCACCCTTGCCGCTGCCACCCGCATCCAACGAACGACCTCTGGTGGCAGATCCTTCTCCTACCTCGCCGCCAAAACCTGGAACACACTCCCTGCCAACGTACGGCAGACCCAAGACCTGCTCGCCTTCAGAAGACTCCTCAAGACCTAGCTCTTTGAGCAGTAGCGGCACTCCTCCCCTCAGCGCCTTGAGACCCTCACGGGTAAGTAGCGCGCTTTACAAGTGCTATGATTGATTGATTGATTGATTGACAGTGGCGTCTCCTCTGCAATGGCGGAGGAGCATCGCCCCACTGCCTGGCTCAGAGCCAGAAACTGTAAATTAAATCAATATTTTTGCATTGATTTATTTTACATTTGCCGGCTCTTAGCCAGCAGTGTTGGGAGGGGCTGGGGCATGAGAGGGGGGAGGAGGAGTGCTATGTGAACTCCACTTTCTAAGTGCTCATGTGTGTTTGGCTGGCTGTCTCAGGACGACCAAAACACACATGTGCACTTGGGGTTTCTCCAGCCCAGCTGCAATGAGCAGCCGGGATGGAGAAACACCACAGACTCCCTGATCTTAGTAGGGCATCTTTCCTGCCTGCTCAGACCAATCCCTGCACTGCTCTGCAGCGCTGGGAATGAACAGTGAGTCTGTTCCAGGGGCTGCGAGAGGAGACGCGACGCTGTAGGGAGCCGGCGGCAAAATGTACGTTCATTTTATATTTTTTAGATATTGTATTCCCCATCCTCCGAGTGATGCTTCCAGTGTGACCCCACACGGCCCACCACACTTTGTTCATGGTGCCCTGCTGCTGCAGGTGGAGGTTTCAAGCACAGGTTTTGGGCAGGCATCTCTTCCAGCCTTGGGGTTGGGCAAGAAGTGTACTACTTGCTCCTGAGGTTTATCAGATGCTTTATGTTGTTCAGAGTAGAGGTCAAAAGCCCAGGGTGTTAGGTATCCTATTTGCACTTTCCTTCTCAGCTAGCTAGAGGGTGGTATCCTGAGTCTGGCCTCTAAGCCCAGGATCTGTACCCTGAGGCTGCACAGTTGGCTGACAAGCCAAGATTTCCAGGGGAGAACCACAACCCCCTAAAGGGGTGACAGACTCTATCAGTGTCATGAAGAGGTCTGCGTGGAACAGACCTTCTGTCCTCTGTCACTCTAACAGCACAGGCAACACCAGGTCAGACATGGCCACCCCAGGGTCTATCCTGGAGTGCTTCCTTGTCTGAACTGGCAACCCCTGATCCACTTGCTTGTCTGCACACTGTGGACTGTACCAAACTCCTGCCGGTCCATCTGTCCCTCTGTACTCTTCCCTTTGAATTGGTATCCCCAGAACTGGATGCCTCTCATTGCTCCTCTTACTGTGTTAACTAATTTCCCAGGATGTAGTCAATAGGCATGTGGCAACTGACTATGACCCTCTTCTGGCCATGTCCCCCCAGCCCTTTCCAGAGATACCAGAGGGCTAGGGCAGACAAAGTCGAGCACCTGGGCCTAGGCTACACTGCATACCTCTCTGTGTACACATCTGGGACAACTAAACTTTCCACCACCATGGTCTGGCTGGCACTGGTATTCCTCAGTGCAGTAACAGAGATCTCCTTTACAGTGATCTGGTGGAAGTTATGATTCACACTCCCAGTGTGTACAAGTTTACCCTCTGAGTTGTTCTCACAACTAAGGGAGACTAGGGCATGATATACCCTTTGCTCTTGGGTAGTGCTTCCCCCAAAGGCCACACTTGCCATCCCTATAAAATACCCACCAGTGGGTGGTTCTTCAGTACAGACAGGGTCCCCCTGCTTGTGTCCTAACTGGGAACCATCAAAGAACTAGGGTTGGAAATGGGGTGTCCTGGACTACATCCCATAAAACCTCCCAAGTTTCTCAGAAATGCCATGGAATCCCTTTTCCCCCATCCTATTTTAGGACCTGTCTGTGTCACGTTGGACTCCCACCTCGCTGTACAGGAGGGAACGTGAACCAATTGGAATCAATCACTGGTACCCTCTTTTTGACCCTGGTGCTGAGCCAGGGGTCCTCCTCCTTTGCAAGATCCTTGGGGTCAGTGAGCTTAGAGTCTATCAGGTGTTGTCACACCTGTTGGAAAATATGTGATGAACATTTCCCCCTGGCATTAAGATTGTACAGCTCTTTGTAAAACTCACCTCACAGCCCTTCACCCAACCATTCAGTGGCTTACAGAAATAATTTGTAAATCTACATAGTACTGGCTTGACAGCTTCTAGCTGTCTCTAAACTTCAACCAGTACTTGACAGCTGTGAGATGATATTTCATTACAAGGGCTTCCTTTATGAATAGGTTCTTCATCCTGTCACCCTTCCTTAGGGACAGTAGTGATTTCCTCCCCTCAGTGGGTATATGCCCACACAGACTGGCTACCATCTGCAGATCTAGCCAATAGGCCTAAAACACGTGTCTAAATCCTCCCCCAGCACAAAGATAAGCACCAGATCCTTGGGTATGTGGACCCTTTTATCTTGCAAGGCCAACTCAGTCTTCTCCTTCTCCTTTGCTAAGGCTGTCTCTGCCTCAGCTGTTTTCTCCTCCAAAGTCAACCTTCTATTCTCCAGGGCCATTTGTGCCACAGATGTTCTCACCACTGTTGCCAATTTTATTTTCACCAGCTGTATTCTGAGTTCCCTTTCAACTCTCCTACCCTCCAACTCCTCAGCGGACTGCAGGGCTCAGGCAGGTCCAGTTGCTGGTCCAGCAGGTCCAGTTGCAGCCGGTCAGCTGGACAGTTGCAAGGAGACCTCTAGAGCTTGTAGTGTCCATGTTTCTCAGAACAGAAGGTCAAATAGCTTACCCTTGGAGCCTGGACCGAAGGAAGCAGGTCCAGTCTTCCTTCTCAGACAGCAGTGCAGGCCTCAAACAGCAGGGCAGACCTTCTGTAGTATTCATAGAACCAGGAGTATACTGAAGAGTGCATCTAACGGACCTATTTATATTCCTGGTGCTAGCTTTAAAGTGGGAGAAGCTTCTGGATTTTACCCCTACAGAGGTGTCTAGAATTTCCTGCTTCCCTGATCCACTCTCAGGCTGACTGAAGGCACAAAATGCTAGTGTGAAATCTTTTGTGTATAAGCTGGGTCAGTGCCTTTGAAGTGCAAGTGTGTTAGGTGACAGCTCTGCCCCCTCATCAAGTGAGGATGGCCTGTCCAGCCAACTCACAGATCCTCTATCAGGATGCTGTCTGGGAGGAATGCACAAAGGCCAACTTGCAACTACACCTATTCATGTGACCCAGGAAACAGGCTGCAGGCCCCAAATTGTTAGGACAAGAAAATGGCAACTTTCTAAAAGAGGCATTCTCAGAATTGCGACTAAAATCAGACCTTACCATCAAAGAAGGTTTTAAATTCCTCAGACACCAAACATGAGATACCTATCTGCTGCTGCGAAAAAGGTATCACTTATCAAATGTAATGAAGTATCCCAATGTTATCATACTGGAGAGATAGGCCTTAAAAAGCGAAAAAGGTATTTGATAGTTCTTCACCACCAGAACATGTAAAACTTACAAGTACCTGTCCAACATTGCAAATACATCACACCCTGCCCTACGGATTGTTTAAGGCCTACCCTAGGAATTACTTATATGTATTAAAAAGGAAGGTTTAGGTTTATTTTGCCTGGACAAAATGGCAGTTTAATACTGCACACACATGCTGCAATGGCAGGCCTGAGACGTTTCAAAGGGCTACTGTGCCGCAGGCCCACTTTTAGCATTTCATTTAAAGCCTCTGGCTATGATATACAAGGGACGTTCAATTAAATGCAGTTTGCTAATCAGGTTTAGATCAATAATACCAAGTTTATAATGGAGAGCACAATCACTTTATCATTATTTGGAAGGGCAAAGTTCCCAGAGTCCTAAAAGCTAACTGAAGCAGGTTCAGCAAAGGGCAACAAATGAAAGGGTCGGGTCCACCACTCAGATTGTGGAATTTTATGCAACTGTTGAGGTAGACAAGGGTTGTGATTTTCTAATGACCTCTAGGTGTGAATGAGGAGTTTGAAGAGGGAATGGAACCAGTAGATGTCACTGAGGTGTTTGGATATGTGTGGATTGGGATATTGAGAGTGAATCTGGGTGCTGAGTTCTGGGTGACCTGAGGTCTTTTGGTGAGCTGCAAGGCGAATCCGACATAGAGGGTGTCCACAGCCCATCCTGCTGGTGATTAGTGCTTGAGTGACAGATCACCACGTGCTTAGTAGGAGCCATCTTAGGCAATCTGAAGACTTTCTTGATGGCTTTGAGGGTGTGGAAGCAAATGGATGCGAACCTGTTTATTTGCATAAATATTGAAGTTTGATTGTCGCTCATGATCCCTAGGTTCCTTGCAGAGTTCAATGAAGTGGGAGTTGGTACTAGTTATGAGAATGCGGACCAGAGGGAAGTGTCTTACCCAAAGAGGCCCAGTTCTGTTGTGTCTGAGTGAATATGGCCCCCCATAGGCTAGTCACCAATGAAGTATAATTGAGAGACTTCATTCCAATCTCATGATAGAAGGAAGAAAAACTATGGACTGAATTTACAAAGATGTGACTAAACGCAGCAAGCCAACTTGCTGCACTGCCCTGCATCAAATGGAGAAGGCAGGAATGTGCCATAGCCACCAAGATATTGTGCATTCCTGCTCTCTCCTTGCACTGACACACACAGTGGAGCCTAGTGCCAATGCAGGCATTCTTGCAGCATGATGCAAGGGTGCCTGCATTGCAGGCAGGATTATTTTTTCTCAGAAAGGGGCATCTTCCTGCACCAAAACAATCCTTAGAGGCGTTTCCCTCTTTCTATATGAGCTGCAGAATGCAGATATGTAGCAAGAGGAAACAATTAGGAAAAATAAAGTTATTCCTCCTCGTTGAGCCTACCCTAGGAAGGAGTACCTTTTTTACGCGTTCACAGGTTTACTACTGGTAGTAAATCTGGAAAGGTGTCAAGATCCATAGGTGAATGCATATGAACACCCACACTTCACCCATGGAATGCCTTCCTAGAGGGCAGAGTAGCCCAAGGAAGTAACTTGTGCTGCATTGTGTTACTTTAGATTTACTGTGCCATGGAGAGCCATGCAAGATGGCTCTGCGTGGCAGTGAATCTCACAAACGTGTGTTGCCCTTTTGTAACCCACTGTAACGTAAGAGCAATAGAATCCTTTCATTGAGGTGGCCCAGAATTTCTTAACAAAATGGAATTCATCTAGCCCAGCAACAGTCAATGTTTTCGTTAGATACCTCCTTAGCTATACTCAGCAAATAAATATTAAATATGATTAATTGACTGAGCGGTTGCTAATGACATCATCATTCACATCAAGCGTCATTAAAAAGAAGTATCAGGAACAGTGGATGAAGGATATATCTGGGGCAAACCAATTCCTAAATATGTGATTCTTAAAAGGCAGCCTGTAAAGCTGTTGGTGCAGTTGATGTTCCAAACGTTTGGGAATTTATTAAATACCTTTTTTAAACAAATAATAACATTGATTTAATACAGCCAGTGCCCAGACTACTCTGACAATAAGTATAGTAACATAGACGTGCTGGGGTTGCTGCGATTGAGTCTCAGTAACTCTTTTATTTTCTGCATGTAAATAAGCAGACTAATTTCGGTGTCTCATAGACTGACAATAAAACGATTCTCCCATCTCTACGCTGATGTTGTGCTACTTGGAGTATTAACACACTGGAGAAACTTGTAGAAACATTGAAAACATTCTCAGACTAATCCTCATGAGATGTTCTGTCAGTAAAGGAGCATGAATATTTCATTGATTATATCATTGCACTCCGAAGTTCAGAAACGTTTAACTAAATTAATGGACGAAAAGACCTTTGTATGGCTTGCAAATGCTATACCATTCTACCCAGTCAGTCTACCATGTTTTCCTCCCCAGTTCACTGAAAAATGATGTGCACACCCTGCAGGTACTCCATTCTTTTGCTTTTCTGTTTGGCTGGGCTTTAAGGACTTAGATACATCTTAGTTGTACCCATTCTGAGTGAGAATGCCTACTGGCTAATCAATTCAATTCAATTATAATCTTTATTTCGGCCAAGTAGGGCCATAAAAGATACATAAAAACAAACAAACATTACATTCAATTCCATTAAGATAATTTATACTCTTACAGAGACCTTTGGAAATCGTAACATTAAAAATCTAATATAAATAAGCTAAATAGGCATCTAATTAAAAGCACATCAAATCTTACATCTAAAAAACATTTCTACTAATTTCTGATTACAAAAATACTTATAAAATAAAAAAATATATGGACGTGATAGCAGCAGCAATTTGTAAATTATTACAATAGATTTCATCACTAATTTCTATATATGATTAAGACCTTACATCACGAATGTCATTATAGATTCAGACCCATTTTTTACGTATAAAACTTATTGCCAATAAAAATCTACTGACACCAAAAACTATCACCTGCCTGGTATCAGTCTTAAGGATCCTTTCCGCTTCCTTATAGGAGCGCACACCTACATTTCGAAAAACAGGTACTATCCATTTTTTCCTAGCTACTTCATAAAAAGGGCAGAAAAACAGTATATGAGCTTCATCTTCTTTTGTGTTACTTGTACATGAAGTGCATAAATCGCAAGACTTTTCCTCACAAGTACTTGTCCACCTAGCAATGGTCTGATTTGTTTTCAAGGTACCATACCTTAGCTTTATAAACAAAGTTTTTGCCAAGGGTGGTTGAACCTCGTCTAAGAACTGTTCAAAGTAAGGAATATCTTTAAATACAAGGAAGCTGTTTGTCAAAGGTCCACCCGTTTGATCATTAGAAATACTACTATAAATAAATGCCCAAAATACAGTTTTAAGTAATTTTTTCCAATCTTTGGTCAATGCTGACGGTTCATCCCAAAGCTGTATCAGGCCGATACTTTTTAACCAGTTGCGCACATGTTTTAACCAAATATTTGTAGTATAACAGTCTATTCTCATTATTTCCTGAAGACCATTTTTATAATTGTCTAACTCTGGTGTACACCAGAGTCTCACCCACAAGGATAACGGTCGCAGGATGGCATAATGATCGGTGCGCTTCATATTCAGGTCTAACAGTATGGGTATTAATGGGGTATATGTTGGCAGTCTCAAGAGAGCCCTAAAAAACTTGTTTTCACTTGTTGCGAAAGCATTCTTATACATGGGCCCCCATATTTCTGCCGCGTATAATGCCTCAGACTGTGCCTTGAACTTAAAAACCTCTAGTGCCGGAGATACTGCCTTGCTAATACTCTCTCCATGTTTTTTCACAACGGGCAATATATACTGTTTTAATAACATTTTGCATTTTTCTAATTGGGTTTTTCACATTAACTTAGAATCCAATGAAACTCCAAGGTATGTAAAATTATGCACAGCTTCTATTTTTTCATTATTTAACATTAAGTTACCCCTGCACATTTTGTGGGGATTTATGGCCATGTATTTGGTCTTATTTGTATAATTTCAAGGCCCTCCCTATTGCAATATTGTTGGAATAAGTTTAGGAGAGATTGCAATCCTCTAGGAGTTTGGGATATCAATATGGTGTCATCTGCGAATAGAAGGGCAGGAACCCTTTGTCCATTCAGTTTCGGGGCATCATTATTGCAACCCTCCAGATAAAATGGAATGTCAATAACAAAAAGTGAGAATAATGTGGGGGCCAGCACGCATCCCTGGCGTACTCCCCTCTTGATCGGTATAGCTTTTGTTAATTCACCGTTTGGGCCCCATCTCACTCTTGCAAAGTTATTATCATGCAGCCTTATGATCTGTTGCAAAAGACAATCGGGAAGCCCCATGGAATGCAGTGACTCCCATAATAATTCTCGGGGTATAAGGTCAAAGGCGGCCCTAAGATCCACGAATGCCACAAACAAATGTCTCTTCCTTAAACTAACGTATTTCCAACAAAGGCAACAGAATCTAAATACCTGTCTACAGTACTTATTCTTGATCTAAAACCCGCTTGAAACATCGTGAGAATAGAATTTTCATCAATCCATATAATCATACGAGCTAAAATATGCCTTGCATACATTTTTTGTAAAATATCCATTAAACTAATAAGACAATAGTTCCCTGGATTATTTCTATTGCCCTTCTTAAAAATTAGTATGATTTCCGCCCCTCTCAAGCTATCCGGCAAATCCACACCTGCCACTAAAGTATTACATAAATGATTAATATAAGGAGCCCACACGTTAATTTCATGCTTGTAAAGATCACCCGGAACCTTATCAAGTCCGGGTGCTTTTCCATTTTTTACTGCATTAATAGCTGCCATTGTCTCTTCCAATTCAAACTCCAAATTTTGAACGCTGTCAATTAACAATGGTATATCCTTATCCTGGACCCCAATATTATCAGGAGCCCTATATAATTGGGTGAAATATTCAACCCAAGTCAATTCGTCCCAAAAAAATCTCTGACCACTCCACCTGTAAGGTTCCCCGTTGCCACCATTCTCCAGAACCCCACTTGGTCCTTGTTCTTAGCTGCCATAAGCAAATCTGCCCAGCTTTCCTCATCCCAGTTTGACCTTGCCTTCTCTTGTAATGTCTTATAATCTCTTCTAGCTTCCTTGATCTCAGTAGAATGCTTCATTCTAATTGCTTTTAGTAATCTGGCCTTGCCGTTTCGGCAATCCTTGTCATACCAAGGTTTCCTATTTGCCATGATTTTGATATTTTTAGCTGCTTTTCTTGGCATACTTGTTACCAGTGGTAGTAATAAGTAAAACAAACTATTGTGTAAATTTATAAAGGCATTCCTTTCAAATGGTGTACTCAAATGTCAAGTAATCGCATCAGCCAGTAAGCTATAGATTTCTGCTAATACCTCGCCAGATTCCATAATATGTGCCCATTTTAATGAATGGCGATTGTTGGTAGCTACTACAACATTATTACTTATATTGGCTGGGTTCACTACTTCATTATTGTCCCTAAGTGTATTAGACAGTAGACCACTGGAAACTAGCAATTCGAGGGTATAGTGATCCCTCTCTATCCTAAGTATGATCTCTAGATCTTGCACATAATTCCAGATATCAAGGGAGGCCATGACAAAGTCAATTTTGCTTTGGCAATCATTCCTTTTAAAAGTAGGGGCTTTTAATGAGTCTGATGGCATTCTTCCATTGCATGCCCTCAATCCATGAGTAGCTGTTAATCTCATGATTTGTACAGCTAATACATTGCAAGGGACCGAATTGGCATTGTTAACCATAGGAATAATATTAGCGCTATCTGCGTCCTCAAAAATATCGCCAAGCCCTATAATAGGCTCAAAATTACAATTCAGATCGCCACCTAATAGTATGCTTGGTTTCTCATCCAAACAGTTAAGAATGAGTCCAACATTTCAATTAACGGTGACTCCTTAGATAGGGGGCCTGGTCTGTTATACACATTCAATAGGTATAGCACCCTTCCTTACTTTGTATTTTTCCGTATCCCCAATATGTCCAGTGAGTCAATATTTAATACTGTTATTCTAATTTCAAGGGTTACTTTCACCCATATTTCAAGCCCCCGAGGGTCTTCCTCTAATAGATGGAACTGCATCCACATTAAATGTTTTATACCCCACTCTATGCAGTGTTTTTAACGCCCAGGATTCCTGTAATAGACAGATATCGCTCTTTTCAATGTATCGTTCCATTCTGGGTCACATGTATTTTTCATGAGACCTGCTATATTCCATGAAATGAGCCTTAATCCTGGGAAATTATTGCCACACATAACTATAGGGGATTCATCTGGTAGAGTATTAATTAAACTTAAATCATCGTCTGTCAGGACTACTTTGTCACCTACACTCAATACACTTTTTACAATAACCAGCCCATTCACATCCATATCTGCCTCACAGACCATTAACACTTGAGTCTGTGATATAATTTCTAAGCCCACCTCTACCCCCCCATTTCTATTGGAGTCGGTAAGATCTCTATTCCATCCACCAGACCCATTGACGAGTTCAGTCAATTAACTGCTTCCAGGGATGAAAGTTCCTGGAATCTATTCGAGGTTTGGAGGAGGAAGGAGTTATCACATTGGCGGAGTGCTTCTTCTCCAACCGGTCTATAGAAGAACCCCAAGGGAAGGGCATGGATGTTGGTTTTATGTATCGGAATCTCCTCCTCTACTCTTAGGAGATTGCGAACAATGTGGGGATGCCTGAAGTTTTCAACTATACAGTCGCCTTCAATGTCTTTCATATGAATCCCCACCCAATCCACCCTTAGTACCATTATAATTTTATCCATTTTGTATGGGCTACATTTTTTATACCTTTGAAGCCAATCTACCACCTTGTTCCTTAGGTTTGCCCATGTTTCTATTTGGTCCTTCCTTAATGCCGGAATGCCCGTAAGTATTAAAACATAGGGGCATACAGCTGGAGGTAGATGTAATATATCATGGTTAGGGATTAAATCAGTTTCGCTTGCAATGGATATTACTCTCCTAGTATTACGGGTTTCAGAATGGTCTGTTCTTTTGACAACATGTTCTACCCTTCTGTCATTTGGACAAATGATCCTAGATTGAGAATCGTCTTTTCTTCTGGGGTGGGTTCTCCCCTCCACCATACCAGTATTGGTCATGGGGTCTGTTCTAGGTTGGGGAGCTATAATTCCATCGTGGCTCACATCATTGCCTTTATTAGTAATGCTATCCCTATACTCTGAGAGCAATTTGGCCCCTTCTACATCATTAACTCTCCCTTTCTCAATCATGATATCAAGTTTGTGCATAGCCTGATTACTTTCAACAATTTTATCGTCTAGTTCTTTCAATTTAACGCCCATACAATCATTTATTCGAGACTCGATAGAGTTTAAGGTAGTCTTAAAAATATCTGCAACAGTATCTTCTAAGGTCTCAACCATACCATCTAATTTATTGTAATATATTGGGCTATCAAAATTAGTTTGTGTTCCAAATGATTTACATGGTGCCCCGTACGTTCTACTGGCTCAATATGCCCTTTGTGTGACACCCCTGATCGTCCAAATTCCCCAGTTTTAGTATTCCGTTTCCCTTGTGGTGATGTTTTTAAAAAAAAATGATGATGTCTTAGCCCTCGGAGTCTTGTAGCTATAGATGGTGATGGTTGCTCTCTCTCGTCGAGCTTCACATTGACAATTGGTGTACCATTTGCTGGAATTCTACCTGATGGAGGGGACGTCGGAGTGGTGCAGTTATTCAATGACATTTGTAACAAGGCTGGTGAATTTGACTGGGCTGATTCCTGATATGTCGGTAGTTTGGATGGATCTAATGATAATCTACGTTCCACATGGGCAATTTTGTGGGATATAATGGATTCTGCACTTAAAATAAAATTGTCCAGGGTCCCTGCTATATTTTTGCTTGCTCATGATAGTATATTAGGTTAGACCCCCCCTCCGTTACCCAAGACAAAGACAAATAAAGTTTTTTCAAATATATACTAACGTAAAAATGTCCCTATACCAAGTCGGAAGCCAACTATGCAACACTCCTGTGGATATTTTCAGTAACAACCCCCAATTACACTAGATTGGATAAGTCAGCGAAGAAATGTACCCCCTCCCTACTTTATCACCTCTAGCATTTCGTTGTGTGACCAATTATCTTTATAGTCAATGCATTAGGGTCAATTCCACAGCCCCTTGTATAGTTCGCCGTGGCACACCTAATCAGTGAAATACAAATCAAAAGCTGGAATAATTGGGAGTGATTTGAGCAAATACTAAAGCATATACATCATACCCTATGTCGATCTATAGTTCTGTTTTACTGTGGTAGCCAAGGGGGGGTGGCCCAGCCCAGCCTCCTTCAGCCTCAGACGGCCGCAGATGGCCCCGCCTTTGTCCTGGGCTTCTCCTGGCGCGCAGCGGTTGCCGTGAGAAGTTTTTATGGCGGCTGTGGGCGGGCAGCAGAACAAGGGCTCCTGGGTCTGGTAGTCCTAGTCCGTCGCAAACTCCTCTCCCCTGGTAAGCACACAACACCAGCAGCAATACGGGACTCCAAACAGCGAAGCTAATCAAACCAGGCTATCTGATGACAGGCCCTAGTAGCAGCAGATTAAAGTTCTATAAGCACAAACTGTTTAACCTGTATCACTGTGAGGAGATTGTCGACTGGCTGTCCGATCACCAAACAGTGGTCTCTTGTCTTCATCTGGTACAGAAGCTCATTAGGTATGGTTTTCCAATACTAGGTAAATTGTGGGGTGCATTTGAGCCCAGGGTCGTGCTGCACAACTTGGTGGCCAGCCCACAGCATCTTTCGGAGTCGACGGTGTACATTATAGCCAGCAAATACCCACTTCCCTAGCCCAGCTCAATGAAACAAGTTGGAGTCGGCTGAGGGGGGGAATGCTGCCAAGATATTCCCTTTGTCACATTAAAGTTTTCTCATGCTCTAATAAAACCTACTTATCCCCCCACGTCCTATGTTTCTATTGGTCTCCAATGTAATGGGTACAGATGGAGAGGGTTGTTTGGCCTCTGCATATTCAGATTGTTTCTTTTCACAGCTAGGCTCAATTTTCCCAGCTGGGTGAAGATGCAGCTCTTGTGGCTTTGGGGAGTGGGGGGGGTGCATTCTGTTTACCCACTCCTTCAGCAGTGACTTTAATGATGTGGGACTGAGGATGCTTATGCAGATTTACTCGGCCCATGAGTTGCTGGCCAGAGGTTAGCGTGGCAGGCCTGCATGGTGGATGCTAATCTTCAGCAGATGTGGCCTACCAGACTGGATTTACAATGGCTGTTTTTTTTCAATAGTAGCAGCCCTCCAGGATGATTCTGGGCTTCAACATTGATGGTGACAATGGCTCCTCTTGCATGGCAGCCCCATAGTCTTGCAGTGGTGCATCAGTGTCTTACAATATGCAAAGGGTTTCAGGAAACACAATGTTGTTCTTTAGTTGAATGTCTTGGCAAAGTTCACTATAGGAACCAGTCTGGGAAACCCAGCCATCTGTCACAACAGGGGTAAAACCCTGACTTTGCTCCTTCAGTAAGTCAGATTCTCATGGGTATTTTTCATGCTGGGAACATGCTTACTTTTTCTCTAGCACAACGTCTCCTCCTGCAAGAATGTTGCACTCTACTTCCGTATCCAAGAAGACAGGCCGGCTTCTAGGTCCTAAGCAGACCTTCAGCTCCTCCAGTAAGAAGTGTAGACTTCAAGTGTTGTCTCCACATCTCTGGGAGACTGGCTGTCATACAGACACCAGCCTTGGTCACACAGGAGCTTTAGGATTACTTTGCATGCATGCCCTTCTTTATCAAGAAGAACTTGGAACTTGAGCTAAGTGGGAGGCTTAGGTCACTTAGCAAGAGTGAAAGCAGGTCCTGCAAGATGAAAGTCTTACCTGGTAACGGCCAAACCAAGATGGGATATAGCAGGTAGATTGCAGCATTGTGGTGGAATCCAAGAGTAGAGCCTGCTGCCAGTTTTGGTGAAACAACTCAGAACTGGGTTGTTGGGGTTAACTCCAGCTGGGAGGATGGCATTGTCTGAAGGTTATAGGGGAAGTTGACCTGATTCCACCCCAGCTACACAAAGGACGACCTAGCAGAACCCGGTAATCCACAAGTAAACCACTTTCCTTGCGCCCTTCGTAAGTGTAGGAGGGACCCCACAAGAGAAAGGAGAGGTGGCAGGTTTTAAAGGGGGCAGGGTTAGAAGCAATTCTTATGGCTGATTGCCCAATCAGAATCCTGAGGACGTTAGGTACATTGCCTATAGATGGAACTCTACTATTGAAGAATCAGAAAATGTTTCCCCACCTGATCCTCTATGAACTACACTGTATATAAAGGAGAGTGAAGGAGATAGCAGATTGGTAAACATTCAGGCTACATATCAGAAAGGACAACTGTCTCTTCTTTCTCTCAGGTAAGAATTGACGGAAATACAATGAGGGTATTCTTAAGGGTGGAGGATGAGCATTCAGTCACCATAGAAGAGATGACTACTTCATCTTCCTTGTCTCAGGAAACGGACGCATTTCTTAAGGAAGGCAAAAGTGAGAAGGATATGGAGATGTTAACTAATCCCTAACATGTGGCCAACTTATGTATAAGATTCTTCGTTACTAGCGAGAGAATGGGACTCTAACTAATTCTAATTGAACTAAACGGTATTGAAATATGAAGGAACATTCCCAGTATTCAAAGAAACATATTTAGGCATCAAAACCTCAGAACAAAGGTACAGGCACAGAGAGTGCAGTATTCTATCCTCTCTGGTAGGGAGACCTGTGATCTCAAAGCCTGTTAGAACTGGGGGTCTCAAGTTGACAGGGGTATGTACCTTTGACCAAAGAGGGACCCTTTCTTCTAAGTCAGGGAAAGGGGATTACACTCCTGGATAATCCCTGCTCACCCCCTTGGGATCTTGGCACGAGCAGACAGGTTTATCTCAGAGGCGGTATTTTAAGCATTTGTGAACACATACAGTAATACAGTGAAAAAACTACAGATGAACACCACACAGGTTTTATAAAAATAAGTATTCTTTATATAGACTTATCACAAGACCATAAATGACAAAAATCCACAACACTGTAATCAATGATAATTCTTCAAGATGGTAGAAATAGTTCCAAAAATAGGTTATTCACTTAAAAGCAGTCTTTAGCAGCAGATAACCTGAACAAGAGTTATCATAACGTCAATCAAAGAAATTCCAAAGTATGGTGCCGACTACGAGGTGCGAGGCGTTAGGACCAGAGTCAATACAGACCCAAAGAGAACTGTACCTTGGAAAAGCGAAAACAAAGATATCTCACGGCGTTGGGGAGGAGTGGCGTCATTGGCGTTTGTTGTGGCGTTGGTTCCTTGCTTTGGGGGAGATGATGCGTCAGTGTCCTGGATGCTGGCGCAGGCAGGGGTGGCGGTGGTTCCTGACCGGAGAGGAGGTGACATCACAATGGCACCAAAACCACGGTTCCGTACGATGTCACAATGTTGATGGATTCTTGACCACCCACATCGACGATCAGCTCCGCGATGATGTTGGCTTCGGAGTCGATGCGGCACAGCAGCAGGCATCAGGCCTACGTCGCAAGTTGGAGCAGCGCTCATGGCTATGGCAGACTTACGATGTTGTTTGCTGGCGTAGATGTGGCACGCCGGCCGGAATCGGGTCTACGCTGCAAGTCGGAGCAGCGCTCACGCTTCGATGCAGATGACAGCGTTGCTCGCCGGCGTCAGTGTTGCAGAATTCCTTCTGTAGCAGCTAGAACACCAAGTTCCAGATGCATGCAAACAGAAGGGGTGAAGTCTGGTATCCATGAGACTTCGGTCAGGAGGCCAGCTCAAATCAAGCCCTTGAAGTAATATTCTGCAAGATGATGAAAGTTCTTAAAAAGTTCCTTCTACTTTCCTTGGCAATGAAGAGACCACTGCAGGCCAACCCAGCAAACAGCACACTGGCAGAGGAGCAGTCCAAACTCATACAGCTTCCTTGGTTCTTCTCCTAGGCAAAGGTTTGTCTTGTTTTCCCAGAAGTGATCTAAAGTTCTGGGGGCTGGGTCCCAATATTTATACTGCAAAATCCTTTGTCCTCTGAAGGCAGAGGGTCCTGTACCTAGCCCAAACCAGTTCTGTTCAGTCCTGGAGCACTTTGTTTACATGACTCCTTCTTTCCATTGACAGGGGGGGGCTAGGGTCATCAGACACACCACAGGAGGTGGAGCCAGCATTGTGGAAGGCAGGCACACTCCTATTCAGGAACATAAACAAGTGCATCCACAGTGAGGTGGATGCATCCCTAGGTAGGGCACACCTTAGGTTCTCAAAACAAGACTTTACGTTTACATTTACGGTTTACGTATAGCACTCAAACCGCCGCTATGTAAAAACTCAAGATAATTCCAAGAGAAATGGAATGCCATTTTGAGCAAATGCAGTCTGGACCTGATATTGCTGATAGTAGAGGAGTTGTCCTGTATCCTCATGGAACTCAATAAAGAAATCCAAGACATCGAGAAAGAACTGGAAGACATGGTGCCATCTGACGAATGGTCGAAAACATTGGAGGATATCAAGGTTCAATTGGACAAACACTCAAGAGAAATTAATGATAGAAAAATAAGGAAGTTCAGGAGAGATACCCTAGACTATAAACTGGGTGAAGTTTACACGTGGGCGGAAGTGTACGCCCAACGTAGAAGAAATAAACCTTATAGTCAACAAACGGACACATCCTCTTCGGGAAGTGACATTTCAAACAGACCTCAGAAAAAATCTAATTTATACACTCCTGGAACGTCTAAACCAAATGAACAGCCAACTGAAATGGAACAACCCGCCCAACAACCTGGTGGCCCATCTACCAAGGTGCCTTTTGTAGTCCAAGGCCCAGAAGACAGTGACGACCCCGGAGGGGCAACAGAAAAAGAAAAGGAAAGGGGCATCCGAACACTCGAAGTACCATACCGAAGAAGGACAACAAAAAGAAAAACACCTAGTCATCAATATCTCTGACCCCATTCTTAAACCTCATGAAATGAAATTACTGGCGAGAGGGACGTCTTTTATTCCAACTACCCAAACTGACCAACTAGAGTTGGAAATAAGTACTTTCAAATTTACACGCAAGCTTAGATTAAGACACTTTTTCGACAATGTGTTGCCACCTACTCTCCAAACAAAAACCAATCAACTTATGGGTTTAAGACCACACAGTTCGTATCAAGCCCGAGCAGTCACAAATGAATTGATCTTTTCAAAAACCTTGTCAAATAGGGCCTCACCAAACTTAATTACAGAAGGAAAATCAACAAAAATATACACAGAAAGACTCTGATACTTTCAAAAAAATCACCAATAACAAAAACATTAAATGCATCAAAGCAGACAAAGGAGGAACGTTGGTCATTGTTAACACAGAGATGTATCAAAAGAAGATCTTAGAACACATTACGGATGACCAAACCTATATGAACATGGATGGTAACCCAACAGCAAAATTCAAAGAAATACTAGTCAACATCGTGAACACTGCCTATGAAAAGGGAACCATTGACGACAGAACTAGAAAGTATTTGCTAAAGGAACATCCAATAAGCCCATCCATCCACATGATGCCAAAGATTCACAAAAAACTTGGAGGACCCCCCTTTTAGACCAATCGTGTCGACAAGGGGATCTATTCACGAACCAGTGAGTAAATTTCTTGATAGGTATCTGCAGCCCATAGTCAAGAAGATGACCAGTTACATACAAGACACCACCGATTTTCTATTAAAACTGTCACAAGCACACATCAACGAAGATGAACATCTTATACTATGCACGGCGGATGTGAGGTCCTTTTATACCTCCTTCCCCCATGCAGGGGGCATTGAAGCCATCGAAAAAGCTATTCTGGAGATTGAGCCTGAATCGGCAATGCAACAGTTTTTGATGGAACTCATGCTATTTACCCTCTACCAAAGGTATTTCGCACATGATAATGAGTGGTATTTACAGCTATACGGAACCTCTATGGGGAATTGTGTGGCGCCTATGTACGCTAATATTTACATGAAACAATACGAAGAAAACAATATTTATGGAGATTCAAATTTGACCAACAACATCAAACTTTTTGTGCGCTATATCCACGATGTATTTATCATTTGGACTAATACCAAAGAGAAGTTACATCAGTCACTCATAGCTCTTAATGATATCAATGAACGCATACAATTCACATGGGAAATTGACTAGAAGACAATCACCTTCCTTGATGTACAAATCACACTGACCGCCACAGGCATTGAAACTGATCTACACCGCAAGAAGACTGATAGAAACAATACCTTGCACTTCTCCAGTTTCCACCAGGCCTCACTCAAACAACATCTACCGTTTTCACAGATGTTGCATGTTAAAAGAATCACATCCAATGCCACAATAACCAATCAACGCCTTAATGAGATAGACAAAAGATTTATGGACAGAGGCTATCCTAGCGCCCTGATTGAACAAGCTAAAACACGAGCCTTATCTATTCCGAGAGAAAAACTACTCACAAGATCCACTAAACCCAAGGACACCAGAATGGTGCTTGTCTCTAAATTCTCCACTCTGAGCTCAACCTACAACAAGATCATTCTAAAATATTGGCTGATTTTAAACATGGAACCTGATTTTTTAACCACAATCAAAGACCCACCCATCTTTGCTTATACTCGAAATGCAAATGTAAAAGAGATATTGGCTAAGGAAACGCCTCAACTGGGAGAAGCCAAAGGTACAAGGCCTTGTATGAACTGCACTATCTGCAATAATGTCATACGTGGAAATACAGTGACCCACCCCATGAAAGGGTTTGATATCAAACTGCATGCCAACGCTACATGTGACACTGCTAATGTCATTTATCTGATCAAATGCCCGTGTGGCAAAATTTATATTGGAAAAACTGAAAGGAAAATCAAAACCCGTATAAATGAACATAAATCTAATATTAGGACCAAAAATGCCAAGTCAAACATTGCTGTTCATTTCAATGAATCGCGACACAACATTTCCCAGCTCAAATTCATGATCATTGAAACTGTTAACAAAAAAGAGGAGAGAGACAATAACAAACACCTTCTTCAACGTGAAATCGTCTGGATTTATAAACTACAGTCTATGAAGCCCTTCGGGCTTAATGACCGGCTGGAATTTTCATGTTTCATTTAATACCCCTTATGTGGCTTATATGTCTGATGCTTGTACTCTGTTTGTGCTGCTGTTTTGTTACTTAGTAGCAATGCTTTACTGTACCTAACTGTTCACATCACCCCGTCGGGGACGAACACATGACCTCTCTCAGCATTTTCACATTTCTTTCCTCTTCCCTCAACATGGCTGACCTAGCCTTTCGCTGTGACAGTCCGTCATTTATGTTACCGGCCATTCGAGTCTCGCGAGATCACCATCACCGCCATGGCGGTATACTTAGTTCCGTAAAGCTCCCCCTGTTTGTACCATCGGGTTAAGACTCAGTGGATTGACACAGTGGCTTTCACCACTTGAGGATCATTGCAGTATTCCAGTAAGTCGGCGTGATGCCGCGTCTAACATTACAACTTTGCTTTGGATGATAGCGAACATAACCTCTAATTTACCTTTGTACCTTCCGTTTTTTCAGCGTACCTCCTTCATGACCCTCCAATGCACAGTAGTAAGTGTCTTTATACATTTACTCACACCACCTATAGTATAACGATTTATTATGAATTTTGACATTTACGTAATTTTCATTATCAAAATCAGCAACAAGGCTGTGCACCACCGTTCCCTACTGTGTTGACAGTCCTATTCAGGCCTAGGTGCTACTCCTCCCACCACTCTACATGCAGATAGGTCTATTCAGCCCTGTCCTGACTCACCCTGTCTCTTGGAGCAACCCCAGCCTCTGTCACTCACAAAATCAGACATACAGTACACAACCTAGCAGAGGCAGGCTGGATGGTTAGGTAAGAAAATACCTACTTTCTAAAAGAGGTATTTTTAAACACAGAATGTTAAAACCAACTTCACTAAAAAAAATTGATCATTCTGAGTTCAAGCATACTAAATTCGAATTTCCACACAGTTCCCTGTGTCAGTTAGGATTCTAAGATGTTATAATCAAACTGCCCATTCTGGCCTAAAGGGACAGGTAGCCTTGCAATAGGGAAAAACGAAAATGGATGTAATTCGCTATCAGGACATGTTACAAACATCAGTGCATGTCCTACCTCTTACATACAATGCACCCTGTCCTAGGGACTACCTTAGGGGTGTCTGATATGTAGAAAAGGGAAGGTTTATGGACCGGTGTGCACTTGCAAGTCGCCATGGCAGTACCAGACTGCACACAGGCTCTGCAATGGCAGGTTTGAGACATACATTACGAGCTGCTTTTGTGGGTGGTACAATAAGCGCTGCAAGCCCACCAGCAGTATTTGATTTACAGGCCCTGGGCACACATGGTGCTCTACACTAAGGTCTGACAAGTAAATCAAATAATCCAATCATGGAGTCACTAATCCATACATCAATTTAACATAGGGAGCACGTGCACTGTGACACTGAATAGCAGTAGCACAGTGCCCAAAGCATCTAAACGAGCAAAACACATAAAAAACAGAGAAGGCAATCAGTGGAAAATGGAATGGAGACTCACAACAATGATACCAGGTCTAACAGAGCCCTAAATGAGGGTGTTGGGGCTGATGGATGAATGGAGGGTCAGCAGATATACCAGACTTCTGGTAGCCATGGGCCTCATTCATTCCAAAAGAAACATCACCCAACACTGGAGGGCAGAGCAAGTGCCTGCTGTGACGGTCCAAAGTTGAGCAACATGTTTACAAATCAAGGGGTTGCCCTGGAAAACATAATAAGGATTGGGGCACCTGGGTTGCCTATTCCAAAAACATTGATATACATTGATATACAACTGTGGTGGTTACTGCTTTACTTGTGTATGTATAACAGGGCATGCGGGGGGATGCAATGGGTCATGCATCAGTTGCTGCTCATGAACGTTGTGAACTTTGAACATGTTGAAAACCTAATCAATAAGATTGAGGGGAAAAAACCTCAAAACAAACTAAGAGAGGTACTTTATACATTGTCGCTATTATAAATGTTGTAGGAAAAAAGACACTATGCATAGACAGTATGAACTAACAAATACTTTTTATTACCGCTATCCTTGTGACCTACTGTTTAACATTTTTACATTCCTACTTGTATTCTCCTTTTGCATAAAGGAATGTGCAGCTACTGTCTAAGGTCTCAGAACTGGTTTGTTGTTGTTCTCCTTTAAATGTAGTTTCAAACTGCAGCCCAGATTAAACCTTTGTGCAAAGTGATGACTCTCAAATCAGGTAGCAATGGTGGTGGCCCCAAGAAGCAGTTTCCAAAACAAGGAACAATTAAGTGTGAGCTCTCTCCGTCTGGCTTTTATCAGCCTTCCTTAAAGCAGTCATCCAGCAGAGAAAAAAGGGTAGTCCCTGCTTAGAAACATCCTCACCTTTAACAATATAAATGTCTGATCTCCCTTTATGCATCCTATCTACTATATGACATTCATAAAAAAAAAACAGCAGACCTTTGCTAACAATGACCTTATTGGATTTCTGTGGATGATCCTTTCTTCATTCTCCCTCACTTCCATGTTCACCCTCCATCCAGATGAATGCAGTCAGTACACTTCTACTGACTGGGGAAGTTGTAGCCGCTCTTCATCATATGCCATGCTAAACCAGGGTCCATCCAAAAATGCATCCCTGTGGTCAGATCTTTTTACAAGTCCTCAGTTAATTTCTGAAAGCCTCATCCCTAATATTCCATATGTTACTCTTTGTGAATGCTGATTATACTTCTGTTGAGCTCATCCAGACCACTCCATCAGCAGTACAACATTTGAGCTGGCCATTGCATGTTTAGGCCCTGTTTTCCCTCTTTTTGCTAGTATTCAGAGCCTTTATACCAGTGTGCAGAGTCCCCCTTTCGTTGAATTTCAGAGTCATCTCTTTTGGCCTTCTAAGGCTGTTAGCTGTGTCTTTGATACTATGTTACTGGACCATCCTCCGATGTCTCTTACTGCCATTTGGCTAGCCCATGATCCCCTTTTTTCTGATCTTGGCAGTCAGACTTTCCTCCAACCACCTGTTAGCCTCCACATTGCTTTGCAAGCCTTCAATACCAAGTTTGACTAGGGGTGGTCATAACTTGTGTAATTTAGTGTAGCGCAATCAGGAGGAATTATCTCAAATTCGGTGAGATTATGCTTGAATTAGGCCAGAAGAGTAAGTCTGCATCTGGCGCTATTTAGCAGCGCAAAAATGCCTCACTTGCTTCCAAAATGGATGCAAGGATTCATTTTGCTCTAAGAAATAGCACTAAATGCAACAGAACACAAATTAGCGAGTGCGCTGCTCGCTAAGTGTGCACTTGGGGTAGGATTTTCCCCACAACTTACTTCCAACATTTGGAACTACAAAACAGTGCTAAATGCAGGAGAACACAAATAGTGAGAAGCTGATCGCTAAAGTAACTCTTGCGTTAAGATTGTTTTTGCCCAAATTACTCTTAATTACGCAAGAAGAAGTAATCTCGTAATTGTTGGTAAATCCACTTCAAAGAGTAACACAGAATTACCAAAATTACTCTGATTTTTCTGCTGTCATTGGAATTCATCCCAAACCTAGTTTTGATAGCTTTCACTTTCCACTGTCTCTTCACCGAGTCTTGCAGCCTCTCAATAGTTTGTTCAACCCTTTGCCAGCTCTCACAGACTACTGAACCTGCCTGTTATTCATTGTTGCTCACAGGACCCCTGGTATGGCTCTCACAGCCTCACTTTATACCTTAATAGCCTTTCTGATTTTTTCTATTAACCCTGAGAGCTTATCTGTCATCCCCCAGATCACCTCTATGTTATTTCTGCTGGCCTCACAGCATTTCCAACCATTTTCACCCTTAAAACACCACCACCCATCCTCAAATTTGTTGGACAGCCAAACGTTTCACAGACTACTCTACCACTTGACGCTTGAAGTTTTTTGCTGGCCTTCAAAACACTTCTGCTGCACATGTACCATCACCACCCTTCAACTTGTCTTTATAAATTTGCATATCACTTGTATGGCCCTAAAGCTAAAATTGCAAGCCTTCGTTCTCAATGTTAACTCAGTTGGCAATCAGAGCCCTGTGTTACTCAAAGTGACTCGGGGGCATCTGAACCTTTCTATCTGCAGCCCATCTGACCCCTCTGACCCCCTCTTCTGCCTGCTAGAGCTTTCTTAAGGTCCTGGTCTGCCCGTTAGTGTTTGCCCTAGCCATTTGAACCACTTTGTTAGTCATTAACGTTTTGCAGGCACCTGCCTTCAGAGTTTATAAACCATTTTCTACCTCCCACCTTCACAGAACATCCTTCTGAGTTTCTCAAACATATTCTACAACCCACCCCCCTTTAGACCCTTCAGCCAATGGCGCATCGCCCCACTGCTTTTAAGCAGTGGGAAGCAGAAACCTAAAAGGATAATAATTTTGCGTTGTTATCATTTTAGTTCTGCTTCCTACTATTTTGTGGGTGGGTGAATAGATGGGGCTGCTCTGCTCTTCGAGCAGGGCTGGGGCAAAGTGATTTGCCCACTCAAGTGCGTAATGACTGTTTGGTCGGCCCTCTCGGGCCACCCAAACCAGTCATGCTCACTTTCCCCTTCTCCATGCAGGCTGCGTTGGGAACAAGCCCAAGCCCCCATTCCCTGGTTGAGCATCAAACCAGGACATTTAAAACCAATCACAACACTGCCACAGCGTTGTGATTGGTCAGGGGAGCCTGGGTGCTCACCAATCACAATGCTGTACTGCAGTGTTGTGATTAGTTAGTGGGGCCTGCTTCCTGTTCCTCAATGTGCTTGAGGAGAGCAGGAGTAGAGACACGTGACCTGGCTGGCGGCAGGGTAAGTTTATTAATAAAAAAATATATATATATAATGTGTACCCCCCATGAACTCCCCTTCCAATGTGATCCCCGCAACCCCTCCCGTGCGATCCCTCACACGACCGCACCACCACCTGTGAGCTGTGCCGGCCACCCCTGAGTGTCTGCTATCATTCAGAGCTCAGAGTATAACAGTCCAGGCTTTTTACTCACTTTGCATGTTCTCATTCTTCAGCAAATACTAACCACTCTTCTATAAGTGGAATGAAAAATGTGGGGACTTCCAGGGAATGACAGCATAAGTCACATGAATAGTATACCAGTCCAGGCTTTTTATTCACTTTGCATGTTCTGATTCCTCAGCAAATGCTCACCACTCTTCTATGAGTGGGATGAAAAATGTGGGGGCTTCCATGGAATGACAGCATACGTCACATGAATAAGAACTGGTTATAAAAGTGATATCCTAATACATGTGGCCTAGAAGCACACAGGTCTGCTCCTCTCAGTTTTGTACCTTCTCTTCTTGGTCCTTCTATGCCTTCTGGTCTTGGCCCTCCTGCTGGTCCTGTACCATATCCTTCTTTGTTGGATTGTTTTGGTCCTCCTAGTGCTCATCATGGCCCTAGTCCCCCTAACCCTGGCCCCCCTGTACTGGTTTCCTGAATCTGGTCTATCTGGCTCTAGTTCTTTCTAGCCCTTCTCCTTCCTGGTTCTTGCCCTTCCTTGTATTGGCCCTTCCTGGACCTCGGAGTCCTTGTTCCTTTTGTCTGGTCCTACTGAATCTCCACACCCTACTCCTGCTGGTCCGATAGAGCTGAGTCTTGCAATAATAGGTCTGCTAGTTTGGGTCATCCTGATCTTCCGGGTCCCTGTCATCTTGGTCAACCTCCTGGCACTGTGCCCTTTGGTCCTTGCCTTCCTTATTAGATCCCCTTGTGCTAGATCTGGCCAGCTTGGTCCTCGTCTGATCCATTTGATCCTACTGGGTTTTGTTACCCAGGTTGTGCTGCCCAGGGTCGTGCCCCCCACTTTAATTGGTCCACTTGGTATGTCAGTTCCTGGCCCTGTTAATTTTAGACACCCTAGTTCTCCTAGCACAGCTCACGGCCCTGCTTATCCTAATTCTTCAAGGTCAGCTGATCCTCCTCCATTTGATCACTGGTCCTAGTGCCATAGTCCAATTATTCCTTATGTGAGTAGTTCTCCTAGTTCTGAAGAACTGGGTTATCAAAGACCCAGCGGCTCCAGGGACACGCCCTAAAGTCCTCTGGGTTCCCTTGCCTTGGTATACAGAGACACGGAATACTTCTAGGTGGCATCAGAGATCAAATTTATTAGCTGCAGCTAGTAGCAGAAATCCCAGCAATACAACACAGTGTACAACTCAAGAAACTGCTCAATTTTACTAAGGCGATACATCCCTATTTATACACAAAAATGTACATTTAAAATGCACGCCCATGCACCAAAATTCAACCAGTAGAAAATACATGACATCACACAGCATCATACAGTAAAGCTCATTTTACAGTGTCCCAACCCACAAGTTAATATTTAGGCATATCTAAATAATAATCTGTAAGGCCCGGACAAACCCTTAATTGAAAGCGTAACCCATGAAATGAAGAAACAGTAAAGAAAAGTAGTTTCAGATAATGTGCAAGATAAAAGAAACGTAAAGAAACTTAAAAGTTAACAAATGTCTTGAATGGTGATTGGGAAAGTGGATAACGATCTTGCAGGGAAATTGGCTTGGCAGGGTCAATTCCAGGTGAAAGGCCAGCTTCTGAAATTAACTCCAGCGCACGAAGAAAACCTTAGTTAATGTATACATGACACACAAAAGGTCAGACTGCTTTGCTTGCAGACTAACTTCTGAGGCCTACGTAAAAGGCAACACCAGATGGCAGTCACGACGCATGGCAAAAACCCATGTTTAGAAAAGAAAGTCGAAATGAAAGAAACAATTTAGATATTGATTAGGATAAGATATGTGCAAGGAAAGTAAAGGTGAACAAGGTCCTGAACAGTGATTGAAAAACTCAGACAACGATCAGCTAGTGAAACTGGTTTTGCAAAAGGTCAGTTTCAGGTGTAAAGGGTCACTCTCTCTGCAGTTCATTCAGAGTCAGAAAAACCCAAGTTAATATATGCACGAATTCAGAAGGCCAGGCCACTTGTTCGTTGGGCCTACTTCACAGGCCTACCTGAGGGCAAGACTAAAATGGAGTCAGGTTTGAGAATTACAGAACCACAGTTCTCCTGGCCATATTCCTCCAAATCTTCCTGCTCATTGTCCCACTGGATCTGAACTAGCTCACCCTTTAAGTCATGACCCTCCTTGTTCTGGTCATTCTGTGCCTAGCCATCCAGCTTGGATATCCTGCCTCCTCTCATCCTGATCCATCTTGACCTGGCCCTACTTCTCCTTCTTCCACTGGTTCTCATTGTTCTGAAATGCCAAGTCTTGATCATCCTAGGCTTTTGTGCCTTAATGTTCCTGGTCCACTTGGTTGTGGTCCCGCGAGTTCTCATTGCTTTGATCCTCTTAGCACTTGTCCTTCTTGCTGAGGAGTCCTTGGCATGAGCCTGATCTCCTATAACCTATTTTCTTAGTCTTCCTCACTCTGGTTTTTGTCTCCTAGTCCTGGTATTCCAAATCCTGGTCTTCACCATCCTTGTTCTCTTCGTGTTTAAGTGTCTGGTGGACAAGGTCCCCTTGCTCCTCCTTGTTCATGTATTTTTCAGGTCTTTCTATGCCTAGTCATTTTGATCCTTAACTTCCTGCCATCTTGATCGTTCTAGG
Source organism: Lissotriton vulgaris (assembly GCF_964263255.1). Taxonomy (NCBI): domain Eukaryota; kingdom Metazoa; phylum Chordata; class Amphibia; order Caudata; family Salamandridae; genus Lissotriton; species Lissotriton vulgaris. The sequence goes on along the minus strand of NC_141689.1, from coordinate 926,111,733 downwards.
CCCTCTTCTCCTATCCCTTCCTGTTCCTTTTTGGGCCTCTTGACCTTCGTACCTGTTAATATTGAATTCCCCATGACAATGTGAATAATGATACATTTACATAAAGAATTGGACCTTTAGTGACAAATTTTCCTGTGGTGAACTCTACATCAACTCCAACTCAGCAATAGATGGCCCTGACAGGCCAACAGCACCACAGTGGTCCAGGGAGATTGGCCCCAATAAAGCACGCATGGATGCAGGGGTGCACACATTCCCAAAACACATTCACAAAACACTATAAATCAGGTGCTACATAAAGTTAGGAACACTCACACAATCTGAACACAGCACACACAGTACACCAGTAATCAAAGCTCCCCATGTCGGGCACCTGGACACATTATCTACTGGATACATTGTTTCCATGCAAGGTCAATGCCCACACAGATTCTTCCTCCAAACCATTAATTCATAGCTCCAAAGACAGCGGTCCACATTCCTTTTAAAAAAAGGACTAGCAGAACTATTTTATTACAACCAATGAACTATATAAAAGTCTAAGTTAGTCCGATTGCAAAATGAGACAGTTCACAGACCCTATGAGTTATGATGAATCTGCGGGTGGAGGTCTGTCTTAAAGCAGCCATCACAGAGGGTAAAAAAAATACATCAGAATATTAGTACAGCATGTGGCATATGGCAAACTAGGGAGAAGCACAAAAAATTAACCTGTGTGCCCTGCCACTGACAGAAATCTGACAAATGACCGATTTTATGTGTCCTAGCTGAGTACTCGCAAGGCAGCCTCTAATGCAATCCCTCGAAAGTCACAATTCTTTGATAGTTAGCATGCCAGGAAAGGTGAATATTTATTGTCAGAGTTTACACATCAATCTTATTTTTTAGTCTAAAAGGGTTTCTAAGTGCAACCGGTTTTACCAGCATCATGTGTATCTGAAAGAAGTGAGGGGTGTTGAATGCTTGGACCACTGGGTGTAACACAGATGGTAGGCTTTTTCCTCTGGACGTGATACAAGCGGCATGCTTGTACGGCTGGGAGTGACACAGATGGTACGCTTAGCCCCTAGGTGTGATGCAGGGGGCAGTTCAGACATTTAGGGAAAAAGATTTGGACCTGGGAGATTGAGTGTAACTTGGGTTTGCCTAAAAGGGACCTGTGGTTCAAGAGTTATTAATTTTGCCGCAAATTATTGTTAGTATCTTTGTTCCGGACCCAATATTGACAGACTATCAGGCTCACTTAGTTCGGTGTCCACACAGAGCTTCCCCTGTTCACAGGATAGCATGCGCTAGGAGCTGGCTGAGGAATTGTTTTCACAAAGTCATAATTTTTTCTTTCTGTCAGTTTTTTTTGGGTGTAGGTCACTTTGACCACTGGTTGTGATACAGATTATACGCTTGGCCCCTGGGTGTGATGCAGGGTCTAATTATTGACTGTGCTAAGCGCTTGGACACTGGGGATGATACTGGGTGCAATTGTTGATGGGCAAATTGTTGATGTGTGACTTTTGATGTGCGATTGTTGATGTGTGATGTTGTGTTGCGGGAAATATTGCAAACTGTGGTTTGTTTTAGGTGTTGTGTTTTTGTAGATAATTTAATGTTCTATATGTAGGTGCTGCTATTTCTCACAACCTGTATTGGACATCAAAGCAATATCGTTTATTAACAACTGCATTTCTTCTACGTTGTAACCTTCCATATGCATTGTTTTTGGTGTTTATAAAGTATTCCTGTTGATTTTTCGATGCATCTGTAGATAGCACTAATCTCATAGTAACGTAATTAGAAGCAGTAACGCCGGTGTATATTTTTCTCACAATTCAGATCGAAACCAGTGTCGCTAAAAACAAAGAAGCTAAGTTATCTTAACCTCTAAATTATCAAACTGATCATGGAGACACTATTAAAACACATGCAAACCAGTTCCCCCCACATGCAAAAAAACATAATAAGGTTTGTAAAGGATGACAAGCACACACAAAAGCAAATACACTTCCCTGGCCAAATGAAGGAACTTTTGACTTTAACATCCTTGAACATACATACACACCAAATACACAGGTCAAAAGAAAAATAAAAGGGGGTCATTGTTAGAGCTATGTGCCATCTTCGAGGAATCCCAGAATGACAATCCTGCAATACAGATAGCAAACTATTAGTGGATTGGAGCAGTCAAGAGCACCTCTATACCTGGGTACAGTGGAAGGTGTCAGCACCTCTTCCACTGTACCCAGGTATAGAGTTGCTCTCGACCGCTCCAATCCACAGATAGTATAAAAGGCGGTCACTGAGCAACCCCTGTCCTGTGCAAAGACTCCCAGAAGTTCGACCCCCCCGTCTGTCACACTGACACATAGAACCCCAGCAGGACAGAGAACATTCATCCTCACTGATCTAGGCAAACACACACAAGTATAAGGGAGATTTGTGGCAGTTCTAGACAGTGATACTGCTAGTGAGGATGGGGGCCCCAGCCCTCTGAGGTCCGACGACGAGAGTGGAGCTATAGGACTTGCTCACGTAACTGAGGAAATAACAGAGAGTGAACTTGAGGGCAAAACCCAACCAAAAAGAAAAGTGCATAGCTCAGAGAGAAGGAGACATCCTAGATGGGAGATGGAAGAAAGGCGTGAACTAAGGAGGGAAAAAGAAAGAGTTCGTACCCAGGAAGCACAGTAAGAAAACCGAGCAGTGTGACCCACACATGAGGAGAGTGGGGTAGGCGCAGGGCATTGATTGGGAAAGAGTCAGAGGTAAAATTCGATGAGAAGCTTGAGGCTGGGATCCAAGACGCAGCAAATTTTAAATGTAGGCAGCCTGGTGCTGACTCAACCAAGACACAGGAAAAATAGGATGGCACATATGCACACGCACTAGGGGAGCAGCTCCACCTGAACTCATGAGATAGCTAGACTGACCCCAAAAGAGATAGTGGCTAGAAAGGAAAGCAAGACCTTTTTGTGACCATTCTGCCACATGCTAGCCTGCTGGACCAAGAGTAAATACCAGTATGATAGACCTTAGTCGGAGGAGGGATCCTTCAAACCAGAGGACATAGCTGTAGCAGAAGATTGCATCCAACCTGGATGGGAGATCCCAGGTGCAACTTCCCCTACATGCTGGAATGTTTAAGAAGATGGGAAGGCCATGTTAGGGAGAAACCAGCAGTCACCCAAAGCAAAATGTACCCACTGCCACAGAGGGCACATCAGGGACCATTTATGTGCCATGGGCTCAAAAGGATTAGGAAGGGAAAAGAACAAAATTACCCCCATTGCTGGACAGAGGGGGAATATGGATCTCATGCTCTGAAAAGAACCCTGCGGGAATAAACCTAGCGATAGGTGGTATCAAAAGTCTGCCAATTAGCCCTATCAGAGAGAGTAGCCTAACACAGTGTTGCCCGAGCTTGCATCCCAGGCAATTATGCTGACAAACACTGAGCATGATGCAGCCATATTCAATTCATGCCGGCACCGAATACGGACGGCCCAGAGGGAGATGTTACCTAACTGCCCTGACGTAGGAGGGTTAATGGCAGAGACTATGAAACCAAGGGAGACAATAACTGATTTTCTAGATAGAATGAGGGAACGATGGGGAAAAGAGACAGGAAAGCCACTGACTGACACAGACGCACAAGTTACATTCTTTTACAATATTCTCAAAAAGGCAGCCGCGGCCCGTGGATGGAACTCAGTGGGGCAGGGAGGCGGTGCGGCTGAGGGGCAGGGTGGGGTGTGGTAAACAACGGAATATGGATAATTGCAGGTAAGTAAACAATGTAATAAATAAAACTAATTTCGTAGCGCGTGCTGCATCGCATTTTGCGATGCAGGGCGCGCTACGAAATTTGTTTTATTTATTACATTGTTTACTTACCTGCAAATATCCATATTCTGTTGTTTTACCACCCCCACCCTGCCCCTCCCCCGCACCGCCTCCCTGCCCCACCGAACTCCATCCACGGACCGTGGCTGCAAAAAGGGGCTGCCTACCAAGATACAGAGCGGATTAGACAGCATGGTAGGTTTAGACACCAAGCCCTGGCGGGAGATACAAGCCCATATATTGCATTATCACAAAAAGAAGCTAGAGAAGGTTAGAGAAAAACAGGCGCAAGCCCAGAGAGACACTGCTAAATTGTTCCAACGCAAATTGAAAAAGACCACCCCTGAGGGAGCCACATTGACTGCAAGCGTGCAAATGGCACCAACCTTAAAGGGAACTCCTCCGAAAAACTCCAGAGGGTTTCAACCTAGCTACAGCGGCAAAGGGAGGTTGGTAGCAACCAGACCGTAGGGCAGAGGTCTTCAAACTGTGGGGTGCACCCTCCATAGAGGCCATGGCTGCATTCCCAGGGGGGCAAATGCCTCTTCAACTGTTTGTAAATGAAGAGGGCCTGGAAGCACACATTTGTTTTGTTGCCACATTTACAGGCTGTCTTCATTTACATAAAGTGTGTCACCTGCAATCCTGAGTGCCATGGGGAAGGGTCAATAGGTGGGATTACAGGGTCAAAGAAGTGACTTAAAAGAGCAACATATTCTGTAACTATTTTTTCACTTTCTTGTAGCACATGTGAAATAACATGTTAAATGAAAAATAAATGCAAGTTAAAATAATTTATGGAAAATGTACTATTTTAGGCTGTGCAATCTCATTTGGCTCCAAGTGACTCCACCAGTTAAAGTCTATACTGACTCCCAAGCACTCTTTATACTTGGTGATTAACAATTGCACACATTTACCTTTCTGAGTAGCTCAGATGTGATTTGTTTTGTTTTAAACAAAGAGCCAGAAAGTCTGCTTTGTGTCTCAGGGATAGAATTGATGGCTCAGTGGAGTGGGCACAGCAGCCAGCTTGCTTCACAGGCTTGCAGATATGATTAGTGCAGCCTGTGCTGTGGCACCAGGTTCCAGTGGTATGAGGGACCAGCTAAACCCCTTGTTTGTTTTACCATTCTTCCTAATTTGAATTAGGGCCCTGTGACCACTTGCTCTGGCAGCATTGCTTTGGGCCTCTGAGTAATGGTTCTAGGGTGGGGAAAATGTAAGCAGAGGAGACACCTTTCTGTGGGCATCAATCAATCAAGGCTTGTAAAGCGTGGCTACTTACCTGTGATGATCTCAAGGCACTAGGGGAAGGGGAGAAGCAGGAGGGTGGCTGCTGGTCCCCAGAGAGATGGCAGTGACTGGTATGGGGCAAAATGAGAGCTCATGTTCTTAACAAAGGGCAGAGGATACATCCCACTTGGCGGGAAGTAACTATCATCGGTGAATCAGGTGCAGTGGCACTGGGTTCTAAAGGTCTGACGGGTCCACTGTAATAACATAATGTCTTTTAAAAATAAATAAAATGTTATATGGACTAATTTTTCTTGCTAGCATTAGGGCCAAGGGCACCGTTGCTGCAAAAAGGTGGGCAACACAGGGGAGCTCATGCTTTTTCTTAATGGGAGAAAATGTGGCCTTACTGTGAAAGATTCTGAATTTGGAACTGGGGAACTAGGTTCATGGCCCAGCATTTGCTAAATATACTGTTATTCTTGGCGTATCACTTAGTTTTTCTGAGCCATACAAAAATCTTACCTTGTGTACTGTAATTGGAGGATATTTCTTGCTACTAAGGGCCACAGTTATCATTACTGCAACAGATGTTTAGGGACGATGAGTGTGACAGGTTCCCAAATACCCAACTATGGGGAGCAGCTTTATTTAGTGGTTAATTCATGTTTTTGTTTTATGAATCTGTTCTTTTATAAGCCCTCACAAGTATTGTGGAACATATGACATAGAAAACATCTCCCAGAAATGATCTCATAAGCCCCACCCCCTGTGCTCAGCCCTGCCCCTCCCCTCCCCCAATCCTTGAGATAAAGATTTGGAGGGGGGCCCTGACTTTAAATTGTTTTATTTTGGGAGGCATAGAACAAAAAGGTTAGAAGACCTCAGCCCTAGGGAATGCTACTATTGCCACAAGATAGGCTACCTGGCAGGTACACCACAAAATCCTAATCCAAAGAACCAAGTACAAGGTAACCCGAAGGCACCTTACATTCAACCACAGGGTGGCAAGTCAGCCACCACACCCCTGCAACAGAAATCAGATAATCAGACAAACATGTCATGGAACTCTTTCCAAGAGGGACAATGACTACAGCCTCGGCAGGGTGGGGCAAATGTCTGGGGAGATTATGATTTGACAAAAACACGGAATCCAAATGTGCAGTAAAATGACCCTCCAGAGTAAATACCACCCTTTCACCCACATCCCAAGAATTAACTCTCAAAAAATCAAAGAAGGAGCAATGAGACAGTGTTGGGAATACAAACTTTTACTTGCATCTGGGGATTCATGGCTCCTACATGTGTTATGCCATTCAGGTACCCGCACTAGAAGTTACCATTAAGGGCGCCTCCGAGAGCCATGCCCCCTCTGCTGCTGATCCCCGAGGCAGGGTTGCCCAGCCACACCCTAGGGGGAGGACAGTCTGACAAGGGGCGTGGTGGCTCCCAGACAAAGTACTTTAAAAAGCAGGCCCCAGCAGGCCCCAAGGCCCCGTATCCAAACTCAATGGGGATGGGTTCTGATTACTAAATCGACAGGACCCCATTCTCAGGCATGTGGCCCGAAACCAAAGTCCCATCATGGTGTGTAGCCCTAACAGCACCCCTATAAACTATAGGCCACCAGGAAACAGAGGCCCTCCTTTCAGTTCTATAACAAAGTCCTCAAGTGGCGGGAACCAGGTTATTTGTACGCTCGGGTTAGAGATGTTCCCATAACCTCCACAGCACCTGCACAAGAGCCAACCAGTTGCTTAGCACCCTCCTGACGTTGAGTCCATTGTGAGGTTTACCAGGTCAGGCAGACATTGCAGTAGTGCAAGTGAGTTCCAGGCCAGTCATCATCTCTTCGCAAAGTTCGACGAATGTTCTGGGCCTTGGCTGATAGAAGATGCCTGATAGACGGAATCCCTAGCCGCAAGCTAGGAACTGTAAATCCAAAACACCACAGAGTTGAAGTAATTGAGGGTGAGGGGGTGCCTGGGAGAGGGGGGCTGCAGGGTCCATCACAGTTCCAGATGAGAGACGAACACAGAAAGGGCTCACCACCATATCAGGCCTAACAATTAAGCAGCGGAGGGGGTAATGCTAATATTGAAAAAGTTGATGTCAATATGAATAATGATACATTCACATTCAGAAACAAAATTGCACCTTTATTGACAAATGTGCCCGTTGTGAATTTCAAGTCAACCCCAACTCAGAAATACATGGTTAGGCAGGCTCTGGGACCCAGGCCCAAATTCACTGATTGACAGGTCACAGGTGGGGTGGCACACAGCTGGCAGACAAATGCGCAAACAGGAAATCTGAGATCAAACCCCAGATAGACACAGCAACACGACAATGGTCATGGGAGGTTGGCAACAATAAAGCTCACATGGCTGGAGGGGTGTGTGTGTTCCCAAAACACTGTAAAGTCATATGCTATATAAAGTTAGGAACACTTGGCCAATCAGGACACAGCACACATGGTACACACATTAAACACCTGCTCCCCATGCCCGACACCTGGGCAAGTTATCTACTGACCGCATTGTGTCCATGCAAGGTCGAGGGCCACCTGGATTCTTCATCCAAAACATACATTTATGACTCCAAAGACAGTGGTTTGCATTCCTTTCCAAAAAAGGACTTGTGGAACCATTTTATTACACTCAATTATCTGCATAAAAGATTATGTTAGACAGATTGTAAATTGAGAAAGTCCTCAGACCCTATAGCTTTAACTGTTCTCCTGGCTGCACTGCTAAATTAAACAATCTGTTCCTGATTTGCCAAACATATCTTATATTTTAAGGTATTTCATATTCCAGCATCATCCCCTTGACCAGGTCCTTCTGATCTTCCTCACCCTGCTCATCCGATTTCTGGTCACCCACATCCCAGTCCTGATGGATCCCTTGGTGCATCCCGTCTTATTAAACTTTCTTCACCATTGCCCTGCTACCCCTACCTAGGTCCAGGTGTTTCTGCACCTCTTGGCACTCTTGGTCCTAAGGTCCTGCCTCCCAGCACTCCTAGGTCTGTTTCATCTAGGTCTTGATTCTTACTCTGGCCCTAGTCCTCCTAGCTCTGTCCCTACTGGTATCCTTGGACCTGCCCCCCATCCGTTTTTGGCTATTATGGTCTTCTGTTCCTAGTGGTCATTGCCTTAATGCTCATGATCTTCTAGTCCTCATGGATCTAGTCATGATCCTTATGACCCTGGTCCATTTCACCCCTCTGGTCACTGCTCTTTAACCATCCTAGCACTCCTTGTCCCTTCTGTGCTTCCTACACCTGTTTTTTCTCTTCCACCAGCCCTGGCCCACTGGGTCCCTATCCTCTTGTTCCAAATCTTCCTGGTCCTTCTGATCATTCTCACTCTGGCCCGCGTACCCCTAGTCCTGTTTCTACTGTTATTGTTCCTCTCTTTGTATTGTTTCTGTTCCTCTCTGACCTTGCTCACCCTGGTCCTTGTGGTTTAGGTCTCCTTGATCCTAGTTCTTGTTATCCTGGTCCTCATGACTCTGGAAATCCTATCCCTCTCGGTGGTCTATCTCCTGGTCCTCATCCTCCTACTGTTCATCATCCTTCTCCTACTGGTCCTTCTTCTTCCTTCCTCTGATTTCCTTCACAATGAATTCAAAGAAGTGCAGCCTCCAAGTCTGTTGTTCAGGTTTTTTCAACTGTCAGCTTTCTTTTACTGAGACAAAACTGTCAAATATTGAAATCAATGCCCACGGGAGCTAGCGCCTAACCCATTTAAAATACAGCTTCGCACAGGGTTATCTGAATCAATCAAACACTCACACCCAGTCAAAAGATCTGGGTTTAATCCATCACCGTTCTTTAGCCCACTCTGCCACCCCAGTTAAGACATGGCTATATGCAAATCAGTCTGACCCTGTGCCTCATGGGAACAGTTCAGCCCGAACTGCCAAGCCATGTCTTCCCTGGACCGGAAACAAGCTTCCGAGGACCGGTTTTTGGCATTCCAGCCGTCTTCAGCCATAGCCATGTCTGAACTGGGGTGGCAGAGTGGGCTAAAGAACGGTGATGGATTAAACCCACATCTTTTGACTGGGTGTGAGTGTTTGCTTGATTTAGATACTCCGTCCATCACCAGCCCCTTTTGTACCGCTTTTGGCCGCCATAAGTGTGTCAGGGTATGCTCAGACGTGAGTCCCTTGCTCACTTTGCCACTGGATTCAAGCAAGCCTGGCTGAAGACGGCTGGAATGCCAGAAACCAGTTCTCTGAAGCTTGTTTCCGGTCCAGGGAAGACATGGCTTGGCAGTTCGGGCTGGACTCTTCCCATGAGGCACAGGGTCAGACTGATTTGCATATAGCCATGTCTGAACTGGGGTGGCAGAGTGGGCTAAAGAACGGTGATGGATTAAACCCAGATCTTTTGACTGGGTGTGAGTGTTTGATTGATTCAGATGCTCCGTCCATCACCACCCCCTTTTTTACCGCAATTAATCTTAAGCAGCTGTGGTATGAAATCAATGACCAACCTGTCACTGTGGGAGTTGGCGGCACTGGCACTCACTGGAGCCTCTTGATCCGTAAAGTATCCATTGCCCTTGTTTGCCCATCTGTTGTGTCACACCTCCACAGTTGATTGACTGGACTGTTGGGGAGAAAAAAAAACATCGCACCTCCAAACACACAATATTGCAAATATGAATGTGTCTTTTGTGTAATGTAACTGGTGCTCATGTTTAGAACTCCAATACCTTTGAGTAGAGTTTGCATTATAAAACTGAAAAACAAAAACCTAACATCCTTCCTGTTGCTTCTGTCCCCACTGTTGCTTTATGCCCCCATCTTTGTGCTTAAGTGTAAATGATGCACTACACTTCTCCCACTTCAGCAGGAAGGAGGATTTTTACATATTGGGTACTGATTGTGGAGGAACAGTTTCAGAGGCAGCTTGCAAGGGTTTTTTTCAAAATAGGACTGCAAGTCATGCCAGTGGCGTAACAAAACTTGAGGGGGCCCCCCTGCAAACTACATGGAGGGGGCCGCCCTCCAATCCTCCGTGGCAGTCTAGATCTCTCAGGCCAGCGACCCGCCATACTGCAGGGGATGTGGGGCCATTGTTACGCCACTGTCACCAATACAGCCGTTATAAGTAACTCTGGATGGTGGAGTTAAAGGTTGGGGGGCTTAGGAGAGAGACAGTGGAGAGAGAGAGTGGAGAGAGAGAGTGGAGAAAGAGTGGAGAGAGAGTGGAGAGCGAGTGGAGAGAAAGTGGAGAGAGAGTGGAGAGAGAGAGAGTGGGGAGAGAGTAGAGACAGTGGAGAGACAGTAGAGAGAGAGACAGTGGAGAGAGAGAGAGTGGGGAGAGAGAGTGTGGAGAGAGAGAGAGAGTGGGGAGAGAGACTGTGGAGAGAGATAGTGGGGAGAGAGTAGAGACAGTGGAGAGAGAGACAGTGGAGAGAGACAGTGGAGAGAGAGTGGAGAGAGAGAGAGTGGGGAGAGAGAGTGTGGAGAGAGAGATAGTGGAGAGAGAGAGAGTGGGAAGAGAGAGTGGAGAGAGAGTGGAGAGAGAGAGTGGAGAGAGAGAGTGGAGAGAGAGAGAGTGGAGAGCGAGAGAGTGGAGAGAGAGAGTGGAGAGAGAAAGAGAGTGGAGAGAGAGTGGAGAGAGAGATTAGAGAGAGTGGAGAGAGAGAGTAGAGAGAGAGAGTAGAGAGAGTGGAGAGAGTAGAGAGAGTGGAGAGAGTAGAGAGAGTGGAGTGAGTGTAGAGAGAGAGAAGGGAGAATAGAGAGAGAGAAGGGAGAGAGAGAGTGGAGATGGAGTGGAGGGAGAGTGTAGAGTGGAGGGAGACAGCGGAGAGAGAGTGGAGAGAGATTAGAGAGAGAGTAGAAAGAGTGAGAGACAGTGGAGAAAGAGACAGTGGAGAGAGAGTTGCGAGAGAGAGTGGAGAGAGAGTGGAGAGAGAGAGTGGAGAGAGAGAGTGGAGAGAGAGTAGAGGGACCATGGAGAGAGAGTGGAGAGAGAGAGAATGGAGAGAGAGTGGAGAGAGTGAGTGGACAGAGAGAGAGAGTGGAGAAAGAGAGAGTGGAGAGAGAGGAGAGAGAGAGTGGAGAGAGAGGAGAGAGAGGAGAGAGAGTGGAGAGTGAGAGAGAGTGGAGAGAGAGAGAGAGAGAGTCGAGAGAGAGTCGAGAGAGGAGAGAGAGGAGAGAGAGTAGAGAGAGAGTGGAGAGAGAATGGAGAGAGAGTGGAGACTGGCTGACTCAGAGTCTGAATACTGACTGACGGAGAGACAGACTGGCTGAGAAACTGACAGAGAGAGGGAGATAGAAAGACTTACAGAGAGAGAGAGACCGAATGACTGACTGACTGACAGAGAGAGAGAGACTGACAGACTGACTGACTGAGAGAGACTGAATGACAGAGAGAGAGACTGACTGACAGAGAGAGACTGAGAGAGAGAGAGACTGACTCATTGACAGAAAGAGAGAGAGAGAGAGACTATGATGGAATTGGGGTCAAAGTGTGCATGAAGCTATACAATGCCTCTTAAGATTGCTATTGTCTACTAATAAAAATGTATTATCAAAATGTGCTCTTTGTAGTTACATCTGCTTTTGAAATACTGCATTGTCACATTGTCTAATGTTTTAAAATGGAAACAAGAAGGAGCAGTGGATGCACTTTTGTCAAAACTGAACGATGAGTGGGCCCGATGTTGTATATCATGACAGGAGTCTGGATCAGGAAACCCACCTAAAATTGGGCAAATTTCCCCAGCGTACTGATGGCAGGGACCCTGTAATGAATGGACCTCTCTGTCTCCACTCTCTGCACACTCTATCTCCCCTCTCCACTCTGTCTCCACTGTCTCTCTCTCCACTGTCTCTACTCTCTCCCCCCACTCTCACTCTCTCTCCACTCTCACTCTCACTCTCTCTCTCCACTCTCCACTCTCACTCTCTCTCTCTTCACTCTCTCTCCATTCTCTCCACTCTCTCTCCACTCTCTCCACTCTCTCTCCACTCTCTCTACTCTGTCCATTCTCTCTCCACTCTCTCTCTCTCAATTCTCTCTCTCTCTCTCTCCACTCTCTCTCTCCAATCTCTCTCTCTCTCCACTCCCTCTCTCCACTCTCTCTCTCCACTCTCTCTCTCTCCACTCTCACTCTCCACTGTCTCTCTCCACTGTCTCTCTCCACTCTCTCTCTACTCTCTCTCTCTACTCTCTCTCTACTCTCTTTACTCTCTCTACACTCTTCCTCCACTCTCTCTCCACTTTCTCTCCACTCTCTCTCTCTTCACTGTTTCTCTCCACTGTCTCTCTCTACTCTCTACTCTCTCTCCACTCTCTCTCTCCACTCTCTCTCCCCACTCTCTCTCTCCACTCTCTCTCTCCACTCTCGCTCTCCCCTCTCGCTCTCCACTCTCGCTCTCCACTCTCTCTCCACTGTCTCTCCACTGTCTCTCTCTCCACTGTCTCTCTCTCGGTCCACTCTCTCTCACTCCACTCTCTCTCTCACTCCACTCTCTCTCTCTCACTCCACTCTCTCTCACAAAGTAGTGTGCGTTGCCATGGGCGTCCGCAGAAATGTTTCCAGGGTGGGGGCATATTTTTTACTTCATCACCACCCCCCTTGCACTCTTCTCCCCACTGCTTTGCACCCTTCTCGCCCTCTCCCTTGCACCCTTCTCCCCCCTTTCTCTCCCTCTGCCTTGCACCCTTTTCTACCTTGCACCCATCTCCCCTCTGCCTTGCACCCTTCTCCCCTCTGCTGTGCACCCTTCTCCCCTCTGCCATGCACCCTGATCCCCTCTGCCTTGCACCCTTCTCCCCTCTGCCTTGCACCCTTCTCCTCTCTACCTTGCACCCTTCTCCCCTCCGCCTTGCATCCATCTCCTCTCTGCCTTGCACCCATCTCCTCTCCGCCTTGCACCCTTCTCTCTACCTTGCACCCTTCTCTCTACCTTGCACCCTTCTCCCCTCTGCTTTGCACCCTTCTCCCCTCTGCCTTGCACCCTTCTCCTCTCTGCCTTGCACCCTTCTCCCCTCCGCCTTGCACCCATCTCCTCTCTGCCTTGCACCCTTCACCTCTCTACCTTGCACCCTTCTCCTCTCTACCTTGCACCCTTCTCCCATCTGCCTTGCACCCTTCTCAGACCCCCCCTTCCCCACCCCTCGTGGACGCCCACATGGTGCTTCTAATAAGAGTGCTTACCTGAGGGCACCATTTTGCTGCCTCATCCCTTCTCATATGAGCTTTGCCCTGGAGAATGCTCTCTCTGGGGCCCCCAGCCCCCCCGTCCTTGTCAGGGTCCCGAGCAGTGCTCTGTGCTGGCTCCTCTCTCTCTGAGGCCCCCAGCCCCCGTCCTTGTCAGAGTCCCGAGCAGTGCTCTGTGCTGCCTCCTGCTCTCTTGGGCCCACAGCCCCCGTCCTTGTCAGGGTCTGGAGCAGTGCTCTGTGCTGCCTCCTGTTCTCTGGGACCCCCAGCCCCCCCCTCTCCTTGTCAGGGTCCCTGCTCTGTGCTGCCTCCTGCTCTCTGGGTCCACCAGCCCCACCCCCTCTCCTTGTCAGGGTCCCTGCTCTGTGTTGCCTCCTGCTCTCTGGGGCCCCCAGCCCCCCCCTCATCCCCCTCTCCTTGTCAGGATCCCTGCTCTGTGCTGCCTCCTGCTCTCTGGGGCCCCCAGCCCCCCCTCTCCTGGTCAGGGTCCCTGCTCTGTGCTACCTCAGAGGAGCAGTGGAGACTGCTGTCTCTGGGGCCCCCACCCTTGTCCTGGGCCTGCCTCCGGCTCTGACTGAAGAGAAACAATGTTGATACTTTGTTTCACTTCAGTCAGAGGGAGGTTAGAGGGGCTCAGAGCAGGGAGCAGCCTGCACCTGCAATAGAGGGAGAGAGGGAGAGAGGCTTGCTTTAGCGCAAGCCTCTCTCAGAAGAGCTGATGGGGGCGGGGGCCCCCTTCACTAACTGAGGAGAGTGGGCCCCTGCACCGTGGGACCTGCGGGGGCGTTTGTTACGCCCCTGAGTCATGCAGGTTTAGAACGTTTCTCTGGGAACTCTTTAATTGCCAGACGAAAACCAGGCGAAGACAGAGTTGACATTCCTTGTTTGGGGTGTATGCGAAGGCGGAGTGAGAGGTAGGTGGATCACCTGCATTTGAGGAATAAATGAACACAGAGGGAGCTTGTTTCTTTAAACATCTAAATGTATTTATATCTGCAATCGTAATCTTGGCAGCAACAGAAGATCTCAGTGCTCTTTTCATGTGCAGCAAACACAGAGCTACATGCTGTAAGCAGTGTAATTGAAACATTATTTCTACATCCCTGCCCCTCATTTGTATACTTGGCCGCAGTTAGCCCCTGCATAATCACATTACAAAAGAAGACAAGCATTAATAAGGCAAGCTTTTGGAATGCAATAGGTCTCGAATTTGCCAGAATCTGAGGTATTGACATTGTAAATGACAATGCCTTTTATTTACGTGTTTAAAAAAACTGCAGTAATAAAAAGCATTGTCATTTACAACACCAATAGGTCAAAGTTTCGAAAATGCGAGACCTATTGCATTGCAAATGCTTGTTTTAATGTTCCTGCTAGAGAGAGATCAGAGTTTTGTCTAGGTGCACTTTTGAGGGTTAATATGCCTGCTGCAAGGAACGCATACTGTGATGATCACAGATCTGTATTTTATTTTGATATCTGAGTGGATTACTCCTTTTGTCACAGAGATCTTTTTGTCACCGCAGTTCATAAGATATAAGCATATTATAGAACAGTGACTGTTAGGAACTGTCATCAAAGAGCTGCATGCAAACTGCATAAAATAGATTAGAACCTTCTGTATTTTTTCCATCAGTCTTTCATTATCTAATTCTAAAGTTGCGGAAAAGTGTTTGTTTGATTAGATATACATTCTTATTAGTAAGGTCAGCCTTTGCTAGTGATTTAAAATAAATGAAATGTGAGAGATGGGCTTTGGAGAGATGAAGGGCACTTTTTCCGGGTGGTAGTGAGGGAATCCAAGGAGGGTGTCATTGGGGGGAAAGGGGGTGTCGCACTGGGCGTCACAAGCTCTAAAGCTAGCCCTGCCAGCCGTTAATTAAGGGCATTCCCTCTGTGGCCCAGATACCTCCTGGCTCACTGCACTCTGTATCTGCCTCTGTTGCATTGCTAGATCTGAAATACTAAGCAAGTACAACCCCTATTAAAAGAAACCTAAAACTATCAGGTCATCCATTAGAAGCCCAAAATGAGCCCAACCCTCAAAAGAGGATAATGAACATAAAAAACATAATGTATTCTCATGAGTGAAGAAAACATGTATTCAGCGTGCATCATTAGCACACTCAGGTGGCAGCACAAAATATCTTTGTGCCATGTTTCGAATCTACTGAAACAGAACGGTGGTTCCCACAGCTGTCATTTTCAGATTGTATCTATCTATATGTATTTATTCAACATTGATTTTACGGCTTTTATTTGTAAACAGTTTAGCTTAATCCATAAACTTTCTTTTGTACATAATTTAGTACATTTTGTATGTGCTAGCACTTTTTTGAAAGTTTAACGGACTTTCCTGCCCCTCCATTGAAATAGTGCCACCTTGCGCTGTAAGGTGATCTGTTGTATGTACTTTGTGGGGTCTGACTCTCCCCACTGCTTTGGATTGGCATTTTTCTGTGCTACTCAAAAATCATAGCCTGGAAATGGCTAATGGTTGGTGCATGTCCCACCTTTCCTCATAAGTTAACTCCCATGGAGTATTGTCTTGGGAACAAGCAGCCATCTGCAGGCTGCATGTTGTCTTTTGTTTAATTTACATTATGCTTCACTTGCCTCTACCATCTCTTCCCATCCTCTCGCCCCTCCCACAACATTGATAGCCCGCCCTCACCACTCCACTGCTTTTTTGTATCTAATTTAAATTAATAGAACGTTTTTTTGTTCTAATTTAAATTTTTAGAATACAGCGGGAGCTCCTCGGAGATTACATTTTTTGCCCAGATTCACAATATTTTGAGATGATGCCGAGGCACGAGAACGGATCCAAAGCACCCGAGTCAGCTATTTTCACAGCTACTCCACATGCTCTCCCCATCCTCTAGCATTTTACTAGAGGTTTGTGACAAAATGTTCAATATACAGCGACTCTAGAACAAAAAAAAAACTGGTCAGTATGCACAGCGTTGCAAAGTTATAAATCCTAGATTCTCGGAAGAAAACATTTGAATCTTTAAGACTTTAGTGTGTTTCCATTTTAAAAACGTATTTAAAAAGTGAAATACTTTGTTAAAATCATTGTATTGATATCTGTCAGTGCTGGAATGCCTTCCGTCGCCGTCCCTCATCCCTCCCGCCATGTTATATGCTTAGTTAGAGGAAGTTCTAGCTGGTGCAGGGCACAGGGTCATCACTGTGTTGTGATGCACTGATGCCACCACACTACACTCCCAGCAACAGCAGAGGCTGAAATATGTGCCTCTTGCAGGGTTGAATTTCCACCCCAGGTTTCCTCAGCATGAAAACTTGACGGCGGTCTGAAGCACGAGAAAGAGCAAAGATATTATTTTTTTCTGAAAATCTGAGTTTTCAGTGCTGAAAGTGAGCAGTATCTGGATCTCCTTTGCTGTGTTGCCATAGCAACCGATGGAGGACTTGCGGGGAGAAGCACAGAGGAATGGAAACCGCTTAAAATCATGGACGCTTCCAAGAGACACAGACTCGAGTCCCCCATTGCATCCCTGCAGCATATCGCAAAGAAGGTAAGGTAATACTTTATTCTACAGTTAATAAAAGCCATTACAAAACCAGCAAAAATAAAAACAATTATAAATATCTATAGCAGCATGGGAAATTATACTTGTGATAAGTTATTAAAAAACTTCAATTAGTCAATACTAATAATTAGAGTTAAAAAGTAGTTAGGACGGAATGTTCGTCCACCACTAAGGCACTTCTATGTTCTATGTTCGCAAAGAAGGGCTGCCGGGGGACAGAAAAGGTCACTAAAAGTAAGATGAAGGCAGGTTAGTTGCCTAAGCGTAGCTCAAAAGCTTTTAGGTGGTAGACAACACTTCTCCATTTGGGGTGGTTAATCCAACCATATTTTGCCCCTATCATGTAAGAACTCAATTGGCTCTCCCAGATGCCAACATTCTCTTTAAACTGGCATTCATTACCCACAAAACCTCGATTTCCCCCATTTTACTAGTTTTATCATTGTGACTATGTTTCCCACATATCTTTCATTTTATCTATTTTAAATGTTATGGTTCACTTTCCATGTAAATGTGTCCTGCAAGAAAATGTCTCCTGCCAGTATCTGGCCAGACTTTTTAACAGGAGAAATTTCGCTTGGATATATTCATAGTCTTTGACGGCATTTCTGGAGAAACAAAATACACAAATTTCCCCAGCCTTAGAGAATACAGGACTTGCCCATAATCACCAGCATGAAATGGGGCAAATTGACAGCTATGCCTATGCCTAAACCTCTACACCGGTGCATTTATGAGTAGGCCTGTAGTAATTTCCATTGCATAAAAAGGGTCTCCTGTATAAATCCTGGTTTCTTTACACCATTACTGACCATATAACTTTCTGTCCTCAGAGGTTTGTGTTGTGCAGGAATGTTTTGCGGGAATTGTAGACCAGATCTGTTCCATGTGCAAAAGCAACACTTAGCACACTATTTTGAGAAACCTGGAGAATATTGACCATTGAGAGGTAAATTGATGCAAGATCATTTGTTTTGTGACAAGATTTAAAAAAATGTACTCCTGTTATGTAAATCATTGAGAAAGGTTTGATTGTGTCACAGATGACCACCCTTGTGTAGCAGGGTAGAAACCCACATAAAACCCATGGTAGTTATGAGAATTAGGCATGCTGCAAGACAAAACCTACACTAAAAAACTTTGCCCACTCCTAATCTGTACATGTTACCTAGACCAAACAAGTTGCTCCTCAGTGATAACCATGACAGACACTATCCGCCTTATAAAGGGGGTACGACGCTGCAGTCCAGTGCCTTTGTTGTATAGACCATTGCAAATGTGGTTGTAATCATTTGATAACTCTGTAATACGTTTCTGTACTTTGTCTTCTTTGAATTTACACACAAAACCAGACCTTCCAAGCTCTGGAAAATGTTCACCTAGAGAGGAGATGGCAGTGCTTTGTGCTGAACACAACACGAAGCACTTTAACTCACCACCCCATACCAAAAAGCAAAGGTTTTGAGGCGGCCCCTGATGTCTTAAGGAGGATTTACACCCTGAAATGGACATCAGCTGGTCAGAGCCTCCAAACAATTACCTAGAAACCTGCTCTCTGCAGGGGTTCAAGTACATTGTGTGCACCTTGTGAAGGGAGACAATATTCTGTGACAAATGGTGGCACAGTGTGGATTGGAAGGTCTGCAATACACCATTGTGCTGTGTCAAATAGGGTCCAACAAGGCTCCTGGTCTCACAGTGGCTAAAGAGAGAATACTTTAAGCTTCACATTGGCCAAAATACTGTGTGTGGTGCATAATACAGTTCAGCAGTCAATGTCTGCTACGAGGAAACTGTGTCTCATTGGCCTATTTATCCATCCTGTTTGATCAGACTTTAATTCGAAATCAATGGCAGCAAGAAACTGAGCACACAAGTTCATTAAAAATTAGTTTGACAAAACACACAAGCAGGTTCCCGCCAGAGGCAGATGGCATACTAAATAACCATTAATGACAATAAGACTGAAATGGAAAAGATACATTTCCAGGTAACGCACTGAGGACAGAGAGTCAAGTGGCAGATTATGTTAAGTGGAAGAACGAGGCAGCGGAGTGTACACAAGCAACACACTAAGAAAATAAACACCTAAGAGCTGATGGAAAGGTGTGAGGTGGTGAAAAAAGAGATATGGCGTTTGATTCCAAAATAGCAGCATATCAGAAAAGCATTAATTCTTGCATCCACAGAATTTTAGGAAGATTCATGGCTTTTAATATTCAGTTGTAATGAAGAAAATTGACCATTTAGTCTTTGCCAGTGGTTGCCACCGGTCTCCTTTACAATTTATTTTTGGTGTAGGGAGCCTTTCTTCCAAGTGAGGTGGACTGGCAATGTGACAACACTGGGGAGGGAGATGGCTGAGAAATGGGGGAGAGTAATTAAAATTGTATTTTGTTGTCAAAAGTAACTTCTGGGGCGAAAACAAACTTTTGTCTCTGAGGAAGGGATTCAAAACTTCCACTGTGTCGGTATGCCATGAGAAAAAAATATCAGACTGCGTTGTTAGAACTATTTTCTTTACTGGACCACTATTCATGACATACGCTGTAATTTGAGAATGATGAGTGCATAGAGCACAAGCATATGCACATTGCCGGTAAATTCTGGGAGGTTTTGTCTGCCCATGATTTCTGTGCCTTGCTCTCATGGTGACCCACAATTTTCCAGTGGCCGTTGCACAATGTGCTTCTTTCAGCTACACAGCCGAGCAGTAATGCAGAGGGGAGAACCCAACCTACAGTCACAAATTCACAGTACAGAAGGAGTGTGGTTGATGTCCCGAGTTGCTGCATGGCTGAACATTCCACTCTGCTGGATTAGCTAGGAGGCATGCAAACTTGGGCCACTGAATGAATATACTTGAAGTCAGATGTTGTCCTACTTTCCAATGAAGATATATGTGCAATTGCTTTTGGCACACAAAATAATATATTTGCTGATTAGAATTACAAATCATGCATCCTCATCTTGCTTAACCTCTTGTTAGTGTTCGACACTGTTGACCATCCTTCAATGCTCACAACACTTTCCTTACTTGGCTTCACAGTTTGATGCACACAATAGGCTACACTGGTGATGCAACAATCTGTATTCAGGAATTCAAGGCCAGTGTTGGTGATCTTCAGGTCAGCAGGTTCTCAAGTGACCAGACAGAGCCCTTACATGACATTGAAACACAGCTAGAACCTGGCTCAAGCAGCCATGCAGTGTTCTACTGTTCGACACTATAACACCCTCATCTGTCAGAGAACTCCCAAAGATAAGTTTTGGAATCTCTTCTTTTCTCCCCATATACAGCCGACTGGAAAATTGGAACCTTCATGCACAGTATTGCTACAGGCGCGAGATGCCGGTTCAAAGCTTATTAACAATTTTATCAGCCTACGTACCTACCTCAGTATCGCTTAAAGCCACTTTACAAGGTCATCATCTTTGGTATAGGAACCCTTTTTAACATTCCCAAAGAAATGTTCATCACCTATTCAAAACGTTAACCTGGCTCACTGCAACACAATTAAGTTATGTTTCAGCTACCAATAATACAGCGTTGTTCCAATATATTTTTTCCACACACCTACCCCTCCCAACACCTGCATGCAACTGTGCACTATTAGCTACAACCTACTTGCCACATCATGCCTTGCACCTCCTACATACTGAGATCATTTCGCCTCTAAACTTCCCTCTACTAAAAACGACTCCCCATGAACTCCAGAGCATTACTTCTAATTAAGAACTGCACCTTCGAATGACAAGAGAACTACTTCGACCTAAGCCGTTACAAGACAACATCAAAACAGGAAGTTGGGTTTTCTGCAATAATTGGGGCTTGACCACCCCTCCTAATTTTCTGCATATTTTTGTCTATTGTAAGCTGGATATTTTCAACCAGTTTCCTTGATTGCTCCTATATGTACTGCTCTGAACTCTGTACAGCATCTTTAGCAGAAATGTTCTGGTTGTTTTATACTAAAGCATGTGCTTTTTAGGAGTAATACGCAGTTCCTTTTCGCACATTAAAGCATTTACACTTTAACTGGGGTAAAACCTAACTAATGACTTGGTTGCCATAGATACATGTGTATACAGAGGCCACTTTTTTATCCTTATATTAAGGAACTTTACAGTATTTGCACTTTAAGCCACCTTGAGTCCCCAACATGTGTGGTTCTTTCTCTTCATTTCTCTTTTATTCCTATTTTGCAACCATATACCCAGCCTGGAAGCCCAGACCCTTTTTTAAATGCTTTTAAAATTTGAATGTGAATATTATCATCTTGCTTTCTGAAAAAAAAATATATACTGTATAATAGTCTGTCTTGCATATCGGACAAGTATTGAGCATGTACAAAATGATTCTTAACGAAATGATTATCGAATTAGTGGTATATCTATTCTTTTCTCTTTCCTTTTATGTAAACTGTTTTTACTGTGCCTCTTTAATAGTCTTTTAAACCGAATAAAGATTATTGAATTTAATTGAATACTAAAGCATGTAATTGCTGTGTTTAATTAGGGTTGTTTATCTTGGCATAGATATTACACCAGATTTGGGGAAGCTGATAGAGAAAATATTCAGCCAGACCTTAGGAAGACCCAAAAAGATTTCAACAGATTTCATAATCTTCATATGTCAGTGGCAGGTCGGTACAATGTGGCCAAAATGGTCTTTCTGTCCAAAGTGCTTTACCTTTTTTGGGCAATACCACTGAAATTTGAGCGACAATGGTTTATAGCGCTCGAAAATATAGTGAATAGATTTATATGGGCATACAGTAAAACTAGGAGAGCTCTGAGGTATTTGTCACTGCCAAGGGAAAGGTGGGGCGGGGCAGCCCCAGATTTCAAAAAGTATTATTGGGCTGCGGCCTTTCAATATGTGAGCGAACTATTTGGTGGCGGTGTTTCAGATTCCTGGTCTAGTACAGGTTCACCAGATACATATAAGCTATTGCTAGGAGAGGATGCTGTGAACTGCTTTATGAAGTTTAGCGAGCCAAGCTATTTAAAAAAAAACAAGATTTAAAACTTTGACGGCTGCGTTTAGGATCTGGGGCACGTTGAAAAAAAAAGATTGGTCACGGGAGGATACATTTTTGTACCCAGATGTATACAAACCCCACGCTTCCTGGAATTTTCGCTGATACAAAAATGTTAGCGTGGAAGGGGTGTGGGATTCGGAAAATAGGGGATCTTATAGGCCCGGATGGAATACGTTCATTCTGTGAAATTCAGGATAAATTCAGTATTGCTAGGAGAAACTTTTTTAAATATCTACAGATTCGCAGTATTCTAATTGTAAAAAAGGGTGGGATGTACTGCTTTGGGGAAGTTAAAATTATTGAAGTTATAAGAGATAATGAGAACTGGAACAGAATATATGCAGAACTATTGTTACTTAAGTTGGATGACCTGGATAAACATGGGCAGATAAACTGGGAATAGGTGAAAATAAATTCCTTGACTCTCAAGAACTAAGACAGACTATCCTGTGCTCGGCGGGGCTTCAAGTGCAGCACTTCAAAACAATCTTTTCACTGTATTATACTCCTGCAAAGATTGTCAGTGGGGTGGACGGGGAGGAATCAGATGCCCCCGGTGTGATAGCTCGGATGCTGATATAATCCATATGTTTTCAACCTACCCTCAATTAGAAATCTTGAGGAAAGCAATTGAAAAATTCTTGGATCAAACTTTGGATTTGAAAGTTCTGCTTACCTCTGAATTAATGCTTCCAGGGATTGACAGTAATGAAGCAAGAGATTAATTTTATTACTTCCTCTTTGTAGCTATGCCCGTGCTGCGGATATGTATATACCCTGCCTGGCTGGATCAGGGAGAACCAATGTTTCAGCAATGGCTTGCCAGGCTACTAGCCACCTATAATCTTGAAAAAGGGATTTATGAAAGAAAGGGTACAAGAGGGAGAATGTTGAGTAGACAAATCTGGGCTCCTATTTATAGATGGAGGGAGGATATGGCTTTTAAGTGATTTTTCTGATTTACAACAAAAGGGTAGCTATGTAATTTCTCCTTTATGTGTTGCTAGGTTTGAAAATAATAATTAATTTTCTTTTTCTGAAGTATCATGTTGTCACTGCCCTTAATGATCTGATAGTTTTTTTTTCTTGACTCTTTGGTATATTGTAAGTGATTGATATTTTTCCTCAAGTATTAATTGTATGTAATAAAATTGTTGTTTAATAAAAATAAAAAATAAAAAATTGTTCACCCATTTTGTGCTGTGTTGGCTAAGACATGAGTCGTCCATTACATATGCCTTTTGCCTTAAATTTTAGGCACTATGTGGAAAATACTATCTGCTTTGATAGTTGGAAGCAAAATCCCTTCTTGACTCAGCTAAGCAGCTTCTTATTGGCTACCAGCTTAACAGAGGAGTGGGGATATGCTCCTCCAACCAGTCCAATCAAATGCAAATACTTGTAATAGCTCTTTAGAGAGCAGTAACTACTGCCCGGCCACTTGTGTGTGAGCACACAACTGAGGAGAGATAATAAGGAGGAAAGGGGTGACTCTACCTGGTCCCCTTACTTCCCTGGCCCCACATCTGGAACTAAAGCAGTGTGCGGGTAGAGACCTTCAGACAGGTGCACGCTGTCAATAGATGTAGTGAAAACCCCTAGCAAGACCTGAAAATACAGCAAGGCCCTGAAAAAGGGCAGCCAGTTCTGTCAGAAAATGTCATAGTGACCGGTGACAGCAACACACTAAAAGCATTTGCAATGCAATGGGTCTCGCAAGAGTTTGAGCTATTGGCATTGTAATTGACAACACCTCTTATTCATGTTTTGAAAGCCTGCAAGCTGGCGTAAACACCCAATTTGTACTTGTAGTCCTTGCTTAACACAAGTAAGACTGGCAGTAAAAGAGGCGCAGTTACTGCCGGCCTTGCTACTCGTAAGCAAGGACTATAATTAAAAAGTGCGTATTTACACCCGCTTGCAGGCTTTCAAAACACATAAATGAAAGGAGTTATTTGCAGTGCCAATAGCTCAAACTCTCGTGAATTTGAGACCAATTGCTTTGCAAATGATTGTTTTCTTTATCTCCAACTAAATAAAGACCTCTTTCACACTATTTAGCCAAATGTCTGTCAAATTGTTCATGATCTCTAATATTTAATCTGCGGCTGGAAAATAGCGATATTTTAGCTATTTAGCCGGCTTCCAGCGAAATAGCAGATTTTATCAACTATTGAAGATTTTTCTTTTATTTCTTTTATTTAGGAGTTTTATATAGCGCGAACATGACCTGTCTGGGGATCAGAGCGCTGTACAAATAGTAGAAGCAAGTTAAAAACAGGCAATAAACAGATATATACACAGCAAATGCTGTACAAATAACAAACATGTTAAAAAATATAAAACGAAAAGTAACAAGCAAAGAAAACAATGTATATACAATGTAGCAGTTAGTAGTAGTTTATTTGTAAATTAAAGATCCTGAAATGTATTCAGGAAATATAGTCACGCTGTGTGATTTCAGGTCTAACTTTGAGAGTATCTATTTAGCATAGCAGTTTTACTTCTGTTTTGAAGGAAGTAGTTGAGGGGTTTGATCTGGTTTAGAGGTATTGCGTTCCATATTCTTGGGGCAAGACCAGAAAAGGAGCAGTTATACAATTTATTTTTCTTGAACTTCTGTGGTTTCAACAATAGAGAGTTAGAACGTCTTAGGGAATGACTCCCACCAGATTGTTTGATGTATTTTGCCCAGGTAGAGGGGAGCGGTATGATAAAGAGCCTTATGCGTCATGCAGGCTATCTTCATCTGAATCTTTGCTTCAAATGGTAGCCATTTGAGATGTTTTAGCTCTTGTGTAATGTGGTTATGTTTACTGGATCCTGTGATGAGCCTCACAGCAGAGTTTAGCGTGGCCCATAACTGAAGCCAGCCTAGCTTTGGGTAATCCTGCAAGAGTAACACTCCCATAGTCTAGTCAGGCGATGACTAGGGATTGGACTGCTAACTGAAATTCATCAAATGGCAAGAAGGGTTTGATTTTCCTTAGTATACTCAATTGGTAATTGGCTCATCTGGTGGTTGCACTGATGTGATCTTGCACATTCAGGTATTTGTCTAATGTTATGCCTAATGATCTAGTGGAATCAACAACATGTGGGACGCAGTTGAGCGCTGTAAGTTGCTACAAAGAATATTGAACTGCAAACCTGCAAACATATTTTCAGATTTTGATTCTCAAAAAAGTGTTGCACCTCACATGAGTTACTGGTATTTTATATTTTGAAATAAGAGCTCTTAACATGTCTTATGTGAGGTGTGAGATGTTCAGTCTGTCGAGATGCTCATCTCCAATTTGTTTGAACACAGAATTACTATTACAGCCCTGAATTGTGATGGCGAACTAATTGTGCGAGAATGAAAGCTGATGTGAGCTAAAATGTTGGGGTTGTTTTTACTTCTCACACACCATAAACCTTCTGTAAACATCTTCAGGGGCATAGTTATCAAAAGTGCAGCAGGTGCAGTGGTACCAGCACCCAGGTGTATGGGGGACCATCAGCTCCTCAAGTTACATCTTAAGTAGAGGAGCTGATAGTCCCCTATACATCTTAAGAACAGGGTGTGGGGAGCATAGGGAAAAAAAGAAAAAAATGTCCTCGGGATGCTAAATACGAAAAGGAAAACTAAAGGAGATTGAATACTGTGGGGAAAAAAGAGCAGAATTTGGATACTTAAAAAAAAAATAAGCTGTTTGACATGGAATGTTAACGGGTTAAGAGGTAGAGAGAAGGCAAACAGGGTGTTAGAATTTTTAAAGGAAAGTGCCGCACAAATGATCTTTTCATAAGATACGCATTTAGAGAGGCAGGAGTGTAGACAGTGCTTCTGTAAGACACGCTGGGCTCAGGAGGTGTTGTGTTCTGACCAAAGAGGGAGATCTAGAGGTGTGGCCATTATTATAAAGGATAATGTAGGAATAAGGGTTGTGAAGTATGAGACGGATAGTACGGGGAGATGGTTAGTGGCCACCATATTGATACAAGATAGGCCTTTGGTTTGTGCAGTATATTCTGGGCCGAACCAGGATAACCCAAGAGCCTTAATAAAGCTTGATGCCTGTTTATTGGAAACAGTAGCACCCATAATTTTAGGAGGAGATTTTAATCTAGTTCTTAATAAGGAACTAGATAGAACGTCACGTGTGAAACATGTTACCCCCCTAAAAGCATTTGCTAGACTAAAGAGCATGATAAAAGATTTTAATCTGGTGGATATTTGGCGCAGTAAGAATGATGGAATAAGGGACTTCACCTATTATAGCACAAAATATAGACATCATTCCCGTATAGATGATTTTCTTGTAGACCAGGCCTTATATGCAGATATAGATATAGTATCGTACATTCCAGCAATCTTATCTGATCATTTTGCAGTAGCTATGTCTGTGAAGCTCAAAGGAGGGTCAAAGGAGGTGGACGTTAGACAAGACAGTATTATTGGACGAGGAAGTGAAAAGAGATTTGGGGAAAAAACTGCAGAATTTTTCTCAGATTAATATAGGTTCAGCAAACTAGCAACTGGTTTGGAACACCTTTAAGGCATATGTAAGGGGGATATTAAAGTCTTTAATGGGGGGAGAAGGAGGTTAAAAAAACAGGAAGAGGAGAGCAGAATTAGGGAGATTAAGATGAAGGAGAGGGATTTGCAGAAGGCCTCTCTAGATGGTGCAAGTAATGTGTCTATTTTGTTTAAAGACTTAGAGGATTTGCTGGCTAAATTCCAGGTGCAATTGGATAAAAAATTACTTGAGAGATGGAAGGCGAGTAACTCCAACACTTCGCTTATTATTATTATTATTATAATAACATTTTATAAAGCGCTTGGTTACACCTGTAGGTGTGTCCCTGCGCTAATTCGCTGCTGTTGTTTCCTATTGCGCCTATTACTGCTTGTGGAGGGAGGACCTATTTACTGAACTGGAGATTGGGGAAATAGGCATGTTTTCAATTCTTTGTGGAACGTAAGTTCCGCCTTTTCCAAGCGCAGCTTTTCTGGCAGCTTGTTCCATAGCCCAGCAGTCAAGACTGTGAAGAATTTTCCCCCCATTCTAGCTCTTTTTACCTTTGGGACCTGTACCAGCCCCACACCTGTGGATCTTAGTTGGCGCGTAGGTTCGTACCGCTTTAAATAATTATTCAGGTACCTGGGGCCTTTCCCCTGAAGGATCCTTTGTCCTATACAGAGGGCTTTAAACTTCACCCGTTCCCTAATAGGGAGCCAGTGGAGTGACCTCAGGGCTTTTTGCGATGATGCCCTTCTAGGTAGTTAAAGAATCAAGCGGGCCGCTGCGTTTTGTATGCGTTGCAATCTAGAAACACATTTTTCGCTGGCTCCTAGATACAGAACATTTCCATAGTCCAGCCTGGATGTTATCAATGCATGGACTAGGGTCTGGCGTACCGGCATGGGCATAAGGTCCAGTGTTTTCCTAAGGACCCGAAGTGTGTGAAAACAGGTGCCTGCCACTAGTTTGGTCTGGTGGTCAAAGGTTACATTTTTGTCCAACCAGACCCCTAGATTTTTCACTAGATTACTAGGAGTGGGCAATTCACCCAGCTCATCCGGCCACCACGCTGAGGTCCACACTGTCGGGGATTTACCTATGATCAGTACCTCCGTCTTGTTTCCGTTAAGACGGAGGCAGTTTTCCGCCATCCACTTGGCGAGTTCCTGCATGCAGCTTTTGAAATTAGCCGCACATTGGTCTTCTGGTTGCGTCAGCGACACAATCAATTATGGGGAGAAATGCAGCTCCTTGTTGGCTTGGAAGGTGAAAGCAGATAAGGCTAGAAACACAATAAGAAGCCTAAATAGTAGAGAGTCAGGGGAAGCGTTATGTTCGAACGTAGATATATATTGGGAGGCCAGAGGGTTTATGAGTGAGTTTTATAAGGAGACTATATCGCCAGACCAAGAGAGTATTAGTGAGTGGTTGAAACGGGCAAGGCTTCCACAGTTGACAGAAGAACAGAAGAGAGCCTTGGGAGTGAAGTTTACGGAAGAGGAGGTCAGGACGCAGTACATAAAAATGGCAAGGGGAAAAGCAGGTGGACCAGATGGCCTTACAGTTGAGGTATACCTATGTATCTTGGATAAATTATTGCCTGCTTTAAAATCCATATGTAACAGATTGTATATGGTAGGAGAAAATATCCTTAGCTCTTGGTCAAAACCCATGATTACGTTAATTTTAAAACCTAACAAAGATTCACAGAAGGTAGATTTGTATAGACCCATATCCCTTTTAAATGCCGATTACAAGATCTACTCTGGAATAATGGCATCACGAGTAGCCAAGGTGATAAAAGGGCTGGTGAACTCTGATCAATGAGATTTCATCCCTAGGAGGCAATTAAATGAGTTAAATTTCCACATGATGGGAGCTGTGGATATGGCGGAGGTACGAAATATTCCCTTAACTGTAGTGGCAGTAGATGCTGCTTAAGCATTTGACCAAGGGAGCTGGAAGTATCTTTCGGGGGCCCTAATTAGTTTTAACTTTCCCAAAAATAAGGTGAAGGCGGTGCAAAGCTTATATCAGTACACTAGGGCTAAGGTGTTGATTAATGGAGAGCTATCGAATTGGTTCAGTATAACGAGAGGTACAAGACAAGGATGGCCCCTGGCTCCACTCCTATTTAATTTATATATAGAGCTGTTTGCTAATTAGATCACGACAGACGCTACGATTCTTCCTTTTCAATCTAATGGGTTCCAGGTAAAACTGTGTTTGTACGTGGATGATTTGATTCTCTATACAATCAACCCACGAGAAGGAAGACCCAGTTTGAGGAGAAAGGCTTAAGGTTTTGGCTTAATCTCTGGATACAAGGTTAATGTACAAAAAACGGGATTATGCGATGGAATCAGAAAATAAACATTTAGGGAGCCAAAACACAAATGCGCTATCTCGCGGTGATAATTACTCAGAAGTTTGAGGATATTCCCAGAGTGAACTGGAAGAAAGTCAGTCAGGAGATATCATGTTTATTGCAAAAATGGGTGATTCTACCATTAAATATATACAGTAGGATAAACATAATAAAGATGGTTATCCTCCTGAAAGTCACTTTTCTTTTTAATTCTATTCCATTGACTTTTAGGAAGGAAGATATAGTCAAGCTACAGGGAAACATTGGTAGTTTTATCTGGGCATCAAAGGGGCCCAAGGATAGCATGGAAAAAGCTGAGGAGGAAACTGGAGGCAGGAGGGTTGGCACTGCCGGACTTGCTTGTTTATTGTTATCCTTTCCATTTTAAAAACTTCTGGATGCTAGCAAATAAGCCAGACAGGTCATAATTGGGCTTACTATTTTCTGCTATGCTTGGGGAGGTCTGTCAAGGTCAGGATTATTTTTTGTTTAAGTACGGGGACCCGAAGTTTAAAAAAAAAAGTCAGGTTGAAGATTCTAAGTTCCGCATTAAGAACATGGATCTACGTTCGGAAAGAACTGAGAATTCCATACTATTCAACACGGGCACCAATTTGGGAATCCCTGGGCACCCCTGAATGTCGGAAAGATCAATTGAGCCAACCATTAAAAGCTGGGGGCATATTTTACTGCGCAGATCTTATGAAAGACTCCAGATTAGTGAGATGGGATGCGCTTAGTAACCTACTATGAGAAAACTGACATGGTTTAAATATTATCAATTGGGTTACTGATGGGCAACACAAGATTGGACACAGGAGGAGAAAAGACTCCAAGTTTGAGCAGGTAATAAGAACAGATAACTGGAAAAGGGTATTCTCTTTTTGGTACTGGGCATTCATGGAGGCAGAAGATACTATAGAGACTGACATCAGAAACCTATGGTGTGAAGAGGTTAGAGATGAGGAAGTATAGACTCTGTGGGTCGATTCTTTTAATATGTTATGAACAGTTGTAAAACCAGCCTCACTTAAGTGTAACCATTTATTTACTGCCCACAGAGTTTATTGGTCTCGGTTAGGTTGTCAAATGTTACAAGCAATAAGTATTCCTGCCAAAGATGTAAGCATGCAGAAGCGGATGATCAGCACATGTTTCTGGAGTGCCCAAAAATTATGCCATATTGGCTTGAGGTCTGTAGCTTTTTAGGAGAGGTTCGAGGCAAACAGATTAAGGTAAGCCAGCAGTTGATATTCTTTGGGTTTGTGCAAGATGAAGAGCTGGGAAAGGAGGTTGGTTCTAAGTTTATCTTCTATGTGTTAGTGCTGGCAAGGCGTGAGATCTGTTTGAAGTGGAAATCAGAAAGCCCTCCATCTTTTGCCGAGTGTTTATAGGATATTATACTAACTAGTGAATCTGATATGGCCTGTGATCCAGGAAGTAGGGATAATATCTGGACTTTACTGATGGAATGGAGAGAAAAAACAAGTCCAATTATTAAGCCAATTGTGCTGGTGGTTCTGGTGTCTCCAGAAATCCTTAGTTGGGCTCCGCAGGGAAATGGAGATGGGAAGAGAAGCGGTACTCTTCTTAAGGGATATTACTTCCTCTCTCTGATGATCTTCTCACCCAGTATAGAGAGATAGGAAAAGTCTCAACAAAAGAGTTGGCAAAATGAGTACGCCAAAAAAAAAGTTACAACTTAAGTCATCTAACTAGACTGTATGGGGAAACATTTACTTGTTTGCTTTCGATACCACGATACCCTTGCTAGGCCACTGAATATTTTCAAATTGTCTGTCTTGCTTTCCCTGCTAGTTGGCTACATATGTCTGCTTTCTATGTGTTCTGTCACGTTTGCTTAATTCCCTGCTTCTTATAAGGCAGTACTGCTTCTCCAGTATCTTATTTCTTTATTGTTACTCTTGCTCTGTATTCGTTTGCTTCAATCAATCAATCAATCAGGAGTTTGTTAAAGCGCAACTACTCACCCGTAAGGGTCTCAAGGCACTAGGGGTGGGGGGGTGCAGGTTCCATTCCATCAAGGAGGGGGTCTGTCGAAGAGCCAGGTTTTTAGGTTTCTTGCGAAGATGGGGAGCGATGTTGTCTGTCTGAGGTGGAGCGGAAGGGCTTTCCATGCTTTGGCCACGAGGAAGGAGAAGGAGCGGCCTCCCGATCTGGTCTTTCTGGTGCAGGGGACCTCGACGTAGGAGAGCTGGGCTGATCGTAGGGTTTTTTGGGGTGCGTGGAATTTGAGCCGACTGTTCAGGTATGCTGGTCCGGTGCCGTGGAGGGCCTTGTGTGCGTGGATGAGCATCTTAAAGGTGATTCTCGCCTTGACGGGGAGCCAGTGGAGTGTGCGCAGGTGCTGGGAGATGTGGCAATGTTTTGGCAGGTTGAGGACCAGTCTTGCGGCGGCGTTCTGGATGTTCTGTAGCTTGCGGATGAGGTTTTTGTTTATTCCGGCGTAGAGTGCGTTGCCGTAGTCGAATCTGCTGGTGACCAGGCCGTGAGTGACTGTCTTTTGGTGTTCGAGGGGGATCCATTTGAAGGTCTTACGAAGGAGGAAGAGGGTGTGGAAGCAGGAAGATGAGACAGAGTTGATCTGGCGGTCCATTTTGAGCTCGGATTCCAGGATGTTTTCCAGGTTGTGTGCGTGGTCTGTGGGGGTTGGCGGGTTTCCGAGGGTGGTGGGCCACCAGGTGTCGCTCCAGGCGTCGGAGTTTGGGCCCATGATGAGTACTTCTGCTTTGTTGGTGTTTAGTTGTAGGCAGCTGTTTTTCATCCATTTGGCGACGGCTTCCATGCCTTCTCAAAAGTTGCATCTGGCGGTGTTGGGCTCCTTGGATAGGGAGAGGATGAGCTGGGTGTCGTCTGTGTATGACACGATGTTGAGTCCATAGGTTCTGACGATGGGGGCAAGTGGAGCCATGTAGATGTTGAAGAGCGTCGGGCTGAGGGAGGAGCCCTGGGGGACTCTGCAGGTGGTAGGTGTGGGGTCTGAGAGGAAAGGGGGGAGTCTGACCCGTTGCGTCCTGCCGGAGAGGAAGGAGCAGATCCAGTCAAGGGCCTTGTCCTGGATTCCTGCGTCGTAGAGTCTGCGTATTAGGGTGCGGTGGGAGACTGTGTCGAACGCCGCTGATAGGTCTAGGAGGATGAGGGCTACTGTTTCTCCTTTGTCCAGTAGGGTGCGGATGTCGTCTGTTGCGGCGAGGAGGGCGGTTTCCATACTGTGTTTTTTTCTGAAGCCGGATTGGGAGGAGTCGAGGATGTTGTGTTCATCAATGAATGTGGCGAGTTGGCTGTTGATGGCTTTCTCTATGACTTTCACTGGGAAAGGGAGCAGGGAGATGGGTCTGTAGTTTTTGAGGTCGATGAGGTCCGCTGAGGGTTTCTTCAGGAGGGGGTTGACCTCGCCGTGTTTCCAGTCATCGGGGAACGAGGCGGTCGCCAGGGAGCGGTTGATGGTGTGGCAGAGCATGGGTGCGAATGTGTCAGCGGCTCTGTTGAAGATGTGGTGGGGGCAGGGGTCCGTGGGGGCCCCTGAGTGGATTGACTTCATTGTCTTCAGTCTGTCTTTGGTGGTGAGGGCTGTCCAGTCATCAATCGCTGGTTTCCGGGTGTCGGGGGTGGTTAGTGAGGGTTCAGTGTGTTGGTTGTCTTCGTCGAAGTTGTCGTAGATGCTCTTGATTTTGTGGTGGAAAAAGGTGCTGAGTTTGTCGCTGAGGTCTTGTGAGGGAGGGATGTCGGTAGACTCGCTGGTGGGTTGGGCGAACTCCTTGATGATGCTGAAGAGTTCCTTGCTGTTGTGTGCGTGGGTGAAGATTCTGTCTTCAATCGCTTTTTTCCTCGTTTCTCTGATGAGTTGATGGTGAGCGTTGGTGGCGGCTCTGAAGTTGTTGTGGGCTTCTGTGGATTTGGTGTTTCTCCAGGCCTTTTCGAGGCGGCGGCATGTGCGCCTGGACTCTCGAAGGTCGGTGGTAAACTATCTGGCTTTCTTGGCACGGGTATTGTTGTTTTTCTTGAGGGGGCTATGCTGTTGGTGCTGTCCGAGATCCATCTATGCAGGGTTCGGGCTGCGGTGTTGGTGTCGTCGTTTTCCGCGATGGTTGGGGTGGAGTTGTTGAGTGAGGAGATGAGCTGATCGTCGGTGATTTTGGTC
Organism: Lissotriton vulgaris; assembly: GCF_964263255.1. NCBI lineage: Eukaryota > Metazoa > Chordata > Amphibia > Caudata > Salamandridae > Lissotriton > Lissotriton vulgaris. The sequence goes on along the minus strand of NC_141689.1, from coordinate 926,078,832 downwards.
TAGTTTCTTTGTGGAAGCAGGTGCTGGTGTCTGTGGATGGTGGGTGTTCTGAAGGTGAAGTGGACGCAACGATGGTCGGTCCATGGGAGTTCGTGGTGTGGCTGAAGGTTATGGAGTTTCCTGTAGTGAAGAGGGGGTCGAGGGTGTGTCCTGCTGAGTGCGTGGGCTCGGTCACAACCTGGCAGAGTCCAATGTTGTGGAGGTTGTCCAGGAGGCATGTGGTGTTGGGTTCCAGTTGATTGTCGAGGTGGAAGTTGAGGTCTCCCAGCAGGGTGTAGTTGGTGGATGCGATGGCCTGCAGGGAGATAATGTCCGTGATGGAGTTGGCGAAGGGTCCGCGGGGTCCAGGGGGTCGGTAGATGAGGGTTCCTCAGAGGGTGGCAGTGGGGCTGGCCAGTATCTTGAAGTGAAGGTGTTCCATCAGTTCTGTGGACTCGTCAGGGAGTGTGCTCAGGCGGAGGCTGGATTTGTGGACAATGGCGATTCCTCCTCCTGGTTGGGTGGGGCGGTCCTTCCTGTAGATCTTGTATCCTTGGGGGATGGCGATGGCGATGTCCGGTCCTGAGGTGGCGTTGGTCCAGGTTACGTCCGGGGAGGTGCAGTCGAGGAGGTCCCAGATTTCTGTGGCGTGTTTGTGGAGGGATCGGACGTTTAGGAGGATGCATTGCAGGGTCTTCGGTTCGGTTGTGTTCTTGTGGGCGGGTTGTGCTGGATCCGTGTTCTTGGCGGTGCTGCAGGTGTGCCGGCAGTGGTGACAGCTGAAGGGTCCATGGGTGTCGGCTGGTGATGCTAGCTTGCAGTTGTTGTTGCAGCCTGGGTTGAGTGCATGGAGTGCTGCTGGGTCGTAGCGTTGGCGAGGCGGCGGGGCGGAGGTCCAGGGTTCCTGGTGCTGGTCGCGGACGGGTCGCGGATGGGCGCAGATGTGCTTGCCTTTGACGCGCCTTCGGTGCACCAGCGGCGCACCCGCTGCCCGCGGCCGCGGTGCGGCCGCGCAGTGGCCGCCATTAAGTAGGAGTCGGGGAGGGCTGGACAGCTGGGAGGCGGGGAGAGGAGCTGGATTGGGCCGGGCGCGCTGTGGGGGAGGGGCAGCGGGGGCAGAAGCGGCGGGGAAAGGTAAAGGGAGGAAAGAAGGGATAAAGAAAAAAGGGAAAATAAGCAGAAATAAGGCACAAAAGAGCAGAGATGCAGAAAAGGGCACAAAGGTGAAAGATGGAAAGGGTAGAAAAACGAGTGAAAACAAGTGAAGGAGCAGAGGGAGAAAAAGGGAAAATGGGCAGAAATAAGGCAAAAAAGAGCAGAGGTGCAGAAAGATGAAAGATAGAAAGGGTAGAAAAACGAGTGAAAATGAGTGAAGGAGCAGAGGGAGAGAAAGGGAAGATGGGCAGAAATAAGGCACAAAAGAGCAGAGATGCAGAAAGGTGCAGAAGGGTGAAAGATAGAAAGGGTAGAAAAACGAGTGAAGGAGCAGAGTGTAAGAAAGGAGACAGAGGTCCACTGGACCACCAGGGATGAGGCGCAGGGAAACCTGCGGGTGGAGGAGGGCCTCGATCACTAACACTCAAGAGTGCAGGGGCAAGGGCACCTCACTTAATGGTGGAGCTGCGAGGGTGGGAGAGCAATTTCACTGACAATGAGTCAGTGGTCTTGCTCGCCTGTCCCCGCAGTGGCCGCCATTAAGTAGGGGTCGGAGAGGGCTGGCCAGCTGGGAGGCGGGAGCGGGGAGAGGAGCTGGATTGGGCCGGTCGCGCTGGGGGGGGGGGTAGGGGCCAAGGGGGCAGCAGCGGTGGGGAAAGGTAAAGGGAGGAAAGAAGGGATAAAGAAAAAAGGGAAAATAAGCAGAAATAAGGCACAAAACAGCAGAGATGCAGAAAAGGGCAGAAAGGTGAAAGATGGAAAGGGTAGAAAAACGAGAGAAAACGAGTGAAGGAGCAGAGGAAGAGAAAGGGAAAATGGGCAGAAATCAGGCACAAAAGAGCAGAGGTGCAGAAAGGTGAAAGATAGAAAGGGTAGAAAAACGAGTTAATACGAGTGAAGGAGCAGAGGGAGAGAAAGGGAAAATGGGCAGAAATAGGGCACAAAAGAGCAGAGATGCAGAAAGGTGCAGAAAGATGAAAGATAGAAAGGGTAGAAAACGAGTGAAGGAGCAGAGTGAGAGAAAGGAGACAGAGGTCCACTGGACCACCAGGGATGAGGCGCAGGGAAACCTGCGGGTGGAGGAGGGTCTCGATCACTAACACTCAAGAGTGCAGGGGCAAGGGCACCTCACTTAATGGTGGAGCTGCGAGGGTGGGAGAGCAATTTCACTGACAATGAGTCAGTGGTCTTGCCCAGAATCTATATCAATATTTCCACTCAATCAATAATTACATCCCATCGGAATAAACAGGCTCAACTGTGCCTCAGCTGTGCACATGTTCCACGTTAACAGATAATTGAGAAGTCTAGCCCACTCACATCTAAAAACTATGACCACCATTGAGGTGTTGAATTAAGCCATGACCTGGTAATACACAACCAAGATATTAAATTCATATAAGATACAATTCCAATGCATATTAAAGGAATTTATTGGAAAGACCCAGTATAATAATTTCAGGTGTCGGACACACTTTTAACTGAGTTACTCTACATAGTTCCTCAAAAATTGCTTCCCAATATCCACAAATGTTATGTCATGTGGCAAATATATCTATGGGATCAGGTGAAGGGAGTCTACAACAAAAGCATAATGAGTATGTAGCAGCCCCGGCTGAAAACTGAAACGGTGTATAATATATATCCCTAGTAACTTTACATTGGTGGCTAATTAATCTTGAAACATTGAAGAAAAGAATAACTATATTTAATTGATTATTTATCATTACATACTGAGATGTACATGCCAATCTTGTTAAACAATTTATTAGCCACAAACTTGGACGCAAAGTGAGTTGATAAATGTATTTCTGGATAATTTATAATTCCCCTCAGTTTGTTTTTTGAAAGAAGTTATGCAACAGAATATTTTTGAACAAATCTATATTAAATATTGCATATTTAGTTTGGATTTTCTCAAAGTTATTATGAGGCTCACTTCAAAACGTTGTCCAATATGTTTTACTCCTGACTTAGACCATTGTACCAGAAATAAATCATGTTGAAATGTAGGGAAGCATGGATTGGCCCAAAGTGATATACATCTTTATGGTTTTGGAACTGAAAATTTCCCTGAGATAGAGTGACAGACAGCTGCATAGACAGTTAGGGGTTGAACATTGTTAGCTTGAAATAAGAAAGATCATAGTACCAAGTCTTTAACATTGTACCAAAAAAAAGTGGTTGGAGATACCGGGAGTCTTTATACTACTATTGAAAATCTATCCACTAAACCAGCAAACATTTAAATCTAAGTCTAAGTAGAACCAATCCACCCTTGTCCACTGGAAGCTGTAAAGGGGTAACTACTCTGCATGGTCCTTTATACTGCCAGCTTAATTTACTCCATGCGTTATACACTCAGCAAAAAAGGCAGATGGAAGATATAAAGTTCCAGGGGCAGTTTGGGCTCAGACCCCTGTATTTTTTACCGGAGGCATTGGGGAAACGAAATTTATATTTTGAGCTAGTAATAATATATGATTTAGTTACAGAATTACTTTGTAAAAAAGCTAATTTACACTGACTCAATTTAATCCTGTTAGCTGGCCTGATGGCTGCTTCACTTTCCCCATGGTGTACCTCTGTGCAAGCTGGTGCCTGCAGCAACAATAAACTTTGCCTGGCAGACAATCTCACAGCCATGGCCGGGGCTGATTTTCTAATGACGTGGGGGTAAAGTTAGCCTGGGCGCCTCAGGCTAAAGCACTATAGTCCTGCAGCTTCATGTCAGTCTGGTAGTGGAGATCACGTCACCCCACCCTTTCCCAACTCCTTACAGGGTGAGGTCAGTGTGCATCACTCAGCCCACCCAGTGATGAGGTGGGAAAGGGTGTGGTAGAGGCTGCAGGTGGTTTAAAGTCACACTGCACAGACTCGAGGTGTCTGCTTTCCATGCTACATTTAGGACCTAATTACGATTTTGGGTGAACTTATGTCCGCCCGACACCTTAGTGGTCTGGAACCGCTTGACCTAAGATCAGCAGTTCCAACCGCAGGATTAGGAAACATGCATTTTCAACAGAAGTTTGTGCAGCGGGCGAAAAGGCCTGCAGCACAAGCTTCCATTGGTGACTGCCACATGGTGCAGGAATGTTTAGCAGGGAGCTGGGGGGAAGAGGGTCCTGCTAGGGGCCCCCAGTTCATTTTCTGACAGCCTTTCCATGTCGGACAGGCAGATGTGGAAAGGCTCTCAGAAAATGACACCATAATCCTAATGGGTGGAGCTAACATCATTAATGGATTATGGTGTCTTTCCGGCTCATCAACAGGCTCCTTGAGTGCCGCCGACGGTCCCCCCGTCCGAATCCTCCATCTGTTGTATCCTAATGCGCTCTGTTGACCGCAGGGGAAGACGTCGGTCGGTCCAACAACAACGCGCAGTTGGTGTTGGTCCCACCGATATAATATTCAGTCCCTTAGTGAGGGACACCATAGCTCCAGTGCCAGCAGAGTTGTGTGACAGAGAAGAGAGTCAGTGGGCACACTGCTGCCGGTCTCAAAGAAAAGAGCTTGTAGCTCAGCTTTAGCTTCCTAAGATGTTCCCCACCCACCTCTGCATCAGGTAAGTAAAATTCAAGAGCATCGGAATCAACAAGGGACCTCTTATATGGCATTTCTCCCTCCTTTGGCACCCCATGTATCTTTGCAGTCCTGCATTTCTTCAGTAAGAATACATACTGTTCCGATCACGCCCAGTGTTGATTGGTAAAGTTTGACAGTGGTGGGCTGTTGAGGGCACACCGTTGAGAGCATGGCATTGGCGAGGGTGTTGGGGGCAATGCTCCAATGCAAATCTTTTAACTAAGAAAAATTATGTATTTTTCAGAAATAGTTTTCTGAGGCTTTTGTAGAAGAACTGTCAAAACATTTGGAGGAATTACTGGCTTTACAAGCAAGCCGCACTTCCTCCTCAGGGATTTGTTCAGCAGGTAAGAGGATTTGTGGTTGACATGTCCTACACAAAAAATTGGCAAAATTAGTTATCTTACCTCTTTGTGAATACAAGCTCAGATATTGAGGAAAATGAGATAGGCCAGGCTTATCAGTGTCAGCTGGCATCTATGAGCTATGAGGGCGGGTAAGATTGTTCGTGAAAATACTATTTAAGAAAACACTAACACTTACCTAAAGATGTACCCGACGTCCTCTGCTCTTGACCTCTTCTTCCAAGAATTGGATGCTGCAACTCTCTTGACCAATAGTGGTGCTGCTCTCATGCCGTGCCCTGATTTTAGGGAGCAGCCTCTCTCGATTCTCCACACTGCTCTGGAGGACCGTGCTTGCCCTAACCCAGCTGTCTTAAGACAGGTAGGGTAGAAATGTTTAAAGTGTGCATTTGTGTCTAGCTGTCGCAAGACGTCCAGCCAAAAAGACATTCACATTTTAAACAGTGCATAGACAGACCACCCACCTTCCTGCTGATGTCTCTCACCAGGCATCACCCTGTCCTGATGCTCTGTTCAGGACGGGGGATGAAAAATAAATGGTAATGAATTATCATTTTATTTTTCATCTCTGGGGTTTCGGGGGTAATTTAAGTAGGGCAAAGCTCCTCGAAGCTCTAATGGAGGAGCAGCCCCTGGGGCTAATCACAATTTTAATGATGTTGCATATATAGGTCAGAGCTGCCTATTGAGCCAGTGAATGGGAGAGTTAAAATGGCTTTCAGGTTGGTCCAACAGAGTCAAGACATAGTTGCTCTACAAAAAATATAGTGGTCAGTTTTCCCATATCGATACTCAGTGACACTTAAAATGCTTTTCCTACCTGGATTACATTTAGGCTTCTTTTCTCTATCATCTAGTCAAAGCTGAGTATACTCTCTGCTAGAAAAATATTCATAATATATAATTGGTTCGAAATAAAAGAAATATCCATTAAAAAAAGTGTATTTAATTTTTATGGAAAATCAACCTGCAGAAGAGGAGGGCAGGTATAGTGTTCAAAAACAAAAAAGTAATTTAGAAAGTTTAATAAATATATTTACATATAAATAAATGAGAATTCTTACTGATACAAAACAATGCTTTGCAAATTCATTTTTGGTGAAAGAGGCAACCAAAAACTTTGAGTAGGGAAGGTTTAACTTTTCAAAAAGAACATTTTTATGCTTTAAGATTACTTATTGTGTCCATCTTTCATATGGTATTGGATTCATCAGTTATGTAGAAAACCGAAATAATTAAATTAAATATGCATGGATGGGAAGATGAAAGAATACTTGTGTTGATTTCATGGACTATAATGTTGCTCTGTCTATATTAGGAATCAAGACGCATATGGGGTTCACACAACGAGTGACATGCCTCTTATTTCACTGCTAGCACTGTTGTCATGGCAAGGAGGAAGAAGTGTTTTTTAGTTCATGTTTAAAAGCTATAATGTTTAATAAATATGTCTCAATGCAGTGAAATAATCTGATGTAATAAAGTGAAATGCATCAGCATGCAAAAGAAACACACATTTTTGAATTTTGAAGAGACTTTATCATATTTTTACATGATGTTTGTTGCATGAGTTTCAAACTAAATATTTTCATGTCTTGGTTCGTGTAAGGTTCTTGGAGCCAAGCTAGACCATTGCCTTGGTTCTTCCTGCTAATTTATTGTCTCATCCACCTCTAGGTTTTCACTTGTTTTCTGGTGCCCAAATAGTTGCCTAATTGTATTAGGTAAGGTGTGAGAAGTTCAAATAATCTTGTTTTTGTTGCAGGATTGTGACATTCTTGATAGTTGATGTAATACAGCATTGCAAGTACCATAATGCAACATGAATACAAAGAAAGAACATGGCTCCGTATAAAGATAATGCTCCAGTAGCACCCAAACCTGTGAGCACCATATTATCTGAACCAGCAACAAACCAATGATATAAGCAAACTATGACGCCATTATGGCTGACTGGAAAAAAGTCTAACAGTTTAGTGGCACTAAAAAGCCTGTCGGATTGGAAACGAGTCACTCATGCAGCAGGTGGATATTTGACTGATGGACTGTGCCCACCATACTCACCTTCTAGGTGGCATGGTTTGTGGAGAATGCAGCTGACTTCAGTAAAGCTCTAACAGCCTTATTCATCAAGGCCGAATCGGCTCGCAAAGGGCCAGATTCTGAGAATCTGGCCCTTTGCGAGTGCGATTTTTGCATTTGGGATTCAACATCCCAAATGCAAAAATCGCTATTTGCTAATTCGCATATTTGCGAGGATTTACATTTAAGGAATCTCTATTTGAGATTCCTTAAATGTAATTCATCATCCATTTTACAATTGCGAAATCGCAATTTCGGGCCGCATTTTACCGCGAGGTCAAACCTCGCGGTAAATTGCGAAAACTCAGAAAAATGCATTTAAATGCATTTTTCTGAGTTGCACGTTACACACACACATGTCCAAAGGACATGTGTGTGTGCAACACCTGTGTTATTTTCCATGCAGGGGTGCTACAGGGTGTCCTTTGGACACCCCTGGCACCCTTGTACTCGCAATCTCATTTGCGATGAGCTAATTGCTAATCGCAAATGAGGAATGACTCCCCATGCATTCCTATGGGCCTTTTGGCCCATAGGAATGCATGGGGAGTTATTCCTTATTTGCGATTAGCAATTAGCTAATCGCAAATAAGGAATCAGTGGGAATCGCAATTACTATTGTGATTCCTACATGAATACCGTTTTGCGAGTCTCAAATAGCGATTCCTTATGATTCGCTATTTGAGCCTCGCAAAACGGCCCGTACATGAATCAGGCTGTAAGAGTAAGTGCACACAACTGACTGGCTCTAGGCCAAAGGCTTCACACATGTCATGTGCCATGAGTTCGCCACAATCCGATAAAGCCCATCAGTAGGTTAAAAAAATGGTATAGGACCTGTGAACCAGAGTGCAATGGGGGTAAAGTCAGAGATACAGTCTTTCATCACAGGTTAAATTGATATTTATGAATACAGGCGTGTGCATGCACACTCTCTGAATGAAAAATCAATGGAAGCTAAAGTAACAGGTAGGAAATGCACACTTTCATGCAAAACCATCTTAATTGGTTAATGCTGTCACTGTAAATTACTGTGTGTAACCAATCATGGAGCAGGTTGGCAAAGTAGGGAAATAATGGTGTGTGTTTGTAGTTCCACGAGGCCCTAACCTGCATCTGAAAACACTAAGAATATACAAGTCATTATTTAAAAAAATAAATATTTACACAATAAAAGAAAGGCTCCTGCACAATGTGCCACAACAAGTGATTTTAATATATGTAATTGTAAAATTAGGCAATTTCCTTAGAAGAATGCACTGCACAACTCAGTACCATGCTCACATTTTCTCTAAAAAACGTTTAAAGAAAAAACATATTTGTCACCATGAAGCGTCAAATGATTCTACAACTTAAATCCTTTACTTGCCCCTACCAGTCTTTACCCATGATTTAGCAAGCGCATACATTTACATTTCTGATTTCTAAGGAGCGGCAGCACCCTTCCTGACTGTCACGTGCTTGGGTTCACAAGTGGAAGAGGCCCCCTCCCTTTCAGACAGAGGCAACTCAAGTTTGGAAGTCATTAACCAGTCAGCAGTCTGAAAGGAATGCAGGGTGGGGGAGCATTAATCTAAGGCCTACCAAGATCACGCAAGGGCTAGTCAAGAGCGCATATTGTTCTTTGTGCTGATATGTGTTACCAAAAGGCATGTGTTCAGACTCTCAGACCCTGGAACCTGTGAAAACTCCAGAGATGTAAGTGAGAATCCTAACCCTCCAAGCAGAGAAATTCTAAAAGTGTTCATAACAGAAAATAGGTTTCCTTTTTATAAGATTATGTTTGGCATTATTGAACTCTAAACAAAAGCAACACAGTTTAACTTAGTTATATTTTGTCATCCAGATGTTAAGCAGAACACAGATTCAATGGGGTTTTTGGGGGGGCGGCCGACCACCGGGAGGCCTGCCACCCCTGGGGGTTTTGGTGGCCCGGATGGAGGGGGCGGGGGGGGGAATGTAATCCCACGGAGCACAGGGGGATTTGGGCTTCTTGGGATGGCGGCGGATCTGTTGGGCTCCTTTTGGGCTGGGACTTGGGCTGGTTGGGCTGGGGGGCTATTTGAGCAGACATTTTGAGTCACTGACTACCATTTCGGGGGCAGTGACACAACAGCCGGCGGGGGTCCTGGCCGCGTGGTTTTTTGGGATTTCTGTTGCGTGGGCTGGGGCGAGGTTTTGGCGGCTTTTGTACCTGATTGCTGTGGTGGTCCGGCCGGTGGTGCTTTGCAGTGTTGGCGAGGAGTCGAGACATGGCAAGTCTGAGCGATCCCTGCGTTGTGGAGGCCTTGAGGTTGCTTGGAGATGCGGGGCGCCTGGATATTGTTAGGCCGGAGGTGCAGGTGAGGCCGCCGCGGCGCGCTGCGAACGTCGCTGCGGCAGCTGTTGTGGCATCCAGGCCCCACGGTCTCGGCCGCGGAGGGCTCGCATTGAAGGTGGGAGGGGCGGGAGCAATGCGGAGGGCAGGCGGCGTGGTCGGGCGATTCAGGGAACTGGAGGGAAGCGGGTGAGGGCTGGGGGAAGGAGTGGTGTGAGGAGCAGAGCTGCATTAGAGTTCATTGGTGGAGAGGGGGGTGGGAAGAGAGGGCAATGAGGGAAAGCGAGTCAACATTACCACAGGGTGAGGGTACAGGGGAAGACGTGCTGCCTCAGGAAGAAGGGCGTGGGGGTGACATGCTGGGCAGCGGCAAGCATGGAGCAGGAGAGGCCACAGGGGGAGAGCGAGGTGGGCAGGGGGCGAGGGGGGATGGGATCCCCCTTGTTAATTGAGGAGTCGGACCTGGAGGGGGAGTGGGTGGGGGGCAGGGAGGGTGGTGAGACTGATTTGGACTGGGGATCATCGTCTGGGAGGGAGGGGAATATGGTGGGCCCCAGCAGGTCGCAGTCCCCTGGGGGGGGCGTGTGGGAAGAGGGAATGGGGGAGCGGGGGTGAGGGGCACTTGGGGGAGGCAAGGAGGGGAAAAGGGGAGGGGGGTGGGGTTCCTGTAAGATAGGCCAGGCGGGGGGTTGGCGATGGGGGGCTGGAGTGAATCGGGATGGGGCTCGGGGGTGTGGGGCCAAGTTGGGGGGTCTGGGGTGGGGGGGTGGGGGAGCCACTGCCGGTGACATGGGGGTAATGGGGCGGGATGGGAATGGCAGGATCGGGGGGTGTGGCAGGAGCGGCCGGCTAAGAGAGGGGGGCATTCCGCGGGGTGGGGACGGGGGCTGCAGAGGGGCTGGGGCGAGGGGGGAGAGTTTGGAGGACTGGGGGGCGTTTTATCCCCGGCATGCTGGACCCAACATTTTTTCCTTGGCAGGAGTGGTGGGAGAGGCGCTCGGGAGAGCAGCTTGCAGCTCGGGTCCACCGAGGGGATGGGCCGGCTCTGCCTTGTACGGGCGGTCGTGCTCCACCGAGGGACACGGCAGGAGAGCACGGGAGACGGCGGGCGATGGGTCCCCGCCCGCCCCACCCTGAAGGGTCGAGGCGGCCGCCGGGGGACGGGGAGTGCGAAGCGACCTGGTGACAACAGTTTGCGGGTCATGTGTGGCGGTTGGACGGAGAGAGAGTGTTGATATGGGTGCGTTGATGAGGGTGTGTAGGGAGAAGGCGGGTGAGCCGAGTGGAGTCCACAGGGGACGACCAGGAGTTGCTCGGATTGCAAGTGGCTGGGGATGGGGAGTCAGAAGAGGAGAGGGAGATTAGGGAGGGGGCAGTAATGCTGTTGGAAGTGTATTGCAGGTACGACCTCGGCTGGACACGCCCAGAGTGACGACCCTCTTAGCTCTACTGGTTAGGCGGCGGGATCCAGTGCGGACGCCGGCCTTGACAACAGGAAAGGTGGGGGAAGGAGCGATGAATGGTTTGGGCAGGAAGTGCAGCACGCAGGTGTCGGTGGGGACGGATGCAAGGGGGGAAGACTTGATGCGGCTGGTGAAGGGCCGGTATGTGACGGATACGGGGATGGGCACAGATGGGGCGGTGCCATCGGCGGGGGTAGCGTCGGTGAGCACCGGGGCGGGCAGCAAGGGGAGTGATACAGCGGGAAGTGCAAAAACGGACAGTGCAGCTGCCAGGGCGAAGGAGAGTTGCGTGGTGCTGGTGCGTAAGCTCCCATATATGGGGGTGACTAAGCCGCTCGGGGCCCATCTCTCGCTGGCGACGAAGGAGAAGATATGGAAGGGGAAGTATTTGGAGATGTTGAAGCTCTTTCACAGGGAGCTAATGTCTAAGGAGGGGTCTAAGGAGGAGGAGCAGGAGTTGGCCAGGCGCCCCAAGGTGCTGCTGATGATTGACAATTGGTCGGCGGCTTTCCTTATATACGCTAGCGTCTATTGCGAGAAGTATCCAGACAGGTCGTTAGCATTGTTTAAATACATGGATGTGGTTCGGAGGGCGCAGGTGACGTACGGCGGTTACGCCTGGTCGCATTATGATGAGGAGTTCCGGGCAGGATGGCGTCGGACCCGGACCCGAAGTGGGGAGAGCTGGACTCTGACTTGTACCAGCAGACGATGGGCGGGGCGAAGTTCGGCTGCACCGTTTATACGGCTAGCGGTTTGCCGCTCGTGCTGAGCCCCTTTTCAGCCCGCCCCACCCATGGGGGGGTGGGGCAGGGAGAGAGCTCAGGGGAAAACATGGTCGGGGCATGTTGGGACTTCAATAAGGGCGCGTGAGGCCAGCAAGTGTGTCGTTTTTGGCATGAATGCTCAAAATGTGGGAAAAAGGCACCCGGTGGTGCGATGCTGGGGAGTTGGAGGTCTTTTGGGACAACAGCCGGCGGCACCGGGAAATCAGGCCGGGGGTGGGGGGGAGGCAGAGGGGGAGCGGGAGCTATGGGAAAAGTCTCATACACCAGCTAGGCTGGACCGGCTGGAGCCATTGCTGGAGGCCTATCCGCGGGCGGACGATGCAGCCGTTTTGCGACGGGGCTTTCGGTTGGGGTACGAGGGGCCACGGATTGCGGGCTGTGAGGAAATTGAAAATCTTCATTCTCAGGGGTCTTACTAATATCAATAAAGAACGTGGCACAGAAGCTGAAATATGAAAAAGACATCTTTATTAACCTAATTAATTGAGGCTACGTCACTAAACTGCCTTAGCAATTGAATGAGACAGTCTGAGGAATACAGATAACAGAGGCCTTATATATGTTTCAGGGTTACATGACTCAGCACAAAAGTAAGGGGCAGTCCTAGCTTATGCAAGCATGCAAAAAACCCAACATACCTTCTTACACAATCTGAACAAACCCATATCGTAAACAGGTCATAAAAAGAGGGAACAGAAACAGATGAGAAGTAAGATAGAGGGGTGTGTGCATGTACCATAAACATTGCAATGTCCTGCCCTTTGATCTCTATCTGACCAGCTGCCTAATAAGGAACTGGCTCAAAGAGGTCAGTCTCGGGCAAGGGAGTCAGTTCGTTCAGGTCAAACAGAAGTCAGCACAAACTCAAGCTAAGGTGCATGTGTCCCAGAGACTTGTTCAGCCACAGTCATAAGCCTATGTGAGGGCAACCACAAAATGGCTGCTATGCACAAAATGGAACCCATGGTTCAGAACGAAATCTTCAAATACACAGTGAATTCATTGGTGTAACATGATGAAAACACTCATACTTGCTGAACTCACTGTTTACGGTTCACTGTTACCAAATTCGTAACAGAACCACGACCTTTATGACCCAGGTTCAGAATTCACGGAACCTCAGACCCTCCTTTTGCGATTACATAGGCAATAACCTAAACTCATGTCAATCTGAAACCAGGTCTATGTTCATCAGATCATCAAGATGTTGCTGGAGCATAATCCTATTACTTAGAAACTATCTCAGGACACGTCTCCTTACATATGTAGTAGCACAAAGGCCACATATGGCAGGACAAAATAGGGAATACCTCTATCTGTAGTAGGTGGCATAAGATCGCACACCCAACAAGTAGTGATGTTCACTAACTGGTGTTGATGCAGAAGCTGTACAAAAAGAATTGCTTACGAATTCTGATCTTCCAACCTGCTCATGTTCGGGAAAAGGGTGAAAAGAATGCAAAGAAGCAGTAGTAGGAAAAGACATAGATTGGGAAGTGGGTGTAGAAGTCAATTGAGTAGAAAAAAACAATCCCACCCATAAATGACAATGTCATGTTTAAAAAAACACTAGAAAACACGTTATTAAGAACATATAGACAACAGGAGAAAGTAGTGACCACTATTACAAATGAAATAATAATTTTTCACAACCTTAAGCATAAAGCAAATCCTAAAATTATCTAGTAACATTTTTAAGGCTCCTATGCATTTCAGTAATTTTTGTATGTTCAGGTGAAACAGTGGTGACCCTCATCAATGCTCTGAGGTGAAAAGGGGGTAGTCTTCCACAGAAAATGGACTTTATTCTGCTTTTACTAAACAGAATAGTACTTTAAAACAATGCCAGCAAAACAATCAATCTCCTAACACCTAGTCTATACAATCACACTGAAACCTCTTGTGAAACCAACTATGCCCAGAGTCCGTTCAAAAAGCCTCTCTGGCAGGCTTCTATTGTCCATCAAATCTTCTTTTGTTGTTTTCTTCCACATGGGCCTCTTCATTCAAGCCTTACGTGATCCGTTGGAGTGCCCTCCTGGCAAACACTCATAGCTCATTCAAAAGTCTCAATGTCTCAAGGCAGTGCACCAGTATCTCTCCTTTGCGGCAGGCACTACAGGTAGTGTGCTCTCCATTGATCAAGGGCACAGGTCATCTCGTGCAGACCCGGGACCATTCTCAGGCTCCAACACTCATCATTCAGTGTCAGAGGACGCTCAGGCTGCTCTTTCATGGGCACCAGAATGTAGTGCCTTTTGCCAATCTGGGATCCGCCGGTGCACTGCACTTCCATTGGAGCAAAGGAAAAAGGGGGCTGTGTGGCCAAAAACTCAGGCCAAGGGGCTCAAGGGACTGCACACTGTCAGAGGTTAACCAGCACATGACAGGCGCTCTTTTGCACTGAAATTCTGGTTCTGTGGCAAAACTAGCTCCTCCTTCTTTACTGATGTTGAACGCCTTCTGATGAAGCAAGTGCAATGCTTTAAACAGTTAATTGTATAACAAGGGGACTGCAAACAGGTGGCCTGCGATCTTCAAAGGAGTGGCCACACGCCATGGGACAATTTTGGTCTAGAATACACTGTCATTCTCAAAAAGCAATACAAATATAAAGGCAGTAGGCAAAACAGTGCCTCTAGGCTTTTCAATTGAGTTTCCGTGTGAGAGCATATCCTCCATCATCTAAGGGTAGATAACTACACAAGAATTCTATCTAAATGGATGTCTTCACATATGGTGGCATTGTCTAATGGGGCAAACACATTTTTTTATCAATGATTACATATAGGTGTTCCTAAATTCCTTATCTAGAACACCTCAAAAGAGAGATCACATAATACATTTTATCAGGGACATGTAGATACCTCCCTTTAATAATTGTGTATCAGGTGGACTATGCAATACAAAAGCTAATGATCAAGATGTGGAAACAAAAGACAAGAACTAGAGAGTCCTGGTATTTCCATTATTTAAAATACATCTGGCCCATCAAAAAATAAAGCAGCAGTCTCCTATTGAGGTTGAGTGAGTCAGTTAACCAGTCCGTCACTACCCTGACAGTTAGACTGGGAAATATCAAAGTAGGCCTAAAGAAAATTCTTAAATGGGACTAGGTCACAGCTAAAATCCCCAATAACTAGGCATGATGCGACATTGGTGAGGGGAGTAGTGACAAAAGAAAAATGTATAGGAAGAACAAGAAATTACTTGGGTGATAGTCAAGCATATGACACAATACCAAGAGTGTGAGTGATACACAAAAAAATCACAATAGGTTACAAATTTAAGTCTACCGCTGGCAGCTACACAATATACGGTAACCTCAGCTAATGTTCCAGCTCCTTCTTCAGGGAAAAAATGAAACCTGGTTTCCTTTATGGTACAAAGCCATACACTACTTAGGAAGCAGAACAAAATTGAGTAATGTAATATAGAAATTAGGTCACCATGTACAAGAGTCACAGATCTATAATTTTATCCTTACGTCCAATCAGGATACATGAATTTAGGGCTGCCTGTTCATTAAGGGAAGGGGTAGTACGTGACTAACAGCATGTGACATACTTTGATCCTGTATATTTCTTTTATTTTACTTCAAATACCATTAAAGCCAAATTTGACATACACTAATGAAGTGTTGTCTGTGTCGTGTTCACAAAAATGAAAATATCATATTTGTGAAATTTAGCAAATCAACCCAACTGTAGTTTAGCGATACACATCGTAATGTATATCCCTTCACAACATAGGTAAACTTGTAATTATATCAAAAGCAGCAACATAAAACAAAAACATGCATAATGCACATGTCAAGCACGAAAAGCATAGACAAAACAATAACATATGTGAATGAGTGGTGACGCACAACACCAGGTCATGTACTAACAATATTCGGGCCTGCTTAATTTGTCAGGTTTAAAATCCTCACCCTCCTTTTTGACAGCAGATCAACAGGTAGTGGAGATTTGGCTGTCAAATGCAACTTACTGTGTGTCACTTCTGACATACAGGACCAGCAGGAACAATTTATAAAAGGATAAAATGCAAGAATATGTAAAATGCACAAACATTTCGTTTCAAAGAAATTACTCAAAAACACATCTCTTTTCAACCAACCAAACTCACGTGTCTTGTCAGCCTTAAAATCACCCAGAACAATCCATGAATGATCTGTAGGCAAAAGCAAAAAGAATACACAACACACAAAAGAGGAACATTTCGCAAAACAAACGAATAGTAATTATAACTTTTAATCAGAAGACAAAACATGATACATATTAACAGACACAAAAATAAATTTCCATTACTTAACTGTTACCATCTTGTCAGTCACCTTGCAACATGAAGCCCTTTTAACTTTACAAAAGTAAAATCCTTTCACTGACACTCCATGTTAGCCTTGTGCCATAATCTCCACTGTAAAAAATAATTCTTAATTGGCAAATCGTTCTCACTTATTCATGTAGCCTTCAAATTTCAATCATTTTCTGTCAAATAAAGCAACTAGCAGACATTATTTCTTAGAGCAGAAATACAAATGTCATGATGTTGGGACTTTCAAAGAAACCTATTTTATATTGTCCCTTTTGAATTAAGTTCTTTAATTTTAGTGATGCTCTTGTGGAGAAACCAGAAATTCCACCTTTCAGAGGCCTGTTTAGCAAGGTCATTCTGCATTCCACAGAGACAAGGCTCGAATTTAAAAGGTCACAAATGTCAAGATGACAGCTTCTTCCATTGTTTACAGGAAAACTAAAGGTAGCATCGTAGCGCAACTTGAGCAGCCTGTTCTCCTAGCCCACAGTTTCTGCTCATTTTGAGGCTCACCAAGACAGAAGGCCTACTACATTTACTGTGAATTATTCACAGAACCTAATAACACACATACCAGTTTTTAGAACAAATGCTTGTTGGAATGGTACTCATTTCAGCAACCTTAATTGGATCTCACTGGGCCATTTAAAAGTAAACCCAAATGGGGACAACCTGCAAATCTGAATTATACATAAATGTATGCATTTACTGAGGCCTAATGCACTTTAAAGCTATTTTAAATGGCAAAAATACTGTTTTAAATGGTCTATTTACCCAAATTCGACTTTGATGTTTGTGGCACTTAAAAATAAATATCCTATACTTGTTATACATATTAATCATCCTCAGAATGTTCTTTACAAATTACAGAGATTTTTAATCAGACATATCCCATGTAAATCTTTAGAAAAATGAGGTTTGTACGCCTGCGCTAAGTGAAATTCCATATGCTAATGTTCTCATTATGCTATATAGCACAACTTAAATTAAATTTTAATGCTAGGATGTCATAGTATGAGCATTAAGCTTCATGAATAGCGAAAAAAAAAATTTGTAGCACTTATTTGTAATAATTATTTTTCAAAATGTATTAATTATTTTTAATAAACCCCTTCATTTTTTATAATTCCACATATAAAAGCGAGCTGCATCCCTTGCCTATCATTTTAGACGCATTCATTTATAAGCCTAAGCACAGAAACCTAACTTATAACATGACAAAATGTTTGCGCTACTTTTTATCTGTCTTTCTAAAAAGGACAATTTAATTTAGCAACAGACCCATGAATATGCTTATAAAAATGCCTAAAGAGAGAAAACCCTTAATTGAAATGCCTTCCTGTAATACAAAATAATGAACCTTAGTTTTGGAAACTTTTTAAAATGACATTCTGAAATGTAAAATTTTACCTGTGCAACTGAGGGCAAATTCATGGCTGAATTAATATTCTTGTATATTTAGCTTGTCTCTCAATGTTTGTAATGTAAGCACGGTGGCCGTCTATTTAAAACTAAAACTAAGACATTTCAAGTTTCAAAATGCTTGTGCAATACAGCAAGGTCCAATGTATTCAGATGAAGTATTTGCCTGTTAATATCTAATGCAATGCATCTAAGAAAAATGCTGTAAGTTTATTTATTTTTCGCAAATCACCCAATTTCGTTTTTTGGGGGCTTTTTATTCCTAGTGCAAGAAAACCATGAACAGACATTGAGCTCATTTCAGACAAACAGAAAAGGGTCAAACACTCCGGACACACAATACCGCGCGCCATGCATTTTCGTGAAAAGCGCCATCGCTATTCACTGACAGAAGTTGCACTAATGGGAAAACCACATAAACATTGGAACACAGATTTGACCCACAAATCAATACTCATTTGCAAATACTAGTTGTAAGTCATATTTACAAGAAACGCTTCTCAATAGTGTTCCAAAAGACTGCATAAACAGCCCAACAGACTGATATATGTCCAAGAAGCAAAAATGCGCTCAATTCACTAGCTTTGGCTAGGAGAGTATCAAACAAAATCGTTCTGCATATCTTCATTCATAAAACTGCGCAGAACAAAGGATCCTTGTTTTGTATTATGTCATATTTTAATTCCCTGGGGATACAAAATCACCAAGGAAGAAATATATTTGTAAATCTAACCTATTTAGATATTCCCTTTAGGGGAAGCCGGCTAATCCAAACTTATAGAAAGTTGGCCAACACAAATCTCCAAATTTGCTAAGATCAGGCATCTTATAGCTCACTAATCTAGCTTCAAACTTCAAGGGGCTATCTCTATCGATGCACTTGTAAATATACAAGACCCTCGGTTTTTGAAAATTGCAATCTTCAAATAAAACTAAGGACAAAACAAACTAAGCAAAGAATCACAGAACCAAAGAACAAAGGACTGGGAGCGACCCACTTATACTTAACTCTTACTTTTACTAATCAAAACGTTATCCAAATTCTAACTGTCAAATTCTACATGACCTAACGGTCTTTTTAGAATACTCATGCCAAAAATGTTCTCAGTTAGGAGTGACATCATGTGGAGGATCAAAATTAGGAAGATCAGAAATATACTGGGCTGCAGAAACAAAGAATCTCCAGAATCCCTGTGCACAGAGTACCTTCTTAGTAGAATCCTGTTCTGTCCTCCTCAGTAGATTTCAGTCTCCTGACAAGATCACTCCCACAGAAAGTCACTTCTCTGATGAAGCCCGCGTTGGCTGCGCCATTTGAGGAAATTGAAAATCTTCATTCTCAGGGGTCTTACTAATATCAATAAAGAACTTGGCACAGAAGCTGAAATATGAAAAAGACATCTTTATTAAACTTAATTAAGTGAGGCTACATCACTCAACTGCCTTAGCAATTGAATGAGGCAGTCTGAGGAATACAGATAACAGAGGCCTTATATATGTTTTAGGGTTACATGACTCAGCACAAAAGTAAGGGGCAGTCCTAGCTTATGCAAGCATGCAAAAAAAACAACATACCTTCTTACACAATCTGAACAAACCCATATCGTAAACAGGTCATAAAAAGAGGGAACAGAAACAGATGATAAGTAAGATAGAGGGGTGTGTGCATGTACCATAAACATTGCAATATCCTGCCCTTTGATCTCTATCTGACCAGCTGCCTAATAAGGAACTGGCTCAACGAGGTCAGCCTCGGGCAAGGGAGTCAGTTTGTTCAGGTCAAACAGAAGTCAGCACAAACTCATGCTAAGGTGCATGTGTCCAAGAGACTTGTTCAGCCAATTCAATTCAATTCAATTCAATTGATTTATATAGCGCGCTACATACCCAGAGGGTCTCAAGGCGCTTAGAGAAGGGTGGGGAATTACAGGTCGAAAATCCATGTTTTAAGTTACTTTCTGAATGCTAGGTGGTTCTGAGTGAGGCGAAGGTGAATGGGAAGTGAGTTCCAGGTTTTAGCCGCCAGGTACGAGAAGGATCTTCCTCCCATGGTGGTTTTGTTGATGCGAGGTACAGCAGCAAGGGCTTGGTTGGAAGAGCGTAGCTGGCGGGAGGGGGTGTAGAAGGAAAGTCGTGTGTTGAGGCATTCGGGACCAAGTTCGTAGAGTGCTTTGTGTGCGTGGGTTAGGAGGCGGAATGTTATCCTCTTATTGACGGGGAGCCAGTGGAGGTTTTTCAGGTGATCAGAAATGTGGTCTTTACGCGGGATGTCTAGTATGAGTCTGGCTGATGCGTTCTGGATGCGTTGGAGTTGTTTCTGAAGTTTTGCGGTGGTACCGGCGTATAGGGTGTTTCCGTAGTCCAGTCGGCTTGTAACCAGTGCGTGGGTGACTGTTTTCCTAGTTTCGGTGGGGATCCAGCTGAATGTTTTTTTGAGCATGCAAAGAATGTTGAAGCAAGATGATGAAACGGCGTTGACTTGTCTGGTCATCGAAAGTGAGGAGTCCAGGATGACGCCCAGGTTCCGTGCGTGGTCCGTCGGGATAGGTGCTTTTCCAAGGGCCTCTGGCCACCAAGAGTCGTCCCAGGCGGAGGGGGAGGTACCCAGGATAAGGACTTCTGTTTTGTCTGAATTCAGTTTCAGACGTCTGTGCTTCATCCACTTGGCTACTTCTTTCATCCCTTCATGTAGGTTGGTTTTGGCGGTGTTAGGGTCTTTGGTGAGTGAGAGGATCAGTTGAGTGTCATCCGCGTAGGAGATGATGTTGAGGTTGTGTTGGCGTGCTATGGCCGCGAGGGGGCTCATGTATACGTTGAAGAGGGTGGGGCTGAGAGGTGATCCTTGTGGTACTCCGCAGATGACTTCAGTGGCCTCTGACTTAAATGGTGGGAGGCGGACTCTCTGAGTTCTACCGGAAAGGAACGAGGTAATCCATTCCAGTGCTTTTCCTTGGATTCCAATGTTTTTGAGGCGGTGTATAAGGGTGCTATGACAGACTGTGTCGAAGGCTGCGGAGAGGTCGAGGAGGATGAGGGCAACTGTGTCTCCATTGTCCAGTAAAGTTCGAATGTCGTCTGTTGCTGCGATGAGTGCGGTCTCAGTGCTGTGTTTGGCTCGGAAGCCGGACTGTGAGGAGTCGAGGGATTTGTTGGTTTCGAGGAAGGCGGCGAGCTGGTTGTTGACAGCTTTCTCAATGACTTTGGCCGGGAATGGAAGGAGCGAGATGGGGCGGTAGTTTTTGAGTTCGGTGGGGTCAGCTGTGGGTTTTTTCAGAAGGGCGCTGAGTTCGGCGTGTTTCCAGCTTTCTGGGAAGGTGCCGGAGTTGAGGGAGCAGTTGATGACGTCTCGGAGGTGTGGTGCTATGATGGAGTCTGCTTTGTTGAAGATGTGGTGAGGGCATGGGTCTGTTGGGGATCCTGAGTGGATGGAGTTCATCAGGCGGATGGTGTCCTCAGTGGAGATTGGGTTCCAGTCATTAAGGATGTTCAAGGGGGGTGACGGTACGGCAGCAGGTCGGGTGGGTTGGTCTCCGGGTTGGTTGTCGAAGCTGTTGTGGATGTCTGCGATTTTGTCGTGGAAGAACGAGGCTAGGGAGTCGCAAAGGGTTTGCGAGGGAGTGATGTTGTTGGAGTTGGCGGCAGGGTTGGTAAACTCTTTGACGATGTTGAATAATTCCTTGCTGTTGTGGGCGTTGTTGTCTAGTCGGTCTTTGAATGCGGCTTTCTTGGCAGTCCGGATCAGTTGGTGGTGTCTGCGGGTGGCGTTTTTGAAGGCGTCCCTGGTGCTGGAGTTTGGGTCTTTTTTCCAGGCCTTCTCGAAGGAGCGACAGAGTTTCTTGGATTTCTTAAGATCATCGTTGAACCAGGGGGCGTTTTTGCTGCCTAGTTTGATTTGACGTTTTTTCAGAGGTGCTAGGTGATCGGCGCTGTTGGTTAGCCATTGAGTGAGATTAATGGCTGCTTGGTTGGGATTCGAAGAGTGGGCAGGGGGGTTTTGAAGAAGTGATGAGGAGATCTGGTCGATGGTGATTTTGTTCCAGTTTCTTCGCAGAGTAGGTTGAGGATGGGTGTGTGTTGTGGTCTTTTTGTAGACAAAGTGAACGCAGCTGTGGTCCGTCCAGTGGAGAACTGTGGTGTGACTGAAGGAGATATGTTTGCTGGAGGTGAAGATAGGGTCGAGTGTGTGACCTGCGTGGTGAGTGGGGGTATTAACAAGTTGTTTGAGTCCGAGGTTGGCGAGATTGTCCAGGAGGGTGGTGGTGTTGCTGTCGTTGCTCTTTTCCAGGTGGAAATTGAGGTCTCCCAATAGAATGTAGTCTTCAGAGGGGAGGGCGTGTGGGGTGATGAAGTCAATGATGTCTTCACTGAATTGTGTACGGGGTCCTGGTGGCCTGTAGAGGAGGGTGCCTCTGAGTGTGGTCTTGGGGTCGGTGTGGATCTGGAAGTGAAGGTGTTCGGCGCTAGGGAGATTGACGTCTGAGCTGGTTGAGATGCGGATGGAATTCTTATGGACGATAGCGATGCCTCCTCCTGTTTGGATGGTGCGGTCCTTACAAATGATTTTGTAGCCTTCCGGGATGGCGATGGTGATGTCTGGGGCTGAGGAGGCGTTCATCCATGTTTCTGTTAGGAAGGCGACGTCCGGAGAGATGGTGTCTAGTAGATTCCAAAGGTCGATGGCGTGTCTGTGGACCGAGCGGGTGTTGAGCAGGATGCATTTTAGGTAGTTGGTGTCAGATCTCTGTATGGTGTTCGTGGGTGAGGAGATGGTCTTGGTGCTGTCATACATGCAGGAGTTGCATGTGAAGGGTCCATGGATGTGTCCGGGAGCGGCTTGGGCGCAGTTGGGGAGGGAGCCGGGGTTTAGGGCTAAGAGGATGGAGGCGTCATATGTAATGCGGGTAGGGTGGGTGGGACGGGGGCCAGGGGTCTGGCGCTGGGCGCGGTCCAGGCGGGGACGGGCGTAGACGGACTTACCTTTGGCGCACCTTCGGCGCGACCGCTGCGCGTGATCGCTGCGCGCAAATGCATCTGTCATGTATGGATAGTGGAGGGGGAGGGGCGAGGCAGGGTCAGCTGGGAGGCGGGCGCGGGGTGGAGCTACGGCCAAGTAGGCACAACAAACAACAACAAAATGGCTGCAGGGAGGGGAGAGATGGAACTGGGTGAGCCTGGGGGTAAACAGAGGCACAATCGTCATACAGTGCTACAATGCTCTTAGCCACCAATGCGCAGCGTTACCAGCGCACTACCGATAAGATAACAGTCAAGGAATCACAATGCAGCAATTACACACGATAGGATGGGAGAGAGCAGTGCAGGCTATGGCAGTAATGCGGGGGAAGGTCGCGCTGGGATTGAGCCTCTAGGCGCTACGATACCGCAGGTCAGCAAGCAGCAATCAGGCGCTATATTTCTTCAAAGCCAGCAAGCCTTGGGAGCGTGGTGGGAGCGATCTCTTCTGCAGCAGGTCATAAGCCTATGTGAGGGCAACAACAAAATGGCTGCTATGCACAAAATGGAACCCATGGTTCAGAACGAAATCTTCAAATACACAGTGAATCCATTGGTGTAACATGATGAAAACTCATACTTGCTAAACTCACTGTTTACGGTTCGCTGTTACCAAATTCGTAACAGAACCACGACCTTTATGACCCAGGTTCAGGATTCACGGAACCTCAGCTGGGCAGATAACTTGAAGTCAGTGAATGCGGGGAAGGGGGTGGTGCGCGAAAAATTGTTCAAGGAGGTGAAGGAGGGCTGGATGATGGGCCCCTTCGCGGAGCCACCTTTGCCAAACCTGATTATCTCCCCGATTGTGGTGGTGCCCAAGAAGGAGCCGGGGCAGTTCAGGTTGATACAGCACTTGTCGTGGCTGGAGGGGTCTTCAGTTAATGACTTCATATCGGCGGAGCTCGCGTCGGTGTCGTACTTGTCTGTAGATGTGGCGTGGAGGATTGTAGCGGCGGTGGGGACGGGGGCGCTGATGGTGAAGTGCGACAATAAGGCAGCTTTCAGGTTGCTCCAGGTGCACCCGGAGGATCACCAGTAGTTGGAGATCCAATTTGATGGAGGCATTTTCGTTGACGAGGCGCTGCCTTTGGAGTGCTCGATCTCCTGCGTGTTGTTTGAGCGTTTGAGTTCCTTCCTGCAGTGGGCTTTTTCCTGGCGCAGAGGCTCTGAGACGGTGACGCACTATCTGGATGACTTCTTTCTGGTGGGACGGCCCGGTTTGACGGATTGTCAGCAACAGCTGGACGGTTTTAAGGACTTAATGGGTTACTTGGGAGTTCCCCTGGCGCCAGAGAAGACGCACGGTCCCAGTTTGGTGCTGTCCTTTCTAGGTATAGAGTTCGACTCGGCAGCCATGGAAACACGCCGAGACACAAGGGCGGCGATGTTGGCGTTGGTGGGCGGCATGTTGGACAAGCGGAAGGTGACGGTGCGGGAAAGTGCAAGTGTTGTTGGGACATCTGAATTTTGCATGCCGAGTGGTGCGGGTAGGGCGTACGTTCTGCCGTCGACTAGGTTTGGCGCTGTCGGGGTTGACATTGCTGCATCATCACTTGCGCCTGATGGCCGGGACGAAGGAGGATTTACGGATGTGGCTAGCATTTCTGGGACGGTTCAATGGGGTGGCCATTCCGCCACCGGAAGACTGGAAGTGGGACGTCACGCTGTATTCAGATGCGGCAGGTGTTGGTGGCTTCGGTTTGTACTGGGCGGGACGGTGGTGCGCGGGCCTACCGCTTGCCCGCAGGGGCAAGCGGGAGGCCGCAGCATTGCGTTCTTGGAATTGTTTTCTTTGGTGGTGGCGGTGTCGTTGTGGGCCTGGGAGTTGGCCCACAAGCGGGTCCTGTTCCGGGTGGACAATATGTCCGTGGTACAGGTGGTGAACAGGCAGTCGGCCCGGGACCGGCAGGTGCTGAAATTAATGAGAGTGTTCGTACTTCACTGTTCAGAGGATGACATCCTATTTCGGGCCCGACATGTGCCTGGGGTGGACAATGACATTGCGGATGCTTTGTCTCGTTCACAGCGGCAGAGGTTCCATGGGCTAGCCACGGAGGCGGAGGAGACCAAGACGCAGGTGCCGAGGGAGCTGTGGTCGGTGGGAGACGCCGGGTCGTTCTACTGGTGAGGGCGTCAGTGGCGGTGTCCACTTGGAAGGCATATGTGCAGGCTTGGGAGGAATTTCGACGGACTGGTGCAGTGAGGCAAGGGGACCGGTGGCAGTGGGAGGAGCAGGTGGTACGATTCATGTTGGCGTTGATGGATAGGGGTTTGTCGAGGGTGACGATTGCGGGGAAATTGTCGGTGGTGGCCTTCATGGGGAAGCTGTGGTGGGGGTATCCGCCATCTGCAGGGGAGTTGGGGGCGAGGTTGTTGGAAGGTTGGGCAAGGGAGAGAGGAGCACGGGTGAGTCAGCGGAGGCCCATTACAGAGGACATGCTGGGGTGCCTGGTAACGAAGTTGCCTCCAGTTTGTTGCGACGGGGGGGAGACGGTGTTGTTTTCCACAATCATGTCCTGGTTGTTTTTTGGGGCGTTTAGGATTTCTGAATTGGTAGGTCTGAAAGGGGGGCAGGGGTACTCTGGGAGGAAGTTGAGGTTCAGGCGCGGGAGGTGGCGGTGCGCTTAGGACGCTCCGAGACAGATCAGTGAGGGGTGGGGACGTGGATGGTGATGGGGCCGGGGAGGCTGGACGGGGTGTGTCCCGCGGCGTGGGACTGGCGGTTGGCGGCTGGGCGGAGGACGTCAGTGAGGGAGGTGTTTGGTCGGGGGGTGAAGACAGGGTGACGGTGGCTCAGGTGTTGTGGGTCCTGCGGCACATCATGCGGCTGATGGGTGAGGACCCGAAGGCTTTTGGGACGCATTCCTTTAGAATAGGGGTGGCGACAGACGTGACACGGAAGGGCTGGGGGAAGGAGGGCATTAAGCGATTGGGGCGGTGGAAGTCGTATTGTTACAAGACGTATGTCCGGTTGCGGGGGTAGGTGGGGGGCAATGACATGGAAGTTTTTCCGCCTTCTTAACTGTGTGTCTTTGCAGGTGCTGTGCAGGGCCAGCTGCGGCGGTGTTGGACATTTACATTGTGGGACATTCCTTTGTTAAAAGAGCAGAGCGGGCAGATTGAGAAAAGCATTGGAAACTTAATTTGGAACTGGATGAAAGATTGTTTAGATGTCATTGGCGGGGTAAAGGGAGATGCTTTGGCACAAGTTGATGCCGTTGTTGAAAAATGTGGTTCGGGAGTTTGTCTTGATGTGGTGGCCATTAATTTAGGGGAAAACGACCTGGTTCTGTGCAAGGGACTGGCCCTGATAAAGCAAATGAAACGGGACTTGTTGGAGATACGGAAGAAATGGGCAGGGTGTCATGTAATATTGTCTGAATTCATTCCCACGAGGGTCTGGCGGGGGCGGAGCGCCCAGGGGCTATAGACAGGGCACAGCGGAAGATCAATAGGGAAATGAAGGAGGTTTGTGCGAAGGAAGGGGTGGGGTGCATGGAACATCCTGAACAGAGATACGGGGCAGTGTATTTTTTCTGTGAAGACGGGGTCCACTTGTCTCGTTATGGGATGGAGCTGTACATTGTCCAGTTGAGGGAGGCCCTGGATGTAGCTTTGGGGGTTCGCAGATATCCGAGGGAGAGGGATTCCTATGGGGGGGGTCGAATGTCACTAGGTGGCTTTCGAGTGGCGCTTTTCCTAGCATAAAAAGGGGGCTAAGGGCAGGAGGCCTGGGTTTGTTTGCCAAGGGGTGGGAATTATAGAGGTCAAGGGATGTTTAGTTGTTTAATATGGAGGCATGTTGCAGGTGGGATGTTGTGGTTATGTTGTGATTATGTTGAGAATTATGGGGAATCATTTAGGGGAGGGGTTGGGGGGGTCTGTTAGGTACTTCATACTTAGTGAGGTTTAGTTTTGTTCGGCACAGGCCAAGGTTTTGCTCTTTAGGGTGCACCTGCTTCCAATAAAGCGGCCTTTGTCACACCTTAATACTGTGTCTGTGGTCGGTTTATCCTCCCCACTGTCCTGGTGGGCCCCAATGGGGTTTTGGGGGGGCGGTGGACCACCGGGAGGCCTGCCACCCCCGGGGGTTTTTGGGACCCGGAGGGAGGAGGGAAGGTAATCCCACGGAGCACAGGGGGATTTGGGCTTCTTGGGCTGGCGGTGGGTCTGTTGGGCTCCTTTTGGGCTGGGGCTTGGGCTTGGGCTGGTTGGGCTGGGGGGCCATTTAAGCGGACATTTTGTGTCACTGACCACCATTTCAGTGGCAGTGACACAGCAGCCGGCGGGGGTCCTGGTCGCGTGGATTTTTCCCTCCTACCCGCCCTGTTGTTTAAAGGTTATTAGGAGTGGTTTTCACTGGGGATGGCCGCTAGTTTTCTTACAATTCTGGGGAGGTTTTGGGGTTTCTTCTGGTTCAGGCAAAAGGGGGGGTTTGCTCAGAGGGGTTTTCTTGGGAGCGGGTGCATCAGGGATCAGATGTTGGTGGGTTTTCGTGTCGCTGGAACAGGTACAGGTGTGCATTACAGGAGGGATTCCTATGGGGGGGTCGAATGTCACTAGGTGGTTTTCAGTTGGCGCTTTTCCTAGCATAAAAAGGGGGCTAAGGGTAGGAGGCCTGGGTTTGTTTGCCACGGGGTGGGGATTACAGAGGTCAAGGGATGTTTAGTTCGGTATGGAGGCATGTTGCAGGTGGGATGTTGTGGTTATGTTGTGATTCTGTTGAGAATTGTGGGGAATTATTTAGGGGAGGGGGTGGGGGGTCTTTTAGGTACTTCATACTTAGTGTGGTTTAGTTTTGTTCGGCACAGGCCAAGGTTTTGCTCTTTAGCGTGCACCTGCTTCCAATAAAGCGACCTTTGTCACACCTTAATACTGTGTCTGTGGTCGGTTTCTCCCCCCCCCCCCCCACCCTCCTGGTGGGCCCCATTTGAGTGCTTGGTAAAGAAAAAACACTTGGTCCATAGAGCATGAAACAGTATTCTTAGGATCTCTGACTTTTGTATACATGATTACAGAACTGTTCAAAGAAAATATTATTTTCTGTTCATTTTGGCGAGATACACTCACCACTCTTGAACTGTAAAATAAATTCTGTGCCATCTTCTCTTTTCATTTTAGCTATGTAGTTCAGATCCAGTGCCTCTCGGATCAGAGTTACTGTAGGAGAATGGGGGACAACAAGTTATATAATCGCCTTGTAGAAAGCAAAATAACATTTTAAACGATTACTTGAGTCGAGGAGATTGATTTTAGCATTTCTTCCATCACTTTGTTCTTCTGACTACCCAGTGGGCAGGAGAGACTGGCTGTGATTCGTACTAGGCCGATTGTGTATCTAATGGACTCAAGGTTCGGGGGTGTCTGCTTGTAAGTTGTATTTTTATAGCACTTACCTACACTGACGAAGCTTTGATGCACATTACCTGATAACCTTTAGAATACAGCATTTCGGTCAGCTTAAAAAAAATCCCTGGGTAGAGCTTCCTTGCCTGCTCCCCTCACCCATCACTCCTCCTTGGGGTTTTCAAAAATGGGGACAGGTGTGTACTGCTCCTGAGCCGCCGCCTCTTTCACAGACACAGGTTCTCTACTGCAGACCCCTGGGTCCTGAGCAGGAGTCATCAGCGCAGGTTGGGGGCTACTACTGCACACCAGGGGCTGAATTATACAAGTGCTCCAGGGGCGCAACAGGCATTAGCACCCATTTTGTGCGTCGCGGTGCACTTTAGTACTTTAGTATTACAGAAGGGATCGCAGACACTTGTGCGGCCCCTTCAGTAGTATCAATAGCGCCGGTGCACATAAAATGCCAGTGCTATCTTCAGAGAGGACGTGTCCCATGCAAATAAAGGAATCCATTTGCATCTGCGCCTTCCCTATATTACAGACGCTGGCCCAGAGGCAAAAAAGCTCCCAGGAGGCGCACTAATAATGCACCATCTAAAAGGCAGCACCCTTTCAGTGCGCTCCCGGATGGCAGCCCTCTAGATGTGGGTAAACTGGTCCCATGGGCCCCCATACTTCCCGTTGCAGGTAGGTGCAGTCACTCTCTGCGCCCGCCTGCAGGGGAATCTCTATTCTATCTACAAAGTGCAGGCGGGTTGCCGCCTGCACTGTGAAAACTACAGAGCGCTGCTTCAAAGCTGCTTTGTTTTTCACAGGAATGCGCTGCAGCCAGGGCAGCACGATTTCGCGGCTGTCCTGGGGGCACCGCATTCACCATAATGCGACGCATTTTCATTGTTTAAGCTGATTGCACCTTTTCAAAGATGCGCCCAGCACAAACAGTGAAAATGAACCATTTGCATAAAATGGGCTGGCACAAACATTGAGTATGCGCCATTTGCAAAATACGGGCTCGGTACAGCAAGGAGAACTGGCAATGGGGAATAAGTGGAACACAGCTCCTGTCTTCATAGTCTCCAGGTGAAGAAAGGAAAAATTACTCTGCCTGCACAGCGCTGTGCCTGTCTTCTCCTATGAACACCCCCAGTACTCTTGAACACAGGTTCACAGCATGCACACTCAGCACAACTCATTTCTCAGTTTCCTGAGAATGCCTGGCGGTGCTTCTCGTTCGTGACACTGTATGGTGTATGACTGTTGGCACCAGGTGTGACAGCTAATTCACTGCCACGTGTACCTCTGTAACTCTCTGCTCATGACATGTGTAACCCCTCTTGGACCAGCCCTTGGCATCTCCACCTCAATCCTGTCACTTGCAGTTTTTGCATTGTTTAGCCCCAGGCCTTCTCCCTTATCACAACTGATGGGAATTTGGCATGCCCCTTTTTTCTTGAGAGACTGGGGAAAGTACATTTTATTTTGAGCTAGTAATAATACAGGAATAACTTACAGTATCACTTTGAAAAAAATACATTCACACTGACTCGAGTCGATCCTGCTGACCAGTGCTTAATTTGAGCCAGTAATTTCCGGTGCTCAGCACCAGCACTTAATTGTTTTCAAGTGCTCTGCACTGGCACCTATTTATCAACACCATTCTTAGAACAGTCCAACACATGGTGGCGCTGCTCATCTAATTTAAAGATGAGCAGAACAATGGTTGTATAGGAATACAACATACATTAAAATAGTGCTAATATCTGCCTCCCTAGCGACTGCTCTATCTTTGGGAACCTGGAATGATCTGAACAGTCGCATTTACATGTGAGAGAGATGGTTAGTAGTTGTTTGGCAGTGATGACAAGGGCGATGAGTGGTGCAAGTTAAGAGGCCTCCTAGTCAGAGCCCTGGCACTTAATATTTTACAAATGAAGTACTCCTGCTGGCTGGCCTGATGACTGCTGCACTCTTCCCTAATCTACTTTTGTGAAAGCTGGTACCTGCAAAGTCAATACTCTTTGCAGGGCTGAAGATCTCAAAGCCCTGATGTCTGTGAGGTGATCAGCTCAGCAAAGACAGCGCCTCAGGGACTGATCTCCACACCCTAATGACGTGGGAGTAAAGATATCCCTGGGCGTTTCAGGCTGAAGCCCTGTAGCACCAGGGCTTCACGTCAATCTGGTAGTGGAGACTTGAGAGTTAGGACACCCTCCATCAGAGGCCTGGCTCATGCTTCAAGTTCTCTAGAGCTTGTTGTTATGTACCTGTGGCTCAAGCAGGAGGCCAGCCGAGTGGTCTCTGGTCTCAAGGAGATGGCCCAATTCTCCTTCAAGCAGAAAGGCAGGCCTCAAGCAGCAGGGTAGTCCTCTGGTAGCAGCATGGCAGTCCTCTGGGAGTCCAGACAGTTCTTCTGAAATCTTGCACAGTTCCAGAGGTGTAATGAAGAGGTGCTCTGGGGTCCAATATTTATATGCAGTGCCATCCTTTGAAGTGGGAGAATTTCCTATGCTACCTTCATATCTGATTCAGGAGAGGTCTTCCCTGCCATGGCTCCAAGAAGTCTGGGGTTACAATAGACTAGTGTCTGGTTCCTTTGTGTGTGCTGGAGGCAAGCTCTCTGAAGTGTAAGTGGGAAATGGAACAGCTCCAATAAGAGTTGCAGGCCCACTAGTAGTATTTCATTTACAGGCCCTGAGTGCCTGTAGTACTACTTTACTAGGGCCTTACAAGTGAATTAAATGTTCCAATAGGGTATAAGCAAGTTTTACCATGTTTAAAGTAGAGAGCACAAGCACGTTAGTACTGGTTATAAGTGGTATAGTGCACAGAGTCCTAAAAGCCAACAAAACAAATTCACCAAAACAGTGGAGGTGAAGGTTTGTGGTGACCATGCAGAGAGGGCCAGGGCCAACAAAGAGGATTTTAAATTGCAAGTTATTTGAGCACAAACTTGACATACCTATCTGCGCCCAATCAAAAGTTATAACTTATTAAATGTAATAAGGTAACCCAATGCGCTCCAATAGGAGACATAGGCCGTATAGTAGTGAAGAATTAATTTAGGAGTTTTGAGCTAGCAGAACATGTAAAACTTAAAAACACATGTCCTACTTTTTAAATGCAATGCACCCTGCCTGAGCGGGCCTTTAGGGTTTACCTTAAGGCTGACTTATATGCATTTAAAAGGAAGGTTTAGGCCTGGTAAAAGGTTCATTTTGCCAGGTCAAATTGGTAGTTTAAAACTACACTACAGGCTGCAATGGCAGGCCTGAGACATGTTTAAAAGGGCTACTTTAGTGGGTTTTCAAAATGGGTGCCGCAAGCCCACAAGTAGCATTTAAAGTACATACCTTGGGTACATGTATATATACACATATAGGGGTTCGCCCAAATAATCCCACAATACCTGGGCAAGAAACAGTATAAGCTAAAGAACTGGTATTAAATGGGAATACATTTTTTCAAATTACTTTCCACTGTGAAAATTAGTTATTCACTGGGGATGCATTTAATTATACAAAGCATTATTAATTCTGATTATTTAGCATGCATAGAAATCTTCACTCCGGAGATGGGTACCTCAAGTAAGATTAATCGAACACTTATGACATACACTTATATATATATATGGTCACATGACGCCAATGTGGGAGGGGGGACTATTTAAAGTGCTAGTGCATAGGGAAAAAGGGTTACAATTGGTCAAAAAAGGCGCTTTGCAATAGCCATAAAAAGAGGACATAGT
The DNA here is from genome assembly GCF_964263255.1 of Lissotriton vulgaris. Lineage (NCBI taxonomy): Eukaryota > Metazoa > Chordata > Amphibia > Caudata > Salamandridae > Lissotriton > Lissotriton vulgaris. The sequence continues at coordinate 926,047,249 of NC_141689.1, read as the reverse complement.
AACTGCATACATGCAAGCTGCCCCACTTAGTGCTGCATATTAACAAATCCATATAGAATGTTAAAAGCATGTAAACAATGCACTCAGATCTACTAAATAGAGACATTAATTGTCTTAAAAATGTAGATAAAATCATCTGTTGCTAAAGAAAATAGGATCAGTAATGGCATAAAATACACATGAATATTTAAAAGCTCGTAATTATTTTAAATACAAAAACGTCTTCATAAATGTGCAAAATATGCCAGGCAACAAAAGTGCAAGTGCAGCAACAAATATCTGACTATAAATAACATTAGTATCCACTAGATTTAGTTACTAAATAGTCAGAAAGGAAGCAGCATTATATAAATATACAAATGGCTAAATTATTTAACAACACATTATGACCCAAGTGGGCTCCTTATCCTTGTATTGACCTATATACAGAACCCTTAAAGTGCAAGCAAAAAGTGCAAACTGTGCATTATTATATGTGATATTTAAAATAGTCAAATACAGAGTGATGACTAATTGTTTTTAGAAAGTTTCAAATAGTAAATGACTAGGTATAACAGAACAGACAATGAGGTTAAAAATGTAGCAGCGTGACCTTAATGTAAACAAGAAAAAATTCCAACCACCATACTCGACGGCCTGTCAACAGGCTGAGTCATGTGTATTACATATCGTTGAGAATAATGTTTACGACCCTCTTAAAGGAATCAGACGCAGGTGTAGAAATCCTCTGTGGTGTTTAGGCCACCAGGGGTTTTACTATCCAATTTCAGGATATATTTTGTCTCAGTGAGTCGCAAAAGTGCTTCCCTATCACCACCTCTCCTTAAAGGACCAATGGCATCCACAACATAATATTGTAACAGTTCACTCTTGTTATCATGATGTAACTTAAAATGCCGTGCAACAGGATATGAGGCATCACAGGTGTTAATGGCATATATATATGTACAATACAAAATTAACAGCCAAGAAAAAAGAGGATGAATTATACTTTGCTGTACAAAGTCTACTTGTTTGATTTGTGGAGCAACTAGAAACTTTCTTCAGTTTTCCAGTTGTTTGTGCATACTATGGTTCATAAAAGAGGTAGTCTATAACGATAACACCCTTGGTGGACCAATTAGCACTCTGTATCCTAGAGTGTGTATGTAGGGTTATCTTTTTTAAGATTTACAAGTTAAGAAATGCAGACTCCTCCAAATGGTGGTGTCAAGGCGTTTTGGCCTTTTACAATTCAGAGTCTCTTCAGGAAAGTGGAAGAAAGAACAACCAGAAAGGATCTGAAAAGATCTGCAGCTTCAGTAAAGATGCCTCTCCTGCCCAACATCAAAAAATGGCATGGTAGAGGATAAGATCCAGGAGCACAGGATATATATATATTCAGGAAGCTATTAAAAACATTTTAAATCAATGGGCCCCATAGATCTATGTTACACTCTATAAGATCTATTTGAATCCCGTCTGGTCCAGGGGCTTTCCAGGTTGAACTCTGGCATATAACCAGTTCTACTTCAAACAATATATGGTAAAGGGTGGCAAATGTGTTAGCCTATTGTGTAGAAACTTATCAACATCCTCATTCCCCTCCAAATGACAGAGGGTCATGAAGTGTGACACCCAATCAGAACCTAAAATGTTGCACAGGAGAAGGAGGATTGTGGGGGCATATCTATGCCGAATTCTTGAATCGTATCCCAGAATCTATTACTGTTATTCCTCATGCCAGCTTGTTCCAAAAGCTCCCAGTTCTTTTTATGCAAGGCCTCCATCCTATTTTAAAGAGCGGACTTATATGCAGAGCAGGCAGACCGGTCCGTAGACAGTACTCTCGGGGTAGGGACCAATGCCTGCCTCAATTTCCAGTTACTCACGAGCAATGTTCATCAAACCATGGGGGTCCCATTTATCAACCAGGTGGGGTTTAAGATGGAGCTTGGCTTAGATCATAATAATGGTATAGAATGGATTCCCCACTTGTTTCTGCCAAACAGTTAAATAATATCTCCTAATGCGGAATCAAAAGTGTGGCCTAGGTATCTGCTGGATCATTCAGCCATGAAATCAGCCTGAGCCCGTCAGTGGAGTGTTGTATGATAGAAATATTGTTAACGTGGTGTGTAGGTCTGCTGAGGGGCAATTTACCTAGGGTAAATATGGTGTTGTGGTCCTCCACTCAGTCTGCACAAACTCCCCTTTGACAAACCAGGACAGAATGTTCCAGGACACAAACATATAGTTCATGGTTGAAGCAGGACCGTTTCCTTTAAAAGACAGTAGGGATCGCCTACTGAAGTTACCTACATCATGCCCAGCTAAAATAACCAGCAAACTCTACACCTATATTGTCACAGGTCTCCTCATAGAAATCCACCTCTGGTGTCCCTGTCTATCCTGTAGATGTCAGTTTAGCATTAAAATCTCTACACAGCAGATATTATAGCTGCGTTTTAGAATTGCCCCCTACATACTGCAACTTGGGAAGAAAGTTAAGCAGCTGTGTAAAATGAACACATACAAAATTAAGAACCTCATTATTATAGAAATGGATGAACTATCTAGTATCTTTAAAGTAAAAAAGCCAAATATCTGGTGTCAATAACGCTTACTTCCATATCGAGACATAAGCCGGTCCAAATCGAGAGCACTCCCATGGCTCTTTCAGGAGGGGGAAAGGATAGCTTGACTGGAATAACATATGTGTTCTTCTCATGAAATAGGGGTATTAGCCCAGGTTTCAGGTAATGCTGCAAAGTCATACTTGACGATGAAAGCCCGTGAATCAGGGTTGTAACTCTTTCCCTTGAGGCCTGAAATTTTCCAACTAAGTACAGAAAATGTTCGGTCAGCACTGGAGCCTCTAAGTTCATCCTTGGTATGGATGGGGTTATGGCTGGTGCCAAGGTAACTAGATGGAAATAAATCAATACAATAAAAGACTTCAAATCTGTTGGCAGTAGGATAGAAGGGACGACATCAGATCTTTGTGGCAAGTCTGTCAGACCTTAGATGGGGGCCCTGGATGCCATTTCACTTGGGAGAACAGAAGGTAGGCACAGAGAAGACTGATTCTGAAGGGTGAAATGGGAATTTGATTGTGTAATGGGGGGCCTGCAGGTAGATGTTACTCTGGTTATGACATCTCAGGGATTTATTTTAAAAAAATCCTATGGAAACCAAAATGATGTCGCTCCTGGTGAAGGAGCATGCACAAACTCCAAACAATAAATTATACACTGGGGAGGAAATCTGTAATTCATGATCACACAATTGCTTGAGGGATCTGTGGGGGCCCGAAAAAACACTCAACAAAGAAGGGGCTCTTAAAACGGAATTGAGGCAGGGAGAGCAGGGGAACAATCAAAGAGCAATCAAAATAGACACTCTGCCTAAAAATTTCTTTCTGACGTGCTATGCATCACTGATATAGACAAAAACAGTCCTGTACAGGGTACCCTTCCAATTTATAATAAGGAATACTTGTGCGTTAGGGATATCATATTTATTTGGATGTTTAGGTCAACAAAGTAGAACAAAACATAAAAACAAAAAATGTCCAACTCTACAACCATCCTAAGCCACACGCACACAGTCTTTCAAAACAAACAGGCAAACACTGACTCAAACATACTCATACATTCCATCAGATAACAATGCATTAAATGGTGCCTAACAAAGTCATTCATTTCATTTCATAATCTTTATTTTGGCGCATAAGAACCATAAAAGATACATAAAACATAAGCTTACATTATTACAAGGGCCATATAAGGAGGTTAATGATTTAGTTTTATAAGATAACACAGATACGGTTAGGAAATCGTTACATTTAAAACCTTAATTGAAGTAAATTAAAAAGGCATCAAGATATAAAATACACATGGGATTCATTGCTTCAGTCCATAATCATCAACATTTTCTAATATTGCTAACATTTTAAAATAAGAATATATATGCAAGTCATAATCTGGACAAATTAGCAACAACCTTTTGTGACCGGTTGCTTCAATATTAGATCATAATATATAACTTCTTCTAGAGTTTCAGGCCCACTTTTAGGCGTACAAAATTTATTGGTAGCAGAAATCTACTATCGCCAAAAATTATCACCTGGCTAGTGTCAGTTTTTAAAATCCTTTCCGCTTCCTTATATGAGCGCACTACTAGATTTAAACAGAGAGGTTTAATCCATCTTTTTCTAATTAGTTCATAAGCTGGGCAAAATAAAAGAATATGTGACTCATCTTCTCTTGTTTTACATGAGCACATAGTACATAAGTCACTAGTCTTTTCAGTATGGGTACTTGTCCACCTGGCTACAGTCACATTTGTTTTCAAAATTCCATACCTAAATTTCATAGATAAGGTTTTGGCCAAAGGTGTCTGTACCTCATTCAAAAACTGCTCAAAATGAGCACTATCTTTGGACGTGAGGAACTTGCTTATCAGAGTTCCACCGGCTCTTTCATATAGCCCCTTCGATGCTCATGACGGAACGGTTTCGTCATGAGCATCGGTTGAGCTGTGCTCATGACAGAACCGTTCCGTCATGAGCCCGTTGGCTCATTAGAACCTTCAGCACAGCGCGAAAATTTGCGCCACGCTGAAGGTGTTAACAAACTGTGTGCAATATGTGCCCAGAATGCAGATTTCAATACCCTTTTTGAGTTTTGGGTCAGTGTCGATGGCTCATCCCAAAACTGCGCTAAACCAATCCTACCATATGTTGGTATTATTCCGATCTAATGCCATTATTTCTTGTAGACCATCTTTGTAATCTGCCAACTCCGGTGTAGACCAGAGTCTTACCCACAATGACAATGGTCTCAGGATGGTGTAAAGATCCGAACGTTTCATATTTAGATCGAGCATAATTGGTATTAATGGTGTGCTTACGTGCAATCTGAGCAGTGCTCTATAACATTTATTTTTACTAGTCACGAAAGCATTCCTGCTCGCGAACCCCCATATTTCTGCTCCGTATAACGCAGGAGACTGGGCTTTGAATTTAAAAACCTTGAGTGCCGGAGAGGCAGCCTTGCTATGACTGTTCCCATGTTTTTTCGTAATTGGTAAAATATTCTGTGTCAGAATTATTTTGCTTTTTTCTACTTGAGTTTTCCACGATAATTTTGAATCCAATGAAACACCCAAGTATGTAAAATTCTGTACGAGTTCCAACTTTTGGCCATTTAAGAACAGGTTCCCCCTAATGGTTTTATGGGGATTTATGGCCATATATTTAGTCTTATTAGTGTTGATCTCAAGACCCTTTCTGTTGCAATATGTTTGTAGTGAATTTAGTAAACATTGTAGACCTCTGGGCGTTTGGAATATTAATATAGTATTGTCTGCAAAAAGGAGGGCTGGTACCCTTTCACCTTTTAGTTTCGGTGTGTCGTTTTTGCAGCCCTCCAGATATGATGGGATGTCATTAACAAACATTGAGAATAATGTGGATGCCAATACGCATCCTTGGCGAACTCCCCTCTTAATAGGGATAGAGCTTGTTAGTTCGCCCTTTGGGCCCCATCTAACTTTGGCATAATTATTTTCATGCAACCTAATAATCTGTTGCAAAAGGCTGACTGGCAGCCCTTGACAATTTAATGACTCCCATAACAATTCACGGGGAATAAGATCAAACGCAGCCCTGAGATCTATAAAAGAGACATACAGATGTCCCTTTCTTATGTTTACATACTTCCAACATAAACAACAAAATCTAAAATCCTGATCTATAGTACTTATTTTGGGTCTGAAACTTGCCTGGAACTTGGTGAGGACAGCATTTTCCTCAATCCATGTGTTCATACGATTTTAAATATGCCTTGCAACCATTTTTTGTAAAATATCCATTAAACTTATTGGGCGATAGTTAGCTGGATCGTTCCTATGGCCCTTTTTAAAAATTAATACGATTTCTTCCCCCCCCCCCCCCGCCCCTCCATGTATCCGGAAAATCCAGGCCTGCTACTACAACATTACAAGTAGTCAATATAGGGGCCCCAGACACTAATTTCGTGCTTGTATAGATCGCCCAGAATTTTGTCCAGTCCGGGTGCCTTCCCATTTTTAACTGCATTAATAGCTAATATTGTTTCATCTAGATCGAATTCTAGTTTAGCTTCACTAGGGCGTGACAATAGCTCATCCTTATTTGAGACCCCAACATTATCTGGTGCTCTATATAACTGGGTAAAATGCTCGACCCAAGTAATCTCGTCAAGAAAAACATCCTTAACTACTCCTCGCGTTTTATTCCCTTTGGCCACTAATCTCCAGAAGCCCACTTGATCCTTGTTCTTGGCAGCAGCAAGCAATTCTGACCAGTTTTCCTCAACCCAGCTCTTTTTCGCCATCTGTTGTATTTTCCTATATTCCCTTCCAGCTTCTTTAATTTCAATCATGTTCTTTTTTTTATGGTATGAAGTAATTTGGTCTTTCCGTTGCGACAGTCCTTATCGTACCAGGGTTTCCTGCTTGACATAGTATTTGAATTTTTAATAGATTTTTTTTGGCATTTTTGTTACCAGCGATACTATTGATTTTAAAAAAAACTTGTTTAAGTCTACAAATGCCCTTCCTTCGAGTGATGGGGTCAAGTGTCTACAAAAAGTATCAGCTAATGTACTGTAAATTTTTGCTAATACTTCGCCATGCTCCAACATGTAAGCCCATTTTAGTGAGCGATGATTATTACTGGCTAATACATCATCAATGATTACATTGGATGCTTCATTATTCGTGGTTGTACCAGGCAATAAACGATTATGAAGTAACAATTGGAGCGGGCGATGGTCACTCTCAATTCTAGGCATAATCTCCAGGTCTACTACGTAAGTCCAAATTTAAAAAGAAACCGTAATATAATCAATTTTACTTTGGGAATTACTCCTAAAGAATGTAGGGGCCTTTAATATATCTGATGGAAAGCGACCATTACAAGCTCTCAACCCATGAGTAGCTGTCAACCTCATGATTTGAACAGCTAACACCGTACAAGGAACCGGATTGATGTTATGTAATATAGGAATATTATTAGCTCTATCCTCGTCTTCATAGATGTCTCCAAGCCCAATAATGGGCTCATAATTACAATTCAGGTCACCACCTATTATTATACTTGTATTTACTTCCAATGAATTTAAGAATGAGTCCATCTTTTCTAGTATCAATGACTCTTTAGATAGGGGACCTGGTCTGTTATAGACATTAAATAGATGTAGCACCCTTCCTTCCTTCATTTGTATTCTTATTCCAAGTATATCTGTTGAATTTATACATAGTTCTGTAATTCTAATCTCAAGTATTGCTTTTACCCATATTACAAGTCCCCACGAGGGCCTTCCTCTTACAGATGGAACTGCATCTATATATAATGTTCTATACCCCACTCTATGTGGAGTTTTATCGCCCAAGTTTCCTGCAGGAGGCAAATATTACTTGTTTCAATATAATCGTTCCACTCAGGGTCATTAACATTTTCCTAAGTCCCGCTATGTTCCAGGAAATCAATTTCAATCCTAATGAATTGCTAACACTTGTAACTATCATGGGTCCATCTACCAGATTGTGACTTGTTTTCGTAACTCCCTTTGTCAATACGGCTTTACCAGCCATACTTGGTGTTATATTTTGAGGCACTAAACTATCCCCACAAACATCTACCTAATTTGCTATTAGTAGTCTGGCATGGGGTACAATAATTGGTACAATATTTTCCCCCACTACCTCCCTTTCTGTCGATATCATCAACATTTCGTCTCCAAAAACTATTGGTGGGTACAGTCAATCGACAGCCTCCAGGGAAGATACTTCTTGGAAGCTATTGGAAGCATGAGGGAAAGAGATATTATCATGGTTCCGGGTTGTTTCTACCCCACCAGATCTATAAAAGTACCCCAGAGACAGGGCTAGGATATTAGTGTTCTGCATCAATGTCTCCTCATGTACTCTCAGTAAATTACGAACTGTGTGGGGACGCCTAAAATGTATGACTATACAATCACCTCGTATATTTTTTCTACAGTCCTCCTCCCACTCTACTCTGTGCACCATTAGGATTTCATTCATTTTATGGGAACTGAACCTTGTGAACTTTTGGAGCCAATCCACAACTTTGTTTCTAAGATTGTGCCAGGTTTCAGTTTTGTCCCTCCCTAAGGCTGGTACAGCAGCTAGTATTAGGACGTACGGGCATGCAGCGGGAGGTAAATTCAAAATATCAGAATTGGGGATTAGATCAGTACCTTTTGGACTAAATACTAGCCCCCTTGGAGTTTCATTTTCAGAGTGATCTTTTCTCTTCTCAGTTAGGTCTATTCTTCTCTCTGCTCGATGGTTAGTCTTACTATGAGCCTCCCTATCCCCTACTGATTCTGTTCTTTCTTCCACAATGCCAGTACTATTCGGGAGATCTATTCTTGGTTGAGCTAAACAATTTCGATCGTGGCTGTCTTCCTTATTTTGGTGCGTATAGTCCTATACTCTGCAATTAATTTAGCCCCTTCATCAATATTGTTACTCCCATTTCCAATCATGATATCTACTTTAGCTATAGTCTGGTTTAGTTGGTAAATTTTTCTGTCTATGTCCCTCATTCTAATGCCCAAACAATCATTTATTTGAGTCTGGATGGGATCTAAAGTAGTTTTAAAAATATCTGCCACAGTTTGCTCTATTGTCTCAACCATACCATCAGTTTTACTAGGACAAGGTGGATTATCTATCTCAGTTTGTGTTCCAAAGGACCTACTTGAGATCTCCCTATGTTCTGACAGTTTAATTTCCCCTTTAGATGATCTCCCTGACCCCCCTGGTTTCCCATTTTTGTTAGCATATTGTTTTCCCCAGGATGTGTTCTTTGATCTTTCTTTTATTGTTCCCACCTGCTTTAAGGCTCGAAGCCTTGTTGCTATTGCTGGTGTTGTTGGCACATCCACATCAGGGGAGCCATTTAAACTAAATATGGGATCTATCACAAAGCTGCCTAAAAGAGGAGAAGGGGCTACAATACAAGTGCTCAAGGTTGATTGTAATGGGGCAAATAAAGTTTGAGGGCCGGATATCTTATATGTTGGTAATTTAGATGGATCTAAGGATATTCTTCTTTCGGCAAGTTCAATTTCACGGCTTATAAGTGATTCTGCTCTCATGATGAAATCATCAGGTGTCCCTGCTGTACTCTTTCGTTTGCTCACAATTAGATGTTAAGTATATGCCACTACGCTATGCAAAGATATATCCTCTCAACCAGCCCTACAATATTAAAAATTAGACCTTATTTACGGGCTGGAATAAAAAAACAGAAACCACAGCTCAATAGGCAGGTACAGATCTGTCCGACTTAATGGGCAATAGTATAAACTGTTGCACTCAATTTCTCTAAGCACTAGTCTGTAAGATTGTTCCCAATTTCTTAATAATACAATCTGCTAGAGGTAACCACCCACAGCCTATTGACATTAAGTACAAGACGCCGCAATTCAATGGTCTTTTTCTTCTTGGCCAAATCACGCCCTGGCTTGGTAAAAGTCTATCACAGCTCAAAAGCAATTAGCAATAGGTAAAACAACAGCATAAGATAAGGTGTATTTTGGCATACCCAATAGTTGCTAGGCGTTTTAAGGTGCAATAACCAAATGGGGTGGCCCAGCCCGGCCTCCTTCGGCCTCTGACGGCCTAAGACGGCCCGCCCTTTTCCCAGGCTTCACCAGGCGTGCGACCGTGCCCGTTGCACGCAGCGGGTGCCGCGAGAAGTTATGTAGCGGCGGTGGGTGGCTGTGGGCGGGCCTCAGGCGGCACAGGTGGTGGCAATCCTCGGGCTCCTGGGACTTTGCGTCCTTGCGGAACACTCTCTCTCACCCCCAGCAGAGTCCTTTGCAAGCGAAGTGGCACCCGCATAGCGGGTGCCGCAAGAAATTATGTAGCGGCTAAGGGCGGGCCTCAGGCGGCACAGGTGGCGGCAATACTCAGGCTCCTGGGACTTTGAGTCCTTGCGGAACACTCTCTCTCACCCCCAGCAGAATTCTTTGCAAGGAAGCAGCACCCGCGCAGCGGGTGACGCGAGAAGTTATGTAGCGTCTGTGGGCGGGCCTCAGGCGGCACAGGTGGCGGCAATCCTCGGGCTCCTGGGACTTTGAGTCCTTACGGAACACTCTCTCTCACTCCCAGCAGAGTCCTTTGCAAGCAAAGCGGCACCAACAAGGTTGACAATAATAAAGAAATCAGATATTATAGGGTGATATGGAAAATCCAAGATCAGTTGGTTATCGTTGTAATGCACTGATACAGTCTGTAGCCTGTTTTTTTCTGTAAAGGAGTGATGCCAACAAAGAAAGCACGGGGGCTCCAGCGCCGGCGCGCGTTTTGGTGTCAGACCCACATTTGGGTCACAACTTCTTCAAGGCGACAGGTTTGTGTGCGAGGAAAAGAAATATGAAATGCTTGGGTTAAATTGGCAACCTGTTTTTTGGATTATGCGACTTTGTTAGGCATCATTTAATGCATTGTTATCTTCTGAAATGTATGAGTATGTCCGAGTCAGTGTTTGCCTGTTTGTTTTAGATTGTGTTTGTGTGACTTAGGATGGTTGTAGAGTTGTTGGACATTTAATTGTCTTTTATGTTTTTTTTCTACTCTCTTGACTTAAAATTCCAAATAAATATGATATCCCTAACTCACAAGTATTCCTTATTATAAATGGGAACTGTACCCAGTTCAGGACTGTTTTTGTCTATATCAATGATATATAGCACGTCATAAAGAAAGTTTTAGGCAGAGTGTGTCTTTTGATTGATCTGTGGGGTCCAGACCTATTCAATCGCTTCTACGCACCATTTAAATATCTTTGACATGATGGAAGGAAAATCCTTTATTTCGTACTAACCTATTCGGCCATGTGTTAAACAGTTACTCATAGGATTAATTCTGCCCATTGCCTGGAGGAGAAACCCCTGTGAGCACAGCCATATAGGGACATGTGGCAGGAGGAAGATTTACTACTGCCTTAATGGGCCCAGGAAGTTATGGACCAGCTGTCGATTCTTTCCTGGTTGGGGCCATACAGATAGACCCCTGTCCTGTGTCTCTGGCTCCAGGAAAGACTCCCTCTGTGTGACTTCAAGGGTGACTCAAACGAGTTGCTCTGCAAGTGGGATCTCCCTGGGCAGGACTGAGTCCCTATGTGCAGTGAGATTAGTTGATTAGACTGGTGGGTCTGGTTGGATGCAGATTGCACTGACCCTGTAGTGTGAGCGTCATTACTATCACAAACTGAAGTAGTTAAATCCAGGCGCAGACTAAATTACGCTAACCTGGCTTCTATAGCGTCTAAATGCAAGTGCATAAGAGATTTCAGATTTCAGCTAAGATCTCTAAGTTGTTCAAAAAGTCCTTTCATAGAAGTTCCATGCTGTCCTGAGTCAGGTGTGGGGCACCTACAACTCCAGAAGGCGATATAATGTAAGGAGAACTTTCAGCACCCAACTCGTCAGTCTTCTGGGAGGCTTTAAAGGGATGCCTCCTGTGGGGGTATTGCGCAAGAAATTAGCTGCTTTAAACAAGAGCCTTGTTTTGATATTCTTATGAATGCAGAGCTAGAAACCCCAAACCCAGTGGATATGGTGTGAGAAGACTTCGAGGGGTTATGGGGCGTTAGGGTTTGGTGAGCTTGGTGGCTGGCCACAGCTCCTGTAGATGCAGGGGTGAGGACAGCTGAAGGAGAATTTGATAGACTAGGCCCAACACCACAGCAATGACCCTGGCCAGAGGTTAACGGATAGACTCCTTTCCATAAGGGGAATGTCCATGTTAATACCGCTCATGGCATGTTCCAGTATACGATCAATAGAAGTGCCTTTAGCAGGTGGGGTAGGGGCAGAATGCCAAGTTGTTATCTTCCATTTACCAATGTTGTCACTGCTAATGAAACAGGAGGAATTTAAATAAACACCCAAACAAAATCAGGAAGCTAGGTACAGAGTACCAGATACAACACTGGCGGAAAAGTTTGTGGGGAATACAGTAGCTTCTGGAAAGATGAACTAAAAGATGTGGCCCTCCACCGGACGATGATGGGTTAAGCCGTGTCTGCCCTTAGCCCAGGCTTAGCCCAGGTGCGACCCGGCATGCCCACATGCATCCCATGCCACAGGGTCCTTCGAGCGCTTTTAGCACTATGTGAGACATGTGCCCTGCCTCCTCAGCCCAAGAGATCCTTGAGGACAAAGTCCCACTCCGGCACTCCAGGTACTATCAAGAAAACAGCGCAGCAAACCAAACAGAAAATGATGTCCTGCACCATGTGGAGAAGTGTGGCTCAATAATTAGAGTGCAGACCCTGATGCAGAGGTCTAGTCCGGGACCAGGGTTCAATTCCCCGCCTCGGCGAGTCTTGGGCTCAAAATTCCACGGACCTGATAATTCTCGCCTCAGTGCCTATTCCAATCATGGAGACCCACTCTGCAACTCTGGGCAATAGCTTGCTTAATCTCCACAACGGCCCCCACAATGCTAAGGATGCCTAGCCTCCACCTTGCGGGTGCCCAGGAGTGGACGCCTCACAGGGAAAGCCAGGATGGGTTCCTCAGCGGTATTCGTACAAGTGCCTTGAGACCCTTGCGGGTGAGTAGTGCGCTATATACAAGTATCAATTTACATTTACATGAGGGCCTTGCAATACCTTTAGCACAATGTGTGACCTGTGTGCAGCCTCCTCAGCCCATGGTACCCTGGAAGACGAGGTCCCACTCCAGGTGCAACCAAGCAAACAATGCGGCAAGTAGCAAAAAATGTCCTGCGGGGCATTGGAGCAATTTAGCATGATGTGTGTCCTGTGCACACCTCCTCTGGATGAGGGATCCTGGAGGATGAAGTCCCATTCCAGGTGTGAACATGAAAACAGTGTGACAAACAACAAACAACTGTCACTCACCACTGAGGATGAAAAAGAAAGTTGTTTCTCATGCCCAGCATGAAACAGCATGCTGGAGTATCAAAATTGTACCTGACAATCGGAAGAATAATCACATGATGATCAGACCATTGTGGTTTGATGATTGATGCGTGTCATAAAGGCTATAAAAGATGATATCCCTAAGGAGGGGTATGATGATCCTTTACGTAGCTCTTTTTCCGGAGATACCCTTTTTGGTGATCAACCATACTCATGGCTCTTACTTTTTGGACTACTTTGGTGATGCCTCTGCTCTTAACAGATCGATTGGAATCCTTCTTTGCCAACAACCTATTTTTCTATGCCCCCTGCTTTTTATCTATGCCAATGATCTTGTTTGCTGAACTGTTTTGGACTGTCTGGAGAGAAACCAGTTTTAAATTCTCCTGATTTTGCTCCATTTCCCCTTTTGCCCAGGCCCATGGACTTTAACTTGACCCCATTGTCCCTTACTATAGAACCCTTTTGAATGTGTAACCCATCCTCTTGCCTTTCGATCTTAAACCGTCGTCTTTATGGATTAGAAAACTTTGACTAAATGTGTGTTTTCGTACTACATGCTGTTAGATCCTGGACTGAAATGCTTAAAATTGTTACTTATGTTACTTATATGCATTGATTTTAGATATTTAATACAACAACCAAATCCTCTAAAATTGCCTGAGTCTGTTATAGTTTCTCAATGTTCTTTCTTTAAAACTGTGCTTATTGAATATTGACTCTAAGGGGCATACTTACGAGTTCTGGCACATCTCTGCATATCAGCAGAGATACGCCAGAACAAATGCGTCACGCAAAACTACCGTTGCGTCACAGCAGATGCTCCGCATTTACAATGCGGTGCGCCGTGGCGCAAGGGTAGACAGATGCGTGACGCATCTCGTGACGTAAGGGCGGCGCATCACTGGAGTCGCATCGCAAGCGCGACGCAACTCCAGCAATGCTCAAGGCCGCCCAATACTTAATATGCTGCGTCAGTCCTTACGCCTGCTTCAAGCAGGCGTAAGGAATTGACATAGCAGTGTCGCGGAAGTGCCTTCGGGAAATCTTGTAGATTTAACGCAGGCACTTGTGCAAGGCGCACAGGCGCCGGAACGCCCACCCTGCGTGGGAACGCCCCCATTGTGGCGCTGGGCTTTATAAAGTGACGCATCTCCCTAGATGCGTCACATTGTAAATGCCTCGCAGGGATGCACCACGTTTACGCCGCTGTTGCATCACGCAAGGCGGCGTAAACGTGGCGCAAGGGGCTTGTAAATCTGCCCCTAAATGCGTAAAAGGGAGAATCATAGATTATTTTCAGAGCATCAAGTTCTGCTGCTTATATCCTGTATTGCAATGGCAGAACATTTATTGTGTATAATTCTGGTTACACTAAACTTCTTTTGGAGTTGGGTCTTCTCATTGCTTTACTTTACTAGTATAGTAAGGTTCTGACAGTAGTGTATATGAACCTTATCTTTAATTTGTGAGTTGGCTACCACTTAATGGTCCTCATTGGGTGGACAATGGTTTTTGGACATCCTGATCTCTCACCCCTCATTCCGATGGAGAAAGATCCATCAGAGGACCATTGCCTCTGTGGCAAAGTGCAGTGATGCGAGTTATCTAATCATAGCAAGGGCCAGGTATGGTTAGAGAGAATAAAAGGTTTGTATAACAAAACACATTGGATCAGAATCCAACTAGATTACTGCATTTTATACTGAACACAAATCCCTCAAAGTTATTTAAAAGGCATTTTATTTGTTTGGAGAGAGAAACAGCAAAAACATAATTTTATGTTCAGAACAAAGGGTCTGATTATGTGCAGTGTCCTTTAATGTTTTTTTCCTACAGCAGCACCGTCACATAGCAACGGAGAACTTCAAACAACAAACAACGCTCTAAATCTACAGGGGGCATCCTTTTTAATGTGGCTTCCTGAGAGATAAGTTGCACGCCTATTTTCTCTGAAGGTGCTTGGGTGAGGGTTTTTGCTCTTTGGTTCTATATCATTAAGGAGCCTTTATTTCACTTTTATTAAGTACATGTTTACACTCTCATGATTTTCTCTTTAATGTATGTTTTCTAACTTTGTTCTGGGCTTTCAGACGAGGCCAGAGGTAGATTCAGATTCATAAATGGGCACTTACGTGAAGGGCCACTTTAAGAAAACTAGTGGCTAGATGGACCGTAACGTGAGAATTTAGTATCTTCAAGGAGGGTCTAGTCAGCACGAAATGCCCTCTGTGCAAGGACTGTTAGATTGCAGTAAAATGTGTTGATGTGTGCAGAAATACAGAAATAGGACTAGAGCATCCTGATTTTAGAGACTATATTTAAGATCACAAATGTGTTTTTAACAACAATAATTCTCATAATATGCAGAAGGTTTGAAGAAGAGGATGCAGGACTTCTGTTTCGATTGCTGCATCAATTTTAGATTTGGAAATCTAAATGTAAGTATCTTGAGAAAGTCAATAGTGTCAGCCATTTTAGATAGTGATAGAATCGGTTAGTGTTTTGGGAGGAAAGTAGATGTATGTAACAGAGGTTTAGCACAAATTACTTTGGGAGATACTAAGGCAATATGACCCAGTACTCTGATTCCACTATATCAAAGTATATGGTCCTAGCCATTCAAAGTATTTAATAAAATTACATTTTAGTGGATAATGAAAATATCACATCCAAATATCAAATGAAATCTCTAATGATGTCATGATGGCCCATAATTTAAGTTAACACATAATCCTTTATTGAAGAATTCTTCTCCTGACATAAATTTACTTTCGCGCTTTTCACTCACTGGGGACTTGGTCAGGGCAACAATAAAAATCATATATACATACATTAAGAATATGATTAAAAACATATCTAAACAAAATGTTGAAAATGTAAAAAAATATTTAGTAAAAGATATAGCCATTCTGCATATATCATTAATGAATTATGCACATCATTGAGCACTATAACAATTTCTCCGAAACAATTCTCATACATTATCATCTAGTGATTTCCAAATGATATCAAAAGTGAACCACTTGGGGGGCGTGGCCGGCGACTAACCAAGATGGCCGCGACCTAGTGAGGCTCCGAGGGTGAGACCGATTCCCCACAATTATCCGGCCAGTTATCCTGCTCCAGTCTAGCTCTAAGCTGAAATTCCTGTAGCGGAGGTGAACCGGCGCACATCGACCCTGCTCCGAGCCCTCTGCGACTTCGGAGCCCGGAGCTGCATCGAGTGAAAGTCTGTGGCCTACAATCGTGTTACGAGCGCCGGCCTAAATTTGCGGTGACCGCCGATTGGACGCCATTGACTAATGGCGCGCCGCACCACACAGCGCAATGGGGGCGGCCGGCAGCTGGTGAGTGGTTTGACTGCCTTCCCCCCGCCCGGCTGCGCCCCAAACGTTCTGCCAGAGCAATTTGATGTAGCCCTCCCACCGCATTCCTTACCTGCCGTGGACCTGGGGACCCGCCGGGGCCTGCTGCTGCCCGGACTAGCACCCCTCTGAGACTCACCAGCTCCGGATGCACTCTTGTTCTCCCACCGATTGTTGGGGCGCGACGGCCCTGGTGCTATAGGTGGCGGCCCCACGGAGTGTGGCGAGATAAAAGACTTTAGGCCCCCCCTAAAGACGTGGTGACTGGGCGGACGCTACTCGGGCCTGAGAGCGGGACCTGCTTTCTTCTCATCACATTGACAGCGTGTGCCGGGGACGGGGCAGCACTAGGAGCGACCCGCAGCTTGGAAACAATAACCAAGGCTCCCCATACCGGGACTAGCCGCCTTTCACTCGGCCTGAGGTGCAGACCCACCAGTAACGCGCCCACCGAACTTCCCCAGTGTGGCCCGGAGCGGTACCCATCGGTCCCATCACAATGAGCGGCAGGGGTAATCGTGGGACCCAGCAAAGTAAACTCGATAAATTTGCCAACGCCAAAGACTTTCCCCCACTGCCAGAGCAAAAGAGGACTAGCGCAAAGGGTGCGGAGGGCGGCAGTGTCCCTGCAGTAACGTTGGAAGACATCATGGCGGCCCTGCATCAAGTGCAAACCACGGTGGGCACGATTTCGACAGATGTCACACTCCTGCGGGCAGACCTGCAAAAAATGTCGTCTAGGGTCACTGCAGTGGAGCAGGTCACGACGACACTTACCTCGGACACTGCGTCGCTGCTCAAACGCGTAACGCAATTGGAAGAAGACAACAAATTGCTGTCCGACAAGATGGACGAACAAGAAGGGCGCTCTCGGCGCAATAACATTCGCATAGTAGGCCTTCCGGAATCGGAAGGGGGGCCTGCCATGGACCTCTATGTAGAGGACCTCGTGAAAAACATACTGCAGCCCAAAGGCCTCTCAAATATTTTCCCGGTGGAGCGGGCACGCAGAGTACCAGGGGGACACCCGCGCCCCGGGGCTCGACTGAGACCTGTTTTGGCGCGCATATTTAACTTCTGAGATCGTAACGCCATTTTGCAGACAGCGAGGGTAGCACCACCCATAATTCCGAAATTTCAATTTTTCCGGACTACACGACGGCGGTGGCAGCCCAACGGAGGAGTTTCATTGAGGTGAAAAAGACACTGAGGTCTCGTGAACTGCCCTACTCCATGCTTTTCCCGACGCGCCTCAGAGTGGTGGCTGATAAAAAAAACTGTTTTTTTGACACTCCGGAGGAGGCACACAACTGGCTCGAGGGGTGGTGTCCAGCGGAGGGCTCTGGCAGACAGAACGGGTGGTGCAGGTGACAAGGACAGACCGATGAGACTGAAATAACCGAGCAAGAGGAGAAGGATGGGGCCAGCCCGACCACAGACTCTGGGGAATGACTCCTGCTACCGCAAGGGAAGTAATTCTATTTTTCCTCTGTGAACTGTGCCCTGTAATGTCGAACTTTACCGGATGGGATTCACCTCCCTTACTTGCTGGGGTCTACTGGTCCTCCTTGGACTCTCACCCCCTATGCTCTTATAAGCAACGTTGTTTTCTGACAGGGATTATGAGCACTCTGCTGAGTTGGGGTGGTGGGCAGTTTGGGGTCCACTAGGCAGGAAGGCAGGGAGGCAGGGAGGGGGGATGGAGGGGGGGTAAGTTTGTTATTTCTCATGTTCTATGTTCTTGCGATACTCAGATGTGTACTGATCGGCATAGTGTTTTGGTTCGCAGATACTGGCTATTACCTCATTCACACATTGATCCACGGGGGACCTGTAAGCTCTAAGTCTGATGATGGGGGTTGACTCATACGTTGATTTGAAGGAAGGCTCAACTGAAATAACTCCGTCCCTATCTATACTCACTTGGAATGTCCGTGGCCTGGGTGACAAAATTAAATGAGGTCTGGTCTTGAAGTGCATTAAAAGGGAAGGTGCGGCAGTGGTACTCTTACAGGAGGCGCACCTCATTTGCACGGCCACGAAGTCAATGGACAGATCGGGTTTTCAGATGGTGGCTCACTCCGAATTTACCTCCGGATCTAGGGGAGTTAGCATTTTGGTAAAAAAACAATTTCCTTTGCTCATACGGTCTGTTAAGTCTGACACAGCGGGTAGATTTGCTGCAGTGCATGCTCAGTGGGAGGGTAAACCCTTTAATATTGTCTCAGTCTACATTCCACCTGCCTTGCAGGCGACGGCGCTTTCGGACCTTAGCACTTTCCTACTGGGGCTCCCTGAAGGGGACGTACTTCTGGGGGGAGACTTCAATTTGGTGGCTGATGACTCGGTGGATAGAGTCCCTCCAAGGTTAGCTGTGTCTGGTACATCACGGTTGGGGGGCTTCTTGACGGCCATGGGACTAGAGGACCTATGGAGGAAGTAAAATCCTCTGGAACGCCAGTTCATCACTCCAGCGTCCATAATAGTCTCACCAGACTTGATTATTTTCTAGGCTCGGTGGGAGGCCCTGGCACTGTTGCCAAAGTGGAGATCCGAACCACGGGGCATTTCAGATCATTCTCCCCTGATGATTACCTATACACACCACCAACCCAAACAGTGTTGGACCTATCCAATCCGCGCTGGCTACCTTCACAATCATAGGATCAGGAGGGAGCTGAGGGTGGGGACGAAACAATATTTCCAGGACAACACTGACTCCGTGTCCTCCTCTATCACACTGTGGGAGGCCTACAAGACGGTGATTAGAGGGCAGGCAACAGTCTCCATCGCAGTGCATAAGCGTACAGGGCAAGAGGAGCTGCTAACTTTGGAAACGGCAGTGGCTGAGGCAGAGACACAGCATGCGATTGACCCAAACCCCACTACGGCGCACAGCTTACAAGTAGCACAACATCGCCACAGAGTACACCTGACTGAAGGGATCAAGCTAAAAATGTCCACTACATGACACAAAATTTACGAAGCAGGTGACAAGGCAGGCAGATTGCTCGCCTGCCTGGACAGACGTGACAGACAGGACAGGTGGATAGCGCAGCTGACATTGGAGGGAGAGAACCCTATTAGAGATCCACACACGATAGTACACATGCTAGTGCAACACTATAAAATGGTGTACTCCTCTGCGTCCACGGTCTCGGAGGAAGAGGCATACACCTACGTCAAAGACCTTAAAATGCCCACATTGACAGCGGAGGAGGCACAGGCCTTGGACGAAGACCTAACGACCGAAGAGGTGCAATTAGCGATCAAGGCCCTACAGACAGGTAAGGCACTGGGGCCTAATGGTATACCAATCGAACTATACAAACAACAAACGGACACGCTCGCACCGCATTTGCTGCATATGTTTAAAGAAAGCTTGGAGGCAGGGGAACTTCCATTAGATCAGCGAACAGCCACTATTGTAGCTATACTGAAACCAAGGAAGCCAGCAAATCAATGTGCGTCCTACCGCCCGATCTCCCTTATTAACGCCGAGGCTAAAATACTCGCTAAACTATTAGCGCTGCGTCTCACGGCTCACTTACCCAAACTCAGACATAAAGACCTGTCTGGCTTTATGCCCGGCAGGAGCACGGCGCTCAATTTAAGGAGAGTGCATAGTGTACTGGCTCGCGCGCAATATCTCTTAGAACCGGCTGTGATACTGTCCCTAGACGCGCATATGGTGTTTGACACAGTCCACTGGCCCTTCCTATTTGCCATACTACGCCATTTTGGTTTTGGCCCGAGGTTCTGCTCCTGGATCCGCCTACTATATGAGAAGCCCATGGCGCACGTTGCTGCCAACGGCCACATATCGGCGGACTTTCCACTGTCCAAGGGCACGCGTCAGGGTTACCCACTGTCCCCACTACTATTCACCATGGTCCTCGAACCGTTGGCAGAATGGATAAGATGGGAGCCTACTATCAGTGGCCTCCATTGGGCTGATGATTGGGAAGATAGAATAACCCTGTACGCAGACGATATCCTACTATATCTCACCTCTCCCAAGCGCTCAATTAATACACTTCTGGATGTCTGCACGGCCTATGGCCGAGCATCTGGCTTTTTGATCAATTGGTCTAAATCTACCATGTACGTATTGCGTGGCCCCCCACCTCGTTTGCCAGACGCCTGCTCATTACGGACTTCAGTTAGTGGGTTTAAGTATCTGGGGATATACATCACAGCTAGCCCAGTTGACTTCCATACACATAACCTGCAGCCCCCCTTGGATCGTCCTAAACGTGACATACGACATTGGGAATCACTGCCACTAACACTGCTGGGAAAGGCGGCACTTTCAAAATCATGGCCTTGCCCCACTTTCTCTACATTTTAGAAAATACGCCCTACCCTGTACCAACTGCGTACTTCAAAACCATTGCAGCAAAAGATTCGGTGTTGATGTGGGGTCCTAAGCCCGCACGTATAGCGCAGGCCAAGCTCACTCGAAGCTGGTACGACGGAGGCATAGCGCTCCCAGACGTCCGCCTTTACTACTGGGCATCGCAGTTAAAGGTCATTAACCAGTGGCTTCATCTCCCACAGTCTGAACTGGCTCTTAAAGCAGACAGGGTGCAATTGGGACTTTCTGGTATGCTGGCCCTCCTTTATGATAAATCCCTAGTCGCGACAAAGTTTGGCCCACTTCAACACACGCTCACTATATGGCCTGCGGCACTGACCAGGTTGCAATGGCAGGGTGTGTTAACACAATTAACTCCGTTATGGGACACAAAGAAGCTGGGGACACTCAGGCACTCCAAGGGCTTTGACCGCTGGGATGATATAGGCATCTCAACCATTGGGGATCTATGGCAAAAGGGACATGTACTACCCTTTGAGGCTCTGCGGCAACAATATGATCTGGCACCAACAGAACGTTTCCGATACATGCAGATACGTCATGCGTTAACGACTGCACCACCACCCGAAACGAATATCCCAGAGTCATCCCCGCTCGAGGACAGACTGATTACAGACTACATGCCATCGAAGGCGACATCACTGACATATCGTAAACTGATAAACAATTTACCTGACCCTCTGGTGGCCTTGCGGGAGAAATTTTCAAGCGATTGAGGAGACATTGATGACTCGGAGTGGCCGGAGGCAATTGCGTCTCCGAAAGAAGTGGGCATCTCCTCACGTCTCTGCTTGGTGCAACTATGCATATTACACAGCTCCTACTACACTTTAGACACATTGCATAGGATGAAACGGGTAGCACACCCATACTGTCTGCAGGGATGCAGTGAAGTGGGGAGCTTCTATCACACAATATGGGACTGCCCACTAATTGCACACTACTGGGTACAGGTGATGCGCACCATGTCGCAATCAGAGGAACTTTCCATACTGCCTGACCCCAAGCGTTGCCTTCTAAACATATGGGAACCTAATGACCTCACGCGCTATGGGCCGAACTGGATGACACTTGGCATGATGGTGGCAAAGAGGAATATAGCGCAGAAATGGGGTGGGACGATGTCACCAACATTATCGGCTTGGAAACACGATATGGGCGCAGCGATGATTACGGAACGGGCAGTGTTCAGCAATAGAGGTTGTCCCAAGAAATGGAATAGGATTTGGGGAGCATGGAATAAGTATAGAGGGAACATCTGTGAACCACCCTCGGATAATGATAGTTCCAGCTCTGATTCGGAGTGACGCCACAGGGCTGCTGTATTTACTGACGACCGAAGTTATGATTGATGGAATGAGATGTACTTGTATTAATGATATAATCATACTGATATCTGCTACTGAACTACTGTGCTTCAACTATTTTGTAATTTTGCATAATAACGTATCGCACTGTTTTAAAAATGCAAATACATTTTTTTTAAAACTACCGTTGGATTCCACTGGACATCTTCACAGACTTCTCCAGAGGCATTTCATCCCGAGTCGCCCATTGTCATCTACGCGTGGTTCCGACATCACTTCACCCCTACGACTTCCCTGGTGCAAGTAACCTGGTTCCTGGGGCATTCACGTATGGGGTGGATCTCGAACAATCCATCCTTCAAAGGGTTTCTTCAGGGTGCCCTGGGAAGGGTCCTTTTTCTTTAAAACTGTAACTGCTCTTTTATGGCACTGCCCAAAGCTCACTAGATATTGGAATCGGATTCTGGATGAGCAAAAACAACAGAAGCCCCTGCTCTAGGAAGAAAGTAATTAGAACTCAATGGTTTCTGTTTGGTGTAACAGTAGTAACAAAAGCACATCAACAATGTTACAAAGTCAAAACGATGTGCCCAGAAAGAAATTTGCAATGGAGTAGAATCCTTGTTATGGAAAACACTTTATTGTTCCTCTTGTTGTGGCCAACACGTGTTTCATCGCAGGGAAACAAACTGCGAATCTTCAGGGCCTTTTGCGAGAAAAGCCGGGATTGTGATGTGGCCAACCGCCCAGGAGGGCGAGAGTATGGAGAAAGCGCTTTAAGCGCGTGGTTTAGTTCGTACCTTATTGGGCTCATAAGGGGGCCATAACCGGGAGGAGAAATGGATTGCAGCTGTAACGCTCGAAAAGGAAAATCAGGCGGGTGCACCTGGTTAGATTCGTTCCCACTCTTGTGGTTCCCGGCGCCGTTTGTCGAAGACGGGACCGTCTTCGACAAACGGCGCCGGGAACCACAAGAGGGGGAACGAATCTAACCAGGTGCACCCGCCTGATTTTCCTTTTCGAGCGTTACAGCTGCAATCCATTTCTCCTCCCGGTTATGGCCCCCTTATGAGCCCAATAAGGTACGAACTAAACCACGCGCTTAAAGCGCTTTCTCCATACTCTCGCCCTCCTGGGCGGTTGGCCACATCACAATCCCGGCTTTTCTCGCAAAAGGCCCTGAAGATTCGCAGTTTGTTTCCCTGCGATGAAACACGTGTTGGCCACAACAAGAGGAACAATAAAGTGTTTTCCATAACAAGGATTCTACTCCATTGCAAATTTCTTTCTGGGCACATCGTTTTGACTTTGTAACATTGTTGATGTGCTTTTGTTACTACTGTTACACCAAACAGAAACCATTGAGTTCTAATTACTTTCTTCCTAGAGCAGGGGCTTCTGTTGTTTTTGTGCATTTTGTGTGGATTTCTGATCCACCTTTGAGCGGTTACGAGGGATTACCGCCCGCCCCATTGCCTGGAAAACCAATACCTTACAACACTACAATGCCCTGCGGTTACTCGGCTGTGCGCCTATTATAATCTGGAATACCTCAAACCCTCTCAGCAGATCTACGGATTCTGGATGAGGTTGAGGGGTCCTTTGACACTGCCATCCCCAGATTCCCTGCCTATACACTGCTTGGTCTACCAAACGCATTAATATTCCCACTTCGCTCAATAAAGGGACGGCAGATGGCCTTAGCACTTAACGCTGCCCATCGAGTACTATTGTACTGCTGGAATTTGGGTAGAATCCGTGATCATCTGCCGTGTCTCCACCAGCTTTGAGCTTTACTTGGCTTGGAAAGATTATTGATGACAACCTTAGGAGACAAATCAGAGTACTCAAAGATTTGGAACCCCTTTATATGTATCCTCTCCTGTGAGTTCCGGGAACTGACTTGCCCCAAATACTTACGCATTTTGAGATTTATCCTGGATTCTCAGGGGGAGGAGGAAGTCATTGGTACTATAGCACGTTCATAATAGCCCTGCTTCTCTTCCTTTGCGCAATGCTCCTGTGTTATTGGCTCGTTCGGATGGGGTCGGGTGGGTTGATTTTTGTTTCATTTTTTGTTGTTGTTGTTGTTTTCAGTCTTGGAAATGGCAAGTTAGATGGCTCAGCAGCTAATTTTATACGAGGGCATCTTTGGGGGGCACGATGTACTGTTTCAAAGATTTTATCTGTTTTTGGAAGCACTTGGGCTACGGATCAGCTCCCCTTGTTCCTCCGATGAAGCGGCTAGCCCTGGATAGGTTGTAGGTGGCTTGCTGTGTATTTCGCATTTACATTGCCATCTGTACTCTTTCCTCTGGTAATTTTAGCGCGGCCGGCCTTTCGGGTTGAAGGCGGCTTGCAGTGTATTACCTTTTATTAAGGGTTTTGCCAATAAAATTGATTTTATTCTAAAACTGCAAAAAAAAAAAAAGTGAACCACTTGATAACAACCCCAAATATGAGCTCAGCATCTGTTAACAAAAATCACCAACGGGGTATATTGTTACTCGCTATATATACATGTGGCCATCCCTAGCTCTTAAAGTTTCTCAGTATTTAATTATAAGGCAACCTCATACAAACAAACATTATTATAAAATATAATATTTTGAAACTATCTTTATTTTCTTGATATCATACATGAAGTACAATTTCTCCATATGTCACATCTGTAATGAATTACACTATACATGTTTCAACCTTAAGTCTGTAATTGAAGAAAAAGTCCAGATAACTCCATGACTATCACTTTTCTCGGATAAATGTCACCTCTTATCCCATCAAATCATACTATCCATCATCAGCGGGGAAATATTGACATATTACACACCTCAACTGCTTCCAATATATATCACTTCCGAACTGAGTCCTCACACTTGGCCTGCCAGATCATGTATCTATGCAGGGCACGCTACAGCTTACTTAGTTCTGATAATAAGTGTAAGTCCATAATTGGTTATGTAAGTAGACTTGCATAAATTTGTACAAAAAGAACCCATGCATACATTTACAATGTAATACAGTACATATAGATAATCAAATATGACACTTTGTTTTGAATACTTTACTCTACAATTATGAGAGTTACCGTAGAGTATTTCAGAAAATGAACTTTTTAATGTCTGAATAGATTATACATGGGTCGATTCTGTACAGAGTCGATTTAAACTGTTTGAGGGGCTAGGTCCAGCATACGGTATAATTGATAGGAAAGGGAAAAATCCATTCTTATGAGAATCGACACAGAATTGGTGGACATGGCTCTTACTGAGGATGGTTATATGGTGCACGGTCTTTTGTTAGGGGATAACAACCTGAAGAAACTCGAAAAATACACTACAACATCCACTAATTTGGATAAAGCCCATTTGGCTATGAGAAGGGTTTTTTGCAGGAGATGTTTTTGGGAGGACTGGGTGAGAGGCAGAGCTTGCTTTCCCAGTTATTGCCAATACTGACCTTACATTTTTTAACAGGGATACTCTCTATTCAGAGCTATCTGAATGTCTCGAAAAAGTCAGGTTGCCAGTTGTTTTCATCTACAAAGAGAAATAGGGGGTAGGTCTTGGGACCTTTGAGCAGGAGAAGAAAATATGAACAACATTTCAGGTGGGTCTGGATTCCTTTCGAATTGTTCCCTCCCAAGGAGGACATCTGAAGTTGTTTGTTTATATGTGGGAGAAAATAACTTAAGATCCATGGGTTTTAATGACAGTGAGCTGTTACAAGATGGAGCGAATGCAGGATTCAGTTCAGGTTCATTTTCCAAATCAGATCAATTTATCAGTTTCGGAAGGATTATTGGTAAAGAAAAAGAAAATCAGGAAATGTTAGGAAAGGAGCCATAAAGGAGTATGGCAAGGATCAAGAAATTGTTTTAAGCAATTAGAGTTTGGTCAAAAATGTTCTGTTATGCTATGTTATGTTACTGTTATTTATTGAATGCATGTAAACCTGTCAGTGTATTGGCTCTAGGGAAATAGAAAGTTTCTGGAGAGGCATCAGTCATATATTGTCTGAAAAACCACGTTGTTAACATGTGTTTGAATTCATGTAGTTGGGAGCTGTTCAAATCTCAAGAGGGAAGGAGTTCCAGATACGTGGGGTGGTGACTAAATACCTGGAACCACCCATTCTCTTCTTTTTGAAGAAGAGGATCGCCAGGTAGTTAATGAGAGCAGATTGTAAAGTTTATTTAGAGGTGCACTTTTTAATTGGGGTGCGGTGAAAGCAGGACTTTTTTCCATTGAGAATTTCGAAGATAATGCAGCCAGTTTAAAAGATTCTCCTTTGTGCCACCAGAAGCCAGTGAAGCTTTTTCATCAGAGTGATGATGTGACAGTATCTGGGTTGTCAGAAGATTAGTCAGGCTTCCTGTTCCTGTACTAGCAGAAGCCTACGATTGAGGCATATTTGTAGGCCCGCTTAGAGAGAGTTGGCATAGTCTGTTCTGTAGATGACTAGGGCAATTATAGCTTGAATGCGGGCTTCAGGGGTGAGAAATTGTAACATTTTACTGATTCTTAGTAGAAAGCAGGAGGAGATTACAGCTCTAAGTTGGGGTTTCATAGAGAGTTACTTATCAATATGACCCCAACACTTTTTACTGAATACTTGGAGGAGGTGGGATCATCCATCTCGGAAGACTACAAATTATGTTTTCCAGAAGTCAAACTCGTTTGTGGTGATGGCAATCTCAGTTTAATTTTAGATGGTAGTTATTCATCCAGTCACTTGTGAACAGCATCATGTTTTGAAAGACCTATTTAGATACAGAGATACTTTAGCTGCATGTCATCTGCATAATTATAGATATTGACAGGGGGTGTATGTACAGGTTGAAGAGATGTGGAGAAAGGGAGGTGCTCTATGGTACTTCACAGTCTAGGTGGACTTTGGGTGAGTTGAAAGGGGTCAGACGAATGGATTGTGATTGATCCTTTAAAAAGAAAATGATCTAGTCGGGCGCTGAGCCCCGCAGTCTTGTAGCCTCAACACGGTCCACCAGGAGGTTGCGGTCAACCATACCAAAGGCCACCGATAGGTCGAGCAGAACCAGTGTCTGTGTGTAGCCACTGTCACATGTGTAGCACACGTCATCAATCACAGAGAGGATGAAGGTTTCAGTGGAGCGAGCAGGGCGGAAACTGACCTTGCACAGGTTAAGGAATTTGGACTCATTCAAGAAGGAGCAACGGTTTTGAGCTACATGTGCCTCCGCTATCTTTGCTAAGAAAGGTAGAAGGAGATCATAATTTTTCAGTACTAGTGGGTTTTCGCCAGCTTGCTTTTGGAGGGTTACCATTGTGGCCTCTGTAAATGAACAGGGTACCTTGACTTAGAGACAGGTTGAGTAGCGATATAGCTGAATCGGGAAATTAGACAAAACTGTCTTTTAAGACTTTCAGGGGACAGCTGCCAATTGTGGAGCCCAATTTGACTTTGATCAATGGGTCCACAAGGCAATCCTTGCTGATAACAGGAAAAGCGGATAGGGTGACGCGCTTCCTGTCTTCCGGGATGGTTTTATTAGAGAATGAGTAGGGGCATTGCTGTCTTTAATGATCTTGATTTTATTAATTAAGAAGGTGTTAAGTGTGTTGCATACGTTCTGAGTCAGGGAAATGGGTAGTGTGGCTGGCAGGGTTTGAAAAAAGAAATGTAAAGAGATTAAAATTGCTGGGATGAAACCAGTAATACACTTAAAGAGATTTTAATCAATCAGAAGTTTCTCTACATTTTAAATTAAAGGAATTCACATTTTGAGGGATGCACTGAGGCAGCTGGGCTGGATGGGCTATTTAGATCTCAAAGACACCTATTTTACTATTCCAATTCACATGGATCTCAGGTCTTTAGTGTTTCAGTGGGGCAAAAGATGGTGTGCTTTGTTTAGCTGCCTTTTAGGGTTTCAGTTGCTCTGTGCTGTTTTGCTAAGTTGTTAATGACTGTGGTATCTTATTTACAACAGCAATAAGTGCATCCAATAGGTTATGGATGCGCAGGATAAGAAGGCATTATTGGTTCATTTAGATTTGACACCCTGGCACAGCACAGAAGGTTTAATAGCAACATTTGAATTGACAATTTATTTGTTACAGGAACTTGGAAACATAGTAAACAGAGAGAAATTGGCTTTGGTGCCAGGAAGATTGATGGAGTTAATGGGGGTTCATAGTGAATTCAGTTATATTGGTTAATTATTCCAGCAGAAAACAAAATACGTCAGGTACTGAAAGAGCTAATGTAAATTATGAACAGATAATCTTTACCTTTGAAAGAGCTGGCTTGTATCATAGGTTTCATGTCATCGACAATTCAGACAATTCGTCCAAGACTTTGTATTATTCATCATTGCAGGGATTAAAAGCAGAATATCTTCAGAAAGGTTGGTGGTATCAGTCGTCACATAAGATGGAATGGCGAGGCAAGAGAGGAGATCCTTTGGGGCCAAGGAACATGAAAGCCTGGAATGGAAAACCAATTTTCGGAGACAAGGTAGAAATGATCTTAGAAATCGGACAGATTGGGTGCAAAGACAAAATATCACTCTCCAGGTGGGAACTGGACACAAGAGGAGCAGATTTTGCATATCAATTGTTTAGAGCTATTGGCAGTTCCTTTGCAGTGAACAGTTTTGATTAAGGAGCAAAGAGGTCAATTCTTTTGTGAATGGACAGTGTGTCAGCAGTCAGGTGTGTCAATCATATGGTGTGAACAAGGTTTAAAAACCTGAGAGATTAAGCAAGAAAGTGTTGGCATTATTGCTTGGAACACCAGATTTCTGTGACTGCAAAATATGTTCTGTGGAAGTTAAATGTAGATGTGGATTGGAAATCAAGGTACTTGACAGATTAGAGTGAATAGAAGCTATACAGAAATATGTTTTTGAGGTTGCAGGTGAGATGGGGTTCCCTGGCTTTAGATATTTTTGTGTCAAGTGTCTAAATACAGCTCCACAGGAATTACAGTTGGAGTCCAGACTCAGGAGCAGTGGAAGTAGATGCCTTTTTGCAAGTGTGGCCACAGAAAGGATTTTATGCTGTTCCTCCTTTTTCCATGATTTCAAAAGAATTGTTGCAGATGGACAGAGATCGGGTAGGTCTGGTTTTAATCACTCCCTGGTGGTCAGTTCAGGCTTGGTTCCCGACAGTAATTGGGTTTAGTGTTCCTCTCCCTCCGTTATATCCTTTGTTTCTAACCCTCCAGTGGAATGCTCAGGGAAAGTTGCATGACATGGTTCTGAAAGGGCAGTGATAGCTGATGGCTTGAAATGTTTTGGAGGTCCCTAGAGAGTCTATCGGGCATATTGTCAAGGGCTTAATCGCTGCTTTAGAGCCATATTTTGCCCCTGAAGTGGTGAAAATTCTATTGCCCTATTAACAATGCGGCACTAACATGCATTAGCGCATGTAAGCAGCCGTTTCAGTGACGCTACGCATCTTAGTGATATACATCGCTAATGAGATGCAAAGTAGGCATCCCGTCTGGAAATATCACGAAAAGGTCACTAACTGAACATCGCGATAATAACAATGCAGCCTGCAACGTTTTAAGGATGTGAACAGTCACGTTACGCCGGATTCTAACACCTCCTAAAATCCTGATTAAGCCACCCCCTTAATGGGAGGTAGATCATCAGGCTAAGTCCACCATGGCATATCTACAAGGATTTCCCTATCTCTGTAGTTATATCGCTGGATTTCCAGCGATATCCCCCCACCTTGGTGATAAGTGTTGTTAATAACGCGCTAACTGAGCAATAAAACCAGCGATAGCCGGCGATAAATAAAACTGCGCTACACATGGTTAGCAATATTTATCTGCATCTGTAGATAATATGCCCCCATGGACTTTCAGTTGTTAAATTGGTCAAAGAGGAGTGAGTGCCAGGAACTGGAAAGTGATATTGTCCAGATTGGAACAATTGGCATTGTTGTTGTAGTGACAAAATTTGGATTGCATGAGAGCACTTGTAGTTCAGGTAGTAAATCTATTGGTATCTATTTTAAAAAAGATTTAAGTTACCAAACAGTGAATTCAATTAGATCAGCTATATTTCGGTGGGACATTTACTAATGTATGGAGTTCAGGTTGCAAGATTTGATTAGCATGTAAACTAATGAAAAGTAATTTTAATTTTGGAAAAGGTGATGGACAGAGTTTCTGAATGATGCAGAATACTCCTACCCATTCAAGAGATCAGGGCTTGATCCATCGCCGTTTTTTAGCTCACTGCACCATCCCAGCTCAGAACCTGGCTATATGCAAATTAGTCTGTTCCTGTCCCAGTGCATGATGGGAACAGGGCAAACCAAACTACCGAGCCAATTCTTATACTGGGAAGGAGACAAGCAACCGGGGACCGGTTTCTGGCATTTCAGCCGTCGTCGGCCCGGCTTGCTTGAATCCTGATGGTGCAATGAGCTAGGGACTCACGTCTGAGTATACCCTCCCACACTTAGTGTGGATAAAATCAATTTTGGAAAAGGTGATGGACAGAGTTTCTGAATGATGCAGAATACTCCTACCCAGTCAAGAGATCAGGGCTTGATCCATCACCGTTTTTTAGCTTACTGCACCATCCCAGCTCAGAACCTGGCTATATGCAAATTAGTCTGTTCCTGTCCCAGTGCATGATGGGAACAGGGCAAACCAAACTACCAAGCCAATTCTTATACTGGGAAGGAGAGAAGCTACCGGGGACCGGTTTCTGGCATTTCAGCCGTCGTCGGCCCGGCTTGCTTAAATCCTGATGGTGCAATGAGCTAGGGACTCACGTCTGAGTATACCCTCCCACACTTAGTGTGGATAAAATCAATTTTGGAAAAGGTGATGGACAGAGTTTCTGAATGATGCAGAATACTCCTACCCAGTCAAGAGATCAGGGCTTGATCCATCACCATTTTTTAGCTCACTGCACCATCCCAGCTCAGAACCTGGCTATATGCAAATTAGTCTGTTCCTGTCCCAGTGCATGATGGGAACAGGGCAAACCAAACTACCAAGCCAATTCTTATACTGGGAAGGAGACAAGCTACCGGGGATCGGTTTCTGGCATTTCAGCCATCGTCGTATTCAGTATTCAGCTAAAAAGGCCCACCAAAACCTAAGTATTCTATTTTGTGGGATGTGAGTGTGTTTCTGTGTTCGTTGAAGAATTGGTTAAATAACAGATTTGCTCTTGTAACATTTGTCATGGAAGCTAGCAATGTTGTTTAATTCAGTGTCTTTCAGCCACAATTTATACTCCATAGAGAGTGATTTTCAATTTAACTAGAATGAATTAAACATCTCCCAGAGCAGTAGAATACCCTATCTATAGAGAACAACCTAAATTATGTGTGTATGAGATTACAAATTGGGATATGAGAGACTTTGGTGCAGATTGTTTGATCTCGTATGTGAAGCTGTATAAACCAGTGGCTATTGCAACAATTACCAGATGAGTTAGATGTATTATGCTGGAGGAGGTGTGAAAGTAAGTATGTGAGTTTGGAGCACATTCTTCCAGATAAGCAATGGTTGCTAAAGCATATGTTTTAGGAGGATGTTTGGAAGACTTTTTTTTATCTTCAGCTGAATGTTCAAATATGGCAATTCTTGCTAAATTTTACTTGAAACTAATTACTGTCGCTGAATGTACCGTGCAACAGCGTTGAATGTGCACATAATCAGAGTTTTTGTTATTTAGAAAAAAATTGTGATTTTCAAAGCTGGTAGTGTAAATAAAATCAACATTGTATCAAAGACATGGATGTTCTTATTGCTCCTCCCTCCCATGCTGTAAATGGTCAGGGTTTCACTTAGTAGGATAGATATATATGTTCTTAATGATATGTGTTCTTAACAACTGAGGGGCTTAATTACAAGCCTCTTGTGCCGCCAGTACATCACTTTTTTCCAGTATTAAAAGTTACGCACGATCATCGCATAGGGCTTGTAAATAAGTATGCAACATAACATTGTTAAATGAATTCTTGTAATTCTCCATTCTTGGCTAAATTATTCTTGTACTAGATCTTGGATTTATTGCAGGCTAGTTTTTTTATGCTTACTTTACATAAAAAATTCAAAATAGTTCATCACTGACGATGAGGCTAAATTCATGCCAAAAGTTCTTTATTGTTGGTCACCGGAGAGAAGAGAGATGTATTGCACAATTGCAGAGGCACACTAAATTATAAGTCCAAACTTGTAAAATGGGCATTCACCCATACAGCAATCAAAAGAAATCCATTTGGATATTACTTTTCCTTATTCTTCGCAATGGTTCATGTACAAAAGAAAGCAATGGCATTGATGCATTGAAATTTGTGAGACACTACAGTAAAACAATTATAGACTTCTTAAATATAAGGGTACGGGTGAGAGGGGAGAAATTGGAAACCACAGTATTTAGAAAACCCACAGCAGCAAATTCAATTCTGCATACCAACAGCTCTCATCTGACACCCTTCATTAGAAGTATTCTCTTTTGTGAATTCTATAGGGTGGGGAGAACATGTAGTACCCTAGAAGGCTATGAAAAGGTGGAAAAAGAAATGACATGTTGTTTTTTACAGGGGGGATATCCACTATTGGTATTAGAAAAAGCCTCAAAGAAAGCAAGAACATTGAGTAGAGAGAAGGTACTGTTTGACCCATCTAAAACAGCAGAAAATGGAAACAAGAAAGGAGAAAATGATACACACATGTTAAGAACAACTTATAACACTAAAAACAAAGAGTGAGACACGTTTAAAAAAACACTGGCACCTTATCAGGGGAGATCCAATAATTGGACACCAGATAAAAAATATCCTGATATAACATATGGAAAATCCAAATCATTAAAGGATCATATAGTCAGGGGTGACTATCTGGGAAGTACCATATCACAAACATGGCCCCTGCAGAAAGAAGGCTTTAAAAAGTGTCTGAAAGGTAAAGCTTGCCAGCATGGAGAAAATATCTAAATTTTTAACAAAAGTGTGACAATAAGAGGATGTTTAACTTGCAAAATGAGCTTTGTGGTATACATTTAAATGTTTCTGTGATAGAGTATATGTGGTCAGTACCACACTGCCAGTACACAAGAGGATCTTGCAACATCCGAGAGCAATAATTAATAAATACAGGAGCTACCCTGCGGCTGGGCATTTTGAGAAGGAACATCAAAGTGAAATGTTGGTGATGCAATATAATTGCATAGCACAGGTACCTAGGAAGAGAAGAGGTGGAAACAGGAAAAAGGAATTAGGGAAGCTTGAAACTTACTATATCTTTGAAGTGAACACCAAAAAACCAAATGGGTTGAATGTGGATGAGGATTTGTTCACATGCCTATACTAAACCTGCATTAAGAGTCTGCACACTTGAGAGAGCCAAGATAGATTTTAAAGAGGACAAGTTTATCATGCACTAACACATTGGTGGAAGAAAGCACTTTAAGTCATTAACAAATTTAATAAGCACTACCACTTTAATAATTGAAATTGGCACTAGCACTTGAAATAAGAGAGACAAGTACTGTAGTGTCTACTTAGAGATTCTAGGTAGGAAATGGCAGCTAAAGAACAAAAAGCATGAAAGCACTTTAAAATTCTAGACTATATACCTTACTATCACATGAGGGAATTCTTGTATTTTTGAAGTGATGGGATTAAGTAAATTAAATGTTTCTAAACAGATATACAATAATGAGAAATGAAATAGTGCATAATTGCTGTCTTGGTTCTTTCTATACTGGGTTAACAAACAGGAACTCTCCTTTTGAGACATTTTATTAATGTTATGCACTTATTTATATGGAACTATCGAGTTGAAAGGTATGTAAAATTATGATCGAATGCATTGATGGATAAGGATTAATGTGTAATTAGTGCAAAATTGAATGTTCCAAGACGGTGTTAAACCTCCTAAGCAAACAAGACATGTGATCTCTTCTATATCAAGCAAACCAAATGGTTGGAACCAAGGAAAATGCCCCCAGAACAATAAGTGGCGGTATCTGAATCATAACTGGAATTCCAAGATGGCCGCTAAAGTTCACAGTGGAAATGCGGTCTAGTTTCTAGCAGGATTGCAGGTGTGGTGATTTAGGTGAGGTGCACGCTTACAAGGAATTGTGCACTTCAATAAGGTAATTGCCCGAGTGAGCCGTTTTTTCTCAGCGCTCTTGAACTCACAGTTAAATAAACGAAGTTGGGTGTTATTCTTATCTCGTTTCCACAATACGCGTTAGGAAGCTCCCGCTTGAAACCTGAGAACGGAAGCTGAAAATTCCGCTTCTGAAAACTCTTCACTTACCTTCGTTGCATGTCGCCTTGGAACTCCATCAACTTCATCGTTCCTCAGAGAAGATAGAAAAGACAGATAAGTCAACGAAACTTAAAGAAACCATAGAGGATATAATTCTTCTGTAAAATTTATGGAAAAGAATGTCAGAATAAAGTGAATAAAAATGAGAACTTACCTGGGATACGAAATGTCAGATATCCTGAAAGAATAAGAGGAAGCAATTAATAACGTAGGAGATTCTTTAGTGTAAATACAGTTAGGTAGGCATATTAGAGTAACACATTTAGTTAGGCATATTAGAGTAAACTCACAACTAGTACTTTTGTCATAATATAAGGAATAGGATAGAACTCCATATTATAAAATAGGTAGTGTAAGTTAATTTAGTGAATAGTTGAGAAGAGTCATTTCTGGAAAAAGTTAAAGACCTCACCATAAATTGAGATGGTAAAGAATTAATACATTAAGTAAATAAACAAAATCAGAGATAACTGATAATATAGTAATCCCTGTCTTGTATGTAGGTATTATTTCAGCTGAAGAGGTTCAAAGAATAATGAGACCATAACAAAAGAAGAGGAGCAAGATTACTGGAAGCTTAGGTAAACAATGTTGGGCAAAAGCAGAGACAGAATCTAGAGTAGTCAGGTGATGCTAAATCTCTCTATTTGGACACATTTAGGTTATCTTTGCAGACCAAGCAGGCGTCCTGTTCTGACCCCCGTGTGTGACTAGAAATTTTCAGTCTCAAAGGATCCGTATTTACCCGGCTGTTTCCTGGATCATCATCGTCTCTCCGACCTCCGGCTGAGATTGCGTGAGGCTTTTAACTAGGATTCCACAAACAGACGACGAACCCGACCAGTATTCGGGATCTTTTCTATCTTCACCAGATATTTCACCCACTGGTGCAGTCAATCTTTTTTTTTAATTTTTTTTTGTCCTCATATATGCCTCCAGAATTTGTATGCTCTAGATGGGTCTCGCTGTTGCCTCTTATACTGGTATTTTCGAGTCCGCCCTGGAGACAGTATCATAGCAAACAGGGATGTCCCAGAGGTAGGCTGCTTTCCTTATCCTACTCCTCTAAGCCTATTTTGGGAACCCTAGGCCTGGGGGAGGACAGGACCGACACATCCTCTGGCATAATCACCGGACCGCTTACTTGTTTAGCCAGACCACCAATTTAGACCAGACATTCTTAGTGTTCTCATTATGCCCAACCATGTCCATTTTACATACTTCCATTATATACTTTAAACATACTACAAATCTGGGTGGAGCTGTTGACTTCCACTCCATGCAAATTTGTCTCCTCGCAATGACTACTATATAAAAGATAAACTGAGTATCTAAACTATTAATATTATAATCTTTCAATAAACCAAAGAAAACAAGTCTGGATGAACATATAATAGTTGTTGACAGTACATCACCCAAGAAATCAATTATCGCTTTCCAGTAGTCCTGAATAGCTGGGCAATCCAGGAAAATGTGAATATCATCAGCTGCACTGTGGTTACAACGGGGACAATAATAATTATTTTGTGTAATCTTGTGCAATTTGGCCCGGGGTCCAATAAACTCTATAAACTGTGAATAGATGGTTACGTCTTAAATTGGCTGGTTTAATTAGCCCCTGAGAAAGGAGAAAGGAGTCTAACCATATTTTGCTAACTTCTTCAGGAGAATCAGCTATACAATTTCCCCATACATTTATCACCTCCAATTGCAGTTTGTTCTCCTCATCCTTAATTATCAAGTTGTACCAATACGATAGTTCTTTTATCCATTTCCCCCCTCTACAAATTGCATCAAGAATATCTGTATCTTTCTCCCGTTGCAGATTCTGACTTGACCACCAGGCAGATAGTTGATAATATTTAAACCTAGTCAGCTGACCATTTGTAAGTTGTATTAAGGAATTCCAGTTCATAAGGCCTGAATCTACCCAAAGATCTCCCCACTTTTGTAGTCCAGCTGTTTTCAAAGGTTGTGAAAGTTGATCCTGGAGGCATTGGGGTGTACCGGGAGAATCCCAGATTGGGGTGTGTGTGTGATAGTAAGGAATATCGAATACCTTCCTGATGAACCCCCAATTGTTTAGTGCAGTCTGTAGTATCTTAAGACAAATTTAAAAAAAAAAAATTCTGGTCTCCAAACTTAAATAGAAAGTAACCGTGGTCATAAGGTAAATCATTTAATAAAGCTTGAAACAAGCGGCCCTGTGATGATGCGTCTAACTTCCCAGACCACCAAATCAAAAGCCTTTTCTGCATCTAAAAGAAAAACTAAAGCCGACACCTTACATGTTTCAAAATAATCTAAGGCCTCAACCAAATAGTGAGTATTGGTGATGAGTTGTCGACCTGAAATAAAACCATTTTGGTCTGAATGAATCAGTTGCGAATAAATATGATTAAAACGTAATGAAAGTAATTTAGTAATGATTTTATAGTCCAAATTTAGCAAAGTAATGGGTCTATATGAGTTAGGATCATTTGCTTCCTTCCCTTTTTTCAAAAAACTAACCACAGCCCCATCATAGAATGATGGTGGGATTGAGCCACCTTCCAACATGGAATTGGATAATAAAAGTAATAGTTTAGATAGGGAGGTGAAAAATATAACAAAGAATTCGGCAGGGAAACCGTCTGGTCCACATGCCTTACCATGTGGCAGAGATTTAACTACAGCTTTTAGTTCATCCTCCGAAAATGAAGATGCCATTGCTGCTTGGTCCATCTGAGAGAGAGTGGGAAGATTATGCTTGTCTAAAAAATTGTTTAATCTGTTTTGATCCGTAATATGGTGCGAAGTATAAATTTTCTCGTAATGAGACAACATAATCTGTCCTATCTCTGCTGCATCTGAGGTATCAGTATCATTAATTGGAGATTTAAGAGAATGAATTAGATTAGCTGCCGCTTGTTCTTTGACCTGCCATGCCAGAAATTTACTCGTAAAATTGCTGTGTTCGTATGTTTTTTGGGATTGCCTACAGAAAATTTCCTCACTTCTCTCAAAATAATGTGAGCTCAGTTCACGTTTTGCAGCATTTAATTCATTGTTTAGCCTAGCAGATGTATTATGATACATTTGTTCTACCAGATCCTGGATATTCTTCTGTAGTAAATTCTTTGTATCCCTAAAAGCAGCTGATTCCCGCGCATCCCTTCCAATAGCAATCCCCCGGATAAACGCCTTAAGTGAGTCCCATACCACATGAATAGGAGCAGTTCCCATATTTCGTTCAATAAAGTCATTAATCTAATTTTTCAATAGGGTCACCCATGTTACATCAGCCAGGTATGATTTATTAAACACCCAGCGTTTTACCGCATTTGTGCTCTCCTTAAACATCAATTCTAATGTTAACAATGCATGGTCGGAAAAGCCGTTATGTAGAATTCTTTGATAGCTATTCTTAAATTTTGAGGAGGTCAGGAAAAAATCGATACGAGAAAATGACCTATGTCTTCCCGACCAACAAGTATACTCTCTTTTATGGGGATTTATAGATCGCCACGGATCAACAAGATCTAAAGTCCTTACGTTATTCGAAATGGACTTAAATGCTTTAGGTTTCAATTGTTTTTTACCACCCGTGCTAGAATCTAAGTTCAGGTCCATAAGTATATTAAAGTCCCCCCAATCACAATATCTCCTCCAACCAACAAAAGAGACTGAAACATTTCCTCATAGATTTCCGACTTATCGTTAATTGGAGCATAAAAGCTTACAAATGTGATAGGGGAAGGCCTATTCTTGAATTTACATGTTGCCCAACACCATCGACCCCGGCTCCCTACCTTGGATTGCAAAATCTCTAACTCCATATTCTTATTAATGAA
The DNA here is from genome assembly GCF_964263255.1 of Lissotriton vulgaris. Taxonomy (NCBI): domain Eukaryota; kingdom Metazoa; phylum Chordata; class Amphibia; order Caudata; family Salamandridae; genus Lissotriton; species Lissotriton vulgaris. Next base: position 926,009,105 of record NC_141689.1, on the reverse strand, counting down.
TAGTGCTACTCCCCTTTGTGACTCAGAAAAAAAGGAGAACCCCCGATACGAGGCCCACCCTTTAAACATAGAAAAATTGTCAACTTTTGAAAGAGGGATGTGTGTTTCTTGAAAGAGAATAACTGCAGGATTTTCAGTTAAGACCCATTTCTCTATTGCCCGCATTTTTTTTTTATTATTGAGACCGTTCACGTTGAACGAAACAATTTTTATACCATTTTTAACCATTCTAATAGTGTTTACTAATGTTTTCTAAAAAGATTACTCCCTCTTTGCATATCATACCCTTTTTTTTTTAAACAAAATACACTCGGTTCTGAGTCCAAAAAAAACTACTTGTATCTTCAGCAAACAAACCAAAAAGTGAACATAGAAAATAGAATTGAGCCAAGAACTGTATTTTTTTACTATTTTCACCCCCCTCCCTCTTCCTCCATCTGTGGCACCCTCCTCGCTCTACCTCCCTCCTCCCACGCACGCCACAGGAACCTCTCCCTTCCATTTGAGGTGTCGTGTTGATACACCTCTTCAACCTTCCTGCCCTATCCTACCCCCACCCCCACATAGTGTATGAAATACATCATCCAGTGGAGAGAAAAAATGATTGAAAAGAAAATCCAAATATCTCATGCAAGTAGTCTATCTTATGTCCGAATTTAGCCATTTTGAGTTCCATGTAATAGCTCCTGTGCTGCCTCTACATCTGATAGCATATAGAATTTACCTTTAAAGAGCACTCTAAGTTTTGACTGCTGAGCTATCATTGCTTGTGCCCCATGGGCTTTGAAAAGATGAAGAATTTTAACGAATTCTTTCCTTCGTCTTGCTGCAGCAGCAGACATATCTGAGAAAATCCGGCATTTCACTGTGGCATTCACCGGAAACTGTCTCTGTCGAATTGCTCTGGATAGAATTTGCTCCTTAACCCTAACATCGGCAAAGTTAATGAGGATAGTCCGAGGTAGCGTGGAGTTCGAGGGGAGGTGTGCAGGAACTCGGTGAGCTCTGGTGATCATTAAATCTCCTTTGTGTTCCGGAATCACCCCCTGTTGGAGAAATGTAGAAACCCATTGAAGCATATCTGACCCCTCGATTCCTTCGGGGACCCCCACTATGCGTAGGTTGGATCTTCTATTGTAATTCTCCAAATCATCCAGCTTATTCTCAAGAGCCCTAGAAGTTTTGGATACGTCTACAGTTTCTTTCTTTACTGCAACCATTTGATCCTCAAGAGAGGAAATCCTTTCCTCTGCCTCAGTTAGACGAGCTGGAAAAGTGGACACTAGCTCTTCAATTTTATCCATTTTATCCAACCTCTGATGGATTGCAGACAGCTCCACGTTTTGTGATCTCTTGATCTCTCTTAGTTCATCCAATATTAAGTTTAGCATATCTTTTACGGACATCTTCATCTCTCCTTCTGTTTCCGTATCCATCTCTAGTACAGGGGCCGAGGAGCCTGCCACCTCTGCAGCTAGATTTCTATCAGATACAGATGAAGATTGGGATACTGTACTCATTAAATCCTCTTTTCCTAAAGCACCAGAGTTCAGTGAATCAACAGTTGAAGTGAATACTGCTGAGCCAAGTTGTGCAGACGAAGCTGAAGCTGAAGTTATAGAGGAGCCAACTGCCAGACTTGAATCCCTTGTACAAACTGTATGATTCTGGGTTATTGCCACATTTGCAACAGTTTCCGAGATCATATTGTTGGGCACAAGCGAGAGAGTTTTTTTAACAAACAGGGGAAATTGTTTGGACGGAGGGGGTGGTTGTGCGAGAGGCTGAGGAGACGCAAGAGTCTCGGATTTATCACCATTATGGAAATCGGCAACTTTGTCCCCCATACTCAGATGCAATAGATCTTCTGTTAATACATCCTCTGTTTCTGAGCAGTCCGACGAATGCACTAAATCCACCTCCTTTATAATGCCTCCATCTGTTAATTTAGCCAAAGCCTCAGCCTCTTTTGCCTGCTGTCGGCGTTGCTTTGCTTTGCGCGCATTTAAAATCTTCCCCATACCATTGTAGCTCAGTAGCTCGGTTCTTCAAGGGTTAAAGATATTGCAGAGATTGCAGAGACTTACAAAACACCCCTTTGACTTCTGTTTCCCTTCAAGCAACAGTATAAATGTTTTTAAGTAGACTTACAAGCTCTTGTGCACACAGCTTGTGTACACCTATATCCACCTGGTTAATCCTCCTCCTCTGCTCCTCCGTTCCTTTTATTTTTCTACAAACTTTCGATATTCAGTGTTCTTTTCCAAACGATAGCTCCTTTAAGTATTTTTTTTTATTTTACAATTTTTTGGAATCCCCTCACAAATTATAACCTTAGTCAAAAATCTGTATCACGGTGCAAAAGCCCATGTGCTTATTAACAAATCCATGGTGGGTTCAATTTCAGTGCAAAGAGGGACAAGGCAGGGATGTCCATTGTCCCCTGTTCTCTTTGCCTTCTTCATAGAACCACTGGCGGCGGCAATCCGGAATTCTATAGATATCCTTCCACCTATCGCCTCTATGGATAAAATCAAATTATATGCAGATGACATAATGCTTCTTCTTAAACCAGAGATGCATTCGCAAGCACGGGCTCTTTCTGTTTTTGCTGAATTTGAAGCACTTGGAGGGTATCGAATCAATAGGAGGAAAACCGAGATTTTAATCTGTGGTAGTATAACCCCCGAATTACACCCGGATTTTCAAAACTGCATTAATAATAGACCCAAAAGATATTTGGGTGTCTATTTTATGCCATCTGTAAGTGAATTGTACTTTTTGAATTTTGAACCCTTAATAAAAAAAGTTCGCGATCTGTTTTCACGATGGAATACCCTACTTTTGTCCATTGTAGGCCGGGTGGCATTAATTAAGATGTCGGTTCTCCCCCTATTTCATTTTTTGTTTTCCACTATCCCATGTTCATTACCGGGCTTTTTCTTCTCGAAAATTGAATCGATGTTCTCAGCTTTTGTCTGGGCTAAAAAGACACCTCGAATTGCTATAAATACTCTATACGAAGAAAAAGAACAAGGAGGTCTCGGTCTCCCAAACCTTAGAGATTACTACTTTGCTTATTTTGCACAGTATCTCTCAAGATTCAAACATCCAATGTCAAGTCAAGTACTGTTTATAAATTTCTTTTTTGAAACAATATGCAAAGAAGCCAAAATCTCTTCTCCATTACCCATACCTAAATCTCCTAAACTAGTCCGATACAAGGTTTTAAATTGTTTTTTTTAAAAACGAGATGCCATGTTGAAGAGATACTCACTTTCTCTCTTTAGTTTAAAAACTCCATTTAGTGATGCTATTTTAGGTTTTGGTATTAAAATGGGGCCAGAAATTATACAAAATTGGGTCAGACTGGGGTTTACATCACTACTGAATTTCGTGGAAAATGAAGCTTGGCTAACTCCTACCGAGATGCTTTTTCTAACTGGGGGAAATTTTCTTCTTATGGGTTCTTATAATCTACTATATAAAGTTTTTGTTCAAATTGACTTAGTACAGATCAGTCAAGCCTCAGATTTATCCAATGATCTCTTTTGGTCTTCACTATTCATGAAACCAGGAAAATGGAGAAGAGTCCTAGCACAGAGTAGAGAGGAGGATCTGAGTACTAAAGCAACTAAAAAATGGCAGAAACATGAAAGTTTCTACTTAACAGTCAATATGTGGAAAACATTAAATAAGTTTAATTTCTCGGTATTGAGAGGCGCTAACTGGAGGCGAATGCTGTTTTTTAGTAAATGGCTGCTATATTATACACCTGAAGTCATTGCCAGAATGTTTAGTAATTCATCTCCCATCTGTTTTAGATGCTCTCGACCAGATTTGGCTAATTGGTCTCAAATAGTAGCTTTATGCCCCCGAATTGGGGCCTTCTGGGAGGGCATTTTTTCTTTGCTTTCACTTCATATGCAATGTACGATTATTAATTATGAAAGACTGATTATATTTGGTTTTGATCCAGAACTTAATCTGGTTGAGTCACTAGCAAAACTGGTATATATTATTGTAGCGGTGGCCAGATCACTGATTCTTAAGTATTGGAAAACAAATGTAATACCCTCTTTGGATGAATGGTATGAGAAAATGAAGAGAGTAAGGAAAAGTGAATTTAAATATGCACAAAGGATTGGGGGACTCCGTAAATTTGAAAAAATATGGGGGACGTATTTTGATTAAATCTCTATGTATGTTTTTGATATGAAATTTCTTTTTTCAGGCTTTATTCTTTCTTGAGATGATGCTATATTGTTGTAATTTTTTTTTTTCTTTCTCTATTTGTTCTTCAGCTTATCATTCTGTTTTTTGGATTTTCTGTAATGATTGTTATGAATGAACTGTCAAGAACTGAATAAAAACATTAAAAAAAAAAAAAAGTGATGATGCGTCTAACTTGTTTGCAAGTAGCCTAAAGTTTTTAAAATGAAACGCATGACAGTATGACAAGAGATCAGGGAGGGCTAAACCTCCAATTTTTAAGCCCCTTCTCAACTTTTTCCATGCAATTCTAGTTGACTTACAGGCCCATATAAATGATCGGATCTTACCCTGTAAAGTATTGATATCATTTGGAGAAAATGGCAAAGGGATACAATTAAATAAAAAAGTCAATTTGGGAAGCATTGTCATTTTAATAAGGTTAACACGGCCAAAAATATTTAAAGGCAGGTTCCTCCATCCTATTAAGGTTTTGTTAATATCTTTGACCACCATTTGCCAACTAAATGATGTTATATTTTTTAACGCTTGTGTTAAATAGACTCCCAAGTATCGCATTTTATGTTTTACGCCCAATATATGTATGTTATTATTCCAGCCCATAATCTCCGTTTTCTCCTTATTAATCTGATAACCTTACAACTTCCCAAATTCTTTGGATAAAAAAAAACAACCTCGGTATTGCCACTGAATGATCAGAGGTATACAAGAGAAGGTCGTCTGCATACAGAGCAACTTTCAGTGACAAATTACCAAGCTTAAATGGTTGAATTATATTGTCATCTCTAATTCCACAAACAAAAGGCTCCATGTAAACATCAAACAAAAGAGGGGATAAAGGGCAGCCCTGTCTAGTACCTCGGGATATATCAAACCAATCAGATAGTATTCCGTTAACTAACACTTTTGCCTTTGGGTTATAATATAATGATCTAACCACCTTTATAAAAGTTAGAGGAAGCCCAAATGCCGACATTGCGGCCCATGGACACTTCCAGTTAACCTGATCAAAGGCCTTAGCCGCATCTATCGCAACCAAGGCCAACGGGAGGTTTTTGTCATTGGCATAATCTATGGCCCCTATTACTTGGAATGTTAATTCGTTTAATTGTCTCCCTGGAATAAAGCCTCTTTGATCAGGGTGGATTATGGATTTTATGACCTTCGATAATCTGGTAGCTAAAATTCCGGAATAGATCTTCATATCCGTATTTAACAATGAAATTGGTCTGTAAGACTCTATCCTTTTTGGGGGGAGCAGAATAACCATGAATTAATAAGAGGTTGAAGAGTTCCCTGAGTGTAGGTAGTAGTTGATCTTTATTGTCCATATAAATCTCCACAGGCAACCCGTCTGAACCTGCAGCTTTCCCTGTTTCATTTTCTTCAATTGACCCAGTATTTCCCCTTCTGTAATCTCACTTTCCAAGTATACCTTATCCAATTCAGACATTTGAGGCAAATTTTTCAATAGCAACCAAGATTCTAAATCATCCCCCTTGGGATCTTTATCTTCCGTATAGAGGTTTCTCGCTTCCTCTCTGATCTCTGCATCTGTTTCCATCAAGTCTCCTGTCTGCCTTTGTAATAGGGTTTTAATATTGTTCCTCGTTCTCTCTTCTCTAGATTTCCAAGCTAAGAGGGCTCCACATTTTTCTCCGTATTCAAAGTTTTTTAATCTACTGGACTCCCATTTTTCTTTAAGAATTCTCTCATCCGAAATTTTCAGCTGAAGTTGTAATTCAGTAAGTTCCTTCTCTATCAGGTGTACTCTCCTGGAGTTAGTTAAAATTGCGTTTTGTAGCTCAAGATCCTTTCTTATTATTGCTGCCAGATCTTCCCTTCTTTTTGCTTTCATACTCTTTCTCTTGTAAGTCATTAAAGAGCCTAAGACTCCTCTCAGATAGGCCTTATAAGCCTCCCATACTACCTGGGGGGAAGAAGTACCTGAATTTATTGTAAAGAATTCTATCGTTTTATTTTTGACTTCTATTTTTATTTGATTGTCTAATAAGAGTGATCTCTCTAGGGTCCATCTTGGTTTTAGAGGAATTATATTCAATTCAATTACCATTTCCAGTACAGCGTGATCCGACATCCCTGTAGGCATAAAGGAAAGGTAATTGATATCTTTGAGAAGATGTTGGTCGACTAAAAAGTGATCTATCCTAGAGTAATTCTTATATTTCTTGCTGTAAAAGGTAAAGCCTGGTAGTGTTCTGTACTTTTTTCTCCAAACATCTAAGAGACTAAAGTCCTTCATTAAAGTGTCTAGGGTGGCGAGTGATTTCGAGGGAGCGTGATATTTAGCTTTAGAAGTTCTATCTAGTTTTTGGTCAAAGACCAAGTTAAAGTCGCCTCCCAAGATTAATGGGCCGGTTGTCCCTAATAATGCTATCTCAAGTTTAGATAGTGGGCCCGGATTATCATCGTTAGGACCATAATACACTGCCAAGGTGTATGGGATGTTTTGTATATATATTACTGCATCCAACCATCTTCCTGATGATCTGTCTCATATTTTCTTAGACTTATCCCTCTATTTGCTCGGATTATGATGGAGACTCCCCTTGTGGTGCCCGATTGCCTGGAGCGGATTATTTCCTGAACCCACCTTTAATTCTTAAAGAGAGAACTGCAGGAAACTGCCTCTAAGTGGGTTTCTTGTAACATTATAAGATGAGCTTCTGAATTTTTTAAAAATTCACAAATTCTGTTCTGTTTTATTTTTTCCCCCATGCCATTAATATTCCATGACAGGACTTTAAGCTTATATGGATTACTCATGAGTCTATTATCCTCTCATACCCATCCGTACCTATATACAAAATGCATTTATCTATATATGAGGATTTTTTATTTTTTCCCCTTGCTCCCCCCACCCAGTGAACACCCTCCCCCCTGAGGAACCCCCCCAACATACCTGACGATGACTTCGCCTTTCGGAGCACCTAGGTGAGTCCCATGACCAATCAACTATATTGTAGCGAGACAAATTAAGTCAAATAAATCGTGTCCCCTATACTGTCATATAGTGTATTCGTGCATTAATTTACTTTCTCAAATTCCCCTTTTTTTTTTATTATTATTATTATTTTTTTAATTTTTATTTTTTTAAGTAGTAACCAAACCCGCCCTTTATTGATCTTCCTGATCACTTCTCATTCGGTCTAAAAGGTTATCGACCTCTTCTGGCTGTGAAAAACTATAGGTCTTATTCCCTCACATAATCCTGAGCAAAGCCGGAAATCTCATCTGCACGTGTGCCCCCAATTACCTCAGATCTGGCATTCTAGTGCCTAGCTCCCATTGTCTCTGTGCAGTTCTTGCGCCTATATCAGACCTGATAAAGTAGGGACTGGACCTGTAACGAAGATCTGTTTTTGAAAGGGATCTCCCCAGAATAAGCTCCTTGACACTATATGTTTGAAAATTTACTAATATTTTCCTAGGTGCTTTCCTGTCCGTGCGTTTCTTATAAGGATCTCTATGCACCCTTTGAATTTCGGCTTCCAAGTCTATGTCTGGGCGATCTTTTAAAACGCTTCTCTCAGAAGTTTACAAACAAATCCCTTTATATCCTCCAACTCTTCCCCCTCTGGTATTTTCAAGATCCTTAAGTTGTTCCTCCGTGCTTGAGTCTCCAATCGCTCAATGTCCATAGCCAATGATCTATTTTGGGCCTTCAAAGTGTCTATATCTTTTAAATTTCCATGTACAGTTTTATTCAGTGCAGCTGCTTCTGTTTTAAGGTTCCCTTTACGAAGAGTAACCTCCTCTAACTTAGATTCCAACAGGTCGAATCTATCATGTATTGTTTTTTGATTATTTTCTGATATCTCAAATTTTGACATCATATCACTTCTCAAAGATCGAAAGAGGTCCCCCAGACGATCGTTCTCTTGCTCACACGAATCCTCAGAGCTTCTCCTTGTTCCGATAAGTACTGGAGCCAGGTCTGATTGATTGACCTTATTTACATCCTGCCTTCTAATTCCCTCACCAACCCCCTTAGAACTACTTTGTGCAGGTTTAGCTGTTCCTAGCTGACTCTTGGGTCTAGTGTCCTGCTTTCCTTGCACTTTATCAGCTGAAGGTACTTTATTTAAATTAACAGGAGTAGCTGATGCAGGGGGTACACTTGAATGTTCAGACTCAGGAAAATTCAACTTAGCCTGATGCTGCTCTAAACCAGCTGATTTCAAAGTCTCCGCTCCCCCCTCAACCTCACATATCACTCCCCCATTCATGGAGGCCAGGGGCCCAGCATTTTCCATATTTCCCAAGTTTTCTAAGGGCTCAAAACAATTTTTTAGGGGTATAGTGCTAGTATTATCCTCCATTTGCGCAGAGGAACGCCTGGCCTGATCTAGGACCTTAAAGTAGGATTTAAGAGAGGGGGTACTTTTCACCACCTGGTTCTCAGGGATTACTCCCTTAGATTTTTTTACTAGGGTTGTTTTTTTATTTTTTATTTTACAGGGGGTTAATGGCATAGGTCTCTCCCTCTCTTCAAATTCTAAGGCACCTCTCTCTTTTAACTCTACCCTAGATCTCAGCTGATAACTATTCCTTCTTATTGGAGGGGTGTTTCCTTTTCTTGCTGTATTCGAAATTGTATCAACAGTGACCGGCTCAACTGCTCCAGTTAAGACAGTTTCCGTTATCTTTTTTTTTGTTGGCTCAACGAGTTTCAACAAAGCCGGCTCTTGTACTGAACCTTTCTTCAAATTCACAGAATTGTTCTTGATAATTGGAGGCTCAGTCTGCGTTTGATCCATACAACCCTGCCTCCCAGAGGAAAACCCGTGGTTTACTACTTATCCCCCTTTCTCCCCACACCTTACCGCAAATGAGTAGAGCTTCTTCCTCCCAATCACCGTTTTGCAAGGTTGTTGTTCATATGTGTTAAACGCCGGGCCTCTTAATTTAATTTTAAATAGAACGGAGCGGAATCTGCTCCACAAACACCGCCGGCGTTCTTCCAGCGTGAGTACAGGTGGGCGCGGATCCGTGGAGGTCCTAGCACCGTCTCCTTCTTTGTGTATTCAAGCCAGCCGTAGCCAGCCAAAGCCTCAAAAAGAAAAAGGAAAGCAGAGCGAGGCCGATTAGAAAGTATGCAGGACCCTCTCGTGCTGCAGAGCTCACATCTCACCTTAAAGCAGGGGGTTTTCAGCTATCAGAAACTCTTCTCGCACTGAACTCATCCACTCTCCATTAGAACCACGGAGATCCCTAGGTGCGTCCGCGACCGGCTCTCAGCCCACCGCCATGTTCCTCATGGGCGTGGCCTCCCGTCGAAGTGCCAGTGCAGTCAATCGATTTTGAGAAGCATGCTCTACATCTGACTGTTTTGCCTCCACCTTTCAGAAGTACCACTCCCCAGTTATTCTCTGGCCCTGTAAACTTTCATGCTCTCCCCTGATGTCCACTGCCCACTGAGTAGTTGTGTTTCCACAATCTAGACGGGTATAAGGTGACCCATTGATTGTCTGCCCTACCTGGTTTTTTCACCGTCCTGATGAAGACCCTCTAGCAAGGTCCTAGCCAGTACCTGCAACGATTTTGGGTCGAAACGTCGACACACCCTCTCTCCCCTCAGTTTCTGTTAATTGTCATTTTGGCTTTCTCCATCGAAGCATGGGATTATCTTGATGTATTTGTGAATTGTTGGCCATTTGCCGTTTTTTATATACTAAGGTTTAAACTGACTATTAATTTGTCACGTATTTAGTTTCCCTACACTGTCCATCACCACCCTGACCTTTCCCTTCCTTCAGGGGCACCAAGTGTGTCTATATATTTATGCATTTTAAGAACTAATTGCAATTTATTGCATCGGCTGAATATGATTTTGTCATCACCTACAGACTGGGAACTAAGAATGGAAAAGCAGATGCCCTGTCCCGGAGGAACTGAGAGTCATAAGCCCATAAAGAAAGATCAAGCCATAATACCAATTTCAAAAATAATTTGTTCAACTGTACCTGTAGCTTTGAATGAACAAATATTCCAAGCCATGAGTCTAAAGGAAATGCAAAATTGGGTAGAAGAAGAACCTGACAGAGAGATTCGATGCCAGCTTCCTTATCACAAGGAAGCTCTGTACTTACCCACCCAAGAACTATAGCCTCAAGTGATGTATGAATGTCATGACAACCTTCTAGCAGGTCATAAAGGAGAAGCGAAGGCTAAGGAGTTAGTCAAGAGACATTACAGGTGGTCTCGATTGACTACAGACATTGAAAATTATGTCAAAACATGCGAAATCGGCGCTCAGGGAAAATCGGAACGTTCGGCTCCGAAAGGGTTGTTGCAACCGCTTCCTACCCCTCCTGGTCCTTGGCAGACAATCACATTAGATTTAATAGTGGATTTGCCTACTAGTCATGGGTATAATACAATCATAGTGGTAGTAGATGCATTTTCCAAGATGACCCATGTTTTGGCTTTAAAAGGAGTACCAACAGCTAAATAGCTTGCTAGTTATTTTAGTACACACATAGTCAGAATTCACGGAATTCCCAAGGTAATCATTTCAGACAGAGATTCACAGTTCCTGTCCCATTTCTGGAAGGCCTTTTTAGTGGGATTGGGAATCGAGGCCCGATACTCCACCAGTTACCATCTTAAGACGGACGGACAGACCGAAAGGGTGAACCAAGAATTGAAGCAGTATTCAAAGTTGTTCCTTTTGAAACGGGATGGGGAATGGTCGGACTATCTGTGGGCAGCTGAATTTGCTCACAATAATGCTAAGAATGTTTAGACAGGGTATTCTCCATTCTACTTAAACTATGGCAGGCATCCTAATTCTACAATAACTAATGCAGAAATCTCTGTCCCAGCAGTAAAAGATCTTGTTCCATATTTGAAAGAGGTACATCAGTCTGCAAAACAAAATTTAGAACAGGCTAAACAAAAGTACAAGAGTTATGCAGATAAGAAGAGAAGAGAAGGTCCTAGTTTACAGATTGGAGATAGTGTTTGGCTAAACACAAGGAATCTAAGGTTAAAAATTAACAGAACATTTTTACCTAGGTTTATAGGTCCCTATCCGATTGAGAAACAGATTAACCCAGTAACTTATCGATTAAAATTACCTAGTAAATGGAAAATTCATCCTGTCTTTCATATTTCCTTGCTAAAAAAGACAGCAACTGATTTACGGAAGAGTTCCCCCCAAAACCAATTTACTTTGAGTCTGGAATTGAATATGAAGTAAAAGAAATTTTGGACTCCAAAAGAATCAAGGGACAGTTGTACTATTTGGTGGATTGGATGGGTTATGGACAAGAAGAAAGATCTAGGGAAAACTGTTTAGATGTCCACACTCCCTGATTGTTAAAATCCTTACACCAAAAGTTTCCGACCAAACCGAGAACGGAAGGATCTTCTTTGTTCCGGAGTACGGTCAGAACTCCTAGGCAAACAAGACATGTAATCTCTTCTATATCAAGCAAACCAAATGGTTGGAACCAAGGATAATGCCCCCAGAACAATAAGTGGCAGTATCTGAATCATAACAGGAATTCCAAGATGGCCGCTAAAGTTCACAGTGGAAATGCGGTCTAGTTTCGAGCAGGATTGCAGGTGTGGTGATTTCGGTGAGGTGCACGCTTACAAGGAATTGTGCACTTCAATAAGGTAATTGCCCGAATGAGCCGTTTTTTCTCAGCGCTCTTGAACTCGAAGTTAAATAAACGAAGTCGGGTGTTATTCTTATCGCGTTTCCACATTACACGTTAGGAAGCTCCCGCTTGAAACCTGAGAACGGAAGCTGAAAATTCCGCTTCTGAAAACTCTTCACTTACCTTCGTTGCATGTCGTCTTGGAACTCCATCAACTTCATCGTTCCTCAGAGAAGATAGAAAAGACAGATAAGTCAACAAAACTTAAAGAAACCATAGAGGATATAATTCTTGTGTAAAATTTATGGAAAAGAATGTCAGAATAAAGTGAATAAAAATGAGAACTTACCTGTGATACGAAATGTCAGATATCCTGAAAGAATAAGAGGAAGCAATTAATAACGTAGGAGATTCTTTAGTCTAAATACAGTTAGTCAGGCATATTAGAGTAACACATTTAGTTAGGCATATTAGAGTAAACTCACAACTAGTACTTTTGCCATAATATAAGGAATAGGATAGAACTCCATATTATAAAATAGGTAGTGTAAGTTAATTTAGTGAATAGTTGAGAAGAGTCATTTCTGGAAAAAGTTAAAGACCTCACCATAAGTTGAGATGGTAAAGAATTAATACATTAAGTAAATAAACAAAATCAGAGATAACTGATAATATAGTAATCCCTGTCTTGTTTAATAGGTATTATTTCAGCTGAAGAGGTTCAAAGAATAATGAGACCATAACAAAAGAAGAGGAGCAAGATTACTGGAAGCTTAGGTAAACAATGTTGGGCAAAAGCAGAGACAGAATCTAGAGTAGTCAGGTGATGCTAAATCTCTCTATTTGGACACATTTAGGTTATCTTTGCAGATCAAGCAGGCGTCCTGTTCTGACCCCGTGTGTGACTAGAAATTTTCAGTCACAAAGGATCCGTATTTACCCGGCTGTTTTCTTGATCATCACCGTCTCTCCGACCTCCGGCTGAGATTGCGTGAGGCTTTTAACTAAGATTCCACAAACAGACGACGAACCCGACCAGTATTTGGGATCATTTCTATCTTAACCAGATATTTCACCCACTGGTGCAGTCAATCAATTTTGAGAAGCATGCTCTACATCTGACTGTTTTGCCTCCACCTTTCAGAAGTACCACTCCCCAGTTATTCTCTGGCTCTGTAAACTTTCATGCTCTCCCCTGATGTCCACTGCCCACTGAGTAGTTGTGTTTCCACAATCTAGTCGGATATAAGGCTTCCCATTGATTGTCTGCCCTACCTGGTTTTTTCACCATCCTGATGAAGACCCTCTAGCAAGGTCCTAGCCAGTACCTGCAATGATTTTGGGTTGAAACGTCGACACTCCCTCTCTCCCCTCAGTTTCTGTTAATTGTCATTTTGGCTTTCTCCATCAAAGCATGAGATTATCTTGATGTATTTGTAAATTGTTGGCCATTTGCCGTTTTTTATATACTAAGCTTTAAACTGACTATTAATTTGTCACGTATTTAGTTTCCCTACACTGTCCATCACCACCCTGACCTTTCCCTTCCTTCAGGGGCACCAAGTGGGTGTATATATTTATGCATTTTATGAACTAATTGCAATTTATTGCATTGGCTGAATATGATTTTGTCATCACCTACAGACTGGGAACTAAGAATGGAAAAGCAGATGCCCTGTCCCGGAGGAACTGAGAGTCATAAGCCCATAAAGAAAGATCAAGCCATAATACCAATTTCAAAAATAATTTGTTCAAATGTACCTGTAGCTTTGAATGAACAAATATTTCAAGCCATGAGTCTAAAGGAAATGCAAAATTGGGTAGAAGAAGAACCTGACAGAGAGATTCGATGCCAGCTTCCTTATCACAAGGAAGCTCTGTACTTATCCACCCAAGAACTATAGCCCCAAGTGATGTATGAATGTCATGACAACCTTCTAGCAGGTCATAAAGGAGACGCAAAGACTAAGGAGTTAGTTAAGAGACATTACAGGTGGTCTCAAATGACTACAGACATTGAAAATTATGTCAAAACATGCGAAATCTGCGCTCAGGGAAAATCGGAACGTTCGGCTCCGAAAGGGTTGTTGCAACCGCTTCCTACCCCTCCTGGTCCTTGGCAGACAATCACATTAGATTTAATAGTGGATTTGCCTACTAGTCATGGGTATAATACAATCATAGTGGTAGTAGATGCATTTTCCAAGATGACCCATTTTTTGGCCTTAAAAGGGGTACCAACAGCTACACAGCTTGCTAGTTATTTTAGTACACACATAGTCAGAATTCACGGAATTCCCAAGGTAATCATTTCAAACAGAGGTTCACAGTTCCTGTCCTATTTCTGGAAGGCCTTTTTAGTGGGATTTGGAATCGAGGCCCGATACTCCACCAGTTACCATCTTAAGACGGACGGACAGACCGAAAGGGTGAACCAAGAATTGAAGCAGTATTTAAAGTTGTTCCTTTTGAAACGGGATGGGGAATGGTCGGACTATCTGTGGGCATCTGAATTTGCTCACAATAATGCTAAGAATGTTTAGACAGGGTATTCTCCATTCTACTTAAACTATGGCAGGCATCCTAATTCTACAATGACTAATGCAGAAATCTCTGTACCAGCAGTAAAAGATCTTGTTACGCATTTGAAAGAGGTACATCAGTCTGCAACACAAAATTTAGAACAGGCTAAATAAAAGTACAAGAGTTATGCAGATAAGAAGAGAAGAGAAGGTCCTAGTTTACAGATTGGAGATAGTGTTTGGCTAAACACAAGGAATCTAAGGTTAAAAATTAACAGAACATTTTTACCTAGGTTTGTAGGTCCCTATCCGATTGAGAAACATATTAACCTAGTAACTTATCGATTAAAATTACCTAGTAAATGGAGAATTCATCCTGTCTTTCATATTTCCTTGCTAAAAAAGACAGCAACTGATTTACGGAAGAGTTCCCCCCAAAACCAATTTACTTTGAGTCTGGAATTGAATATGAAGTAAAAGAAATTTTGGACTCCAAAAGAATCAAGGACAGTTGCACTATTTGGTGGATTGGAAGGGTTATGGACAAGAAGAAAGATCTAGGGAAAACTGTTTAGATGTCCACACTCCCAGATTGTTAAAATCCTTACACCAAAAATTTCCGACCAAACCGAGAACGGAAGGATCTTCTTTGTTCGGGAGTACGGTCAGAACTCCTAGGCAAACAAGACATGTAATCTCTTCTATATCAAGCAAACCAAATGGTTGGAACCAAAGATAATGCCCCCAGAACAATAAGTGGCAGTATCTGAATCATAACTGGAATTCCAAGATGGCCGCTAAAGTTCACAGTGGAAATGCGGTCTAGATTTTAGCAGGATTGCAGGTGTGGTGATTTAGGTGAGGCGCGCGCTTACAAGGAATTGCGCAGTTCACTAAGGTAATTGCCCGAGTCAGCCATTTTTTTTCAGCGCTCTTGAACTCACAGTTAAATAAACAAAGTCGGGTGTTATTTTTATCGCGTTTCCACAATACGTGTTAGTAATCTCCCGCTTGAAACCCAAGAACGAAAGCTGGAAATTCTGCTTCTGAAAACTCTTCACGTACCTTCGTTGCATGTCGTCTAGGGACTCCATCAACTCCATCGTTCCTGCAAGAAGAAAGAAAAGACAGATAAGTGAATGAACCTTAAAGAAACCATAGAGGATATATTTATTGAGTAAAATCTATGGAATAGAATGTCAGAAGAAAATGAATAAAAATGAGAACTTACCTGTGATACGAAATGTCAGATAACCTGAAAGAATAAGAGGAAGCAATTAATAAAGTAGGAGATTCTTTAGTGTAAATACAGTTAGTTAGGCATATTAGAGTAACACATTTAGTTAGGCATATTAGATTAAACTAACAACTAGTACTTTTGTCACAATCAAAGGAATAGGATAGAACTCCATAGTATAAAATAGGTAGTGTAGGTTAATTTAGTGAATAGTTGAGAAGAGTCATTTCTGGAAAAAGTTAAAGACCTCACCAAAAGTTGAGATGGTAAGGAATTAATACACTAAGTACATAAACAAAATCAGAGATAACTGATAATATAGTAATCCCTGTCTTGTTTAATAGGTATTATTTCAGCTGAAGAGGTTCAAAGAATAATGAGACCATAACAAAAGAAGAGGAGCAAGATTACTGGAAGCGTAGGTAAACAATGTTGGACAAAAGCAGAGACAGAATCTTGAGTAGTCAGGTGTACGCTAAATCTCTCTATTTGGACACATTTAGGTTATCTTTGAAGTTGGGTCTGCAGGTCGGACTGAACAAGAGAAACAGTAAGAACAGCTCCAGTGCAGTCTCTTCTGTCATTTATTATTTTATCCACTCTCCCTTCCCCCTGTGGAGTCACTGAGAGTCAAGTTCTATAACGGGCTCTGAGGGATTCTGTGGAGGGAGTTGGTAACTATTCGACTTCTGTTCCTGTGCAAGATCTTGGGCAGTAAGAGTACATCTGCCTCTTGACAGACGGCACCATTATTTGCCCAATGCAGTGCGTCTCATCCTTAAACATAAATTGTCCTCTTTTTTATGGCAATGTATCATGAGGATATGTGTCTTTTTATATGTAAAAGATAATGGGGCTCATCATTGTGAACAAGGCTGCTGGCAGCAGCGGAAATGCGTAGATGATAGCAACAGTCTATTAAACTATACCAGAATACCAGAGTGAATACCCATGGAGTGTCTGTCCTTGTTGTTTGGATATTTAGCGGCTGGGCGAAGGAGACCCACAGCCCAAGAGCGGACCCACGTTGGCACCAAATTGGTGTCAGTGCTGCGGGAGGCAGCTTTTCAATGGTAACAGCAGAAAATCGGTGCAGGCAGTATTGTGTGACTTAGCATTGACCCACATGGGTATTATGTTTTAACCATGACTGGCTCACTTGAGATGATTTCCTGGCACTACGGGAACCAGAATGCAATGTGAATTGCCACGCCCACTGGGGCAGGATCTTTGAACTTAAAAGTGTGCTGTGACCACTGTCTTGTTATTTCAGGAACTAAAGCCATCGAAGAAGGGACCTGAGTTCCCAAAATGTGTCTGGCTCAGTGTGCATGCAAATGCCTTTGTTCTCCCAGCTGCCTGTTTGCAAGATGTTGCTAGATTTGAACTGCTCACCTGCTGGCTGGTTTCCTACCATTGGGGCTACCTTGTTGTTTGGATAGATATATATGTATACATATATTGCCGACTGTCGGTCGCCACTAGGTAGTTATAGTTAGGACCTATTTTCCATAGGAAATCTGCAACATTCTATTCCCAATAACTTTGGCGCCGGTTGTCGAATCTTCGTGAAATTTTCTAAACTTTTGGCCAGCTTCGGACCGCTCCTGTCCTGGAAGTCTCGGGGTGATTCGTCAAGTGGGGGCCTAGAAAAAAGGGGGGCCCTAAACGTGTTTTACCCATGCAATTTTCCATAGGAACCTTTAGTTGCAGCTACAGCCCGAACAGCTGAACGGAATTACAACAAATTTGGCAAAATGATAGCCCTTGGTTCAAAGTTGTGCCTTTTTGTTAAATGGTGGAAATCCTTGCAGTAGTTGCTGAGAAAATCAAAAGTAAAATCATATATATCTTTAGCCGCAGTGGATCCGCGCACCCTCAGCGCACCCTGCCGAGCACGAGCTGTATGCTAATTGGCTGTCAACACTACAAATCAGGAAGAGGTAGCAGCCATCTTGTGCCTCAGTAGAACCGAGGCACAAGAAAGCAGAGAAAAAACGGCACAAAACATAAAAAGGGGGCAGGGTAGAAACAACCTGACCATCTAGGCCAGCTTAGGGGGATCCACAAGGACGCCATAGCCAAAATGAAATGTTTTTTTTAAAAAACAGATCAGCAAAATCCGCACAGGGTGCCTGGATCCTGCCGATAATTTAAAAAAAACAAAGCGCTTCATTAATATTCAGCCCCCGGGTGGGCCAAATCCCTTGGGCAATGTTAGATTTGGGTGGGGGGTAGGCCGTGCCCCTTTTTACACCTCTCTGCAAGGGCGCCTACTGGAGGTCCCTAATGGGTAATTTGCCCTTAGGGACCCTCAGGATTCAAGGGGACTTATTCTCCCAACTTTAAATGGCCACAGGGCGTTTTTACACAGTGGGGAAGGGAGGGATGGGGCCTGAGGTGACATGTACAAACACGCCCTGTGGCACATTTTAAGTTGGGGAAATAATTCCCCTTAAATCCTGAGGGCCCCTGTGGGCTAACTAGCACACCAGGTGCTTCCATTAAGTGCCACTGCACTGCGTTGCAGAGAGGTGGTCCAGTCCGTACAACTTTTTACACCTCTATGCAATGCAGCTATGTGGCGCTTACTGGAGGTACCTAGTGGGCTAGTTGAACCCTAGAGATCTTCGGGATTCAAGGGGACCTTTTCTCAGACAAGCAATCAATAGCCCATATAGATCTTCATTTAGCTGCTAACCAAACCATGCAACTACTTACACACCTTCCGACAACCTAAACTGTGTGAATGTCTGTATCAATCGCTAACACATGCATTAAGCAAAACACAATTAATAACTCACTTATACAGTCAGTCACACACGTACTTAATCATCCATCCTGACTCTTATACACCCATTCATTCATCAATACACTTTGGCATATATATATATATATATATATATATATATATATATATATATATATATATATATATATATATATATATATATATATATATATATATATATATATATATATATATATATATATTTTTTTTTTTCCCGCCGGGAAGATGTGCAAGGAGCACAACTTGGAAAATTGAGCGTTATACCGTGGCACGAACCTGGGAAGGACGACCGATCGCGAGGGAACCCAGCGATTGGGAAAACCCGAAAGGGTGAGTGGACGACGCTGGCATTTCTTTCTTGTTAAATAAGGCAGACCACGTACAGCCTTAGCGAAAGGACAAGCCCAGTACGGAAAAAATTAGACTTTCTGCAGCAGGAAATGTTCACTGATAGTGAAAGGGAAAAAGCGGCAGACACGCTGTTTATTCCCCAAACTGGGACAAGAAAAAAAGACATTCCTTCACAAAGAGCGGAGGCACCCGACACCCTTTCAAAACTTTTCTCGACATTAGAGAAAACATATGAGCGAGAAATTCGCAAGTGGTGGGAGGCCACCAGCCTGCAAAAGTACTTGGAAGTTGGGAGAGTCCCAAGGGGACTAAGGATTCTTTTAGTCCCATCGTATGAAAAACCCAATAATGACTTATTGCGAGAGTGGTCAGAATTCATGAATGATGTAATGCAAGGGATGCTTAAACTTCTAGTAAAACACGCATGGAATGATAGGACAAAATTACAAGAGGAAATTAAGGACATTGAAGCAAAGATTAGCGCCGACAAGGATACAAAGAAGTGCGAGGAGCTGCGCGATTTAATGAAAAAAAGGCTGATTGATTATGAAAACACAATTAAATTGAGAAAGCAATCCAAATTCATCCGTGATGAAAAAGACTATGCGAATGGGAGAATCTTAACATTCGCGCGAAAATATGATGCTCCTAGAAAGACGCTCCAACAAGAAAAATTAAGAAACCGAACTCCAGCCAGTACTGAAGAGTCTGAAATTTCAGAGGACGAATCAGCAAGGGCCAAGAGCACAGGAGCATCCAGAGGTGCAGAGGGTGGTGACGATCACACTTCAGCACAAACAGCTACTCCAGAGTCCGATCCTTTTTTTGAGGAATACGAGGTAATAAGAGGACTCAGACAGCGACCCGCGGCAACCACACATCCACCAAGAACCCCAAGAGGAAAACGAGGAGGGGTGAGCGGGGGCGCACAAGGAAGATCTACCCCTGTAGTGACAAGGAGCACCCGAGGGAAAAACTGGAAATGAATGCAATGGTGCCCAAAGAAAACACTATAATAAACTTATCCGATCGAGAACTAACACCTAAGGAGGAAGAATTATTACAACTTGGATTAACTTTCTGCCCAACTCCGGCATTTGATTACACACAGACACGGATAGATCTGTTCAGATTTATCAGAAAATGAAGCTACAGAAGATACATACTCTGAACCCGAAGGTGGATGCCAGAACCAGAATGGAAGAGACTGACCCACTGGTAACGATAACTGGCAAAGATTTACAAGCCATTGCTGTGGCTCAGACTATGGTTGGAACAAGTCACTCTCAGGATTGGGAGATGCAACCCACACAAACACTAGAGGATTGTGGAATAACACAGCAGGGCTGTAAAAGTGGAATGACAATTAAATCCAAAATTAATCCGAGGACACCACATGACGGAATTGACACATTTCAAGAAATAGTCATCGAAGAACTGAAAGGCTTACAAGCCGAAAAATTCAATTGGAAAAGAAAGAATCTAACCAAGGAAGAATGGGCTGTAATTCAAAATCTCAAGGAGGATGAAAACATTATTTTTAAGCCTAGCGATAAAGGTGGAAATATAGTTATTTTGAAACGTAGCCAATATGAGGAGGAGGCACTTTCCCAATTGAACAATAAAGAACACTATACTGAGATCAAAAGAGAAAAACACACAGAGAGCATCAAGGCCTTCAATGACTTGATTGAAAAATGGAAGGACAAAGGAATTTTGGACTTCAAAGATTGGAATAATCTTAAATGTGAATTCCCTCAAATCGCAACATTCTATTACCTGCCTAAGGTGCATAAGAGTAAAACATGGCCTCCTGGCAGACCCATCGTGTCTGCAAAAGACAGTTTATTGGAAAAAACTTCGAGCTATATCGACAGCTTCATTGCCCCATTCGCCAAAGATCTTAGCTCGTATCTGAAAGATACGAAGGACTTTTTAAGGATTATACAGGATGTTAAATGGGAAGAGGACATGGTCTTAATAACACTGGACATTGCCAGCTTATATACTTCCATTAGACACGAAGATGGTCTGCTGGCGATGAAGAGCTTCCTAGACAATAGACCGATCAAATTTCGAAGCCACAACACCATGTTGCTAGAGTTAACAGACTTCTGCTTAAGGAATAAAAAAAATTTATTTGCAGGAAAATTGTACCTACAACTCCAGGGGACCGCGATGGGCACGTGCTTCGCCCTCAGCTACGCGAATCTTTTCGTGGGCTGGTGGGAGAAGCACGTGGCCTGGGCGGGGGAAAATGACAGGTGGATGAACAATATCATCCTGTGGACCCGCTACATCGATGATCTCTTTTTGGTGTGGCGGGGTCCACAGACAAAAGCTGAGGAATATATTGCTGAATTAAACAGAAACAGTCTGAACCTCAGTTTCACAAGTAACATTAGCAAAAGTGAGGTGTTCTACTTGGACCTTCGGGTCTATGTGGAAAATGATTTAATACAAACCGCGGTTTATAGAAAACCAACCGCGGGCAATACTATATTGCACTCACGCAGCTACCATCCCCGCAGTGTCATAAATAATATTCCCCTGGGAGAGTTTTTGCGAATAAAACGCAATTGCTCAACTGCACAGGAGTTTGTAAAAGCAAAGGAACAGTCGAAAAAAAGAATCTCACAGAGAGGATATGGGAGGGGGATTTTGGAGCGAGCAGAAATGAGAAGTGACTTAGTGGGGAGGAAAGACCTGCTAACTGACAAACCCAGATCCCTAGATTCAAAGATCAGATTGATCACTGACTACTCAGAGAAATCTCCAGAAATTTTCAACATAATGCGGAAAAATTGGAAAATTCTGAAATCAGATCCTGTAATCGGAAAGTCCCTATCGGACTATCCTCTCATCACATATAGAAAGGGGAACTCCTTTAGAGACCATCTAGTGAACAGTCACTATGAAAAGAAGAAAAAGAAAAAAACTACTGTTTCAGGCTTCTTTCCTTGCATGAAGTGCAAGACCTGTAGAAACTCGAAAAAAGTCAAAGAATACTCAATTCCAGGCAAGAAAACAAAGAGTAAAATAACAAAATTGTTGAATTGTAATTCTGACTACACAGTGTATTGCTTGATGTGTCCCTGTGGACAAAAATACATAGGGAGCACAGTAAAACCCACCAAACTAAGGGTCCTTGAACACATGAGGGCGATCACCTCAAAAGATCCAAGCTACCCTGTAGCTCGTCATTTCGAGCAGAAACACAATAGCAACAGTAACCTGTTGACATATTTAATTCTGGATCAATTAGTCAGAACAGAGAGAGGGGGTAACTGGGTGAAAAAACTGAGAACCCTAGAATCGAGATTCATCATCCAGTTGCAGACCAAGACCGGGTGGGATGAACAATGAGGAAGAGATGTGGACCCACAGCTAAAAAACTTCATCCGGGACTCAATCCCATATCACTGTGCTTTGTTTCCAGAGAAACCTGGAATAAATAATCAACATATATTCAGCAATGCCTGCCCCCCTACCCTATATCTCATTAAAATGAATTTGTATATGGTAAATCACAAGGACAATTAGAAAAAATGTTTGTTCGAATGTACAATACGAATAACGTTATGCCCATTCAGGGCGTGATTGCATCTGATTGTAAATATGTACATTGTTCGTTTGTGTACCATAT